>NC_080675.1:154176183-154854605 GCF_030445035.2 Dasypus novemcinctus
GTCTCCTCCTGGGCTTCTTGCTTTCTTGGCTCTGTCCCAGTACTCTGGATGGCTGCGGTATGCCTGGTCCCACTAGGCGGCCAGGGCTGAGTCTGATTTGTCCCCATAACTGATCCCCAGAACCAAGCTAGGCATACAGTAGGTACTCCTTTGTGCATGTAGAATGATGGAATGATCAAGGGGAAAGGAGCTACAGGCCTGGAGGACCCTTGCAGGCAGGAGGTGCTGGGAGCCTTCCAAGGGTATACATTAGGTCTGGCTTTGAGTAGAATGTAGGGAAAGAGGAGTATGAGGTCAGCAGCTTGGTGGCCAAAGGTGCTGAAGGGGTGGTGGGGGAAGTAAGGAAGGAGGCAGAAAGCAGAGCAGAGTGGGTACCAGGCAGCGGTGGGAAGTAAGTTCACCCTCAAAGTTAGGCTGAAGTGTCGGGACATGCTGTGCTGGAAACCAGGAGCTCCAGTTAGCAGAGGCTGGGGAACAGCTTGTTGGAGGCTGGGGTTGGGGCACAGAGAGCTGGGCCTGCTGAGGGAGGCAGTCAGGAGGCTGTGGGGATGGGCTGACATCAGCCCTGGTGGATGGCTTTATCATGTTATCACATCTATTTTACAGCCAAGAAAATGAACACCCAGAGAAATGTCTCACCCAATGACCCACAGGTGGAACATGCTGGTCTATAATTCAAACCAGGTCTGCCCACCTCCAAAGTCTGCTCTTTCCACTCTGTGTCAAGGCAGCATCCAGAGCAAGCTCCCTAATGGTGGGTGACTTTGATCCATGGGCTCGGGGCTCAGCCCATTCCTACAGGCCTCCCAGAAAGGATGACTGGGAACCCTCCAATGACCTGGGGGCTGACTGTGCCTTCATGTGTGACTTGGTGGGAGGGAGGTTGGGAGGTGTGTAGGGGGTGCATATGGTGATGGGGACCCTGTGGTATGGGGCCTGGGGAGTGGAGAGCAGGGGGAAGAAGCCTGGCAGTGGTGGGAAGCAGGAAGTCTTGAGCAGAACTTGGCTGAAAGTCTGGAGCCAAGACTGTGCCTGGAGGCAGAGAGGGGTAGCTGGAGCCGGGTCAGAAGTGAGGTAGAGAGGCCTTCCCAGAGCCTCGCACCTGGCAGAGCTGGGAGAGGACAGCCTGATTCAGCAGGACAGGGGCATGGGCGCACCTGACACCCACTGGGTGGCCTGCTGAAGCAGCCGCTGGCCAAACATGCCTCAGCCCCGCCTCCCCACAGCCCACCAAGGGGTGCTGTTCAGCCCTATCTTACAGGGAGAAAAATGAGGCTCAAAGAAGGGGCTGGCCCAAGGGTTTCGGGCCAAACCATTTAACTGGATGTAATTCATCAGACATTCCCTGAGCCCCTTCTCACAGCTCTGGCCAGTGCTGTCCCGTAGGACTCTGCCATGAGGGGAATGTTCTATAATGAACTATCCAGGACAGCACCCATCAGCCATGTGTGGTTATAGCAACGTGGCAGTTGTGACTCAGCCACTGAATATTAAATTTTATTTAATTTTAATTAGCATGGCTAGTGCCAACTGTACTGGACATTACAGGCTAGCCTGGTGTAGCCACTGGAAACATGGAGTTCTTGCCTCAAGCAGATGAAGGTCTGTTGGGAGATGAGGGGAGGGGAGGGAAAGGCACATGGGTACCCATTCCAGAGTCTGCCTGTTAAGGGGGAAGCATGGCCCCAGGAAGCCCAAGGTTCCTGGGCTGCCCCTGGCACACCTTCTGCTCTGCTTGGTCCATGGCACCTCCTGCCCTCGGGCCAGCCCGTGTGGAGGCAGAGCGCTGGCCCCATCCCAGCAGGCTGTGGGCACTACCTGATGATGTTGGCAGCGGCCTTCCGCTCCTGGGTCAGGAGCTCTGGGTCATGCATGACCTCCTCGAGGAAGCTGATCACCTTGCATTTGAGCTCATCATTGGTCTCAAAGTCCTGCCAAGAAGATGGGATGGTGGTGGCTCTGGCTACTGTGTCAAGATGCCCTGTGGTGTCCCAGCCCAGGCCAGAGGAAGGGGCTGCAGTTTCTATTTGTGCCCCTGGCAGTCTGCCCTGTCTCCTTTTTCTCTGTCACTGGCTGCGTGGCTGGGCACAGGTAGAGCTTAGGGATTCTTTGGCAAAAGGTACCAGGGCAAGACCAGGGACCATTTCTCCATTGCTGCACCCCCCTAGGCCAGGACCTCAGCAGGTACAGACCTACTTCACACACTTGTTGCAGACAGAGATGCATAGAAAGAGGGCCCTTGAGTCCCTGACTATTCTTGTAGCTTCCTTGGGGATCTGAGCAGGCCGTCCTGACAACATAAGGGTGACATAGCTTCCCCTTCCTCCTGCTGCTCATGGCCATTGGCTCGCTCTGCCAGTAGCTGCCTTCCAAGGGCACCTGTTTCTGGGACAGTGCCTATGGGTCCCTGGCACCCCACCAGGGGAATGCCCCCCCACCCACCTGTGAGTGCTTGGAGACCCAGTGGCGGAGCACGTTCAGGACACGATTGGTGGCTGCTCTGCGGATCACAAACTCCTTGTCGCCATTCCTCTGGTCAGGGGGGAAGCCTGGCAGTGTGCATGGCAGAGGAAGAGAGGGTAAGAGAAGATAGGAAATGGAGCTGGGCTCTAGTCTGGATTCAAATTCAGACTAGGCTGAGGCTGCTCCTCATGGCGTCTGGGTGGAAGGGCTATGGGCAGGGGGAGGGTAATGAAATATTGAACAACTAGCTCAGGTTCTGACCATGAGACAGGTACCATGCCTTCTCTAGTGGATGCAGTCCCTGGACACCCAGACCCTATGGGCCTCCCCATGCTTCCAGGGGCTACTGTGAGAGGAAAGCAACCATCCTAGTCAGGGCCCCTTACTCCAGCCTCTGCTGAAGGACCAATACAGTGGGAGGTACTAGTCCTTCCTGGGAGGGTTGGGTGACAGGTTTCCAAGAGCAATGGGCTTTAGAGTATGAGTAGAAGTAGCAAAGTGGATAGGTGGGAAGGGAGGGGCCTTCGGGGAGGACCAGAGAAGAAAAAATATCTGCTTTGGGGATTATGGCAATTAAAGTGCAAGCTGGAGTGGAGGGTGTGTTCGGGTGGGGCATGCTGGGGTGACTGGGGATATGCTCTCTTTCCCTAGGCATGCCAGGCTGAGTGGTTTGGATTTATCCCATTGCCAATAGGAACTGGGAAGTGAGGGTGCAGGGATAGGTTGTGTCCTAGACATGCAGTGACCCTGGCTCAGGTGGGGGGTTCAGGCCCAGGGAGATGGGGGCTGTGACCTCTATAAGTGGGAAGGAGTTGCGAAAAGTCAAAAGAATGATGGAAGCTTGGCTTAGTGAGAGCAGTTAGTCCAAGCAGGAAGCTCTCTGTGGGTGGGTACTGGCCATGACTGCTAACACCTCCAGGCAGCACCCTGCCTGGGCACTGGCTTCACAGAGTGGTGCTGACCTTGGGGAGGCCTGAGAATGGAGACCCACCTCCTCAACATACCTGCACTTGCTAAGGACATCCTCCGGTACTTCTCCTTGTTTGGGGTGCCCTCGTTGGCTCCTGCAGTTGCTATGGCAAAGGCGGAGGCGGCCGAAAGGGCACTGCGATTATTATCCAGTTCTCGACAGGAGGTCATGACAACTCCATTATTGTAGGAAAAGAGTGGGAATTCTGTACAGGGGACAGATCCAACTCTTACCTTTCCTGGTCTCAGCCCCTGACTGTTAGAAAACCAGGGTTCTGAGGCTAGAGCAGCCTCGAGAATGGGCAGGCTCTGTCTTCACTGCACCCGGGGCTTGTCAGTAGGTGGTGGTGGCTAAAGTCTCTCTGAAGAGTCAGGTGAGGGAATTACCTGGGTCTGTCTGCCGCTGCCCCATGAGGTGCTGGAGGTCCTACTAATCTCTTCTTTGGGCCACACTTGCTGCTGCTGCTGAAGGCCCTCTGACCACCCTCCCCATCTCCCTGCTGCTCCCAATCCCTTTCCCTTTTGGGCCCAGCTGGGTACAGGCCTACTTGAAGATAGCACCATGAGTATTCTTACCCTTTCCAGTCTATTTGGGTTTAGCACATTATTTGTCCAATGCCTGACATCAATAATTCATACTGATGGGCTCATCAGCATGGTATGATGGAAAAAGCACTGGACTTGGAGTAGATTTCACCTGGATTGAAAGGCTATGCCCCAATCCTCCATACTTACTAGCTATGTGATCTTGGGTGAGTTACCTAAACCCTCTGAGCCTCAGTAATTTCTCTGGATAATGGGGATAATAATACCTACTTCAAAAGTTTGATGTAAAGATAACAGATGAAAGTACTTTATATTAGATGAAAAGTTATATAAATGTCATGGAATGTTACTACTATTAATAATAAGAAGACCAAAAACTTTAAAAAATGGTCCTGAATTTACTCAAAGAGGTAAAGGAAACATGGAATGAAAGGGAATAAGGAAACTGGTAGATGAACACAAAGAGAATATCAATAGAGAAAAATTAAGAAAAGGAACCAAACAGAGCTAAAGGCCATAAAAAAAGAAATGAAAATTTTCCTACAGGGGTTCATCAGCAGATTGGAGCTGACAGAAGGAAAAATCAGTGAAGCTGAAGACAACTGAAATCCTACAGCTGAGGAGTGGAAGGAAAAAAGCAGGAAGAAAAGTGAACAGAGCCCAAAGAAACAGTAGGACACCATCGAGCATGTTAATATATGTACTGTGGTAGTCTCAGAAGGAGAAGAGAGAATATTCAAAGAAACAATGGCTGACAACTTCCCAAATTTAACGAAAGACATGCATACATAATACAAGATGCTCAATAAACTCCAAAATGATAAATCCAAGTAGACGATGCCATGGCATATTATAATCAAACTGCTGATGTCAAAGACAAAGATATAATTCTGAAAGCTGAAAGAGAGAATCAGTATGTCAAGTACAAGGGAGCATCAATAAGACTAAGTGCTGATTTCTCAACAGAAACCATGGAGACAAGAAGACAATGAGAAGACATAATTAAAGTACTGAAACCAAAAAACTGTCAACCAAGAATTCTATATCTGGCAAAACTGTCTTTCAAAAATGACAGAGAGATTAAGACATTCGCTGATAAACAAGAGCTGGGGGAGTTCACCACCACTAGGTTGGCCATACAAGAGATGATGAAAGGAGTTCTGCAGGTTGAAAGGAAAGGACAATAGAGAGTACATCGAAACTGTGTAAAGAAATAAAGATCTCCAGTGAGGGTAAGGACAAGGGTAAATAGAAATGCCAGTACTATCGTATTTTTGGTTAGTAACTCCCCATTTTTACTTCTTAAAGGTCTAAAGGGCAAATGCATAAAATGTAATGATACATCAGTAGTTCTGGACTCAATATATAAACAAGTAATTTGTGATAAGAACTCATAAAGTTGGGGGATTGGGGGGCACAGGATCATAGTTGTTTATGCAATTGAAGTTAAGTTGGTATCAAAGCAAATGAGATTCTTGTAGATTTAAGATGTTAAATTTAAGCCCCATATTAACTACAAAGAAAGAATTGGGGAATCTGCAAGCTCATAGAGACAGAAAGTAAAGTATAGGCTGCCAGTGGCAGGGACCAGGGGAAATAGGTATGGGATTTCTGTTTGGGGAAAGTTTTTGCAATGGAAGGTGGTGAGGGTACTGCAATATAATGAACATGATTAGTACTCCTGAATGGTATGCTTGGGAGTGGTTGTATAATTGTTTCTACAATTAAAAAAAAAAAGAAAGAGCAATGTAAGAGAATGACAAGGGCAATACATGATCCTGGATGGGATCTAACAAGGGAGGAGTAAAAGCAATGAAGGACATTATTGGGATATAGGAAGAAATGGAATATAGATACAAACTTTATATCAATGTTAAATTTCTTGAACTTGATAACTGCACTTAAGGTAGATAGAGAAGTGAATATTCCTCTTCTTAGGAAAAGTACATGGCCATAATAAGGGGTCAAGGAATATGATGTGTATAACCTATACTCAAGTGTTGAGAAAATGGATTGATAAATAGACAGACAGTTAGAAAGATGGATACATAGACAGATGCCTGAATAGATGGATGAATAGATAGAATGATATGGCAACTGGGTATCTGGGGTGATAGGGATAGGGGTATGTTGGAGTTCTCTATGGGGTATGTATTATTTTTGCAACTGTTCTATAAACTGGAAAGTGTTTCAAAATAAAAAGTTAAAAATTGAAAAAAAAAAGATGCAAAATAAATTGATGCCCTTACTGGAAATTAAAAACAACAACACTTATTTCTGAAATTTGGATTTTTGGGATCTGTTTTCGTGTGTCTGAGAAGGTGAAGTATGGCTGCTGCAGTGTGTCTAGACAGTTTCTCCCTAAAACTAGGTGACAGTTTCTGAAGCTTTTTTCTGAAGACCTGGATAGCTCAGGAGTTTGGGATTCAGGCTGTACCTTGGATGTGGAAGCAGAGCTCTTGGAAGGCAGCTGTGAGGCAGGAGGTATCTCCCTGGGAGGTGAGGCCCTTCCTGGCTCTCTGCACCTTTGGGGGTCTCACAGACCCCCTGTGTGTGGTGACATGATTTATGGGAACTGGCTCCTCAATCACCCCTTCAGGATTGTAAGGCTAAGATGTAGAGGGGAAGGGGAAAAAGCAGCATCACAGCCTCTTGGAATGTTCCCTTATTTGAAGTGACCACTTGACAAGGCTGTCAAGATGATTAAAAGACCCAGAGCAGAGCCGTAGGGGCAACAGGAACTCCGGAGGTCCCTTCTGAACCTGGAGCTCCCATGAATGGATCCTCAGATGGCCTTCCTGCCCACCTGCTTTGGGTGGGTTAGATGCAGCCTTGTCTGAGGGCAGAGGAATGACTGCATTGAGCTGAGGAGCAGGGTTGGCCAGCTAACGATTTAGCACCCATCTCTCCCCTGGGGGGTGATGAAATATTCCCCCAGCGCCAGGAGGGTCGCTCATAAAACAGAAGGGATGCTGTCTACTCATCTTTACTCTACTTGACCTGCTGCTGCCCTCTCCCAACTGTGACCTTACCCATCCTCTGAGAATCTATTTGCAGTTCCCTGTTGGTGAATCGTACCTGAAGAATTTTTGCTTTTGACTGATTTTGGTGTTGTTGGAGATTTAGTTGGTGATGTCTCATTGTCACCATCATCACTCTGGTTTTGATCAACATCTGATTCTTCTCTCACAGAGACTTCAGAGGCTGGGAGAAAAGAAGGAAATGATTTCACTTTTCTCAATTATTTATCAATTTTTAAATTCATATTTTTAATTTATTGAGGCAAAACACTAAGTATGGGATATGCTAGTTGAACAAAGTTTAATAGCTTTATTTGCCACAGGACTTATCAGAACCTCTTCCAGGCTAAGGTGCATGGTGAATCCCCAAGAAGGGCTTTTGCTCTACCAGCTTCTCAAACCTTAATGTGCACAACTGGGGATCTTGGGGTCTGAGAGTCTGCATTTCTAACAAGCTCCCAGGTGATGCCCTTGCAGCTGGTCCCTGCACACTTTGAGTAGCAAGCTTGCTTTTGTGTGTGTGTGTGAAACATCTCAGTTTGGGTAACCATCTGTTCTGGTTTACCCACGACAATCCTGCTTTACACCTGTTGCCTGTGCTACTGATCACTCTCAAAAGTGTCTGGGTTTGGACAGAAAATTATAGAGCTTCCCTAATCCTGGGAGACTCATGGTCTACACACTTTGTCCAGATCTGGGTCGGTGAGATCTTGGTCAAAAACTCTTTAACTTCTCTGGGCTTAAGTTTCCTCAATTATAAAATGAATAGAGTTATGTCAAGTGAAACAAGCCAGATAGAAAAAGACAAATACTGTATGATTGTGTTACTATGAACCAAATATACTGTGTATCATATTGTATGATTATAAAAATGTATATATGTCAAGTGTATTTGAGACATGTTTTATTTAACTGTGTTTTCTTTTTCTTTTTAAATTGTTTGTATTTTCAATTACTAAATGTACAAAATAAAGTTAAAAAAAAAAAAAAGAGTAGAGTTACACTTGATCCATTTGAGAATCCAAACAAAGCCACAGATCTCTTTAAAAAGAATGCCTTCTCCCCCATACAATTTGTCACACAACTAAACAGGGTTCACAAGCCCTTGATCACTGGTGAAGAAGCCTGGTACCAGGTGATTTCTCAGGACCGTCCTGCAATACATTTTATAACGTGACAGGCTTGAACACATTGAAAGGGAGTCTCTGTGTGTTTATGTCAGATGAAATTATGTCTCCTCCCTTCTCTGGGATCTCTGCATCTGCAGGATGGCATTTGGGGCTCTATGTCAGGCTGTTACTTTGGTTACCGACTTTCAGCTGTGCATGTCACCCATTTATTATTTGGGTCACAGTAAATGTCACTTGGTGATGGAGCCTCTTAGGGGCTTCACCCTCCCCAACTGTGCCCTCTGCTGGGAGTGCCTTCTACCTTCTCTCTTTTCAACTCAGAGGAGAGAAATCCTGACCATCTTGAAAGGTCTCCTCCTCAAAGCCTGGTTCTCTGATCAGCCCAGGATTGTGTGTATGTGTGTGTGCTCTCATGGTGCTAACCAAGACAGAATGTTGGTGGTACCCAGGATATGCCCTGACCTGATGTGAGAACCAGACAAACCACCCAAGCAAATGCCTTTCTAGAATGGGCAGGAGAGGCTCTGGGAGTAGGGAGGTCCCAACCTGTCCCAGCATCATTACCACCTGCTCCCTACATACCCAACATTTCAGGTAAGATGAGTTTTAAGGTGTTCCCTGAACACACAATGATTTTTCTTGCTCCTTAGTCTTGATGTTCCAATTCCTTTCTCTAGAGTGTTCTCCCTTCCTCTTGGTGGAAATCCAGATCCAATGTATCCTTCAGGAAGCCTTCCTAACTCTCCTGATGTGTCCCTTCTTCACCCTCTACACCTCTCCAGCATTGCTGTAACACAGCATATAGCAGTCATCCAAGTTCCAGTGTCTGGTCCGGTCCCTCAGCTAGACTGTGAATCCTGGAGTAAAGGACCTAGGTTTTTGGTTACATCTTTTCCTCCAGGTTTCTAAATGGGGCCTGACCCAGAGTTGGTATGCAGGACCTGTCCACTGCATAGATGGATGAATACAGAGAGGAAGATGAAGCTATCATTAGAGCAGCAGGAGCTGACTCTCAATTCAAGTGTGGAGTTGCCCTGGAATTCCTGCCTGCCTCAGCCTGGCAGCCTGGGTTCCCACTATGGCTCCCCAGCTGCTTCTCTGCACTGCCAGCTTGTCTGACTGGGACCTAGAGCCCTTTCCCCTTCTGCCCCATGAGAGCAGAGAAGAGCAGCCCCAAAGGCTAGCCAGGCTGGGCCAACCTCAGTGGGCCCATGAGCCAGGAGGTCACTCACTCTGCTTGCTGAGTGCCGAGGGCTCTTCAGGCTTCTCAGTGGTTGTATCGCCTTCATCTGGAATCTTGTTGGCAAAACTGCTGGATACGTAAAGCTTGCTGGTGTCCAGCGTGGCCTTGCTGAAGGGCGACATGGCTGAGTACATGCTGGTGTAGCCATTGGAACTGCAGCTGAGTGCGGCCAGGTCCAGGGCTTTGCCGCCCGTGATGATGGGGATGTTGAGGGAGAGCTTCCGCCGGCGGCTGGGTGATGACGTCTTGGTGATGGACAGGGGTGGCGGTGAGGAGAACTTGCGGGTGGCACGCGGGGACTTGGGGGGATCACCATACAGAAGCTTGTTGTTCTGGCCGCTGGCAAACAAGAGCTCCAGTGACCTGGGGGGAGGCAGGGGGCAAAAAGAAATGGTCAGGGTTGGTCTGACTGTCTCAGGTGCCCTTCTGTTTTGGGGGGTGGGGGGAAGCCATCGACCCCTCATTCTCATGATCCCTGAAAGCTGGGCTGACCTGGAGCACATGGTTTTGAACAGGTGAGTAGCCCCAAGGGACCATGATGAAACACCTGTGACCAAAATGTTCATGAACACTAATGTCCTGCTCTTGATGGTCTGGGTAGGGGAGGTGGGGCTTTCGTGATGGGGGTGGGTGTAGCTGATGCTCCCTCTTCTGCCTGTTTGGTTAGCAGCAGCGTCTGACTTGGGGGGCGCTAAGGGACCTCCTGACCCCCAAGCTTCTGTCAAACCTCCTACCATCCCACTCAAGGGCCTGAAGTCTCTTCTACATGCTCTGACCTCATCCTTACAGAGATCCCAAGGGATTAGGAAACTGAGTCTCAGAGACAGGAGATGACATTTAATCCCAGCATCCTTCCCATCGCTGCAGTGCTTGATTGGCCTTAGTTGTAAAATGTGGCTGAAGGGAGCAAAAAGGGAGGTCTCCCAGCAATCCTGGCCACACTGCTGCCATCCCCACAATAGGGCCCAAACAATAGTCTGCATTCATGGAACTGGTCTGCTCTGTGTTTCCTGTTGGATAGACCTTATCTTTTCTAATCCTCGCCATTGTCCTGGGATGTAGGTTTTATTATCCTCATTTCACAGACAGGAAACTGAAGCTCTGAAAGGTTAAGTGACTCAGGCAAGGCTCTTTCCACTGTACCACCTTGCCTGCTGGTACAGGAAGGGCCACCTACCAGGTCCCTGGGAATAATCTCATTTATTCATCAGAGTAACTCTATGCTGTGTGGGATAATTTCTCCTGCTTTCTCATGGCAGTGGGAAGAAGTTCAGTGTAAAGGCAAGTCTGGACCTGCCCTGGTGAACCCTGGCTGAGCTCAGGATGGTCAGTGGACACTGGTGGGGCAGAGAGAGGGAACAGGGGAGGAAGAGGGTAGGCATTCTGGAAAGTTGGCTTGCTGTGTGGGACAGGGTGTGGATGAGGGAGGGGATGGTTAGAGCCTCAGGCCTCCCAGCTCTTTAGTCCAGAGCTTGCATTTGAGATTGGCATGGGTCTCCCAGCAGGACTGGGGGTGGGGGGGGGGTCAGTGTGATTCAGGATCTGAGCTCCTGACAGCTCTAGAGCAGAGGCTCTGGCCTCATGTCTTACCTGGGGGAGTATTTAGAGGGGGACTCTGGAGCTCTGAGGGTTGGGGTGGGCCAGGCAGGGGGCCTCTCAGAAAAGGAAGGCATATGCTGGCCCCTCTCTTTCACTGCCTGGGTTGCTCCAGGAGCAGTGAGGTCCCTCAGGCACCTGGGGCAGGTCCCTGAACCTGACCTACCCTGGTGGCTTTGGGCAAGCGCTTCATCTCTCTGGGCCCCACTTTCCCCTGTTAAATGAATAATAAAAACTTCCTTATGCCTTGCTTGATTTGACACTGACTCCCCAGTGCCTCACTTGGGGCCTGGCCCTATTTGGTGAGGGGGGATGCAATTTTGGTTAAACTAAAATTGTCAGACAGGAGTGGTCACTGGGTGGGCTCACTGAGACCAGGGTCCTGGGTTCAAGTCCCCACTCAGCCTCAGCCTTGCCAGCTGCCTTGGACCCCAGTTTGAGCAGGGCTTATGAAGACTGAAAGATGGCACTGATGTCAAGGCTAAGGTGGTTCACCCCCTCCCTCTTCGTGGTACCACTCCAAATCCATTAGAAAGGGCTCCCCCTATCTTTTCAGAGCAGAGGTGTAGTTTAACCTGAGCCAGGATAAAGTTTTTTCTTCTTTCTTGCTTTAAATGCGGAATGCAGTAATGAGGGGGAGCATCATCCTTTGGAAAGGGGTGGGGCCCTGGGCTTCAAGGAGGGGAGGGACTGGAGAGAAGGAGGGGCCCTAAGAGGGGAGGGCAGAGAGGAGGGAGCACTGTGTATGCCTCCTAGTCCAGGAGCAGGGCAGGGGTGGGAAGTGGGGCCAGTCTGAGCTGTAGCATCAGACAGACCACCCCTCTCTTGCCTCTTTGCAGAGGGCCAGCTTGGCTCCTGGGCAGGGAGTCCCACATCACCCCAGCTCATGTTACAGCCTCTCCTCCAGGGACCAAAGCTCAGTTTCCCTCCCAGGCCTGGGAGATCTGTGATTCCAGGGAAAGGAGGAAACCTGTGGGCCCTGGCCACTGGCTGCCCACCTGGCTGGGATGGCACTGATAGGCTTCTTGTAGATGGTGATGAGCTTGTCCAGAACCACCACAGCGGTGGTGAAGACACGGTAGGAGTGCAGGAAGGTGTTGAGGAAGTCAATGCTCAGGAACCTCAGGTCTGTTAGCCTTTCCAGCAACCGCTCCACACTGGCGTACCGGATCTGCAGCACTTTGCAGGAGTTCATGGTTTTGCTGAAGCGAATGTCAACATCATCACAGTATAAGGAGGTGTCGGACCTGAGGAGGGAGGAAGGATGAAGAGATGACTTGGCTCTGCAGTTGTCTGTGCCCACAACTCTCTCTTCCACTAGGGGGAGCTACCTAGGTGTGGGGCCACGGCCCACCCCTCAGGGTCTCCCCATGCACCAACAGCCAAGGATGGTGTGCTGAAGGACTAGTTTTTCAAAAGAATGAGGGAAGTTTTAGAAGGATGACATTGAAGAAGAGCTTATGGTGTCTTTCCCCCAACAATATCCTAAAAACCATTATAAAACCTCTGAAATAGTGGATAAAATGTTAAACTTTTTTTTCAAATGTATTTTGAGCTCACAAGGTATAAAGGAAATTTGTTCACACAAAAACTTTTACACAGGCGGCAGACTTGGCCCAGTGGATAGGGCATCCGTCTACCACATGGAAGGTCTGCGGTTCAAACTCTGGGCCTCCTTGACCCGTGTGGAGCTGGCCCACACACAGTGCTGATGCGCGCAAGGAGGGCTGTGCCACGCAGGGGTCCCCCGCATAGGGGAGCCCCACGTGCAAGGAGTGTGCCCCGTAAGGAGAGCCGCCCAGTGCGAAAGAAAGTGCAGCCTGCTCAGGAATGGTGCCGCCCACATGGAGAGCTGACACAGCAAGATGATGCAACAAAAAGAAACACAGATTCCCATGCTGCTGACAACAGAAGCAGACAAAGAGGAAGACACAGCAAATAGACAGAGAACAGACAACTGGCGGGGGGTGGGGGGAGGGGAGATAAGTAAGTAAATAAATAAATAAATCTTTAAAAAAAAAACCCAAAACATATCCTTTTAAAAAAAAAAACTTTTACACAAATGTTCATAGCAGCTTTATTCACAATAGCCAAAAAAGTAGATACAACCCAAATGTCCATTAACTGATGAATGGATAAACAAAATGTGGTATATTCATTAAATGGAATATTATTCAACCATATAAAAGGCTGAAGTACTGATTCATACTACAACATGGATATACCTTGAGAACACTATGCTAACTGAAAGAAGCCAAACACAAAAGACCACATATTGTATGATTACATTCATATGAAATGCCCAGAATAGGCAATCCATAGACAAAGAAAGTAGATTATTGAGGATGGGAGCAGCAGAGATTTGTGATTGCTAATAGTTATGGGGTTTCTTCTGGGGGCGAGGGAAATGTTTTAGAATTAGATAGTAGTGATGGTTATACAACATAATAAATATTCTAAAAATCACTGAATTGTATACTTTAAAATCAATTTTGTTGTGTTACTATTTCATTAAGAAAATAAGTAGGAATAAAAAAAGATGGAAGGAAAAATCCCACAGGCCAAAAATGAAGAGAAGTCTGCAAACAAGTTGACACTTTAGCTGTCTTTAGAGCATATGCTACTCTTGGACACCAACTTGGGCTTAATGATATAGGTTATAAAATGATATTGATGTGGGCTAGGGGTGGGAGGCTCTCTGTCTCTTCAGAGATAACCTTAACCTAAGCTGTCTGTCCTAACTTCTGGGTGTGGGATGGTGAGAGGTGCAGCCCTGCCCTTGGTATCCACAGCAACGACTCCAGTCCCAGGAAACAGTTTAACAATGCAAAGTCTATAAACTTTAAATATTCAGGGAAAATGCAAACCAAATGTGTTAAAAGTTTATCTAGAATATATGAAGTCCATGCTAAAAGCTTACCTAGGATGTGGAAGATATATGCTAAATCAAGCCTATTGAGAACTGAAACAAAAGGACCATTTGGCCTTTCCTCTCTGTATAAAAGGGACTCAAAAATCTTGTTCGGGGCTTGGGTTTGAAACAGAAAGCTCCCAAGTCTGGACAGCCATTAATAAACCATTTTTCCTTCTCAAAATCATTCCTGAGTCCTGGCCTTCCTATACGCAAATAATTGAACCTCTCTCAAATTCTACAACAGATTAAGAAAATATAAGTTACAGGAAAATGAATGGGTTTTCTGGTGAAGTTTGGTCTGGGTGTAAAGTTAAACAGTGAAAAGGTTTAGCCAGAGTCTTTTGTTTTGGTGCTGAATTGCAGATGAATTCCCTTTGTAAACAGCCAGGGTAAAGAGAAAATCCTGTTAAATTTTAGTATTGAAAGTTCTCTCTTTCTAAGGTTTTTAATGGTTGCAGGGGCAGCAGTGCCTGGAAAATAGAAATTGTAAGTCAGATTAATAGGCTTTGTGCTTCTGTCTCTGTCCAGTGCTGATGTTAAATTGTGCAATTATGTAAAGTGGTGAACTTGGTTAAGCTGGAACCCTCCCTTGCCATTAGGAAAGGAGTAAAATGATTGTAGCTTATGAGGCAAAACCAGGGAGTCTGAATGTTTGCGCATGCTCTTCTGTCTTGTCTCTGGGTCTGTCCCATTTGCTGGGACTCGGTGGAATGTCCGTGCAGCGCACCCAAGTTTATTGAAATAGGCCCCAGCAGGATGGCTGATGAAACCAGGAACTTAAATCATAGCTCTGCAAGAGCAGGGGGGTCCCCCAGGAAGCGCTGAGACTGGAAGGTTCTTTTTCAAGCCATTTTAGCAGCCTGGAACTTACCACTGCTATCTTCCCCTCCTCCTCCCTTTAGGAAGTTGCATAACAAAAGCTGAGAGCTGAGAAAAGGGGGGAGTGGCTTGCCCCTTTCCAGTGAGTTCCGCCTTCTATTTGTAAACCACATTCCTATCTAATCGCACCCAACTGTCTGGAAGTGGGGAGGTGATGGAGATGAAGAGAAGGATCAGGATAAATGCAGTAAAAATTCCCTCCCAAAGGCATCAAGGGTCAAAAATAAATTTGCATAATTAACTTCTGCCCAGGTTATGCTTTTCTGAATCTCTCTCTTCACAAATCTATGTAAAATGCTTTGAAATGGTTTAAAGCTGTAAAACTGGTAAAGTACCTTTATCTCAAGGAAGGAGACTATTGCTTGAAACAATAAACCTCTAATCACTTGATAGCCCTTTTAATGGATTAACCAAAAAACAAAACAAAACAAAAACTGTCAGCAGTAAGGGTCTTAAAAACTGCAGAAGAAAAAAAAAGAAAACCCAATTCAGCTTGGCAATGTCAGGCTAAATTTAATCAGCCCATCTCCCAATGCCCAGAGATACTAAAGATGATGTGGGCTATGGGTGGGAGCCTCTTTGTCTCTTTGGAGATAACCTTTAACTTAAGCTGTCCGTCCTGAATTGTGGGTGTGGGATGGTGAGAGGCTACAGCCCTGCCCTTGGTAACTATGGCAACAACTCCAGTCCCGTGAAACAGTTTATCAATGCAAACTCTATAAACTTTAAATATTCAGGGAAAATGCAAACCAAATGTGCTAAAGCTTATCTAGAATTGCTGTAGAATTTGAGAGAGGTTTAATTATTTGTGTATAGAACTGTTTCACACCTACAAGTCAAACAGCTTAAGTTATTTTTAAAAAAACAAAAAGCCTTCCACCCATAGCCCACATCAGAATGTATGAAGTCCATGCTAAAAACTTACCTAGAACGTGGAAGATATATACGCTAATTCAAACCTATTGAGCACTGAAACAAAGAATGATTTAGCCCTTCCTCTGTATAAAAGGAACTCAAAATTCTTGTTTGGGGGTAGGTTTTGAAACAGAAAGCTCCCGAGTCCGGCTGCCGGGCCGTAAATAAACCATTTTTCCTTCTCAAAATCATTCCTGAGTCCTGGCCTTTCTATACGCAAATAATTGAACCTCTCTCAAATTCTACAACAAAGATATAGAAGTCTTCTGTTTTAATCTGTGCTTTGAGTTCAACTTTAAAATCTGTGTTTGGCTTTTGTCAGTTTACTTGTACCTAAAAAATCATGGTAAATAACTTAAAAATGAGTCTTTAAATACCAATGCTGTCTTGCTGGTGAATTGAATGCATAGCTTGCAGATAAATTTTTTCAGTTACTAGAAATACAGAGAAGTTTCACAGGATTGTTACTAATAAGGTTCTTGTAACTTCATTAATAAGAGTATCCAATTCATCTTGAAGTAAAAATATACTAAAAACTGTAACTAAGAATTAAAATCATTGTGTAAGTACCTTTATGTATACATAAATTTATAACTAAAGCTATTACAATAGAGTAAATGTGGCCTGGATTTTGGCTATTGTAAGGGTGATATTGAATTAATTTGCCTCTATTTATGGCTACTTTGGGTTTATCTAGTGCTTACTGTGTAGTTATTACTTAAACTTATTCTATGTTATTTTATAACTAATTTCACCCCTGGTCTTCAACTATTGTAATAGTAATTATAAACTGCATTTGCATTTGCCTTTACTTACAGTTCCTGCAGGTCTGGCTCACCCCTTAACAATTCAACTTGATAATTAAACTTTAAAAACTTATAGCTAAATTTTTTTAAAAAGGGGATTTATGCATATCACCTTTGTGCTATTCTAAATATTTTTGGTCTTCTCCTTTCCTCTTTACCCTTTTGAAGGAAAAGCTGCCTTTTTCCTTGACCTTTCCAAATGATATAAATTAATTCTAATTGGCCATTTCCACCAGGAATCAGAAATAACTGTTGCCAGGTTTTCCAAAAGTAAGCAATACTCTTCCCAATGTGCCAGGCCTTACTAAGCAACCACCATTGTTTAGACGGTCTCAGAGAAAAAAAAAATGAGTAAAAGCTACCTGGTTTCTTTCCAGTCTAAACAGAAGCCCAAATGCTTGCCAGGTTCCCTCCAAACAGCAATATAGCCAGGAAAGACAGTGAAGGAACAATATTTTGAATTAACCAGCAAAGAAAAAGGTTTTAAATAACTAAATGGTGTTTCTGTATCAAACTATTCATGTCTGCCTATTTGCTCAAATTACTAAAGTTAAATATGCAGTTATATAAGTAATATTGTTTTAGATATGAGAGAAGTTCAATTATTTGCGTATAGAAAGGCCAGGACTTAGGAATGATTTTGAGAAGGAAAATGGTTTATTGACAGCCGGCCAGACTTGGGAGCTTTCTGTTGCAAACCCGAGCCCCGAACAAGATTTTCAAGTTCCTTTTATACAGGGTGGGGAGTCAAATGGTGCTTTTATCAGAGAAGACTACTTTCTTTGTTAGTTAAGTCTTTGCCTGAGTACCAGGTAGGTTTTGAATTAACATATCGCCCACAGGTGAGCCTGAATTAGCATCTTGCCCACTTTCTGTCTGGATGCAACCTTGAATACACATTCAGTCTTACGTCCTTTCTGAACATTCAAAGCCCATATCACTTAATTGGATTTCTAGAGACTAGGCACACTTGGATACAGAATTAGATGATTTTGAATTTATGCACAGGCTACATTATATTTCCCATTCGAGGCCAAGTCCAAGTTCCCTTAAGTTTTGGCACTGCCACCATTAGAGTTTCCCTGGACTGACTGGTATGTATATAGAGTTTGCATTGCTAAATTGCCTCCTGGGACTGGAGTCGTTGCCATGGTCACCAAGAGCAGGACTGCAACCTCTTACCGTTTTACACCCACAAGTCAGAACAGACAGTTTAGGTTAAGGTTATCTCTGAACAGACAAAGAGCCTCCCACCCATAGCCCACATCAATATATATATTCCTAAAACCCAAATTAAACTAAATGGCATAAAAGTGATTAAAAAATCTAAATACAGAACTGTTAAAAAGCTAGGAACTCCTTATTAAATTATAATTAAAACATGTTAAATAATTGCTTTATATTCCAGAGCCTAAAAGTCAGTATGCTTTTAAAATTATTCACAGTTTTAAAATTAACAAAAACAAAAGTTTTAAGCCCCTGTAAAAAAGTGAAACAACATTCTTTGTTTACTCAATAACAATTTCAACTTGTTTAGCTTAAGTATTATCTCTTGGGTTTATAGAATACCATGTTAATAAGTTAACATATGTGTTAAATCTTTCAAATAATAAAAACTGTAAGCATGTGTTTAATGAAATTAAATTAAATATAGAACTACTCTCTCTTAAATGTGTAAAATACATCCATTAGTCACTAATTATAATCTAAAATAAATTTGCCATTCTATAATTGTGGTCAGTTGTAAAAGGTTTGTAAAAGCATTTTCCAAACTGAAGCATTACGTAAATAGTTCTAGTTCTAAAAAGCAATTATTAACTAAAAAGCTGAATTATTACTAATAACAAGAAGTAACTTCATTGTAATAAAACCTGTCTAAAAGTCATTGCAAGGTGTATATTTAAGTGATGGTAATAAAAAATTACCTTAATTCCATTGGGAATCTTCCATTTTATTTGCAATGAAAAATAATTTTTCCTCTATCACTAAAATAAAATACCTGCTAATGTCTTCACAATAAAATTATAAAGGTAAGCAAAGTACTAAGAAGTTAAGTTCATTTAATATGTAACACACTGCATTAAAAATGTTTAAAAGGTATATATAAAAATCAAAAGATAAACTTTACCATTGTCAAACTCTCTTGTGCATTCAAACCAGGCCTTGAATACATTGCAGGTTGCCTCTCCATATGAATCATTGGCTAGTTTGGTTTCACTGACCTTTAAAACAAAGATCTATGACCTTTCTGGTCGTGCTCCTGAAGTGGATGGAAACTACTTTGCAGTTTCGGGCTCCTGCCGCAGCCAATAATGGCTAAGGACAGCCAAAGGTACAATGAATATTGTCTTCAAACTAGCACTGTTTCATAGTGCCAGAGAGCGCTATGCACCAAGCTGGTGAAATCTACTCCCTAGTTTCTCTCTAGGATCAACGGTACTGCAGCTTCTATGAAGAACATATGAAGTGGAGCAATAAATACCAGAATATTATAAGTAGAACTTAAACACAATTGGCATTATGGCCTGCTTCCATGGAGAGATAACATGTAAAGTATTACAAACCTGAAACTTAAAACAATTAATTGCAACTCAGAATCCTAATGCATTAAATAATACATTAATTAATATTAAATGCTGTACCTTTATCCTGTTCTAAATATATGCCTGATAATTATGTTATCTTTTCTATTCTAAATCATGTACAAAATTCCATTAGACATGTTCAATTCCTGGTAAAGTTCATTTTCTAAATAGTTAATAAACATGCATATAAAATAAAATATCCATCTTAGCTAAAAACAACGGGGCCACGAGTGGCTTACAGGTAACTGGTTAATTAATACCAGGCTCAGCCACCCTACTACTCTACTGTACTCTACTGTGTAGCAAAACAAGGCTTGCTTACTAGCAGTAGGCCCCCTATTAAACAGTCAAAAATACCAGAAGTCATCCAATTAAAACCAAAATATAAAACAATTTATTCTGTAGTTCTGATCACTCCCATAGCTAAAAGAATTTCCAACTTGGTGCACTAATCCTGAGTAAAACCAACTGCCCAAGAAGGTGCCAGTTCACCAGGAACACCTAAAGAAGCACATGAGTGCCAATTATTAAACAGCCTGAAATGTGTCTTCAAAACAAAGCTAAGTACCTAATACTGTTATCAATTACAATATTTCTCTGAACGTAAAATAACTATATATATATATATCTACTGTTCCCCACCAACTTTTTAAAAAAGTACCATCTTTGCAGGCACCTATCTCTATAATCCAGTGTCCTCTTTTAACAAACAGGTATTCCAAAATTCTAATTAAATTTGTTTCTTTCAGAATGGACATCTTATTAGCCATATGCAAACTTCATCCAACTTCATACAGAATGCCAGATCCATCTTCCTCCAGTCAAAATAAACAACAAAGTTTTTACACATTGTTAGGTAAGGGCTACAACCCATGGCCAGCAGGAAGTAGTAACAGAAAAGAGATCATCTCACTTCAGCACCCCTTTAAGATTAAAGGTGTAAACTCTCTACTAATCTTATCTACTAATAAAATTAATAGATGGATCTGGAGCCTGGCAAGAAATCCACGTAAGCACCAGTAACCCTCAGAATGGCTGCTGGGCTGGGGGGCCACCCCCAGGATTATGTTGTCCAGGATGAGAAATTCTTTTGGAAACAGGATAAACCCTAGATGTTACCGAGGATCTTTGTCTTTAGGCCCTCACTCAGAAATTAATAAGTGGGATAATCAATCAAAAAAGCAAAGAGCCACCCACCTCATAACTCCAATGATAACTATGCCAAAGCTTAGAAAGTTAAGCTGACATAAAGGGGGGGAATGATACAGGCTATGGGTGGGGACTGTTCATCTCTTTGTAGATAACCTGAGCTGTGTGAGAGCTGGAGCCCTGCCCTTGGTAACTATGGCAACTACTCCAGTCCTGGAAGAACAATTAAGCAATGTAAACTCTATGAACTTTAAATATTCAGGAAGGATGCAAACCAAATGTGCTAAAAGTTTACATGGAATGTATGAAGTTCATGCTAAAAGCTTACTTAGAATGTATAAAATTCATGCTAAAAGCTTACCTAGAAAGTAGGGGATATGTGTTAATTCAAACTTATTGAGCACTGAAACAAAGGACCATTTAACTCTTCCTCTGTATAAAAAGAACTCAAAAATCTTATCCGGGTCTCGGATTTTGGAAGAAAAGCTCCCCAAGCCCGGCTGGTCATTAAATAAATTCCTTTTCCTTCCCAAAATTATTACTGAGTCCTGACCTTTTCATATGCATATAATTGAACCTCTCTCGACGTCTATAGCATTCATAGTGACAGGAGACAAGGCCTGGGCCTACAGGAAACAGGGAGTAGGAAAGCAACCCCTCTGGAAAGCTGGGACTCTTGAAGTGTTACACCCCCAGTGAAAGATGGCCTGGAAAAATACCTACCCAACTGGAAAAGGAGATTATATGCTTTTCTGCTTTATCCTGGGCTCTGGAGAAAGGCAGGATGGAGCAGTAATCTCTTTTGAGAAAATATTATTTCCCTTATAATCATTTGGAATACAAATAGGCTCTACCTTTGTGGTTTGGGAATCCCAAATGAAGAGTATAAAAAATGGTTGCAGGATGTAATACTCCTGGGGCAACCATGGAAACAAACGTAAAACCTTTTTGGAAGAGTCCCCCTCAACCAGGCACTATACGTTTATTCATAGATAAATTTATTCATAGCTAAATATTACATTTACTCATAGATAAATCCCTACTGAATATGAGCGCACAATCCAAAATTAAGAGTTACATGAGGAATCAAGCCATCATGAGTGAGAGTCAGCAGATAATTGAATTAGAAAACCAATAGCTGAATTAGAGCCTCAAGAGTCTAATTTTTTGTCTAAGTCTGAAAACTCAACTACTTTTTGTTACTAGCCAACCTGCAATTGTTTTTAAAATCTGACCTAGGGAGTACTCAGTGCAGTTAGTCATAGCCCTGTGGACAAGTTTCCTCCTCAAGTTCTGAAAAGCTACTTAGAAAGAAGGTGACTTTGTGATGGCTATTTATTATGCTTGCCAAGGCGGGGCAGACTTCTCACTAGTTTATTCTCTCCAACCTTCTCAGTCTTTGTAGGAGCAGGTCATTCCCTGACCTTATGTTGGCTGCCTATTAAAGCATTAGGTTTAGTCTTTGGTTAACAGTGGATCAACTAGACTTCAGGTATTTGGCTAAAAGCATACCCCTGAGGGTTGGGCATGCTGGGGGTGGGTCTATCCAAATTCTTCACTCTTGGACAATGTGAATGATCCATGGGGTGGGACTCTAATCCAATCAGTCCTTTCCTGCGACTTCCCAAATTGGATCCTGTAGCAGCAAGTCCCACTTTTCTCAGGTTGCTAAGATGTTAGGACAGGTGTCTAATGCAGTCAACCCAAGGACCTGAGGGCTGAACTGGGCCTGAACTTCTCTGGGTCTGTGTTTTTTCAACTGTGTATGAGATGCAGCCAGTGGCCATTACTGGGCATGGTGGGAACCAGCAGCCCTGAATTTCTGGTAAGGTATCCCACAGCACTCCCTGGTGGGTGAACTGCAGCAGATATGTTTTCCCTGTCTCATACCAGACCTGCCATGACTCTTGAGCAATTGTTACTTTTCATTTTCTGGACATTGTGAATCTCTGTAGTCATACCTTCCATTTTTTCTGTCTTCTAAAAAGCTCGAAATCATACCTAGAACACATAAAAAGTGCCCTTAACCTCTCCTAGGCTTCCTTTTATTTTTCCTTCCTTATTTTTTGTATGCTTTATTCTTTAACACACTGATGATTAGATTTGTTTTTATATATATTTATTTGGCTGCCTTAAATATCTTTTGTGCTCTGGTGGGATATGATTAGAAGAATGTGTAAAATGAACAAATAAATATATGGTACTACTGAAAGGATAAGCCTGGATAGCTTATCATAATGAGTTTATAGAGAAAGAAATAGCTAAAGAAATTTATGAATTTAGCCCACAAAGGTTGTTATGACAAGAATAGGTTTAGTAACAGTGGTATAATGGAAAGGATACAAGACTTGGAATCAGAATATATGGGTTCAAATACCAGCTCTAACCCTAATTTTCTTTAGACAAGGTGCTTACTCTCCAGGCCCCAGTTTCCTCATCTGTAAAATGGGAATAATAAGACCTAGACCAGGGTCTGGTGTGCAGCAGATAGTGAATGTTGACTGTGAAGTCACTTACTCTCCTACCTAGATGCCTCCCATCTAAGAGTATAGGCAGTACTTCTCTCATTCATGCAGTTCTTCTTTGAGGAATTTCTTTGGAATGTCTCTGGGATTTGAAATATTAATAAAGAAACAACCTTTATAAATGGGCAGGGCAGTGAGGCTTTCTTTTCAGGATGGAAAAAATATAGAGAAAGCACAGGGCCTATAAAGATACTGCAGCTTCAAAAGAGCCCATCCTGAAGAAACAGAGAAAATGTTTCCTTTCAAATTAGTTTTTCTGCAAGACCCTGAACATTTTAGAAAACTTATGTTTTATGCTTTCATCAAGATTCTGGGTGGCGGACTTGGCCCCAGTGGTTAGGGCGTCCGTCTACCACATGGGAGGTCCGTGGTTCAAACCCCGGGCCTCTTTGACCCGTGTGCAGCTGGCCCACGTGCAATGCTGATACGCATAAGGAGTGCCGTGACACGCAGGAGTGTCCCCCATCGTAGGGGAGCCCCACGTGCAAGGAGTGCGCCCCGTAAGGAGAGCTGCCCAGTGTGAAAGTGCAGCCTGCCCAGGAATGGTGCCGCACACACGGAGAGCTGACACAAGATGACGCAACAAAAAGAACGATTCCCATGCCACTGACAACAACAGAAGCAGACAAAGAAGATGCAGCAAATAGACACAGAGAACAGACAACCAGGGTGGGGAGGGAAGGGGAGAGAAATAAATAAATTAAATAAATCTTAAAAAAAAAAAGATTCTGGAAAACATATTGCATTTATAGACTCACAAGAAGCAAATATGAAGAGGGAATATTCTGAGATCAGGAAAGATTTCCTGAAAATGAGATAAGATTGCTGAATCTAAGGGGGGAATGAATGCATGAATCAGCAGATCAATATCAAATGGGTGACATTCAAAAAATTTGAAAAATTTTCCCAGAACTCAGAAAAGGATAAAGAGGGTAAAATGATGAGAAAAATTGTAAACAGCATGGAGTACACAGATAAGGGTTCCAGCTAGTTTAAACTCAAAGGGAAGAAGATAAGCCATGAAGGAGAAGCAATAAGCAAATAATGGGTAGAAGAAAGTTTCCTGCAGATGGAAAGGGTTCATAAGACAATATTAATAAGAGACATCCACTTTCTTGGCCTTAGAACTATAAGCTTAAAAGCTAATAAATTCCCACTGTAAAAGTGAACCCATTTCTGGTGTACTGCCTTGGCAGCCTTTAGCAAAGTGAAACAGAAATTGGTACCAGGAGAGTGGGCTGCTACTATGCAAATACTGAAAATGTTAAAAGGGCTTTTAAAATGGATAAAGGGAAAAAAGATAAAATGGATAAGGGGAAAATTCTGGAAGAATTAGGAGATCTTTGATAGAAAAGGCCTAGATTGCTTTGAAGAGACTGTTGATAGAAATATGGATGCTAAACATACTTCCTGATGATGTCTTAGACAGAAGTGATAAATGTCTCATTACAAACTGGAAGGAAGGTGATCCTTGTTTTAAAGTGGCAGAGAACTTGGCAAAATTAACTCCTGATATCAGATGAAAGGCAGAGCGTGAAGTGATGAGCTCGGGTATTTAGCTGAGGAGATTTCCAAATTATATGTGGAAAGTGTGGCCTGGCTTCTCCCTGAAGCTTATGGTAAAATGTGAGAGGAAAGGGATAAGTTGAGAACTGAACTCCTGGGCACAAAGAAACCAGAAACTGATGGTCTGGGAAATTCCAGAAAGTGAGTTCCCAGAGAATAGCGCCCAGGTGAGGACTTAACTGAACATGGAACCAGTCAGTCATTTCAGTATAAGTCAGGATTGAAAATGCAGTTATTCAGGAAGTCTTGTCTGACAGCTTGGACCCATTTCCTACATGTGAAATCAGTAAGTTTTTTGTAAGATCTGTGAGACAGTTTGAATTTTGTGAAACCCAAAAAGCAAAAGATGATGTTTTAAACTCATCCATTCCTGTGGGTATGCGACCCATTTGACCGGATTATGTCAATGGGGTGTGATTCATGTCGAGTCTTCACCCCCTTGCTGGGTCTGATATAAACAGAAACAAAGAAACAGAAGAAACGAGATCCGGCATATATTTGATTCTGCAATGTGAGAGAGAGAACTGCAGGAAAACAGAAGCCCCCTGAGAAGCTCAAAGAGGCTGGGCTCACTGAGCAGCTCAAGAGGAGATGGTGAGCCTGGAGGGGAATGCTGAGACCTCCGCAGAGATCGGCAGCCATCTTGCTTTGCCACGCACCTGGAAAAGAGAATCAACCATAGCTAACTTTGGTGAAAAGCTCCTCTTACAATGCCCTGGCTTGGACTTTTTATGGCCTTGGAACAGTAAGCTTTTACCCCAAATAAATCGCCTTTATAAAAGCCAACACATTTCTGGTACTTTGCAAGGGCAGTACTTGGGCAAACTAAAACAATTGGTATGAACAGAACCACTGACAGCCTGATTTAAAAGGGACAGATTGAAGGAAAAATGACTTCAGAAGCAGAACTGCAGAGGCTGAGGTCTGGACTGAAGACATCTTCTTGGGCCAAGAGTGTGAACCCACCCAGGTGTGCAGAACTGGTGAGAATACCTTTGTTCTTGAAGAGGGTGGGTCTTCTGCTCGGTTGCTCAGGGAGAGTGTTGATACCCCAGGATTCAGAGAGGGTGGAGAATGAGTTTGGCAGCCACCTCAGGCTTCAGAGAACTCATTCCTTGGGAAATGGGGAGAGTTTGGCTGTTATAACCCCATGGTTTTAAGAGAGTGGGGACAGTTTGAAGCTGGGTGGAACCCGGAAGATCATGGGTTCTTAGTGTTAATTCAATCCTGTGCATGTAAATCTATTGTTTACATAGGGACTTTTGATTAAATCACTTCAGCTAAGAACATTTGATTAGATTGCTTGACTCAGGGTATGTCAATCCTCTTACTAGAGTCCTTTATAAATAGGAGAAACATGCAGAGACAGAGAGGAAAACTGCTAGCTGAGAGAAAAGGCCCCAGGAGCCAGAAGCTGAAATCAATGGAACACAGAAACTGAGAGGAGGCCACTGAAGCCAGAAGATGAAAGCAACAGAGCCTGGAGGAGAGGGCAGAGACTGACAGACACTGCCACTGTACCTTGCCATGTGCCTATTCACCCACAGCTGCAGTTTGAGAAGAAAGCACATCCTGATGAAGCCTTAATTTGGACATTTTTCTCAACCTTGAAACTGTAAGCTTTTAAATGAATAAATCCCTGTTATAAAAGCCAACCCATTTGTGGTATATTGCCTTGGCAGCCTTTAGTAAACTAAAATAATGAGGAATATGATTATTCAATGAGGTCTTAAATAAGTCACCCTTTTGTGGCACCCATTCTGGTCTCATTTCCTCTGCTGAAAAAAAAAAGGCAGGTAAAACCCATATCTCTTCTTTGAGCAAATTGGTGAGCTAGAGGTTTGGCCAGGCATACTCACCCCAACCTCTCTGACAGAACAAGTGTGTGCCCCTGGCCCCAGTTCCTTCCGTCTGTTGGACCCACTTCATCTAACTTCAACTCTGGTGCTTGTAACCATCAGCAGGGAAGGCTGATGTGAAGGAGAGACAGGGAATATAAACACTGTGTAACCATGATTCCAGTAATGTGGTCCTTCCATATCATGCAGTTTTTCCTAAATTAACTCACTATCCTATCTCTTTCCCAGGCTTCTTGTTATGTGTATTAAGTTGATTCAGTAGACTGTATGATTAAGCATCCTAATTTGGTCTGTGAACTTTTCTGCTCCAAGACCTCTGGGATAGCTTGTCAGGTAGTATACCTGGAGATCACAATTGCATCAAGACTATTTCTTCCATGATACCTCACTTTCCCAACCCTGCTGTCCCATGGAACTCTTGATTATTCTCCAAACACACTTCATACTTTCATGCTTCTGAGTCTTTGTTTATGCTGTTTCCTTTTCCCAGAATGCCCTTTCTGATTCATCATTTAGCAAACTCTAACTCATTTTTTGGTGCTGGCTCTGGTGTCCCCTTCTCTGGGAAGCCTTCCCTAGTTTTGAGGTGTGAGGTGGAATAATCTTGCCTTCTGATCAATCCCAGCACTGAAGAAAACTCTTTTATAGCACTCATTACATTATTTTATTACGATCTTTCTATGTGTCTCTTTCTCTTGCTAAATGGTCAGCTCTCCAAGGACATGGCACCACATCTGATCTGTTCATCTCTGCCCCCCTTTTCCCTCCCCACTGGAGCCTTGCTACTCAGCGACCATCTCAATAGGGAGGCCAGCTAGTTGGAAGCAGATCAGATGGGTCCCCAGAGTTGTAGTGTTGATCATTTAAAATTTTGTATATTCATCGTTTAAAATTTTGCTGTTTTTCTTTCATATATGACTCTACTTAAGTTTCATCTTCCCAGCCTTACTGTCTTAATATATATTCTTTCCAGAAAATGAGTAGGTATACACTATACATTTAACAGTAATTTTGTATGTGATGTTTGTTTGATCACTGAAACAATTCTAGGAGGTAGATTCTTACAAATGTGAAGCCCAAGCTCAAAAGGTTAAGTGACTTGTCCACAATCATACCCAGACCATCCCTCCTGGAGCTCTGCCATCTTGGCTGTTAAACAATGTAGATGTGGAGGGAATAATATCTCAAAAACTCACCAGGGGCTTTAAACGACACACTAAATACAAAACTGCCTAGGCTAAAGTTCTTGGAAAACAGTAGTTTCATCAAATGTTTGCTTTATCAGCCGGGAGCTGATGGTAGTGGTAGGGAACTTTCCCACGTGTGGTGGCTAAATAAACTGATGCCTGCAGTTCCCCATAGCTTGTGCCTGAAGTAGCAAAGGGGCTGTGGTTCCTGTGGGCTCTGGGTACCAGCAATGTGCCCAGGTGGGGCTGCACCTGGTGGGGATTAGCAGGCAGGGAATTCAGAGAGCCAGGGGGTTCCAGAGTGGGGCAGGAAGGAGGGTGGGGGGCAAGAGTTTAGGGGTACAGATCCCTGGAGGAGAACCATGTCTGGCAATCACAGAGGCTCCGAGGACTGTGCTCAGGATGGGCCCCCTCACCTCCAGAGTTACTCAAACAGAACCAAGGGACCTAGACTCTGTATTTTTGACTTTTCTCTGTTTTTGAAGTGTTCTATGTCCTCATTTTGTAATTAGGAAAAGAAAATAGTCACTTAATGAAAGAAAGTATACAAAAAGTTTTATTCCCAATGTTATGTATTTTTAACAGCTTAATGCAAAAAGTCACGTGTTCAAACAAATAATAAAAATGAAGTCAAAACAAGTATCCAGACAGATACTAACAACTCAACAAACATCCCCACAAAATAAAAACCCAAAAGACAAAACCTGACATCTTTTTTAGCACAGTGGCCTGGCTTTCACTGTGTGCTATTACCAAGAAAGTGAAAAGACAAGTTACAAAATGGGAGAAAATATTTGCAAATCACGTGTCTGATAAGGATTTACTACAACTCAAAAACAAAATGGCAAACAATCCAATTAAAAAATGGGCAAAGCCCTAATGTTAACTATGGACTACGGTTAATAGAACAATTACAATCATATTATTTAATCAACTGTAACAAAGTTACCACACTAATGCAAAGTGTAATAGGGAAAACTGTGTGAGGGAGGGTATATGGAACTCTGTATTTTCTGCATGATTTTTCTGTAAACTTTCTTTTCCAATTAAAAAATTACAAAATAAAATATTGTTTATTGGGTTTCACTCTGGTTGTTTGAAAAAATATTTTTAAAAAAAGGCAAAGGGGAGCAGATGTAGCTGAAGCAGTTGAGTACCTGCCTCCTACACGGGAGGTCCTGGGTTCAGTTCCTGGTAAAAAAGACAAACAAACAACCGAGCAGACATCAAGCAAAAACAATGAGCAAACAATGAGCAGATGACGAGCAAAAATAAATGAGCAGGGAGTAGATGTGGCTCAAGCAGTTAAGCACCTGCCTCCCACATGGGAGTTCCTGGGTTTGGTTCTTGGTGCCTCCTAAAGAAAAAAGAAAAGACTACAAGCAAAACCAACAAACAGACAACGAGCACAAACAACGAGCAAACAGACAAAGGAGTCATCTTGGGGTGGGGGGTGCGGATAGACAAAGGACTTGGAAATATATTTCTCCAAATAAAATATACAAATGGCCCATAAGCACTTGAAAAGATAGTCACTAGGAAAATGTAAATCAAAATAATGTAATTCACATCCACTAGAATGGCTATAGTAAAAATGATAATGTTGGTGAGGATATAGAGAAATGGGAACCCTTGTACATTGTTGATGGGAATGAAAAATGGTGCAATTGCTGTGGAAAATAGTAACAGTTCCCCAAAAAGTTAAGAATGGAATTATCATATGACCCAGCAATCCCACTTCTAGGTATTTACCCAAAAGAACTGGAAATGGGGACTTCGGTAGCTATTGAATACAACAATGTTCATAGCAGCATTATTCACAATAGACAAAAGGTGGAAACAACCCAATGTCCATCAATAGAGGAGTGAATAAACAAAATGTGATGTATCTACACAATGGAACATTATTCGGCTATAAGAAGGAATCCATGCTACAACATGGGTGAAACTTGAAGACATCACATTGAGTAAAATAAACCAACACAAAAGGACATATATTATATATATATAATCTAGATATTGTATGAAATATCTAGAATAAGCAAATTTGAAGAAAGTGGAACAGAAGGGCCAGGGGGAGGGGAAAAGGGGAGTTTTAGCTTAGTGGGTACAAAGTTTCTGTTTGGGGTGATGGAAAAGTTCTGGTAATGGATGGTGGTGATGGTAGCACAACACTGTGAATGTGATTAATGCCACTGAGGTATATACTTAAAAATGGCTAAAATGGGAAATTTTGTATTATATGTTACCACAATAAAATAATAAAAACGATCCCCTCCCCCCCCCCCCCAAAAGTCACTTACTTGATCATCTGCGGCACAGTGACCTTTGAATTTTCTTCGAATGCATTCATCATGAGCCCATTGCACCGGATGTTATCCACACACTGGAAGCAGAGAGAGGACCCCAGCATGAAAGCCTCAGTCTTCATCCTGGGACTGGTGCCCACATGAGCTCTGCTATGTGGAGCCCAGCCTCCCCCAACACAGGGGCCTCAAGCCCTGCCACAGGCATTGGGCAGCAGCAACGTAGATCATTCCTTGGACTTTGGTCTGAGGTCAAATCCCAGCTGAGTGACTTCAGGGGATTTACTTGACTTCCTTGGGCCTTAGTTTCCCTATCTGCAATATGGGGTAATGGCTCATGGAGTTGTTTGCAAAATGGATACGTCCAAGCCTCAAGGTTGCGATCTGATCTACAGGGAGTGAAGAGGCTCTGGGTCTTTCCTTCTGCCCTACTGTGAGCAGTGTTATCCTGCTCTGTCCTCGGCCCACCAGAACGCCAATGCTTTGATACTGTGGACAGTCTTAAGCAATAAAGAGCCACATGTGTAGGAGTGCCCCGGGGAGAGGGTATTGCAAGGCCGCTGGCAGTAGGGGAGCAGATGATCGACATTTTATTCATCCTTCAAAAAAATTCAAAATCCCAATTTTGCTTTGAATGAAAAGTACCCACCCAAACAAAATGATAAGATACGTTCCTGGGGTGGGGGACGCTGCCAGCCCCCTCCCCCCCCTCCTCCTATCTTCCCCTATCTTCTCATTTCTGCCAGATTTCTTCCTGGCAGGGCAGGATGGGATGGGTGGGTGGAGTGCCACGGCACAACACAGGATCTTCAGGTTTTTAGGGGGTGGGAATTGGGAAGGGGTTGAAAGGCTGGCACAGGGGTTGTGGATGCCCCTAGACCAAGGCTCCCAGTGAAGGCCAGGCTCCAAAAGAAGGTGCCTCGAAGGCAACTTGCTGAGCAAAATTGCTGCCAACTTGCATTTCCCAGGCCCCATCCTCCAACCCACATTGCTTAGACTCTGCAGCTCGGGTTCTATCCGAGCTTTGTGGAGGCAGCACCAGGCCTGGGGATTGAGTCCAGTGCTGTTAGTGAGGGGGAGTGACACCCAAGGCATCCACAATACCAGTCTGGCGCAGCCTTGGCCTGATGACCACTTTCCAGGCCTGCGACCAGAAGCCTTCGGCAGCAGGAGCTCAAACTGGGAACAGGAAGGAGCCAAGTGCATGCCTGGGGTTTCCTGTTTTCTCCAGGGGAAGGTGGGCTCTTTGAAGACATGTGGGTAAGACTTAGAAAGAGCAGGCACATACTCCTCGCTGTCCCCACCTGGCCTAACTCCTCTGGGACTGTGAGATGGGCAGGCAGGCCAGAAGGGAGGCAGGGAGCAGTCATCCAGGAACCCAGGAAGTGGGGCATAAAACAAGAGGGCAGGGAACGATGGAGGGGGCCATCCTAAAGACACTGTCCTTCCCATTTTCTATGGACACAGACCCCCAGACCACCTGAGCTGTATGAGGAAACCTCAGCCTAGCTCTCCCCTTTCTCCTGCTGTCAGCTGATCTAATATACTCATCCCACAGCAGAGAGGAGGACTCCAGGGAGATGACACAGGAGTGGGTTCTTGTGCTGGGACGGGCTGCTCTGATTCATACCAGGTCCTCCCTGGGCAGAGGAAGAGGCCACCCTGGGCAGAATTCTGGTGCTGCTGACAGCTTTTTTTTTGGGGAGTAAAATCTCTACCCATCCCCTTGCACTTCATGAGCCCAAAGTCCATCTGGGTCTGCTCATGAGTACCTGGGGAATCTGTGCTTCTTAGCTAATGCTCCAAATACGGTGATGGACCTAACACTGCTCCTTTTCCCTCAGGAGTTGGCAAATCACAGGGGCTAAATCATCCCTCTCCGTAGTTAACTCTAGGCTTGCTTCCAGGAGCCTACCCTGACTCACTGGCTTTGCAGAGCCAGTTTTTTTTTCTCCCTTTCTCCAAACTGTACTATAGTTAACATCCACAGTAGAGGTTCTCGAACTTTCTTGTGCACTCTAATGACCTAGGGCATTGAAAATGCAGATTGCCATCCTTGTACCAGAGATGCAGATCTAAGTAGGTCTGGGGTGAAGCCCAGGAATTTGGATTTTTAAAATCACCTTTCTGAGTGATTCAAATGCAAGGAATTCTTAGACCCCACTTTGGGAGTGGCCCAAGGCTCTGCAAATAGAATGGTAACTGACCTCAGCCTTGGGGTTGGTACCTGGAGGATACCTGCATCTTTCCCATTGGAACAGAGGTAATGAAGTTACCTTCATCCCCAAACCAGGTGAGGCATGAAGGGGCCACTTGCTTTCAGAAACAGGTGATGCTGCTCACCTGGCTGATGTCACTGGTCCATGCCGCCTTCTCCTGTCTGGATGAGGCCACAAGGATGACGGTGAAGGGTGGGGAATCCTTTGGCTCCACCCCGATCTTAAAATCCAAGTGGTCTATGTCTTGGTTGGATCCTTTGGCTTCCAGTTGTAAAACATGAAGTTATCAGAATGAGCATGGGGGCCCTTTTGAGTTGAAAACATTTGAACGATACCCTACCAAACCTACTGGGGAAAGCTCTGCATTGGTGGGACACAAGGCCACCTGCTATTTTTGAATCATTTTTTTTCCCTCCTCTAAGGTGGAGAATTCCCATTTCAAGAAGGAAACACTAAGACGTGGAGTGCAGAAGTAGCTTACAATCACACAGGGACAGTTCTGGTTTCAGAGAGCCAGAAGAGACTTTAGGAATCATGGAGTCTGCTCTCTGCCCTCATTTCACCAATGGGGAGACCTGAGCGAATACTTACTCAAGTCTACCCACAGGGCAGCAGCTAAGCCAGGACTGGAATTAGGTCTCATAGCCTGGAGCCTTCTGGAGCCAGATTAAGAACTTTGAGATCTTTAAATTTTATGGAGTAGGCTAGGCATTTAGCTCAGTTTGGAAAGTAAATTCTAAGTATTTTTATTATTGCTCTTAACCTGAAAAGTTCCTTGAATTCTTGTAAGTTGTTTATCTGGGAAGACTAATACCATGTTTTAGGGCTTCCTTTCAATGCACTCACATTAGTTAGGGTAGAAGGTTCTGGAATGTCTGCTAGGGGATCAGAGATAAACAGCATCCACCAGCTCCTGGCAGAGCAGCTGCCATGGGGGAGACTTAGGGGACTGGGCTCCAGTCTGCTCTGCTGCTGGCTGGGTGTGTGCCTTAGAGCCCTCTGCCTCCAGGCTCCAGAGGCCCTCCTGTACAGGGAGAGTGGGGCGTGGTGTCTCTGAGGTTCCTGTCCTCTCAGGCTTTTAGGATTCATTGCTGGGCAAAGAGGAGCCCTTTCCATTTGGTGGCTCAGGGATGGGATTCCCATGGACTTCTCTGAGAAGTGGGGTGTCTGTGTGTGGGTATGTTTCCTATGGAGAAGATTTGGAGAAGCTTGCACTGGGGCCCAGGAGGAAAAAGAGCTTTGGAATATATTTATTCTTCCTTTGGGGAGCCCCTTGGCATCACCCTCAGTAGAGGAGGCCTGAGAAGAGCAGAGCCCAGCTGTAGCTCTGCATGTGCATGTGTGTGTGTGCAAAGTGCCAAGGGTGTGGGCAGACCTGTGCCCATCTCCTCCCCCCAGCAAGCCCCAGGCCGTGCTGAGAACGGGAGGCTGAGGTAGTGTAGACATTGCCCTTTCCAGAGGACCCCCCAGTCTGAGGAGGTCAAGGATGGTGAGTCCTGCTTGTGTACCCACCCCCCAGCACAGTAGATCCAGACTGACATCTTGGAGTGTTGGCTGGGAGCTGGCGAATAAGGTAGATGAGAATAGACTTTGGTCCAATCAAGAGTCTGTAGACTCCACCCTCTAACCTGGAAAAATGACCTCACCCTGCAACCCTGACACCTGGGAAGAGAAATCACACAGAACTCAACACTGGGGCTTTCCAAACAACCAGGCTCTACCACACCCCCACCTCCCCATCCAAACCCTTCTGGTTTGTCAAGGCCCTGCTCAAATGCTCTTTCTCCGAGGTCTTCCCTCTGCTCTCTCAGGATCCCCAGCCCTGAATTCCCTCCATTGCTGACACATGTCCCAGCACCTCCCATCCTTTTCCAATGGAGGTCCTCTGGCCTCCACCACACGGACCAGTGCAGGGTACAGCCCTGAGTCATGCCCAATGAGCTCCTGTGTATGTAATGTGTGGATAACACACCAAGATGCTGTGCCCCCTGAACCCACTGGCACCAACTTGAACAGAGGCCCAATGAGCTTGAAGGACCCAAGTAGGCTGATCACTGCCATTGCCTGCTGGGCCAAGGGGCCCTTTCTCTGAAGACACCAATGCCAGCCTTTCTGTAGTCAGAAGAGGGGCTGCCATGCTTCAGCATCCTCCCTCCCTCCCAACTGACAACACCTGGGCCCATCCTTCTGGTAGGTGTGAGTGCGTGTGTGTGTGTTTCTGTGTGTGCACACACATGCATGAATGCAACTTCACACTCACCTTCCTCCTCTGCACTTTCTGGGTCTTCCAATAAGGTGCAGTCAATAAGGGATATGACTCCATTCTGAAAAAGAGCAGCGGCGACCACCTTGAATCAAGGGGGCAGATATGTGGTTTTAGGAACCCAAGAATGTCAGGCTAGAAGGCCTGTAGAGCATCTACATGTATGCATGTATGTATGTATATATCTCATGCCAAGTGTGTATGTGAATTTAGTTGAAGGACTTTATCTTCATATAAGAAGCCCAAGCATAAAATGGGAGTATCTCAGAGAGATCGTCCCCAAAGGAGGGTTGAGGTTGGGCCGTGGACAGAGGAGCCAACGTGGCCTGCCTGGCTTCTTCTTGCCCCCACAGAAGCATGGAGGCATCACCTTGGAGACTCAAATTTTCAGAAGTTTGAAACCCCCTATTCTCATGTTACAAATAGAGAAAACAAGGCCATTTATGGACCCATCACAGGGTTTACAGATGAAGAAATGAAGTCAGAGAGATTAAATGAATGCCCAAGGTTACTTGGCAGGCTTAGAGAGGGGGACCCTGATCCCAGACCAAGATTAATTACTTGTTTTCAATCATTGGGGATACCTGGAAAAATGCCTCCCATCCTTGAGTGTGTTAGCATCTCTTGGGTGAGAACCCTTCAGGTTGTAATGAGAAAGAATATACACAACTGTAGTTACAAAATCTTGATATTCCTCCCCTCAAAAGGTGGAGCCTGATTTTCCTACTCCTGAGTGTGGGCTGGATTTAGTGATTCCCTTTTTGTTTTAAATCCCCCTCCCCCTCACCTTGCAGCTTTTTGCTTGCTATCTGCTCTCTGTGTCCATTTGCTGGGCACTCTTCTGTGTTTTTTTGCTTGTCTCCCTTTTTGTTGCGTCACCTTGCCAAGTCGGCTCTCTGCAGCGCTTGTGGGTTGGGCGGCACTCTGGCCTCCCATATGGTAGATGGGAACTCAACTGATTGAGCCTAGTGACTCACTTTTAATTAAGAGAATAAAGCAGAAGTGATAGAGATGACTTTGGAGACGAGGTCATAAAAGGCGCCATGGCTTCCTTCTTGTTCTCTTGCTTTCTCTTGGATTGTTTGCTCTGGGAGAAGCCAAATGCCATGTTGTCAGGAGAGGTCAAACAAAGAGGACTGAGGCCTCGAGCCAATAACTGCATGAGTGTGAGTGTGTCATCTTAGAAAAGGGTCATCCAGCCTTACTCAGCCTTCAGATGACTGCAGCCCCAGCGGATATCTTAATTGCAAACCCACAAGAGATCCTGAGTCAGGATCACCCAGGTAAGTCATTCCTTAATTCCTGACCCATAGAAACTGTGAGATAGTAAATGTATCTTGTTCTAAACCACTGTATCTGGGGGTAGTTTGTTACACAGCAGTAGACAGCTAATATAACAAATCATGATAACAATAGAGACCTAGCAATATGGCTTATCTATAAATGAAAGTCCTTGGAGGGCAGGCTACCACTTGGGAGGCAGAGGGGGATTGGAGAGAGCATCAGAGTAGGCCCCCAAATCCTGGGTCTGCTTCTCACTCTGCTTTTTGTGGTTGGGCCTGACAATCTTTAAAGCCCCATCTAGTTCTGACATTCTTACTTTAAGTCCTTAAAAAACTCTTTTGTTTTAAATCTTGCAGATTTGTACATGTCCCCTTCAGAAAGGACTTAATGCATTCTATTCCTATTTGTTGTATTTAAAGAAAAGTGATTTGAATTTTAACTTCTGGCTATTGGCAGCTAGAAAACTTAGTGAGTTAAGAACAGTACTAGAATTTGAGTGAGACTCTGATCCCATGTTTTCACCAGTGTGCTGAGATTTTTAAAACAACAACAAAAACCCAACCCAACCAACCAAACAACCAAAAAATCCAAAATTCATGCACAATAACAAACATAAAAACATGTGTTTTCAGACTTTCAGAGCAGGAAGTTGCCTTAAGGTCTCCAGTACTATCTGCCCCTGCTGACCCCCATCTGTAGGTGGTACCATTCCTCCAGCCCTGGATAGACATCTTCTCAGTAGAAGCTCCAGAGCTAATAAATAATGAAAGCTTTCCTTGATACATGATTTGGTTGACACTGGAGTATTCAATATTAGTAAATTAATTTCCCCTCATGCAGCCAAGCAACTAATTTGTCGACATAAGCATACAGCCGTTGTTTGATCTACTCCCTCTGCAGGCGGTTACCGGCCAGGCATCCCGGGTCTGGAAGGGCTGTTTCTCTGATGCTCTGGCTTAATTAAGGCACCTTCTGGCCTTTCCCAGACCTCAGTGTGTTCAGATGTGAAATCCACTGAAGCTAGCTTCCATAGGCATGGGCATCATGCTGGGGAGACTGTAGCTTCTCAGAAGCAAGTACTCCATAATTTAAGAGCAAATTTACACCCACCACTAGCTTACTGTGTCCTTACAGAGGTTCTGTGAGGATAGTTCTCCCATTTTACAGATGAGGAACTGAGGTACAGAGAGGGACAGGGTATTGTCTAGAGTCACACATGTGTAAATGACAGCATAGAACCAGACCCCAAGCCCAGAGCAATGGGATGAGGAATGGGAGATCCTGTTTGGGGTGTAGGCTTTCCAGTGAGGTGGTGCTTGGGCAGCCCTTGAGGAACATGAGGGAGGTCTGCCAGGGAGGAAAGAAAGCCATGCTGCTGAGCAGGCAGCATGAGCAGAGAGGCCTTAGGATCTGCAAGGAAGCAGAAGGGGTTTGAGATGCTTACTCCCTCCACCCTTTGGGGTGGATGGGCAGATAAGTTGAGTGTGTGGGGTCTCTTGCAGGGCTCTGAGGCCTTGTGGGCAGTCCCTGTGTGTGAGCAACTCAGAGGCCTCCCAGACAGCCTGGCCCAGGGCAGTGCTCCTGTCCTGGCTGACTGAGTGCCTGAAAAGGGTACCAGACAGGCTCTGTCTGAGCACCTTTTGGTTGGAGATAAGAGAGGCTCAGGTTCTCTTTCAGTCCTCAGCCAGGGCCCTCCTCTGCCCTGCCCTTCCCACCTGACCCTGACACATGAACACATATATACACACATCATGGGCCTTTTAAAGCTTCTCCAGGTGCCCAGCTGTGGGGGGAGGCTTTGGGGGCCTTGATATTCACCTTCCTATCTCCCACGATTCCTCCTGTGGAAAATCAGGAGATGGCCTGTTCATTCCAACCAGCCGGTTAAACGAGGGCATGTGTGTTATCTCAGTGTGTGTGTGTGGGTATGCTTCATCTGCTGTCTGGGCCCCTGTCAGGGCCAGCCATAATCCTGTGGTTGGCACAGTGTCTGCCGTGCCTTTGGTCCCCCAACCCCATCAGCTCCTCTCCTGTGGCCCTTACCTTGGTCAGGTGAAGTTTTCCGCCGGAGCCTCTGGTACATATAATTAGATGCTTGGAAAACAGGAAGCATTGTCGCTCACCCTCTTTCTTTAGGGACAGAGACCCTAGGCGCCCTCTGGTGATCTTGCCCTTTTCAGACATGGGCACTTGGATGAGGGAGCCTGTGGATGGAGGAGGAAGTCCCTGAGCCCCTCTCCAGGGATGATCCTCTGCCCTGATTCCGTTTCAAAGCTGATGTGGGGTTGAGATGCCAGCAGCAGTGGCAGCAGAGCAAGGCACTCCTAGTTCCTAGTAGCCAACACCCTCCTTCCAGCTCCTCCTGAGTGATCAGAGAAGTTCCATGCAGGACCCCTTGACCTCCCAGTCAGGGGCCAGGACCCAGTCAAGCAAAAGAGCCCTAAAGGGCCTGGTCTGTGTGGTGAAAATGAGGGTTGAGTCATGCTCTGAGGATGGCAGGTGCTGGCTACAGGCCCAGAAGGATCAGCAAGATATAATGCACATGTGTTGCCACATGCAGCCACTGACAACATCACCAATCAATCCTGGCACTATTTTGCAGAGTGCAGAGAGAGCCTCAGAGTCAGCTGGCACAATAGGTGTCATTTGCTATTTGTGCTCTGGTCTCCCCATCCCTAATACATGTCCAGCAGGACTCATTTCCCCACTTCAAACCCTTCAACAGCTTTTCACTGTCCCTAGGACTCAGGCATTCAAGGAACCTCCCACCTCTTCTTGCCACTGCCACCCTCCTCTGAGTCAAGCCTATTTCTAGGGCAACTGCCCCCTGGCTCCCTGAATGCTGCTTCTTGGCCTGGAAAGCCCTTTCTTCACTCCATCTACCTGGTTAAATCCTACTCATCTTCAGGGCTCAGCTCCAGTGCCACCTCTTTGGAAAGCTTTCCCAATTCTCCCGCTCCAGGCCACCACACCACTCTTGCCTATCTCTGTCACCTGCCCTTGTTCCCTTCATGACAATCTCTTCCACCGCACACTTTGTGCCTGGAGGGAAGGGCTGGGGCTGGTTCTCTGCCATGATGGGGCAGCACCAGTGCTTGTTGCATGACTGAACAAGCTTGATGGTCCTCATCTCCAGGGCCAGTGCAGCCCCTTGACATGTTGGGAATGCTTTGGTTCAGGGTGATGGAGCAAATTCCTGGTCTGTAGGGACAGTTTCCACCTCAGGAGGGGTGATTCTATAGGCCACTTCCAAGCCAACCCTGTTTGGGTATTTTTTTTCCATAGGAGCCTAAACATGCCATGTGGGGACCCATCTATGACAGGCAGGCTCTGGGCTCAGCAGGTAACAGGGCAGGTCTTGGAGAAGGGCACGAGGGTGGTACACAGGGCTTGGAAGAGAACTCCAAGGAGGATTGCCAGGGCAACAGGGGACAGAAGCAGCATCACAGGCCAGTGGGAGGCATTGGGAAGTTTCCATCGACTCTGAGAATCCTGGGTTGGATAGAAGGAACTTTGGGTGTCCATTCTGAGGCTGGCAGTCACTCCTGGGACATTTGAGCAGAAGCTGAGTGTCCCATGGAACAAGATATTTGAATGAGGTGAACTTTAATTACATCCTAGGACTCAAGTCCCAGAATTAGATCCAGTAAACCATAGAGAGCCTTTCCTTGCCTCTCATCACAGGCACTGTGCCTCTCAGACATGCTCCCAAAGTAAGTGGAGGCTGAGGTGTGGGGAAAACCTCACACTCGTGAGAACAGTTGTGAACATGGCCCTCCCCCAAGAGGCAAAGGAAGAGGAATAAAGGACAGAAGGGCCAACCTTACACTGACCTACTGTCGGGCACTGAAAATGCTGTGAGTCACTGTTAGCTAGCCTCATCTTCCATTCCATAATTTCTCCCCAGAAAGGACATGCTCGTGTTTACTATGACATACAATAGACAAATCAGGCCATCTGGGTAGAATTATGTTTACATCTAGAGAGGAGAAAACTGTGAAAACCAATAATATCAGCATCTTTAGGTAGAGATACCGACATCTATATATAGCTATCACGTTCCAACGGCAGCCCCCAAATACTTTGCAGTCACGCTGGCAGGTTTTGGCACGCGGCAGCCAAGCCAACTGGCAGTATCCCGGAGCGCCGCCCCCTCCCTGTGCTGGGACCCACCTGGTGGGGATGGGGGGAGATGCAGAGGCCATACCTTGTCTCACAAAAGTCTGGCTGGTGTCCAGAAGGATCTCACAGCCTTCGATGATCATACGTTCAATGGCCAGGTTTTTCCGGATATTCTCTGTCTCACTTACTTCGTCGTGCATTATCCTGCAGGAACAGGAAAGAACACAGTCAGAGATGGGCTGCCCAGACTTCTCAGGGAAGAGGGATTGCCGGGTTTCTGGCAGACCTGAGTGGAAAGTCGGGCTCCCTGGATCCCTGAGTGGAGCTGTCTTTGTGAAAGGGAAGGGAACATGCATTGTGATTGCCCGCCGTGTGCTGGGTACTTCTCAGGTGTGTTGTTTTATTCTTGCAACAGCTGAAGACACAGGGCTTCTTATATCAGAGCAAAGGAAGTGAAGGTTAGCAGGTAAGAAGCAGATGTGTCTGAATTTAAAGTTTGAACAATGAAGAACAGAGATAGTAGGACTGGCCCCAGCACTGGGTGGGAGAGAGGAGTACAGGAGACATCTTTTGTTTATTACCCTGCCCTCCATCCCACCACTGGCCTATTTCCATACTTAGAAGACAGCAAACCCATCCCTGCCTCAGGACCTTTGCACTGGTTGTTTCTTCTGCCTGGAATGCTCTTTCTGCAGATCTTTATTTGTTTTTTTCTTTATTGTCATTTGGGCCCTGGAATGGCTTATTTTTGGAGCATGTGGCAATCCAGCTGCCTCTGGAGAAGACTGACCTCAGTTTATTTCTGTAGCCTCTGGCTCATTTGGGAGGGAAGCAGGACACAGCCCTACCCCTTGCTCTGAGAATACTAACAATACCCTTTCTTATCTCAAAGGTGGCACCATTTAACTGCTTTTTAAAAACAGTGCTGGTCAGAGAGGGTAGATATAATTTGCCAGTTTTGGAAAGAGCCTTAATGGGTTTCCAGAAGTCTTAGGATGATAGTGATTTTTTTAGGGGGACTCTCTGGAAAAAGTACCTCACTTACTCCAAGCAAATCACAAAACCTCCTATTTGCCTGCTGATGCCTGAAATTCCACAATTAAGACCACCAAGAGGGCTGGTTGTATGTATAGTTTAAGAAGTTCTTTCAGGGGAGCAGGTGTAACTCAGTGGTTGAGTTCACCCCCAGGTATCTCTTAAAAGAAACAGCTATCTCAACAATATTGCTCAATTTAACCCCCAACAATGATGTTAGAGCTGGGTCTGCGATTCATTGAATCAGTGTGATGTTGAGCAAGTTACTTAACCTCTCTGATCTTCACTTCCATCACCTGTAAAATATTGGGGTGAGGATGGAACAATGTATCTCAGGTGCCTGGCCCAGGACTGTTGCTTGAATAAACAGTAGCAATCATAGTTGCTGTTATCATCAGTTGAAAAATATTATTTTTTCTGATTTAGGACATGTGTTCAAGGCTTACGCTCACAAAACTGGCACTTTAATAAATCAGACTGGGGCATCTAGATGGGGTGTCTTCTGGAGGAGCCCCAGTTTCCCCCTTTCCCTCCCTCTCCTCAGAAACCCAGGTCTCTGCCCTCTTCTGGAAAAAAACGCCCGAGAGCAGGCACATTTGGGGTCTATGAATTCATTCATTCGAGATGTCTTCAAAAATTTTGGAAGTAGCCAAAGGTAAACAGAACCACTTCTCTTGATCAGGGTGGGGATTTTGCTGGAGGAGGTGGTATTTGGTGAAATACAAGGGGGTGAATCCAGAATAGTGAAACCAATTTTCCTGTCAGCAGTGTGTAGCCTGCAGCTGCTCAGGATGTGCTCCAACCTCACATTGGGGCTGTGTGGGGGACCGACACCACACACCTGGCGGGTCTCTGGGAAGGCAGCACTGTCTCCAGGGCTTGAGGCTCCTGGACTAACTGGATGTGATGGATTGGGTTACCAGTGACCCCAGGATATGGGGATTCAGGACAGAAAGGCTCCAGGCAGAGTACATCTGAGCTTGGGGGCGTGGGGGTAGGGGGAGAGCGCTGTTATCTGATAGCTTTCTGACAGTTCTGGGGAGTTTTCCTTAGCTCCCCAGGGGTGGGTGTGGGAGGATGACGGCGTTATTGTAAGGGAGGTGAGAAAACCCTCTTCTGTATTGCTAGGGCTGGTTCAGGGCCAGGTACAGGTGGTCAGATGGAACAAAAGAGAAGCCGGCTGTACCCAGGATTCCCAGGGAAAGGTGACTGGGCCCTAAACTGAACACCTTGGCATCCACCTGCCACCAGCAGCCCGGCCTGGCATCAGGATAGGGCATCCAGCACTGATGAGGAGCCCCATTACCTCATGGGAAACTCTCACCACTGTCACTCTGTCTCAAGATGGGGCAGGCTGTGCCTCGCTCAGAATCCCAACCTAAACCTGAGCTTCTATATCATGGCTCAACACTCTATTGGTGAGGGCATCTCCAGTCCTGCCCCGATCACTTGTCTGGGGTGAGGCTCACCTGGACAGCTCCTCCAGTTTGGACTTGGCGTAGTCCAGGCTATTTCGCTCCACGTGCTCATGAGGTGTGTGTGCCAGGAGCTCGTGCAGCGTCAGGATGTACCTGGGGATCTGCAGGGGGCAGGGAGAGGTCAAGAGGTAGGGTCAGAGAGAAAGAGACAGGGAGGGATGGGGACAAAACAGAAAAGAGTCAGGGACAGAGGGTCAGAGAGAGAGACAGGGAGGGACAGAGAAAGACAGAAGCAGGGAGACAGGGAAGTAGGGAGGGACAAGGAGAGACAGAGACCAGAGATGGGGAGAGAGAGCAAGAGCAATGTAGCAAAAAAAAAAAAAAAGAGACACAGCAGTCCGTAGGGGGCAGAAAAAGAGAAAGAGAGAGCGAGGTGGAGAACTGTTGTTTCAGCCCAGAAGACTCCATGGGCAGGACTGAGAGGAAATGGGTTGCCATTTCAATCGCTGAATCTCTGTAATTCAGAGGCTTTTCTAGGGTCTCATAGGGCCTGGGGCAGTGAGGGTGGGGGTAGCTTAGGTAATGGTAGGGAAAGGGTCTCCAGGAGCTGGCACCTCACCTTCCCATGCTGACTGTTCTGTGAACTTGGACAGGCTGGCGGTCACTTGTCCTGCAGCAGCCAGGTGCAGGGGCTGGCCTCCCTCCACTCACCAAGCTGCTCAGAGCAGGGGCTTGTAGCAGGGACTGTGCTCTCCCACCCGAGGCCCTCCCTGCATGGCCCCCCACAAGCCTCCCAGTTGTGCGTCCCAGCTGGTGGACCAGGCAGCCACCTGGAACATGGGGTAGGTGAGGAAGGTCTCCAGCGTCCTCTCCTCACAGTCGGGCTTGGCCTCGTAGTGCTTCAGCAGCTTGTCGAAGTCGCGGTTCTGCTTGCAGTGAGCCAGGATCTGGAGGCTGTACTGGTGGTTGCGCACAAACTCCTGGTAGATGTTGAGCATGGGCAACAGGATGTCAAACAGGTCAGCTGGAAGGAGAGTGGGGGTAAGCAACGGGCCACGGGCACCCTTGGGGGAGACAGACACCCCTCAAGCCTCTGCTCACTGGCCAACTCAATGAGGCTGGGGCCCCTGAGAACTGTCATCATTTGGGCCATAGAGGTGAGCCCTGTTACTTTGACCACATTAGAATCACACATTTTTAGAGACAGGAGACTCTGTCTAGTCTGACAGCTCCTTATTTGAACACCAGAGAGAGGAGATGTAGTGGATGCTGGGGTGTGCCACCTGGGCTCTCCTGCAGGACAATGGCACTCATTTGTTCCCTCAGCTGCTGGGAGTGCTGGTGGTTGGTAGCTCTTAGCTGAGCCCCCCTCTAAGAATTACCATTTGTTGGAGCAAGCTGCTTTGCCCAAGTTACACCCCACCCAAAAATTCATCCATGTGGAGGTATAAAGGTCAGCCCCCCTGCCTCAATTCATGAAATCTCCCTGTGGGGTCGGTTGAGGTCTCTGGGGCAACTGCATCACAGCGCAATGTCTCCCTCTCCCATTTGGCTTCCCCCACACCCTGGCACACCTCCATTCAGAGTCTCCCACCAGCGATGGAAAATGACCCATTGAGCTCACAAGGTGAGTCTGCAGCTTACCTGGAGCCGCATCTGCTGACTTTCCCATTCCTGGGGTTTCCCCACCTGCAACCCCTCCCCCATCCCAATGCTTCTTCATCTGTCTGTCCAAGTCTGACCAGATCGTCCCAGCTCTCTGTTCTTTGATTCAGTTGGGCAGATCCCTACAAGGATTACAAGTGTTGGAGAGGAGGTGGAGGAATGGGAACCCTCATCCACTGCTGGTGGGAATGTAGAATGGCCCAGCCAACTGTGGAGGACAGTTTGGCGGTTCCTCAAAAAACTAACTATGTATCTGTCATATGATCCAGCAATTCCACTGCTGGGTATATACTCAGAAGAACTGAAAGCAAGAACACAAACAGATACATGCCCAACAATGTTCATAGCAGCATTATTCACTATTGCCAAAAGGTGGAATCAAATGAAATGCCCATGAACAGATGAATGGAAAAATAAAATGTGGTATATATATACAATGGAATATTGCTCAGCATTAAGAATGAATACCATACTAACACATGGGATAACACGGATGAATCTTGAGGACCTTATGTTGAGTGAAGTAAGCCAGGCATTGAAGGACAGATATTACATGACATCACTGATGTGAAGTAAGCAAATCAAGCAGACTCAGAGAACTGGAGTCTGGAAGATAGGTTACAGGAAATAGAAAGGGAGAAGTTTGTGAGCTAATGCCCATATGGATGAAATCCATGAAAAGGTGAAAGTGAGTTGTTGTGCAGTGAAGGGATATGACGGGTGTAGTGATACTATTGAGTTGGGTGGTACAAGTTTGACAGGGGGAATAGGGTGGGGAGGGTGGGTTGAACTGTCCATGGAATTGGGGGGAGGATTGGGGGAGGGAGAGGTGAACACTGGGGATTGGTGGGTATGTGGTTGCAACTACAACGTTGGGAAGGCTCTTTTGGCAATATGACAAGGAAGGGTTACTGGTTTAGGGTGTGGGATGGGGGTGGTGGTATTTGGGACAGGGCGCACCTGGGGCAGTCTTCTAGAGAATATGCAAGTAATCATTTTGTCATAGTATGTTGTATCAGTGGGTGCAGACACACATAATGAATAGGCTTACAGGAAATCAGAGGGTAGAGGAAGGACGTAAGCTGACATTTTCATGGGTGAAACCTATGATAAGCTGGAGGTAAGTATGTGTACAAGGAAGGGATAAAATGGGGGCACAGGATTACCTTTGGGTGGGGCTTTGCGGGCTTGAGGGGGATAAGGGATGGGAGGATGGGTAATATTGCCCAAGAAATTGGCGGGAGGGTGGGGCAACATACGAACATAGGAGATTGTCAGGTGTTCGTTGAGAGTGTGATGCTGAGAAAACCTTTTCAAAAATATCTTAAGGAAAGTTACCTGTTTAAGATACTTAAAGGGGATAATCTGATGCAGGACATCCTAGGGAATATGTGAATGCTTATTTTGCCAGAGTGGGTTATATCATTGCATAGAGACCCATATAATGAGAGTGAAGGTATACCCACATCCTGGGGAGAATGGATGCCATCAAATAGAGGGAACTGTATCTCTCAAGATAAATCGTGGCTCCCAGGGCATTAGGGCAGTTGAGCATGTCAAGCCCTCGATACTGTTGCAAGTATCTCTGAACATGGCTCCTCAAGAAATGAAGATTGACTGTCACTGTGGGCCCTAAGGGGAGGGGGATAGAGGTATTGAATAGATGGAACCAATGTAACTGTGTGGGCAATAGAAGTGTTTCACAAGAGTACGCAAGGATGGATATAAGATATGTAAAATTACACCAAAAATATATAGGGGCTGATAGGCTAAAATGTAAATCATGATGTAAAACATAAGATAACTAAAAATTTAGAAAATTGTATAGTCTAAAATATAAACCACAATGTAAACACAAATGTTACCTTGTTTGAAAGCTATTGTCTCAATATCTGTACATCAGTTTCAGTAAATATGGTATGAATATGTTAAAAGATTATTGCTGTGGAAGGGAAAAGGTTTTATATTGGATATGTGGGAATACTGTATATTGTATATATGAATTACTGGGATCTAAAACTCTTGTGAAGATAAGCTTAATAATTAGAAAAAAGAAAAGAAAAAGATAGGATGTAGAATTTTTCCAAATTAATATGTATTCTACATCTAACCTTTAAACTCATAGCTATATTCCATTTTACTATTAAGGGAATGTGGAAATATATTGGGCTTCACCTTTCAGGAGGTTTTGGATCACAGAGAGGTTCAACGATGGCAGTGGAGGAATACTGGTGTGGGATGTTATTGACAGGGACACATGGTTGTCAGAGAGTTCTACAAGGCATATATCCAGGGTACATAAAAATGTTTGGATATTTTCATAGTGGAAACAATTAAAAACAACAACTGAGGGAGTGCTGAGATCCTAGCCAGGGGAGCTCTATCACAGTCCCTAAAGGAACAGCAACAATCCCCCAAGTGCAACAGCAAAGACCAGAAAAGAATGAAGGTCCAACAATAAGCCCCTGATACGAGTGACTATGCTTGTGAGCCTGTGCACCTGAAATAAGAACAAGGCCTAGAGCAGCAGTGTGCCTAAGAGTTACCTTCTGAGAGCCTCCGTGTTGCTCAAATGTGGCCAGTCTCGAAGCCAAACTCAGCATGTAAATGCATTGCCTTCCCCCCAGCATGGGACATGACTCCCTGGGATGAGCTTCCCTGGCACTGAGGGATCACTATCAAGTACCAGCTGATGATGTAACTAGAAAATGACCTTGAATAAAAGGTTCAACTCAGACCAGCAGAATATCTCTGTCTGCATATAATAACAGGAGTTAAAAATGCTTTTTGACCTAAATCAAGAGGGAAATGGAAAGGACAAATGAGTTTATATGGCTATGAGTCTCTGAAAAAGAGCCAGGAGGTTATCAGAGGGGTTGCCCTTATGCACACCTGAGCAGAGTCCCAGAGACAGATAAAGTAGATACAACCCCAGGTATTGGTTCTTCTGAGGACTAAAGAGACCCACAGGTTTTATGGTCATGGCAGATGGAGTTCAGTGCCATGTCAGTGGGCCCTTCTTTGGAGTTGGTGTTTCTCTGTGATGGAGCTGGACTCAGATGTGATCTCTTTTCACAAGCCTTTCCTGTTTCTTTACCAGAATTGTAATTGGTGCTGGAGTTTAATATATACCCAGGGGATCTGAATCTCTGGACTGACCATATGATAGCCAGGCCCTGAGCCTCAACAGACTTCAGCTCCTACACTCTGGTTTATTGGACTTACCCCACTCAGCTAACATGGAGTTGAAGAAGGCCAATCACCACACCATGGTGCCAAGAGAGCCTACAATTGAAAGCAGGAGGATTGCATCCAGCATCCATGTGGAATCTAAGCCCCCTCTAGATATAGATGTGGAGTGGACACAACCATTCCAAGGTCCACAGGATGGAGAAATAGAATATGGATTAGAGTGGACTTACTGATACTCTATTCATGAACTATTGTGATTAGTAATCGAAGAAAATGTGCCATTGGTGTGGAGAAAGTGGCCATGGTGACTGCTGGGTGTGGGGAATGGGAGGAAGAGATGAGATGTGGAGGCATTTTCGGGACTTGGAGTGGTCCTGGGTGGTGCTTCAGGGACAATAACTGGACATTGTAGGTCTTCCCATGGCCCACTGGATGGAACATGGGAGAGTGTGGGCTATGATATGGACCATTGACCATGAGGTGCAGTGATGCTCAGAGATGTATTCACCAAATGCAATGCATGTCTCATGATGATGGAGGAGAATGTTGCTATGGGGGGAGTAGTGGGGTGAGGGGGGTGGGGGGTATATGGGGACCTCATATTTTTTAATGTAATATTAAAAAAATGAATAAAGAAAAAAAAATAAAGAAAAAAAATAATGGGAAGGAGTTGGACTTCTACCCTGGGGAGGTCTGATATGCTCTCAAGCAAAGGGGTGGGTGCCTTTTGAGAGCAGGGCGGTTCCTAATAGGGAAGGATGGACCAGTGTGTCAAGCCTCAGTGTTGTTGCACATAACTATGAATCTTATCCTTCAAGGAGTGAAGCCTGGTGGTTGCTGTGGGCCCTGAGGGAAGGGGAAGGGAGGAATAGATTAGATGGAAGAGGGGGGTATTTAGGGGGCAATGGAAGTTTTATGCATGATCTTGCAGTGATGGATACAGGTCATGTTGAATTTCATAAAAAATTTATAAAAGTGTATGGTCTAGAGTATAGACCATAGTGTAAATCATTGACCATGGTCAGTGGATATGTTTCAATATTTGTACATCAGTTGTAACAAATGTACCATCCACATATAAAAAGGTTATTGATATGGGAAGGGGAAAAGAAGGAGGATGCTGGGTACATGGGAGTTCCCTGTGTTCTGTATGTGACTTTACTGTGATCTAAAACTCTTTTGAAGACAAAATGAAAAAAAGTAAGACACTGGGGAAGAAATGGAAGAAAATGTCACTGTACATACAGGACAACAGATACTACAGTGATGAAAGGCAAAACGTCAAAAAATGTAAAAAAAATATTTTTCATTTTTTAAAATATTCCAGTTTTTAAAAGTTTTAGTTTTTCTAAATTATGTATTTTATTTCATATGTTTAAACTTATCATTATTATTTCATCATCCTATTAATTGTATTTGGTGATATACTTGGCTTCATTTTTGAAGAAGTTTTGGATCACAGAAGGGTTACAACCATGGCAGGGGAGGATCATTTGTGTGGGGTGTCAGTGATGGGATATAAGGGAGGAAGTTCACCTGGGCATACATATAAGGTATATATAAATGTGTTCAAATGTTCCTGGGGCATTGTCACAGTGGGTGGAGAGTTCACGCAATAACCGAAAGAGTTATTGTGGGGAGCTCTCCCACATTCTCTAGTGGAACAGCAACAATCCTCCAAGTGCAGGGGCAACGACTAGTGAAGAAGTATGGTCCATTGATGGGCCCTTGATATTGACAACTATGCTTATGAGCCTTGGCTCTTGAAATTGCAACTTAGCCTAGTGTTGTAGGGTGCCTAAGAGTTACCTTCTCAGAGCCTCCATGTTGATCAAATGTGGCCTCTCTCTAAGCCAAACTTAGTATATAAATGCATTACCTTCCCCGCAGTGTGGGACATGACTCTGGGGGATGAGCCTCCCTGGCACTAACGGATTACTACCAAGCACCAGCTAGCAAAGCAACCGGAAAAAGACCTTGAATTAAGGGAGAAAAAGGTGAAGACAAGTGAGTTTATCTGGCTTAGAGATTTCAAAGTGAGTTGGGAGTTCATCCCAGAGGTTAACGCTTATGCACATCTCAGCAGGATCTCACAGATAGCCAAAGTAGATACTACCCCCAAATAGTGGGATCCTGAAAGCTCTGGAGACACCCAGGTCCTAGGGTCATGGCAGATATCTCCAGAGTTTGGTACCTTGCCAGTGAGCCCTACTTTGGAGTTTGTGCTCCTGAGTGTGACAGAGTTGAACTCAGTTGTTACTTCTCTACACATGCCTCTTCTGTCCTTTCTATTTGAACCTATAATTGGTGCTGGAGTTGGAAGGTATTCACCCAAGAGACTTAAACCTTTGGGCTGTCCATGTGTCAGCTGGGCCCTAAGCCTCAGCAGAATTGCAACACTACTCTCCAGTTCATTGGACTCACCCATGACAACTAACAAGAAGGTTAGGATGGACAACCACGATACCAAGGAAGAGAGAGTCTATAACTGCAAGCAAGAGATTCCCATCCATCAGTTGTATGGGATCGAGGCCCCTTCTCTATTAGAGGTGGAGTGGGCATCACTATCCCAGAATCCTCAGGAATGGGGAATAAAATATGGACTAGAGTAGACTTACTGATATTCTACTAGAGACTTACTGTGATTCTAGCAATGGAAGAAATTATATCATTGATGTGGAGACAGTCGCCACTGGAGGTGCTGAAGGCAGGAAGAGGGAAAAAGAGGTATAATACGGGGGCATTTACGGGACTTGGAATTGTCCTGAATGACACTGCAACAACAGATACAGGCCATTATATATCCTGCCATAACTTACAGAATTGAGTGGGAGAGAATGTAAGCTACAACATAAACTATAATCCATGCTTAGTGGCAATGCTCTAAATGTGTTCATCAATTGCAATGACTGTACTACACTAATGAAAGAAGTTGTCAATGTGGGGAAGGATGGGAGGTGTGGGGAGTGGGGCATATGGGATCCTTTATATTTTTTTGTGTAATCTAAGTATCTTAAAATAGATATATATATTTTAAAAATCAAAACAAAAAACTCAAAACTTCCCCCAAAACAAAGCAAAAAAACCCAAATAAAATACAAAAATAAAAATAAAATAACAAAAAATTTAAAAAAAGATAAAAATAAAAAATAAAGTACATTAAATTCTTTTTCAATGTTTCTTTCATCATGGTAAGATCTGTTATCTTTTATATACAGTGACAATTTCTTTCTTATGTTCCCCCAGTTGTCTTATTTTTTTCTCCCTTTATCTTCACAGAAGCTTAAGGTTACGGAAAGACACATAGAAAATAAAGGGGATTCCAATATACCCAACCCCTTCTCCCTTGTTAATAACATTTTACATGCAGATGATACATTTGTTACACTTGATGTACAAATATTGAAGCACTGCTACTATCCGTGGTCAATGGTTTATATTATGGTTTACATTTTGCATCATTTACTTTTTTTTTTGATACAGCCTTCTCTAGGCAGAGATGCCAATGCTGTTTTATTTATTTATTTATTTATTTCTTAGCAAATTTTTTGCCTTTTTTAAAAAAGATACATAGATCACAGAAAATGGTACATTAAAAAATATGTTTCCCATATACCCCACTCCCCACCCCCCCGCCTATACTTTTATAGGTTTTGACAAAATTAAAAACGGTCTGTATCCATCACTGCATGATCATTGATCATGCAGAACAATTCCAATGTCCTATGTTCCATCTATTCTATTCTTCTCTCCCTCTCCACTCAGAACCTATGGTAACCACGAAGTTTCAATCTTTGAACAATAATGTTCATAGTTACATGCAATAATATTGAGGGCTTGATATATTGGTCTGTTTTCTTTTATTAGGTACTGCCTACGTTCTTGAGAGATTCTTGCTCTTCTAATTGAGAACATAGCAGGATTCCCCAGGATGGGAATTTAATATTTTCTTGTTTATTTTGTGGGTCTCCATCCACTGATATAACACACTATGAGAAGATGAACACTTTTATATTCCACAGACGCATGCCCCAGGTGTGCTCTACACTGCATATCCCCCCACCCCAATGCCCTGCACCAGTAGGCCTCCCCTGCCATATTTGCTGGAAGAGTATTCCCACAATTGTAGTTTTAACCACAGACCTACAAATCCCCAGAGTTCACCTGCTCCTTCCTCCAGCCCTCCCCCTAGTTCCATGGATAGTCCAACTCAACCCCCACCCCCCAACTACTCCCCCTCACATTCCAGCAGCATTGAACCTAATCACTTCACTGTACCACTATTGCAGAAGGGTCACAGCTGTGGCAGGAGAGAATCACTGGTGTGGGGTGTCAGTGATGGGAGGATGTGTGGGGAGGGATGCACCTGAGGCATGCCTCTATGACATATGAATATGTCAAGTGGTTATGGGGTGTTGTCTTTGTAGGTGGAAACCCACACAATAACAAAAGATTATTAAATTCTCATCCTGAGAAGTACTGCTACATTCTCCAATAAAGCAGTAAAAATTCCCCAAGTACATTGGCAGTGCCTAGTGCAGGAGGATAGACCACTATGCTAGGCCCTTGATATTAATCGTTGTACTTACGAACCTTTTCTTGAGAAATTGAAACTTAGCCTAGTATTGTATATTGCTTAAGAGTTACCTCCTGAATACATCCTTGTTGCTCTAAGCCAAACTCAGCATGTAAATACAGGACCCTCCCCCCATGTGGGGCATGACTCCCAGGTATGAGCCCCCTGGCATCCAGGGATTATAATCAAGTATCAACTAGTGATGCATTTGGAAAAAGACCTTGACCAAAAGGGGGACATATTAAACACAATTGAGTTTTTATGGTTAAGAGATTTCAAAGTGAATCAGAAGTTCATTCCAGAGGTTACGCTTATTCACATCTCAGCAGGATCTCATTGACTGCCACAGTAAACGCTGTTTCAAACAGTGGGGTTCCTGAGGGCTCTAGAGACATCTAGACACTATAGGCAGGGCAGACAATCTCAGGAATCTGGCAGCCTGTCAGTGAGTCTTACTTTGAAATATATTCCAAAGTTCTGCCCCTTTTATTTGAACCTATAATTAGCATACTCATTAAATATATGTCCCAGAGACTTAAATCTGTGTTCTGTTCATATGTCGGTTGAACTCTGAATCTCAGCAAGAGTTGCAACAACTACTCTTCAGTTTGTTGGACTCACCCAGGACAACTAACAAAAGGATGATGATGGACAACACCATCCCCAAAAAACAGAGAGTATCTACAACTGCAAGCAAGACCAGTTCCATCCACCTGCCTTATGGGATTTAAGTCCCCTCTCAATTAGAAACAGAATGGGTATCACCATTCCAAAATCCTCAAGATTGAGGAATGAACAAACATAATGGGAGAATGCAACTACAGACTTAAGTAGACTTATGATTTATTCTAGTAATACAGAAGAACTTGTATCATTAATATAAAGGCAGTGGCCACCAGAGGTTCTGAAGGGAGGGAGAGGAAAAATAGGTATAACATGGGGTACTGTGGGGACATTGGAATTGTCCTGTTCAACATTGCAATGATGGATACAGGCCATTATACATTTTGTCAAAACCTATAAAATTGTGTGGTGCAGAGTGTGAACTCTAATGTGAACTATAGACCACAGTTAGCAGCAATGCTTTAATATGTGTTCATCAATTGTAGCAAATGTACCACACTAATGAAAGATGCTGTTAATGGGGAAAGTGTGGGAGGGGGAGGGGGATGGAGTATTTGGGAATCCCCTATATTTTTGATATAACATTTATGTAATCTACAGCTTCTTTTAGAATAAAAAATTAACTGAAATAAATGAAATAAATAAATATATATATTTTAAAAAGGGCATTCGACTACCGGGTGGATGATGTCTTCAACAATGATCCTGCAGAAAATTCCCCTTCTTTCTAGGGCCTCCCCTTATTGTGACCTTGGAGAAAAGCAGGGGCTGTTGTCTTGAGATAAACGAAAATCTCCCCCTTCCACGTGGGAAGCCTCCTTGGCCTAGAGGACAGAGGAGCTCTGGAGAGACCCGTATCTAGGGTCTGGCTCTGTGGTCTCAGCCACCCCTCAGCTCCCCAAGCTTGTCTCCTCATCTCCATGGTAGGAGTGACACCAACATTACTTTGCCCATCAAACGAAGGAAAAACAGGTATCACCCAGTGCCGTGGAGTGAGGTGTTGGCGGAGCTGTTCGTGGCAGTGGAGGGTGGTGCTGCCCTCTGGGAGAGCAATTTGAAACAGGAGCCTTTCACATTAATAAAGCCCTTTTGCTTTATTAATTCTACTTTGGGAAGCCATCTCTAATAAGGAAAACATTTTGTGTGCAGAAATGATTATTCAGAATCACTGAAAGTTGGACACAACCTCAAGAGCTGGATGGGAGCTGGCTAAATTAATGGTGGTACATTTTCTGGGTACTGGAGAATTCTATATATGTATAGTGATCAAAAATGATGCTTTCAGCATGAGAAAGCACTTATGCTACAATGTTAAGTGAAAAAGAAGCAGTAGGATTAAAATTCTATATTCAGTATGTTTGCAATTATGTAAAATGGAAACAAAAAAAAAAAACCTACTGAAAATCCATACATAGAAGAAAAACTGGAGGAAAACAGACCAAAGTGTTTATAGTGGTTATCTTTGGGAAGGAGAACTATGGTTGATATTTTAAAACCTTCTATTTTTCAGGATTTTCAAATGTTCTTAAATGAATACGCATACATTCTTTTTAAAAGGGAAACGCAGATAAGAAATTTTTAAAAAATCACTTATTCTAGAAATAGATTTTCTCCCCAACTTTTTTTCTTTTCCTGTCTGTTTTAAGGGATTCTGTGGACTTTTGAGGGGGCCACTCTATTATGCTCTGGAAGGACAAAACTGCTGCCAGACTTGAGGGTGACAGAGGCCCCTGGAGAGGGACTGCTCCTGAGGCAGGAGCGCTGGGGCCCCTGTGTAGATTAGCTACTCACCCAGGACCAGTGTGGGCCAGCTGGAGATGCGGGCTTTCAGGCCTTGGTAAAAGATCTGATGCAAGAACATGATGGTTTCACTGAAAGAGAAAGCACAGGGTAAGCTCTGGCCAGGGGAGATCCTAGCCTCCAGGGATACCAGGGGTGGGAGTTTGGTGGGCCCTTCTCCCAAACCCAGTAGTGCTGGGGGCCCTGCGGCACAGGGCAGGGGCCCCCACCACCTGTGCAGCAGACCCTTTCTCAAGTGGGGCATTATGTGAGAACCTGGTCAGCAGGACCAGCTACATAATGTGTGGAGCCCACCCCAAAAATGGAAATGTGGGGTCCCTTGTTAAAAAATTAAGAGCTTTGAACCAAGCATGGGCTCTACTAAGAGTGGGGCCCTGTGTGGCTGCGCATGTCACTCGCCCATGAAGGCAGCCCCAATGATGGGTGACAGGGGTGGGGAAAGCTCTTCTGTCTAATGGTCTCTAATGTCCCCTGATCCCTTGAGCCCACACCTGCTGGGGGTGCCCTGAGGTATCCTTGAGGAACCCAGGACTCTAAAGAGCACAGACTAAAAGTCACTGATGATGTGAAAAGAGCCAGGGTTTGGGACCCACATGGAGTGGGGTTCGAATTGCCTTCTGCCCCTTCCCAGCTGTGTGTCCTTGAATGAGATGCTCAGGTCCTTCAGTGTAAAATATGAAGGTGAAATGAGGTAACCTCAGCAATTAAAATGTCCACCTGAGTGCCTGGTGTTCTAGTAGGTATTCAGCAAATGCTAATTTCCCCCAACATCTCCATGACTGTCCCATTTTCTGGGAATATGAGTCCAAGAAGTAAAAAGACCCAAAGTCTCTACTTTGTTACCACCCAATGTGCCTGGGGGACATGCATTCTCATTGGCAGCTTAGTGCCAGGCTGTGTAAATGGCCTCTGAGCACTTCCCAGGCAGCTCTCCTAGGACTCCTTTTTCTCCCACTGAGCTCCAAGCAGCCTTAGAGCAGCCTGTGTCCCTCCTCTCCCAAGACAAGCTGGGAGGGCACCGAGGTACAACAGCAAAGCCAGCTCCTTACTTCCTGCAGCCCCAAGCACTTCTCTTCTCTGCTCCTCACTCTCAGCTCCTACTTCCCTGGAGACCTGGAGGTTTCCCCAAGCTGTCTGGGAACTTGCTTTTGAACCAGACACGGTAAGCTGAAAGGATTTTGTAGTGAATTCCATTTGTGGATAGGAAAACTGAGCCAAGAGGGAGGAGTGAGCCTCCCGGAGTTAGGGGCAGTCCCACACCTCTGAGCCTCTTTCTCCCTAGAATATTCTGTCTTTCTTTGCCTCATCAGATGGCCCCTCTTTGGTTACATCTTCTGTGGACCTCTCTCTGTTCCCTCTCTCCTCGTGCTTTCACAGTGCTTTGTTAGCCTGTTCCAGGCCCCTGCTGTTTTTCACCTTGGGGAGCTGTTCCCACTCCCAAAAGTCTGTGCGCTTTCTGAGGCAACCCCCATCCCTTTTCCATACCCCCATCTGGGTCTCACTGTCTTCCACAACAAGAGCAGGGGATGAGAGGCATTGGCAAGCACATGTCCCTGAGCTGCTGTAGTCTGAGAGGTCATGGGGTGAAGGCATGGTGTCACTGTACAGAGAGGGTCCTGCGAGGCAATGGGCTCTGTGACCCCAAGGGGGTAGAAATACCCTGTGCACCAGCACTCTGCAGTAAGGTGATGGTGAGAGAGAGAAAATAGGCAGGGTGGGGAGAAAGAGGGCAATAGATAGAAGGCGTGGGGGGGGGGGGGGCTGCAGAGTAAGGGGGTGAGGGAGGTGAGAGGGAGAGAAAGGGGCTGCCTCCAGGCCAACCAGAGTAGCAAAACTAGCAATTCCATTATATTCCACAGACTGTACATACTGGATGGAAGATAAACTCCATAAAGATTGAAACTAGTAGGAACTTTCATCTGTCATCACACTAAAGTCCTAAGAGAATGGGCCCCTCTGGTTTTGGCTGCACATTCATCTGTAGACTAGTGGCCTCACCTGATGGCTGAAGTTGCTTTTCAGTTAGCAAGTCCCTTATACAATGATCCTTGAAACCCTGTTTCTCTCTGGTCATGGCCTTTTGAACTAGTTCCTTGAATAACATTTACCAGTTTTAAGAATTTTGGTGTCCCTCATGTAAAGATTCTTTAAAAAGTTTAACTACAAGAGACCAGAGGTGCATGAAAGTACACAGGGGGAAACAGTCTGACCCAGGGAGGGTGGGATGGCACTTGAAGACTTTCAAGGCATTCTTGAGGGAGCTGTTCTCATCCCTCTTAGAGCCAGACCCTGTACACTGCCATAGCAAATGTCAGGGGATCTATTCCCAGGTGGCTTCAGCAAATAACTGTTAAGGATGAACCCTTGAGGAAAGTAAACTTTTTAAATTCCAGTACTGCACAGACTTTCAGTAGCATATCAGGAACACCATAAGCTTGAACTATAAATATGTAGCTGACGAAACCTCCGTTGTTTTTTTTTTTTAAGATTTATTTGTTCCCCCCTTGCAGTTTGTTTTTTTTGCTGTCTGTTCTCTGTGTCCATTTGCTGCATGTTTTTTCTATGTCTTCTTGTCTCCCTTTATAGCGTCATCTTGCTGTGTTAGCTCTCCATGGTGCACCGGCCAGCTTGCCTTCACAAGGAGGCCCTGGGACGTGAACCCAGGGCCTCCCATGTGGTAGATGGGAGCCCAACTGATTGAGCCACAGCTGCTTCCCCGAAACCTCTGTTTTTAAAGAGTAAACTTTGAGGATTTTACCTGTAATCTTATTTCACAGAACTTACCATTGCTACTCACCTCATAAGAAAAACAGTATCTCATTTTGATTTGATTTAATTTAAAAAATCATAGTTAGTGGGTCAGTTGAACATTTTTCTTTTGGGAATTCCCTATTCCTGTTTCCTATTTTCTCTCTTACTAATTTTAAATAACTTTCAATAGTAGTCTGATATATACACTGCAGACATTTTTGCTTAGCTATTTGCCTATTGATTTTGATTTGGGTGTTTTTTGTTACTCCTTTTTTTGCACTGTGGGGCCTAGCAATCATTTTCTTTCTGCTCTCTGCCTTGGGCAGTGTGCATATAATTCATGTATTTTATTATTTCATTTTCATATGAAAATATTTAATACAATTAGAGTTTACTTTGGCATAAGATGCGAATAAAGGATATAAATGTAATCTTTCCCTCACTTTGGTTAACCACTTGTCCAATTCAATTTACTGACTATACCACTTATTTCCCACTGATTGAGAGGCTTTTTTTCTTTTTTTTAAAGAGTTATTTATATTTATTTATTCCTCCCCACTCACTCATTATTTGTACTTGTTTCTGTTCATCTTGTTTCCTTAGGAGGCATGGGGAACTGAACCTGGGACCGCTGGTGTGGGAGGGAGGCACTTAATCACTTGAGCCACCTCTGCTCCCTCTGCTTCTTATATTTACTAAATTTTCATACCTCCTTAAATCTATTTCTGGATTTTTTGTTCCAATGATCTTTTGGTCTGTTCTGGCACCAGTCTCATGTTGTTTTCATTTTTTAATAATATACTTCTTAACCTTTATACTATATTTCTATACTATATATATATTTAAAGAGAGAAAGTTTCATTCTTCCCCCCTCCCAGAACAAATTGTCTATTTGTATGTATTTATTCCTTGGGTCAAACTTTAAACTCACCTTGCTAGGTTACGTTTAAATTGGAATTATATTAAATTTATGGAATATTTCAGGTGAAAATGACATCTTTGCAATGTAGAATCTTTCCCCCAGGATGGCTCTCTACTTCCTTATGTCTGCATTTATTCCCTCATCACATATGCCCTGTGTTCATTTCTAGGTATTCCATGTTTCTGTTGCTCTTGTCAGTGAGATCCAATCCTCATATTAGTTTTCAAAATGGTTATTGTAGATATAGAGGAAAACTGCTGGTTTGGATGATTCATTTCTTAACAACCTGAACTCTTAACAGTTTTAGTCATTTTCTTGTTGATTCTGACTCTGTGGAGTTGCTCCTCCTTTATTGGCTCCTCATCTCATTAAACGGCAGCCAGCTGCTCAGGCAGAACCTCCCCCTCCCTCAACCTGGACATTTGCTCCATCAGACGTGCTGCTGATTCTGCGCTCTTCTTTCTATTGCCCCTGTGTCATGTCTGTCTGGGCTATTGTCAATGGACCCCCCTAGTCCTTGCTTCCACTCTCACTCATAGTCTACCCATTCCCCAGAAGGTCACTAGACTCAACCTTTCAAAATTGAAGTTGATCATGTGGAGTGGGATATGAACCTGCTCCTTAACTTGGCCTTTGAGGCCCAGTAGAAACTGTCCCTGTCCCTCATTTCCCACACCCCTGAACCCTCCCCCTCCCCCTGCACTGCTCTGGTCTTCTTTTTGCTTCTTCAACTCCCTAAGCTCTTCCCTGCCTCGGGACCTTTGCACAGTATGTTCCCTTTGCTGAGAACACCCTTACTCCCACTCTTTGCTGGCATAGATCCCCTGTTAATTAATGAAATGTGGTATGTGTGCACTTGTGCAAATGCACTATTTTTTATCAAGTTTGGCAAAAAGAATTTGGAAGTTTTTCATGTTTTTTCTATGCTCTGTTTAAATATGAATGATGGATTCTCTTAAAATGCTGTGTATGTGACTCTCTAAGGGGGAATGTACCATGCATGCAGCTTTCCTAAATCTACGTGACACTTTGAGGGAGGAATACTACTAACCTATTGTAGAATGAGCATTTTGTTCATTCATAGTTGCTGAGCTCCTACTAGGCGTCAGGCACTTGGTCAGACATTGGTATCTCTATGTCTAACCCCAGAAGTAATAAATAGAAAAGAAATAATCCCCACCAGAGCTCTGGATATTCAGTTCTAGGGGCATCATTCACATTCTAGTCTAAGTCAAGGGTCAGCCAACTAAGGCCCATGGGCCAAATCTGGTCCAACCCCTACTTCTGTATGGCAAGTGAACTTAAAACAGTTTTAAAATGGTTGAAAGAAGAATATTTTCTGACATATGAAAATTACATGAAATTTAAATTTTGGTTGTTTACAATACGGTTTTATTGGCACACAACCACAACCATTCATTTATGTGTTCTCTATGACTGCTTTCCTGCTACACCAGCAGAATTGAGTAGTTGTGACAGACTGTATGGCCCAAAAAGCTTAAAATATTTACTATCTGGTCCTTTACAGGAGTTTGCAGATCCCTGCCTTATATGAATGGTGCCCTCTGAATTTTGCAGTCCACACCTGGTGCAACTGGATTCTATGGCCCTGTCCTTACCCATGGTGAACTTACAGTCTGCTGGGGAATCTAGAAACAAAATAAAGCATTGTTTAAGTGTGATAATGCTACAAAAGGGGCAGCACAGGGGCCCTGGGAACACACAACCAGGGGCATAATGTAAAGGAATGGGAGGGAGGTCAGGTGCATGACATCCCAGGGAAGGTAGTTGAAAAAGTAAGAGGTAGCTGTGAAGCTGCCCGAAGGAGAGGAAGAGAGGGTTTTTCCATGGAGAGGGAGTGGTATATGTGCAGGACATACTTGGGAAGTGCTCATCTTGCCCTGTTCCCTTCCTGAGCCAAGAAAAGGTCAGGCCTTGCCCAACACCAGTCTAAAGCAATAGAAGGCATGGCCAGAGCAGGATGGAAACGAGGTGTCTTCACTCCTGTCAACCTGCCCCCAGCCCTCGGGTGGTTGCGCTTTGCGGTTAGTCGTATGGGTTCAAGGACATGCCCATTCTCACTCCCTGGCCCGTGGCAGACATGACCAATTGTTTGTGGCACTCTCCCCCATGGAGCCTGGTTTGGCCTCATTGTCCTCAATCCAGGGATCTGGGTAGCCACTGCCAATAAATCAGAGCAGCACAGAGATCCAAAGCATCTATCCTCCAGGGCTGGTTGCCTCTCATTAGGGCAACTGCCTGTGGCTCCTAGCACACAGCCTTGGACATGATTTTTATTAAAGGTAAATAGCCACGGTCTATACGCTCATTGTCTCAGCCAAACAAAGCCTGCTGCAGATGTTTAGCTCAAAGATCTTTTTTTCTCTATTTGAAAAACACACAATTAAAACACTCTCCCCAGCTCTGCAACTCCTCAATGAACCTGCCAACCTGGAGGGAGGCCTCTTCTCTTCCCAAGGACCTCTTTTAATGAGAGCTAGTAAATTAAACCACCAAATTCACATTAGGTTTCTAATGTAGCTATACATTTCAGCCTAAAAGGAAATCCACTGGTAAATATTGAACTGCTTTCTAATAAGCAGGCTGGTGGCTGCTGCCCTTGGCTTATGCTACAGACTCTGTGCTGTGGCCCAAGGCAGGGAGATCGATCCTGCTCCCACAGCACTTATGGTAAGTGGGAAGGCTGGGCTCACACACGAAGGAAAGTTTTCTACCATGTAAGAATGAGCATGTGCATTCTGAGACCCATGCTATAATGAGCCACACTCAGGGAATGGGGAAAGGGAGTAGAGGGGATTCCAGCTCATTATTCAGTAAAGCGGCAGGAGAAAGCACAGGCTTTAATACAAAACAGATCTGGCTTAATACCCTAGCCCATCCCTGACTAGCTGGGTGGCCCTCAGCCCTTCTGATCACTTCTCTGAGCCCTGGCTCTGGCTGCATGGGGGCGTTTCCCAGGATGGGAAATCCGGCAGGCCCAGAGCTTACAGAGAAACTGGAACAGACCAGGTACAAGGAAGCGTCACCATCATGTGGTAAGTGGAGCCCGAAGCATTCAATTCTGCAAAATGCTGGATGGGCTGATTTTAAGGTGAATGAAAAAATAATTTCAACATTCTGAATGTTCACAAAAAGCATAATGGTTAAGATAGTGAAGTTTATGCTGTACCCCGATGACCATGTAAGAGATGAGAAGGAGCATGGGGCAGGTATTTGCTAATCCCTTTCTACTTCTAACCTGGGCCCCAGGGAAAGGAAAGAACTTTGGTCTGCTCCTCTTGGAGCAGAGGAGAAAAGCTTCAGATTTCCATGTACGGTATTCATAAGATGATTTGGTTTTTCTTACTTAATCAAGTAAGAAAATACATAAATGACATTGATTTTTTTCAATGTTGAACCAGTCTTGCCTTCCTGGGATGAAACCTGCTTGGACATGATGTATTATCCTTTTTATATGTTGCTGGATTCCATTTGATAATATTTTGCCACTATGCTCATGAGAGATATTGACCTGCCACTTTCTTTTCTTATAATGTCTTTTTCTGGTCTTGGTATTAGAATAATGCTAGCTTTATAAAATGAACCAGGAAGTGTTCCTTCTACATTAGATTTGAATTCTTGCAGGGTGCATTACTGCAAGGTTTTAATATTATAATACTGCCTGACTCTTACAGAGCACTTGGTATGTGCAGGCACTGTGCTAAAATGACTCACCCAGATGTGCTCATTTGATCCTCCAACACCTGTAAGAGGCAGGTACTATCCCTGGGGTAATCATTTCCAATGACTGCTAAGGACCACATTCTGGAGGCCTTCAGAATCAGTCAGGGTGCCACTATTTGAACTGGGATCAATGAAGCTGCTAAGATGGGCAAAAGTCGATCTTAGGCACATCATAGAGAAGGGGAAACAGGCCTTGCCAGGGCCTGGCAGGGCATCAACAGAGAGATGTGCCTGCAGTCCAACAACCCTGTTCTAAGTCTGCCTGTCCCTAAATTCAAGCAGGCCTGAGGCTTTCACTGAGAGGAGTCCTGCATTCAAAGCAAGAGAGTAGCATGCTTGGGATGAAGGAATGGCTGCTTGGGGAGATGGAGAGTTATAAGCTGAGTGCACCAGGCCAGAGGTGTCTGTTCCAGACATGGGCAGGCACTTTCTGGGAGATGAAGAGTGCATGGTGCTATTGACTCAGGGCTGGAAGAGAGCTAAAAGGGCACCTAATTAAATGCCTTCTTTGATGTTTCTACCAAGAGTTACCCCTTTGGGTTCTTCCTGTGATGGGGAGCTCATTACTTCCAGCTCTTTTGTCCCTGGTTCTATGAATTTTTAGTTGACCAATGCCCTTCAAGGCACTAGGGAAGTGTGCTCAGACACATACTGCCTCTGGCCATCTAGGGCAGTATGCTTGCTATGGTCCTGGAGTCGCTTCCTGTTCATCAGCTCCCTCATGGGCCTGCCTGTCTCTGCTTCCGCCTTCTAAGCCCCTTTCACATGGCAGAGGGGCAGAGCCTCCTGAGACAGACTTGACCATGACATTCTCTGCCCGAGATGTCTGATGGCTCCTCCCTGCCTCCACGATTAAGTGCCAGTTCCTTAGCTGGAGGTCTCAGCTCTTGTTGCCCTCCTGAGGGCTTTCCCTTCCCCACCTCTGAGCCTTTGCACATGCTGCTTGCTGTCTGGGAAGCTGTTTCCTCCTCCTCCTCCTGCAAACTCTCTCTTGTCCTTTAAGACCAAGCTCAGATACCACCTTCTCCAGAAGTGTCCTTTGTGGCTCTTGTCACATTTTATGCTAAATATCTGGTGGATCATCTCTCCTCATTGTAGGGCTGGTAATGTCTTGTCTTCACGTCCACAGACCAGACTGCAGCCAGGCACAGCGTCACTTTTCTGTGTTTGTTGAATAAATGGAGTGCTCCTGCCTCAGGTGGGGTCACTGGTTACCAACTCTTTGATCCCATCCATAACATTGCTGGGTCCCCACCCATGGGGCTGGCTTGTGTTGACAACAGGAAGGGGAAAAACAGACCTGGGTAAATCTCTCCATTCACACTGCTGAAGGATTCATGGGTCTATTTAGAAGTCCATCTCCACATTTCTCTCCTTGATGTGGGCTATGGGTGGAAGGCTCTTTGTCTCTTCAGAGATAACTAAGTTGTTTGACTTGTGGGTGTGAAACGGTAAGAGGCTGCAGTCCTGCTCTTAGGGACCAGCAGGCTCCAGTCCCAGGAAATGTTTAACAAAGCAAGGGCTATAAACTTTAAGTATTTAGGGGAAATGCAAAAACCAAGGCTTATCTAAAATGTCTGGAGTCCTTGCTAAAAGCTTACCTAAGATGTGAAAGAGATATATGCTAATTGAAGCCTATTGAGAACTGAAACAAAGGGACCATTTGGCCTTTCCTCTCTGTATAAAAGACGTTTGAAAATCTTGTTCGGGGCTCGGGATTCAAACTGAAAGCTCCCGAGTCCGGCCGGCCGTCAATAAACCATTTTTTCCTTCTCAAAATCATTCCTGAGTCCTGGCCTCTCTATACTCAATTAATTGAACTTCTCTTAAATTCCACAACATCCTGGCCTCCCGGATGCGAGATGGCTCCCTTGTCTGTTTGCACTTTGTTTTTTGCTCATTCTGCTCATTTCTTCTTTAGGAGGCACCAGGAACTGAACTCAGGACCTCTCATGTGGGAGGCAGGTGCCCAACTGCTTGAGCCACATCCAGTGCCTGCTTTTTTTCTGTCTGCTCAGTTGTTTGCTCATGGTCTTGCTCATTGTCCACTCATTGTTTTTGCTCCATGTCTGCTCATTGTTTGTTTTCTTCAGGAGGCACTGGGAACTGAACCCCAACTGCCTGACCCACATCCACTCCCCTCCTCAATTCTTTTTAAAATATTTTTACTCCCCACCAAGATGGCTCCATCATCTGTTTGCTTGTTGTTTTTCACTTCTTGTTTTTGCTTGTTATTTGTGCTTGTTGTCTGCTTGTTGATTTTTTTTTTCTCATTGTCTACTCATTGTTTTTTCTTTAGAAGGCACTAGGAACTGAACCCAGGACCTCTCATGTGGGGAGGTAAGCACTCAACTGCTTAAGCACATCCACTCCCTGCTCATTTGTTTTTGCTTATTGTCTGTTTTTGTTCATTGTTTGTTTGTCTTCTTTAGGAGGCACCAAGAACTGAATCCAGGACCTTCCATGTAGGAGGCAGGCACTCAATCGCTTGAGCCACATTTGCTCCCTCATTTCTTTTTAATGTTAGTGTTGAAAATTATTATCTTTACTTTCTAGTAAAGGCATCCAACCTGATTCATTCATTTCTTAAAAGATAAAAATATCAAATCATATTGTGATTTTTCCAAACGACTTTTGAACAAGTGCTGGGAGCTAGAATGAATACTATTCACCAAAAGAATTCCATGAAAGGACAGTATGGTAGAATGAAATTATGGGAAGATAAGTTTGCAATAATGGCCTAAAGTACAAAAACCTTAAACAATAACAATGCTTCCTAAAGTATCCTGAAGTAAGGAGCCCTGGCTGAGCCTCCAATACGAGTAGTCACCTGTGCATTTCAAAAGCATTTCTAAAGCTGTGTATTTCAACCCCAAGCAAAAGCAGCAGCTATGAACTTGTTAGAAATGCATATCCTCGGGCCCTGTCCCAGACCTACAGATTGAGCACCCTGGGGTCCCATCTGAGAACCTCTGCTCCAAAGTAAGGCCAGAATCTGCAAACCCAGCCCAGCTGCCTAGGGCTGTTTACTCAGAAAGGAATAGGTTTTTCACTCTTTTGGGACCTAAAAGGCCTGGGTCTTTTGGGACTTAAAAGGCCTGGGTCTAAAAGGCCCAGTTGTTTCTGGGGTCAATGTTATCTGATTTCGGAAAAAGAGAATATTCATTTTTTAAATTTTAGCAAATGAATAAAAACATTTATTTGAAGTTTAAACATTGGGTTAAACATGTATATTAAAGGCAATATTAAAAAGCAATAGCATCAAACCCCGTGATTCAGGGCTTCTAGAAGATCTTGTAAGGCCAAAACTGTTTCCCTGACCCCACCTGTTTTTTTTTCTTTCTTGGCGCTCCTCACCACTTCCCTCTGTCTGTGCCCCATCACTACCCCTTCCCTCTGTCTGCCTGCCCCCTACCTCACCTTCTCTGTCTGTCGGTCTATCTACCCCCACCCTCCCATGCCTCATCCACATCTATGGTGTCAGCCCTGTCCCATCCAATGGCTTTCAAGTTTTCCAGCCTGATCTCTCACCTGGGCATCAGATCTCCATCTGATCCCCATCCTCTGCCTCTCCCAGCTCCTTAGGGTGTCTCACAGGCACCTTGAACTCACCACACCACATTGGCAAGGAAAGGGGGAAAAGGAGTCCTAGGTAGGGTGACCCACGGTCATGGACACCCATGCAGGGTGCCTGGGCGAAGAAGGGTCAGGTCTGCTGAAATGAATGAAATGACCAAATGATGGATATTTTAAAAGAAATGCATTTGAATGAATGTTTAGGGGTGCTCCGAGATTTACTCTGATTCCTAGATGAGAATCGTTTGTAAAGAGCACTGTTTATATGTTTTCATTTTTGTGCCTTTTTTTTTTTTAAAGGAGGTTCTGAGGATTGAACCTGGACCTTGTATATGGCAAGCAGGTGCTCAACCATGGAGCTATACCCACTTCCCATTTTTGTGGCTTTTATCTAATTTACTCAATTCTATTACCCACTAAAAATTTCCTTTAAACCATTCCTAAGCAAATCCTTAAAAAGGAGATTGACTGCAGATGAGTAGCCATGATCTCAGATTCTTGAAACATCACAAATCCCATCTTACTGCCCTGAGTCACCAGATTGGAAAATTGATGGCATTTTACAGAGCACGTGGAGAGCATGGTCCAGAGCAGAACCCTCAGGTGTCTAAGGGTTCCAAGTCTGAACCTGGCCTCCAGGTCCTAAGGTGGAAGAACAGAACACATTTTAACATTCTGCAGATTTATTTACAACTTTAAAACATTCACAACAGGATTTCTCAACCTTGGCACTATCAGCATTCTGGATAGTTGTTGTAGGGGTCTGTTCTGTGCAATGTAGGACGTTTAGCAGCATCCCTGGCCTCTACCCACTAGATGCCAGTAGCACCCCCACCCCCAGCTGTGACAACCAAAAACGTCTCCAGACATTGCCAAATGCTCCCTGGGGGTGTGATGGCAAAGTAGCCCTAGTTAGGAGCCACGAGTTTGCACATGAAGTATGTGGCCTCCATTTGCACGCTTGTCCCAGGCCCTATAACGGTTGGGTCAGGCATGCCTAGCCTGTGACCTTGGGCAACCTCCTTCATTTCTGGGCCTCAGTTTCCTTATGAGCCCTTCAGAGGAATTAGATGAGGGCTTGTGCCAAAGCGCAGCGGTTCTTCCCTTTGCCGCGCTTGGCAAGTGCCCTAAGGTAGAGCTAAACGCTAGGGTGCTCACCTGTTCAGGAAGATGCTGCTGACATCGTCGTGCGTGATGGGAGGCTTCTTGGAGCTGGCCGCCATCCGTAGCGGGCGCAGGAAGTTGTTGACGAGGATGTGCAGCTGTTGCACGTACTCGGCCTCGGCCTCCAGCATGCTGAACACCACCTGGTTCCTCTTGCGCATGCTGTCTGCGTGGGGCGACCGGATGTAGTCCTGGATTATAGTCTTCCACTTCCGCCGGCACAGCCAGCCCCGCAGGAAGCTCTGTACCTGGGCGCCAGTCCAGCGGGAGAGTCTCCTGTTAGACTCTGGGCTTGGATCATCCTTCTGGGCTGTGAACTTCCCAAGGGCAGGGACCCAGGCTCTGCCATCCCCCATGCTGGGCAAGCGGAGGACAGCTCAGATATGGACCAGGCTGGCTCTGCTACCTGCCTGCTGCTGGACAAGTTACTTGGTCCCTTTGGGTCTATTTCCCCCTCCGTAAAATGGGTCTAATGAGATGATGTGGTCCGTGGACTTGTCCCATCAACATCTCCTGAGAGGTGTGTTAGAGATGCAGATTCTCAGGACCTGCACCAGACTTATGGGATCAGACTCTGTATTTTAGCCAGATCTCTTGTTGCTTACAGGGGTTCTTAACATTTCTTGTTCCATGGACCCCTTTGCCAGTCAGGTGAAAACCATGGACCTCTTACTAAATCCACATTATACGGTGTACTAGTTAATAAATATATCACACCTGCACCAACATGTCCCTACAAGGATAATGGTTTTTTTGTTTTTTTTTAAAATTTAAATTCAAGCTCATGGACCCCTTGTTAAGAACTCCTGCTTTAGAAGCATTGGCTGAAGGGTTTAAAATGTGGCTCCAAGGCTCCACAATAGGAGGTGGCTTGAGGTTAGGGAGTTGCCAGGCTGTACTGGGCACAGCTCATACCTTATCTGGTCTAAATGACTGCCCTGAAAGCCCAGAAGTTTCAATTAAAGCTTGTCTGGATAGAAGGCAATTATGAAATTGAACAGAACATGGCAAATTAGTTAATCTCATGCTTGGGCTTCATCAACTGCTTCTGAGCACCAGAGCCTCTCTTCCCGCTTCAGTGGGGAAATGAACACAAACACTTAACTCAGTTGTCTTGGAGTCAGGCTGCTTGAAGTGACCTTGTTTTGGCAGGGCCTTGGGGAAGGGCCTTGATTCTCTATCTCTCTCTCTCTCTCTCTCTCTCTCTCTCCCCTTCTCTCTCTCACATACACAGTCAAGGGACACCTAGTTCCCCCCTATCTGACCTCGGAGCTGTGTGGAAGCATGCAGTCCACCCAGGGAGGCCCCAGGGCGACGGGAGCAAGGCTAATAGGAGATGGGATGGGTGGCTGGGGGTCATGCCACGAGGATTGCCTGCTGTGGGACCAGGCCGAGGGATGATCAAAACCTTGTCCATTGAAAGAGGCATTGGCCACTCATGGCAGGTGCAGACCAGCTGACAGGTGGAGAGGAGGGACCTGACCTCAGACCAACAGTTATCTTTGAAGGTAGGAAGGGCTTTTTCAAAGACAGAAGACCTTCCTCTGAGGCTTCAAGAGGATGAAATAAGTGATGGCACATGGATTTCAATGGGTCTTTAACAAAATGTTCCAACCAGATTAGCTGCTAAAGATGGAAAGGTGAGCATCCAGCGGGCCGAAGCAGAGAAGGAAACCCAGGGCATCCCTGCCTGGGTGGGACTTAGTTTAGACATGGTTGACAAATTCAAATACAGGCCCAATAGATGCATGAAGCTGAATGGGTGGTGGCAAAATGAAGGGAGCAGCAGCTCCTTGACTGTGGTTGACTTTTGCCATGGGTAGGTGGTGGCCTGGAGTTGCTGGACCTTCTGTTTTTCCAAGTGGTGGGTAGCCCAGTCATTGAGGATGTGAACTTGAGTGAAGCAGCCAGGGTTTGAATGTGACTGCAAATATGTAGCTGTGTGACCTTGGACAGGTCACTTTGCCTCTTTGTGCTTCAGCTTCCCTATATGTAAAATAGTGATCATCATAAAACCTCAGAGTGTTTTTAAATGAGAATCAAATGAATCCACCTGAAGCTCCTAGAATAGTCTGGCACACAGAAAATGCTTGATGAATGTTATCTCCTATTTCTAAGAAACCCCAAATCCAGATGTTTATATGAAATACTTAGCTTTTAAAGCACTGGCAACAAATTAAAAAGAGAGAAGCACTGTGGGCTAACACTCCCAAACACATTGGAAGGCTGAATTTGACTCATGAGACACCATTTTGCAGGGTCTGGCATTGTGGTCCTTTTGTTCTCATGGAACGGGATTCTCTGGTTTCACTTATTTTTCTTGGGGTGAGTCAGATTCCTGTCCCAAGTCTGGCAAAGCTGCAAACACAAACCATGCTCTTTCTCTTTGCTAGTCCCACTATGGGGTGGTCACTGGCCACTGGGCAGATCCTTTGGTACCTTTTGAGATGTTTTGGTCTCTGTAATGGGGCACAACCACTAAGGCTGACTATGGAGAGTTTATAAAGACTGAGATCCCATGCTGACGTCTGCTGGGGACCCAAGGGAGCAGCTATGAGAGGTGGTGATTGCATGACATTGGAGGGGGGATGCAAGTGAGGGATGGTGGAGAGGTGGTCCTGGGAGTCTTGGTGAGGCTGCACCATGCTGAGAGGAGAACAGCTGTTCTAGCTCCATCTACTACTTTTACTGGAGCCCCAGCTTTTAATCTATAAAATGGTACTGATTCACCCCACCTCACAGGACAAGCAGAAGAAATGCTGTGCAGGGACAGGGGTTTGTTGCTTCTGTCTTTGGAGCAGAGGTTAGTGGGTGGCACCCCTGTGGGCAATGGGAGTAAGTGGCTGCCAGCCTTGAGTTATGCCGGGGTGCTCTCTGGATAGGAGAGGGCTGGGCTGTGTCTGCCAGCCCAGGGGGATGGTACAGACCTTCTTAATCTTCTTGATGTCACTGTCTTCATCATTGGAGGTGACAGTCTGGGTGGACTGGATGCGCTCATTGTCCTTGAGGAGGGATGCGATCTGGAACAGAGACACATGTCAGCTGCTGGTTGAGACCCTGCCCTTGGGCTACCAGCAGGCACACCCCTGGGGAGCCAGCCCCTCTTCTTCCCCAAGCCAGCGATCCCGCAGTCCATGTCTTCTGCTCTGTCTCACTGAACCTGACACATTCCAGACCTCTGTGACACAGTGAGCAATGGGCTGGGACCAGTTCACCTGGATTCTGGGCCTGATGGACTGCCGACTCCCAGAATGATCTTGGTCAAGGCCTTTCCTCTCTCTGGGCTGTAGGCACTGCATTTGTAATCTGAGCACTTTGACCCAAATCTGTGATGATCCTCCCTTCTGCCGTCTCTTTTCCCTTCAATCATTGGTCCCTTTACTTTTTACAAAAAAAAACAAAACAAAACCCAAAAAACAAACAAAAAAACCCCAACCATACCTGGAACCCCAACATATAAATCAGGTAAAGGCACATGGCTCGGAGTTATGTCTGGTCCCCACCCTCACTGGGTACCCACACATGAACTATGAACTAGTTCCCTGAACTAGAGGGCTCTTTGGAGTATAACCTGAAAACTGCAGACCCAGAAAAACTGAGATAACACTTAAAATTAACATTTGAGAGGGACTAAAAATCCCTACTTGCCTAATTTGGGAATCAGAGAGGTTGGCAGAGCTACAAGAACAAAATAAAGGGATGATACCCTGGAGAGGGGGCACCTCCGGCTGCACTATGGCTGGGGCCCTTGGGACTCCTCAGGTAGATGGGCTGGGGAGGTGCCCTCCTGGGCAGGCTCCTTCCACCCATCCCCCATTCTGCAAGTCTTCGTTGGGCCCAGTTTTAGTTTGCTGAAGGCTGCCAACACAAAAATACCAGAAATGCATTGGTTTTTATAATGGGACTTGATTAGGTAAAAGCTTACGGTTCCAAGGCTGTGAAAATGTCCAAATCAAGGCATCATCAGAGATACTGTCTCATCAAAGGTCAGCTGCTGGTAGATCCTGGACTTCTGCCATGTGGCAAGGCAAAATGGTGGCTGGGCCCTTCCTTCTCTTCCAGGTTACTTCCTCCCTGAGCTTAGCTGTGGGTGATCAGGCATATGGCTTGCCTTATGTGGGCTATGCCTGTATCTCTAGCTTTGGGCTGCTGCATTGACTCTAACCTCCAACCTCTCTCTCAGCTTCTCAGGGTTTTTCTGTCTTTCTGCAGAGCTGTAGGCAATCCTGGAGTTCTCTCTTACATGGCTGGGTAGAATGGCAGCTCTCTTTCTCTGTGTCATTCTGCTCTCAGTTCTCCATTTTAAATAAGACTCTTAGCACGGAGGCCAAGACCCACCCTAGGTTATGCCTCACTGAAGTAGTCCAATCTACAGAGGCCCTAAAGTGATCTAATCAAAAGGTTCCTTAACTGATTCTAAACAAAAGGTACCACATAAAATAGGTACATGCACAAGAATGGGTTAGCTTGGGAACATAATTTTCTGGGGTCCACAAAAGACTCAAATCAGACCAGATTCCTTCACAAGGGCTCCCAACAAGTAGCATGGACTTTCCCATTAAAGTGCTAGAATTGCCCATTTACTTTCCCATTTTTGTTGTGAACCCTTTGGGTTTCACTGATGTGTCCTTGTGCCTCACACAGAGCCTGTCACTCCACACATACTTGGTGGATACATGAATAAGTGCATTTAAAAAAACCACAACAGCAGCAGCCCAAGGATCCTCAATCAAAGGAAAACACTGCAATAACCGAGCCCAATGCATCTAAAGATAGGAGCTTGGGAGATTCTACAAACACAGCCTCAAAGCCAGTGTAGTGCGCCTCTCCTCTCCAGGACACACTGGCTTTGTCCCCTCAAGGCCACTTGAACTGAAGAATGAATGGGCTCTCACAATGGAGTGAATTGAGCACTTTGAAAGCAAAATGGAACAGTTACCCGCTCTCCACTCCCTGGATGCTAAAATTACCCTGGTCTAGGCTTGAAGAGTGGCTGAAAATATCTCACTGAGAAATATTCAGTGTGGAGAAGGGATTTTCTTTTTTTCTCTCTCTCTCTTTTCCTTTTTTTTTTTTTTTTTTTTTTTTGACCCTCTGAGAACATTTGCACACTGAAATGAAGACTGAATCTTTGATCTGTAATCTAAAGGGGGGCGCACTCACTCTCAAATGGAGAGTGCAGTGACGGGGTGCCAGTCAACGCCTCTGCCTTTGGCCTGAAGGCTGATTATCACCTCCATGCCAGTTTGCTATTTTTTTTGTGTGTGTGCCAGGTTTGGGATTTGCACATCACACCCTTTTTCTCTTTAGGATAGCAGGGTTTGTGTAGGGGGAGATGGAGGTAGGGAAGGAGTCTGTATTTAAAACTGATGGCACTCTTCTCAGGGAGAGGCATTCCAGGACATGGACTCAGCAGGGACCAGGGAAAAAAATAGATGCAATTAGGTCAGCTGCTTTGCTACATGCACAGGCAGCACCGGCAGCCTTGTAGTCTTTATTTAAAGATCAATCTAGGTGGGGGCAAAGCGCCGGGGAGTTATGCGCTGGGGGTTCCTACTGAGGTCTTGGTCAGTGTAGCCTGCCCAGGGGGCTGAAGGCCCATCCTGCTAGGAGCCAGTAGCAGGATGGCTGTAGGAGCTCCTGCTCATTGGGTTCCTGGGGGCAGCCTTTCCCTAAGTTTGGAATGTCCCCTCTCGGAATGAATTAACTTTGGATCCCAGTGTGGTGGGTGGACGCCTAGGCTCTGCTCAGTTGATCCTTGTCAACGATGGTCATGGGGAGTTGGTCCTTTGCTTCATATCCCAGCCCAAGGGCTGAAGTCCAGATGGGTTTTCGACTCCAAGTCTGGTGGCTCCATGCCCAGCGTCTCAGCTGGTCCCTGCCCACCTGCCACCCCAGATTGGCTTTCCTTCCTTATCAGAGGCAAGCTCCACTTTGTGCCACCCCCTTTGGGCACACACAGTGGCTCCTGTCCCAGCCTGCCTCTCTCTCCAGAGATACTTTCTTTAATCCAGAATGTGTTTACTTGGTGCAGTAGTTGATGGTGGAATTAACCCAGGGTTTTTTCTTTTTGTTAGCAGCCAAGGCTTTGCTAAAGATCTGTGCATTTCTTGCTTTTCAAACAGCTGCCACACAACTCAGCTCTTTCTCCTTTCTTCGTGGTTCCCTCCCTGTGGAACCAAGCAGAGGAGCACCCATCCATGTGTCCCTTTGTACCAACCCCATTAGTGTGCCCTAATGGTGCCTCTGTGCTGGGCATCATCCTGGGCACTGGTAAGACAGAGCTGGAGATGGATAAGTTACATTCATGTCCTGAGGAACTTCCAGCCTAAGAAGAGGGCAGGCATCCACAAACCTGGCCAGATATGCAAGGCAAGTACAGAACAGAGGTGTTCACCCACTGCCCATGGACATGGCAAGGGCTTCCCAGAAAAGGTTTTGAAGGACAAATAGGAGTCCAATGGGTGGTCTATGGATAGGAGGGACTTTGAGTGGAGGGGATGATATGAACAAAGGCACAGTGGTGTGAAACTGTGTTGTGTGATAAGGAAGCAGGTGCACGGGGTATGGGGGTGGTAGGAGGAGAGACTGGAAGCAGGGGCCAAGGCACAGAGGGGGAGCCCTCGTAAGAGATGTAGGGAAGGTGCTCCGTGGGGAACTGACAGGGTCACCATCTCCTAACTGTCCCCAAGCAGTCCCCTGGCTTTCTATTTTCTTGTTTACAAAACAGGTTTCATGGTTAAATGTCTATTTTAAACCCTGAACTAAGATCTCTGCAGTGTCTTCAAGAGTCAATCTTCCAGGAGTCTGCGTGCTTCCAAACCCATAAAATGTTATGACTATCTCTAAACTGCTATCCTGCCCTTTAAGGCCTGCCTTAGTTCTCCAAATATATTTCCAATCATAAATGGGAGAAAAATAGCTCTTAAACAAATGGAATGGTGCCAAACTGAGCATTCTAAGGAAGGGAAGGATTCTTCTCAGAGGCAGATGTTCCTTTTGTTCAAGATGGTTCTGTGATGGATTTTTTGGTTATGAAAGGTGAGACCTGATAGGATTGTTAGATGGGAACAAAAAGACTATGGCAGAGGTGAATTTCTTTGCATAATAAAATGATAGGCATTTTAGCATTATTTCCTATTGCCGATATAGATGGGGGAGGATTACAGGGCTTGGAGGATGGAAAGGGAGGAGAGCAGCGCCGTCTTCATGGGGTGCAAATGGTGCAGCTGCACAGAGCCCCACGTGCAGAAGGGCCCAACACTGGTTCAATGCTCTGCTCTTGCCATCTTGAAACTCTTAAGGGCTCCACATTTTCATTTTGCTCTGGGACCCACAAATTATATAGCTGGCCCTGAAAAGAGACGTAGACAGTGGTGTACTAGTAAAGGCTTAATGACCAACACTCTGAAAAAAAAACAAGAAAAAAAACAAGAAAAAAAACAAAAGACTACCCTGATGTGTAGCATTTGCTGATTTCCATGGTGTAAACACTCCTACCTTGGCCTGTTTCAAGTGACCAAAGATTTAATAACTGGCTTGCAAAATTCTTGAAAATTTGACATTTGACTCTTGCAAGCTGGTATGAACTGGCTCTAGCACCTCTTTAAATGCAGGGCTTGGTAGAGAAAGAGATTATGAACAACAACAAGTGACATGTGGGAGTGTGAGGTGAGGAGGCAGTGAGAAATCCTCATTGCAGGAATGGCCAAGTGACTTGAGGGCAGGGATGTCTTCCATTCATTTTTAAGCTGTTTTCTCTTCTGTGATAAAACATCCCTCCATGACAACCAACCTTTAGGAAAGTCAGTTACATGAAACAGCCTGTGGCATGGGCTTGGGGAAGGAGGGAGGAGCTGCATTTTGATACACACCAGGGCTTTCGCTGACATTCTGGTTCTTCTTGGACACGACGGGATTGTATTTCTCAGACCTCCTGAAGTTGGGCCTTGTTAATAACTTGCTTTATCCAATGAGAAGTGAACAGGCATATCATGTGCCATTTGCACATTCCTTTCCCCTGTCATGCAACTGGTGAATTTCTGATGGTGGAAGCTCCCTGGAATCTGTGTGAGGATGTTGTGGAGCGCAGCCCTCAGCAGAATTCACGATGGAAACAGTATGAGTGACAAATCAACCACTGTTGTTGTCAGTCACCAAGATTTTGCAGCATACTCTAGTCCATCCTGACAGATACATGTAGTAACCACTGAAGGGATAAAGAACAGTACAGACTGAGACAAGGACAGGCTGCAGTGGGAAGTGGTTTGTCAAATTAGAAGAGTAGAATGTAAAAGAAAGAGGTGACCAGAAGAATGTAAGCCCTCTTGTAAATCTTCAGGAATATGTGGGAAGGGGGCTTGAGGGATTTTATTTGGATAGCAGAGGAATGTGGATCACGAGGGCTTGGGACCATCCAGGTGACAATGTCATTCCCTTAACATGCACCCTCTAACTAATTGAGCCAGTCCTCTGGGTGGGTGGGTGGAGAAGGAGCAAGCTGTAGGGTAGGCACAGGCCAAGGGTTTGGAGTCAGGAGATCTGAGTTGGAGCCTGGTGTCCATCACACATGAGCTGAGCAACCCTGGATAAGTCACTTCTTCTCTTGGACCCCAGGATCTTCAGAGCCCTCCCCATTCTGGTGTTCTAAGATTCTCTTTGTCGTTGGGGCCTCTGAAAATTTGCCTGACTCCTTGGTGTTTCTTGTGTACCCAATGGCCTACTTTCTAGGAAATGAGCTCTTTCCACCTTCCTGGAACTCATTTGGAGCAAACAGGTACCCTTTGACCTGCAGGGTATGTGTGTGTGTGATACAGAGAAAGAGGGGAGGGCGCAGGGAGAGACAGTACAGTCAGAAACTTTAGCAAGCTGGTCTGTCTTTAAAAAAATCTTTTGCCTTGGAGGGTAATACACCCAGTGGAAGCATCAGAATCTGTGACAGGTTCTCGGCTGCCTGCTCCCCCTGCCCTGAGCTTCCCCCAGTCTCCCCCACCCTGCCGCCCCCATGCCCTTCACTGCTCTTTGTCCGAAGTGACAACCTGGTTGAGTCAGCGGAGGGACACCATGTTCCACTGTCACTCTCTGCCCTCGGCAGGGGCCTCAGGACAGGGGCCAAGAGGGTTAGGTTGGGTGTGCACCCTATGGGCTCAGGACAGGGTGAGGTGGGGGCTACAAATGATGGAGCCAGCCCTGACCCCAGGAATCTGTGTCTTCACTTGCCCCTCCTCAGTTTAGAGTCCCTGGTACTTGCATGGTGTGGCCAGGTGGCTCTGAGCAGGGTGGTGAGGTTAGGGTGAGGGTGTTGAGAGGTGTGGGTGGTGGGGGGTGGGTACAGCTGGCAGGGGCATTAAAGGGACAGACCAGGGCTTCTTAGGCTTTCATGTAAATGGAATCTCCTGGGATGTTGTTAAACTGCAGATTCCAATTCAAAAGGTCTGGAGTGGGGCCCAAAATGCTGTACCTCTAACCAGCTCCTGAAACCACACTCCATGGACAGCACTTTGCGTAGTGAAGCTCTAGAAGGCTTAAACTAGCAGCAGCAGGACCTCCAGACAGCTGCCTGGAACATCCCGGCAGGAATTTTCCTCATGGCAGGCAGAGGGAAAGGGTGCCTTGGAGCTGAGCTGGGAGCCTACAGTGTAATGGCCCACCCCAGGAACACATAGTCTATGTGATTGTGGGCCTCATCAGATGAGTAAAAAGCCTCATTTTACAGATGAAAGAGAAAATAGGCACAGAGAGGTTGCTGGGACTTGCTCCAGGTCACAGTTGCTAAGTGGTAGGGAAGGCCCCATTTTAGGTTCGAAGGCCCATGTGCAGGACCCTGGGGTTTGAGGTATTAGGTCTGGGCCTAGACCCTCCCTGAAGCCCCTTCCCGCCCCCAGCCGAAGTCACCTCTGCTTTCAGTCGCTCAATCTCGATCTCCCCATCCTCGATCTGCTGCCGCAGCTGCTTGGCCACAGTTTTCTCTGTCTCCACTATCTGCAGCAGGTGCAGGTACTTCTGCATCAGTGCTTCGTGCTCTGTGGCCAGGGTCCTGTAACTGTGGACAGACAGATGGACACTTTGGGTAAGACTCTGCCTCTTGTTTCTTGGAGACCCAACCAGAGCACCAACCAGAAGTGGGGCTCACCCATCTATCTGCAATTACCAGCCCATGTGATGCATGGGCTGTGAGGAAGGGCTGCCATGGCCGCTACTGATTGCTCTGGCCTATTCCCCAGACTCCTGCCTTATGCTTTGACCTCCGGCCTCCCCTCCCCACCCCCATATCTCACATACACACACTCTGGGCCTTTGTGCAAGCGGATCTTCTGGAACATGCCTCCCCCCTCCATCTTTCCCTGGACTAGCTCCATTCTCTTTTTTCCCTGCCTGTCACCCCCCACCCCCGACTATGGTGCCCCCCTCAGCACCTGGGTTTCTCTTACCAGTTGCCGGTCATCTCCCCACTAGCCTCTGCATTCTGCGCAGGTGGAGCCACTGTGATGCTTATTCCTGTGTCTCCAGGGCCTGCAACAGGGCCTGGCCCTAGAAAGTGCTGCACGCATGGATAACTGGGTGGACACGTGGCAGGCCCTTTGGCCTCCACAAAGTCAGGCATGTACATTTTAGTCTGGGGGCCACTTGCACAACCTGCGCAGTACAGCAGGGTTCCAAATGGGGCATCATTTGTTGTTAATGCTGTAGAACTGAGGAGAGCGCAGGCAGCGAGGACCTATAATCAGGGAAGACTTCTTGGAGGACAAGGTGCCTGTTTGGAACCCAGTCCTCTGACTCCAAATCGGTGCTCCAGGTAAATGCTCATAAAAGAGAAGTCTTGGGTGGAAGGTTTGTGTTGGGGTGGGTAATGGGAAATAGGCTGAATGGTTAGGCGGGGCCACACTAGAGAGGGCTCCCAAGGGTAGGCAGAAGGTGGAAGAAATAGTCCCAGGATTGGGGTTAAATAACATCATGCAAATTTGCAGAGCATCAGCATGGAGGGGACTTTGACCAAGACTAAGGAGGTTGAATGGCTTGCCCAGTCCCCTCTATTGTAGGCTGGGCCTCTCTCTGATGCCCCACACCATGAGCATTTGAACACGTCAGAGATGTGGAGAAATTCAATGTCAGTAAAGGGACCCCCTCTCTGCCACAGTGGGCAGAGAGAATCTGAGAAGGGGACCCCAGCATCCCAGGGGAGGTGCCCAGCCTGGGTGGGAGTAGGGTCAGGGGGTAGAAAGGCAGCCCCCGATTTGGAGGGAATGTTCAGAGTTCTCTGGGCCCATCTGGGGTGGGGACTCTGTTTGGCCCGCACACCTGCCCCATCCCTTTCCACTGCAGCCCCGGACCAACCCATGAGCATGCGCTTCACCCTTCCCCTGCCACCTCACATCCTCAGCTGCTTCCCCGCTCTCCTGCCCAGCAATGCCCCACCTCTGGGCCAGTCCTACATCTCAGCAGCTGTGGGGGTTCCACCTACTCTCCAACCTTGGCTGGGCCTTGAAACGTTCTGAATGTCCACTCCAAACCTTCACCCTCTCTCCAGCCACATGCCTCACTCCCCTCTACCTCCTCTGCAGGTGGTTCTGTTTCTCCACCAGAGGCCCCCCGGGTGGTGCTGCCCCTCCCTGGCCAGCACTGCCCACACTGACTGCGCACACCGTGTCCCGCGGTCCTGGCTAAGTCCGTGCCCTGGTCTGGTTTGCCTGGACCACCCCAGCTCCCACATCCACTAGCTGAGGGGTTGTGGACAGGTCGCTTTGCCTCTCTGAACCTCAGTTGTTTCGTCCATAAAATGGGGACAATAATAGGACTGACCTCGCCGAGTGCTGTGAGGATCAAATTGGTCCACATACGTGAAACACAAGGCCCACATGGTGTGTGTGCTTCGTGATGGTTTGCTGGAACTATGGCTTCTCTTCTCCTTCAGTGGGCACAGGCCTGGCTGCCCCCAGCCCCTGTCTGAGCCCATGGTCCCAACACTGGCCCTGGGGTCTCAGGGTTTCTGTCCTTCAGGTACTGCCTCTTTCCTCTGTATTAGCAACTGCCCCACTCCATCGGCTTCTCCCCAGCACATAAAAAGGCTTAAGTCAATTCCCTCTTAAAATGAAACAGCATCTCTCGGTCCCATCTCTCCCTCTAGCTCCTACCCGCTCTTTTCCACCTTTGTAGTGAGGTTTGCTGAAAGAACAATCTCATTGTCTCCATCTTCTCGCTTCCCCTTTGCTCTTCAGCCCTGAGCTATCTGGCCTCTGCCCCCAGCACCCACAGGAACCGGGTCCCTCTCTGGAGTCACCAACAATCTCCCACTTGCCAAATCTGCATTCTTGTCCCCCATTAAATATAACTAACAGGCTATATGAGAAAAGTCTTTGGTTTTCAACACTATTTGATTGAAATGAGGATTTTGTGCTTCTCTTACAAAAATGAATTTTAACTAGGATATCAGGTTTTAAAGTTTTTCCGGCTTCCCAAGAGACTTGCAAAGGAAATTGAGTTGAGAGGATGAAGAAGGCTCTTTCCACACCTCTCCCCACTCCAGGCGTGTGAAAATGCAGCTTCTTCATTTGTCTATTCTTACTAATGGCAGTTGTCCTAATGCCATGCTTCAAAAAGCCACAGATGTGTTGGAAGCCACAGTGTCTCCTCTGCAGGATGACCTGGTCTGTTTGCTTTCCTTCCTTCCTGCTTCCCGTCCTCCCTTCCATCCAAGAAAGTCTTCTGGAGCACCTCCTTGGGCAGGGACTGTATTTATAGACTCACAGATTCTCAGAGCTAGCATCACGTAAGGCCAACCTTCTTATTTTATAAATGAAGACACTGAGGCCCAAGGAGGGGAAGGAACTTGCCCCAAACCACAGTAAATAAGCCTCAAAGCAGGAGGGAGCTAAAGTTTGGCAATAACCTCCTGACAATGCATTTCTATACTCGCTCTTCCACATGGTCAACTGGCATATAGTTATCTTCACTGAAATGTAGACTGAAAAATACATGCCATATTACATTTTATACATTATTGTATATACACCCATAATACTAGAATTCTATACATACAGTGTGAGAGAACATTGTCTCTGCATGCTATTAATACATTGTAGTGTTTATTTTTGTACATAAAAGGAACGTATTATGTATATATAAATAAAAACTAAATTAAGCATATGTGAAAATACTTACTACTCAATATGGCTGTGGAAGAGAGCCAATCTCTCTCTACACACACACGCACACACACACATGCACATGTGCACAATGTATGAAGTTTGAGGTTAAATAAAGCTCTTGGCACAGTTAAGAACCATTTATTGTTTCCCCTTTTAGTCTCATAGCCAGCTTCTCAGATAAGACTGAGGGTGCTGTCCAACAAGCTGAGGCTGAGCCAGGTTGGCTACTGGGAACTATTCTTAGGAAATCCATTCATTTCCCATACCAGTCACCATCACCATGCTCCTGACACACACTGAATGGGGGGCAATCATCTGAGTAGGTTGACCCAAACACCAGGGCTTCATAAGAGAGGACAGTCAGAACATCCCACTGGCTTCCTAAAGGATGATGGGTGGAGAGACTTTTGTTCCAAGGCAGGTGGTGTCTATTTGTCTGACTGCTCCTCTTCAGCAGTGGGCGGCTTCTGGTCTGGGTTGAATCTGTATCACCAGAAGTCACAGAGCCTTGAGCTTAGAGCCAGGATCTGGGGCAGCCCAATCCCTGTTCAGGCACCTATTCCCCATGTGATATGGGGTCTCAGTGTCCACGTTTGTCCCATGGAACTGAAGGGACCCACTCAGTTACTGTAAAGAGCAAATGACACACAGTGTGAAAAAACTTCAGACTCTAAAGGACTGCACAGTTGCCCTTTGTTAACTGGATGACAGCAATGAGTTTGGGTTTAGGATTGTGGCGATGGAGGTGCCCTCAGGTGCCTCTGTCAGGCAGTTGGAACCTCAGAAAGGATTGGCAGAATTTATGTAAATCAGATTATTATTATTTTATTGGCTCCATCAGAGTTAGTATTCAATTAGTGAAGTGCTTAAAAAATTATTGTTCTCTCTTGGTGGTAAGCAGAGTTCTAAGATGGTCCTTCTGCTCTGTGTCTATGTCCTGCCTAATCCTTGGGTGGATTTCACTCCTCTGATGAGGTTATGTTATATGACACAGTCGATGTTAAGAGAGCAAGATTATCTGTGTGGGCCTGACCTAATCACATGAGTTTTTTTTTTTAAGGAGTTTTTTTAAGGACCCAGGACCTTGAACATGGGAAGCAGGAACTCATTTGCTGAACTATAGGTACTCCTGATATGAACCTTGTAAAATGGAGCATCTTCTCCAGCTGGTCACAAAAGGCCAAGGCAGAAATCTGAGGCAAAAAAGAGTTGTGATACACTGATGCTGGCTTGAAGATGGAGGGACCACATGGCAAGGAATGAGGGTGGTAGCCAGCAAGGAAACAGGGACTTCAGTCCTTCAACCATAAGGAACTGAATCTTACCAACAACAAGAATGAGCTTGGAAACAGAAAGTTCCCCAGAGCCTCTGTATAAGAGCCCGGCCTGGCTGACACCTTGATTTCAGCTGTGTGCTACTCTGAGCAGAGGACTCTGTCTTGTCAGACTGGGCTTCTACAACTTTGTGACAATTTGTTATGCAGCAATAGAAAACTAACACATTCTGTCTAAAATAAAAATATATATTTATCATTCATTAATCAAAAAATTGTGGTACATATATACAACCTAAAACTCCCCTTTTTAACCACTTTCTGGTTTACAATCCAGTAATGTTAATTACATTCACAGTGTTGTGCTATCATTACCACCATCCATTACCAAAATGGTTCCATCACACTAAACAGAAACTCTGTATCATGAACATTTTTAAAATTTGAGGTAAAATGCAGTAGAAAGCTGAGGTCTTAAGTGTACAGCTGGATCAATTTTGACAAATGTATATATCCTAATCAAAATACAGAATATTCCCATCACCCCAGGAAGTTCCTTAATGCTCCTTCCCACTTCCCAGCCAATCCTCATCTTAGAAGCAATCACTGTTCTGATTTCTATCACAATAGGTTAGTTTAGCCTGTTTTAGAATTTCATGTAATTGGAATCATACAGCTTGTAGTATTTTGTGTCTTACTCCTCTCATTCAGCATACTGATGCTGAGATTCTCAGCATACTGATGCTGAGATTCACCCATCTTACTGTATGTAGCTGTAGATGGTTCCTTAGTCTTGCCGGGTAGTATTCTATTACATGGACATACTAGAGCTGTTTATACTTCTGCCTGTTGATGTGCATCTCAGCTACTTCTAGTTTTTCATTATTGTGCACTAAGCTGATGTGAACATTTGCATGCAAGGCTTTTTGTGGAGAGATTTAAATTTCTCTTGGATAACTACCAAGAATTAGAATTGCTGGGTCATAAAGTAAGATGTATGTTTAACTTTTTAAGAAACTATTTTCCAAAGTGGTTGTACCATTTTACACTCCCACCAGCAATGTATGAGAATTTTCATATCCTCTCCAACACTTGATATTGTCAGTTTTTAAAAATCATTTAAGCTATTCTAGTGTATATGTAATGTACATTATGCGTAGAAAAATTTGTATTAATTGATTTTCTAAATTAATCTTATCCTGATTATCAGAATGTATAACAAATTAGAATGCTATAATGCTTTGCAGATTACAAAGCCTTCACATAAATAATTTCATCCGGTCCTTACTCAATCCTGTTATCAGCACTACTTTACTGCTGGGGAGACTGAATTTGGGTTCTGGCCCACTTGATTTTGACCTTCATAGAAGCCACAATTTCCATTCTAAGTTATAGCTCTGATCACATTACTTTCCTCACATAAAACCTTTGCTGGCCCCTCAGAAAGGCTCAACATTTCAGTACAGTATTTAAGACCAAGTATGGTCTGGTTCTAGCCTACCCTCCAACTTATCTACTTCCAGGCACCCAAAATTTGTTTTTTCATTATTCTTGAAATTTTCTTTCCTCTATCAGTGCCTCTTTTCAGGCTTTTTTTTGGGGGGGAGGGGTGTGTGTGTAAAATGCTCTTATCTTAACCCATTAAATCTATACCCCGCCCTTCCTACTCAGGTCAATGTCACCCCATTTCCAGCTTTCCCATGTGTCACTGTTTCCCTGCAAATGGAAGCACTCCCCCCCCCGCAGGTGTCTGTTCTCTGTGTCTATTTGCCACGTCGTCTTTTTTGTCTGCTTCTGTTGTTGTCCGCGGCACAGGAATCTGTGTTTCTTTTTGTTGCATCATCTTGTTGTGTCAGCTCTCCATGTGGGTGGCGCCATTCTTAGGCAGGCTGCATTTTCTTTCACGCTGGGTGGCTCTCCTTATGGGGCGCACTCCTTGCACGTGGGGCTCCCCTCCGCGGGGGGCACCCCTTAGTGGCATGGCACTCCTCGTGCACATCAGCACTGTGCATGGGCCAGCTCCACATGGGTCAAGGAGGCCCGGGGTTTGAACCACGGACCTCCCATGTGGTAGACAGATGCCCTTAACCACTGGGCCAAGTCCGCTTCCCATGCAATGTCTCTTTATGGTGCTTTGTACCTTCAGCCTTCATGCACCAGAGCTACTTGTGCACATGCCTTATGTGTCCCTGATAACACTATGATATCCCTGGAGGAATACATGTGCTACATCCATTTCTGTCTCACCAACACCACACACAGGGCCTGACTCTATTGCCTCATGTGTGAGAACATAGTCTCCATAGCTAGATTGGACACTTCTTGAGGACAGGAATGGAGATGGCCTGACCTAAGGGCAAAGGCCAATGTTATGGCCATAATAAAGGTTTCTGATCAGTTAGTTTGATCTAAGGCTCAAGGGAGGGCCCTGGGATCCGATCCATCCATCCATTCATCCATCTATCCATCCATCACCATTCATCATTCATTCTTCATCCATACATAAATTCCACATTTATATATCTTCCATCCTTCCATTCATCCTTGCATTCTTTCAACCCACATTTGCTGACAACTTTGTCCATGCCTTTATAAAGCAAAGAATTACACCTGGCCCCTGCCCTCAGGAGCTCCCATTTTAGTGGGGGACAAACACACCATGATCCACTGAGCCAGAGAGGTCTCACTGCTCAGGAAGCTGAGTGTGGGTGCCCTGCTCCCAGACAGTACTCAGCTCTGCAAGGGGAATACTAGCTCTGGGGCCATACCTCAGGTTACAAGTCCATAGTTTCTCCAGGACCCAAAGAGGGGTCAGTACAGCTTGGAGTCCCATTTCTCAGCAGTATATATGCTCCTTTTGCTTTCCTCACCACTTGGCCCAGTGAGTTTCCCTCCAGAGAGAGGCACATACTGCTTGGCATATGGGAAGGGGCTGACCTAGAATCCTGTGCATCAGTGTTCAGAGGGGCTTAAAGAATCTCAGCTAACATGAGAAAATTGGATGGGCTATATGGGTTCATGACCACATGGCAAATGGGTGGCTAATAGGCTATATCTGGGTTAGAACCCTGGAGGCCTTAGACTTTGGTAGCCATAAAACTAATCAAACCAAATCCTACTCATTTCCTCTTGTATAAAAAGAGGATTAATCTGGATGGAACAGTGGTGGTAGGCTGCAATGCTGCATCTCACAACCTCTCATCACTGGGGCATCCCAGGGAGGTGCTGTCCCAGGGCCCCAAGGGGGAACTCTGTCAAGGGGGACTTCTTAAAGCTTTCTTTCTCCCTTCCTCTCCCTTTCCAAAGCCCCGCCCCTGCCCTGCCTTCCTGAGGCTTGCGTTTGCTCAACTGGGTCCTTGGGTTGGACCTCCTCCGTCTGGTCTGTGGCTGGGGAGTCCTTCCTTCCCTGGGGTAGGGACATACCTGGCATGTGCAATGGCTGCCACCCACTCGTCACAATCCTTTGCATCCTCTGTCCGCAGCTCCAAGGCTTTCTGGTTCTCATGGCTGAAGTTAACCGTGAAATAATGCTGCACCAAGAAGAAGACATCTCCAATTACCAGGGTGTCCATGGAACCAGCATCATCTCTGCTATCAATCTAGCTGTTTTGCAAAGCTCTCGTTGCCACATCAGCTAGTCACAGAATCATTATTTGTGATCGTCGGGATGCCAGTCTATTTAGCAGTTTCAATCTCTTGATTAAGACAGGCTTTGTACACTGTAATGGAACCTATCCTTAGGATATTGTAAGAAAGAAGCAAAACCCACAAAGCCCTATTTGCCAACAAATTGCAATAAAAACAGCTTTAAACCATCAGGTGTGCTGGAGGGAAGGCAGGGAAAAACACACCAAGAGAACATCCCCGTTGGGAACTGGGTACCAGTTCAACCCAGCATCCATTTAATTCATTCTACAAAAATTTACTAAACACTCTTCAAGGTCCTGTGGTTAGAGCAATGAAGGAACAGACCCTGGGCTTTTGAGGTCCCACTGTATACCACCTTGTGTTAGATGCAGGTGACTTAGAGTTGGGTTACCTGTGGTGCCTGCCCCCCAAGTTCCCAGGAAAGTGGAGGAGTCAGACAACTGACACATATCGGTAATGCTGTTATATGAATTAAATACACTTAAAGCCCTTAGAACAATACCTGGCACCTAGTAAGCATTGCGTAAGTGTTTGCTATAATTAATGCAGTGTGATCATTACTATAATAAGTAAGAAAAAAGGGCTGTGGGGGTATTGAGAAAGCTGCTGTTTTAGCCCAGGGAAATCAGGGAGGGCTTCCCAGAGGATGGAGCACTGTCCTGGGCTCTTTCTCAGGTGGATGGAAGTGTGTGTGTGTGTGTGTGTGTGTGTGTGTGTGTGTATGGTAGCACAGGGTCTAGAGCACATGGCATGTTTCAGGGGTGGGAAGTGGTGGCACAGAAGGAATAAGGATTGTCAGTGGGAGGGGTTGTGATGATGGTCAGAGATGAGACTGGGCAGGTAGTCTGCGGCTGGGTGATGGAGCTGGGTGGAGGGATGGGGTGGGACAAAAGTGGAATGGGTGGTTTGGACAACCCCCAAGTTTCTGGCTGGAGCAACTGGGTGGGCATGGGGACAGGGACTGGGGTGGGCCATCGGCAGGATAAAGGGCAGGTTTTATGAGATTAGGCCTGTGGGGAGGATAGCCATACAACCTGTGAGTGCCTGCGAGCCTGGTCTGTGCACACTGCCAGTTTCACCACTCTCAGGGTGTCTGGCCTGCAGATTAGGGCTGGAGGTGTCAGCTCAGAGTGGAGAGGGTCGCTGGGAGAGGGATCACTCAGAGAGAAGGTAGACAAGCAAAGTGCTGGGGTCCCGACCTGCAGGGGCCTCCTGGGTTGGGTCCTTAAGAAACTAGGAGGAAAGAGGCAGGGGTGGGGTGCAGAGAGGGGTCCTCAGGCCTGTCCATTCAGAAGATGCACTGGTGGCCAGCCTCGGGGTAGTTAGCACTATGCCCGGGGAGTACCAGCCCTCTGTCCCTGGGTGCCCAGTCGGCAGGGAGCAGCAGCACAAGGTGCAGCATGTAAACTATTTTTAGTTTCTACTGACATTTACTGTATTTCTGCTAATTGTCAGTTGAGGTGGCAGTCGGTGTGTGTGTGTATGGTGTGTGTGTGTGTATGGTGTGTGTGGGGCGGGGGAGAGAGAGAAGGAGAGAGAGAGAGAGTTGTTGAAGAGTCAATGTCTCCTGCCTGTTTCCTAGGAAACAGATAACTGGGGCTATAGAATGAAATGTCAGCTGCAGCCTCAAATAACTGAATTCAGACAGCTTCAGCGGGGACCCCTTCCCCTTCGAGAAGGAAGCAGGTTAAAACAGAGCTGCTGGTGGCTACCTAGTACTGCTCCCCATCTTTTGAGAGATGATGAACACACAAACACCTGTCTCCTATGATCTAATTTATTCCCACATGAACCAAGTGGAATAAGTATTATGGTCTGTGGCTCAGAGAAGCTGAGCCTCTTGCCCAAGGTCACACAGCTGGCAAACAGAGGATAACAAGCCAGCACTGGGCACTTACCCTATAATCAGGGCCTGGGCTTGGCACTGGGATGTGAAAATTAAAAAGGCAAGGTCTGTACCACCAGGAACCTGCAGTCCGGGGGGACTCAGAGAGTGTAGAAAAAAGACACTCTTGGCTATACACAGGGCCTTTGTGGGGCACAGCACAGCAGAGTTGCTGGGTTCCCTTAATGCCCCAAGGGGGACGTCCTAGGGCTGGATAGGCCTCTTTGAGGGACCAGGCCAAGTTCCAAGGACAGGGGTAGTCTGCTTTCCTACTGGGCTGCCAGAGACCCTGAGCTGCTCACTCAGGGAAGGGGCCAGGGCTGGGAGAGGCCCTTGAGGCTTAGGGAGTCAGGCTTAGATTTGGAATAATCCAGTTTTGTGGCTGGAACTCCAAAGCCTGGCCTCTCTCAGAGCTGCAGGGAGTGATGGAATTGGCCAAGGCCCCTCACTCCTAAATGAGAAGCAGATGGATGCTGGCTGACCTCTGCAGGTCCCTGAAGTCTTGTCCCTGCCTGGAAATCTAATGGTGAGGGCAGAAGTCAGGAGATTCCCCAGGGCTGAACCCAGCCACAAGAGACCTCTGACTCCAGACTGGTGGGGACCCTCAGCTCTCTGTTGGCTCCTATCCCTTCCCCTCCACTGCCAGTTGCCAGTCCATCCATGTGTCCATCCATCTGACCTCTGCATGGACTTGCTCCCATCCCCATTGCCACTCTTCTAGATGAGGTCCCAAAACCTTTCTCTTGGGCGTGCCATGGACTCCTAACCAATGTCCTGCTTTGGTGGTCTTGGAGATAGCACCTGGATCCAGCATGATGGATGGGTTGGGAGTTGAGGTGAAACATCTGGCTCGTGAAGGGGGAGTTGTGGGGGCACTTGGGGTACAAGGTGGTGAGTTCAGGGGATGCCCAGAGTATCCACAGGGCAGGGGCCAAAGGCTTGAAGGCCTGGCGGGGTACTAGAAAGGCAGCATTCCAGCACCACCGTACCCCAGGCATGGTGAGGTTCTTAGCCAACATTACCCCCGTGAAAATACACCACTCCAGGAGTGACCTGTATTATATCCATTTAGTGAAGGAAGTGGAGGCAAGACATGGGCCACCCAGGAAGTCACTGAAGCCAGTGCTCAGGGCTGTGGCTTGAACTGGAATATGAGTCTTGAATGGTTCAGGAGCAATGTGTTCCTTCAGGGATTGTAAATCTTCCCCCCTGACATCTGGTTTACACAGCATGCTGCCCAACTGACTAATAGAAAGTATTCACTAAGAGAAAGTAAACTTCTACCCAGCAATTCTGAGTCATCACAAATCCTGACTTGGGGCTGCTGAATGAATGGAAATTTGCTATGTGTGGGAATAGGGCACCGGAGATGAGGGAAAGGGGAGATGGACAGAAAGACAGACATATATAGAGAGATATAAATGATATAGACAGGGTGGGGGGGGGGGAGGGAGGGAGGGTGAGTTCTGGGTCTTCCCTGCCATTCTGCATGGGTTTGGGTGACTCTTGGTCCACCCAGGTTCAGGCAGCTGTGCAGCCTTCGTGTGGCCAGAGGCCCCAGGAAATGCACCGTCCATAAAATAGGGGCAAGAAGAGCCCCTTATTTTCAGGATTGCCCTGGGGAAGGAGTTTATTTGGATCTCAGGCTTGGTTTGGCTCAGGTTTGGGTGTGGGGTATCTGTGGGCACACTTTTCTTCCCTTCACTGGTCCGCACAGCACAGTGGGCTTCTCCTTCCTTGGAGTCCCGCTGCCCTGCTCACGGGCTATGGAATGCTCAAGCCCAGGGCCTGGGTCTGCTTCCTTAGGGGACTCCAGAGCCCAATGCCTGGGATCTGGTAAGTGGTAATAAGTGGCGAAAGAATGAAAGGAGGATTGGGCACATGACTGCCACACCCTCTTCCTGGTGAGCATCTTGACGAGGTGCCTGGGAACCTGAGGCCCTTGTCCCTCTTACTCTTGTTAATATGAATAATAATATTGCCAGCAGTCCTCCTGGTGCTGCATGCCGGCCATGCTGCCCAGTGTGGCTGCAGCTCTCAGAGGCAGAAGCCCATGTGGGGAGGGCAAAATCCAGAGTTCGTTGCCTTTCTTTGGTTAGCAGGACCTGTGACCCGTGTTTTTTTTTTTTTTTTTTTCAGTCCCAGGGCAGGTTCACTCCAAGAAAACAGATCCCAGGGGGTGGGCAGTGGTGGGTGATACACTTTTCTCCGTGTCAACCTGTTTCAACCTTCATCTTGTTTCCAGCCAGGACTGAGGGATTGGGTGAACTTCTCCAGGGAAGCAGGTTTTTTTTTTGCAGCAGAAAGATCAAGGAAAAGGGTATTTTTTTTTTTTTTTTTTGGTGATGGTGTGAAAATAGCAAAGGTATGAATCCCCAGAGGTTATAAAAAGTGAGGAGGGGGAACGAATGTGGCTCAAATGGTTGAGCACCTGCCTCCCACACGGGAAGGCCTGGGTTTAGTCCCTGGTGCCTCCTGAAAAAATAAAAACAAACAACAAGAAAAACAAATGAAAAAACCAACTCAGGAAAGCTAATGTGGCTCACTGGTAGAGCCGGCTTCTCACATATGAGATCCCAGGTTCAATCCCTGGCCCCTGTAGCTCAGAGGAAAAAAAAGTAAGGAAAGGCAAGGTTCGGGGCAGGGAGGAATGGGACAGAGAAAGGACTTCTTATTGCTTGTAACTGGATCTTTGGAAGTTCCTGGGCTGAGAAAGCCTTGGCCTTTCCCTGCCTCCTTCCCCAACTCCAAAAAATTTTTACTATGAACCATTTCAAATGTTTTAAAGTAAAACCCTATATACTACACCTAGATTCTACCACTAACATTTTGTGGTTCTTGCAGGAAGCCTTGGCCTTTTATGAGGGGCTCTCCAGCAAGATTAATCCCAATGGGAGATTAACACCACATGGATTTGCACTCTGCAGACAAATCGCAGCCCACCTCCCCCTGTCACATTAGTGTCCCAGGTATGTGCTTCTGCTTGGGAAGTGCTTGGGTGGTCAAGTTCTGTGGAGTTCTGGTTTTCCTTATATTGCTTAAGTTCTGGGTCTGTGGTTTTTGTGTCTTAGTGATCTTCTGGGCCTTGGAGATGGAGAGCACATGGAAGTCAGGATCAGAAATGGAATAATCCAGTTTTGTGGACCACTTTGGGCCAAGGAGCCCATACTCCACCCACCTTGTACCTGCCTGGGATAGAGCATAATAAGGAGAAAAAGGAAGCTGAGGTGCTTTAGTTCAGCCTTAATTTCTATATGATGTTAAGAAAGAGACTTCATTTGGGGTAACTTTATTTCCTTTTTGGGAAAAAGAAATGGCTTTAATAATTGGGGGTGGGAAAAGGAGGGTGGTGGTACATAGTCTTAATTTTTTGGATGACAACATATGGAAGGCATTGTTGGCACTGTGTTTTTGGGAAATGCTATTTTTGGTAGGACTTACTAGCTGTGTAACCTTGGGCAGGTTGCTTCATTGCTCTAACTTCAGTTTCTTCACCCATAAAATATAGGCAAGAAGAGTCCCTTATTTTCAGGATAGCCCTGAGGGTCAAATGACAAGGTTGGGACACATGTCCTCTGACCCCAATGCTTACTCTCCTTGTCTCGTTCTGGTATGTTTTGGGATGGGCTTTCTTTTTCCTTTTTTTGTCTTCATTTTTTCAAATGTTACATTAAAAAAATACGAGGTTCTCATATACCCCCCACCCCTCTCACCCCACTCCTCCCCCCATAACAACAATCTCCTCCATCATCATGAGACATTCATTGCATTTGGTGAATACATCTTAGAGCACTGCTGCACCTCATGGTCAATGGTCCACATCACAGTCCACACTCTACCATGTTCCACCCAGTGGGCCATGGGAGGACATGCAATGTCCGGTAACTATCCCTACAGCACTACCCAGGACAACTCCAAGTCCCAAAAATGCCTCCATATCTCATCTCTTCCTCCCATTCCCTACCCCCAGCAGCTACCATGGCCACTTTCTCCACACCAATGGGGACAGGCTTTCTTGATGTTGGCGCAGTAAGATCTGTGATTGGGGCAGGGGCTCAGGGAGGAGGAGGAAGTATGAGCCACTGGGCCTGTTTTGCTCCAGGCTGCAGGCTCCAAAGCCTCGGTGGGCCAGCCTGGGGACTCCTCAGCCTGGGGACTCCTCCAGGGATCTGAGGGTCAATACTGAATCCTATCTGAGCCCTAACTAGAGTTGCTGGCACAGATCTGGCATTTCCCCCCTCCTCACCGCCCCGCCCCCCGCAGACAACTAGGATCCTGCAAAGGCGAATTAAGATGCCTAATAAACTATGGCTCTCTTTTGAACTGGACTGGAGCCAGGTTGCACTAGGGCTGTCACCTGTTGTAAGAGGGCCAATTTCTAGACTACCTGAACAGAGATGATGGTCATTAGCTAGGCTGAGGGTTAACACTGGGAAATATGGGGGAGTGGCAATTAGTTGGCAGCATCAGAGGAAGTTTTAAGGAGACCACCAGGAGTGGGGGTCACCAGCGGGCATAAAAGGCCATGAGCAAGCAGGAAATTCGCATTGTGGGTGAGGTCAGTGCTGGCAGTGGTTGGGCGCAGTAGGGAGCAGGGGCGTCCCACTCATGGTGGAACACCAGAGTGGATAACACAGAGTGTGGCTGCAGGAGTCTCGGGCTGGGGTGGAGGACAGGACTGCCTGACCCTGGAAATAGTCTTCCCAGTTATCTTTGCTGTGAATGCCACCTGTGCCATGGTTCTTGTCTTTCCCAGGAATGCCCCATCTTCCCCCAAATCCTTAAAAGCAGTGGTTCTCAATGAGTGGTTGCTGGAGCAGCAGCATCAGTATCACCTGGGATCTCATTATAAATGCAAATGCTTGGGTCACTTCCAAACCCCTGAAACAGAAATTTGGGGGCAGGGCTCAGCCAAACCCTCCAGATGATTCTAATGCTTGCTAAAATGTGAGAGGCACTTAAGGAGTGCCCTGCCATGCCGGGGTATCCCTTGTGTAGGGGAGCACCACACGCAAGGAGAGCTGCCCGGTGCAGAAAAAGTTCAGCCTGCCCAGGTGTGGTGCTGCACACACCAAGAGTTGATGCAGCAAGATGACACAACAAAAAGAGACACAGATTCCTGGTGCCACTGACAAGAATAAAAGCGGACACAGAAGAACACACAGTGAATGCACACAGAGAGCATACAACTGGGGGCAGGGAGGGAAGCGGAGAGAAATAAATAAATAAATAAATAAATAAATAAATAAATAAATAAATAAAATCTTTTAAAAAAACACAAAACAAACCCATTGCTTGAGAAGACCATGCCTGGGGCCAGGTCTGAATCCACCGTCTTGCTGGAGCCCCATCTGTTTTCCAGGACCAGGCTCAGGCCCACAGCTCTGCTTTGTGGAGCTGTACCAGACATAGCTAGATATAGTGGGGAGGTTCTCCTGGTAGGGTATTCAAGTTAGCCACATCCAAATCACCTGGGGCCCTTGCTAAAAGTGCAGATCTTCAGGTCGCAGTCAGGCTTTCTGAATCCAAGTCTCTAAGGCTGGGATTCTAGCTCTCTAGGTGATTGTTTACATACGAAATTTGAGGAAAATTGATGTGGAGCCTTATCAGTGGTCTAGAGAGAGCAACTGATCCATACCTTGGCTCAGCTAGGACAGCAAGAACATGGTGCCAACTCTAAGAGGATACTCGCTAGGTTTTAGGGGCAGTACTAGGAAGTGACCTGGGCTGTGTGGACAGACCCCCACTCTTATCACAGAGCAATTCAGAGCCATACCTGGGCCTCATCATGCAGCCAGGGGTCCAAAGAACCACCCCTGGGGTGAAACAGTAGTTATAGGAGTAGGTCAGTGCCTCATGCAGGGACTCCCCAGAAATGCAACAGAGGCAGAAGCCACTAATGTACTGCACCTGCTTTTGTTAGAGAAGAGGCTAGATTTGGTGAACTATTCCTGGAGCCCCACCAGGACTGCAGGGGTCCCCCACAGAGATCCAGCATTAACCCGGTGCTTTCTGAGACTTGAAGTAAGAGATGGATAACCTGACTGAGGTTCTACCAGGAGCCCTGAGATGAATCCAGAAACAGAGCATCAAAGCCAGACCTTGGCAACAACCCCAGAATTACTCCAGGGGCCCTACCAGGTTCAAGGGCAGCACTTGGACTACCTAGGGATTCACCTACGTTGCTCAGTGTTTCTAGACTAGCAGTTCTTAACTATGGCTGCACATTGGATTCTACTATAATGACCCTGGGGAGTAGCCTGTGCCTCCCTAGATGATTCTAATGGGCAGCCTGGGTTAAGAACCCCTCACTGGCCTAGAGCTTTCTTTACCTGGGGTCGCAGCAGGTCAAAGATGATTGATCCAGAAACTACTCCTGAGATCTACAAGAATTATAGTGGGGGATTCAGAAATTATGTTTGAGGTGGGACCTAGAAACACATTTGGATCCTTATTGGTTGGAGGAAAAGTTCTAGAATCACATCACTTGTGACCTTACCTTGGCTGGAGGTAATGCTCAGAACAACTGAGGTTTTGCCAGGGTTGAGGTCATGGCTCCAGTTCCTATCTTGCCCCAAGGTCCATGCCCTCCCGCCTGTCTGGCCTGGCCACAAAATGGCTCCTGCTGCTCAGATGTCAGTTTGGGGCTGGATCTGTTTGCCCTCCTGCCTCAGGATAAGCCTTTGTTTCTGAAGTCCCCAGTGCCTGCATCATAGCAAACATCACTATGTTGGACAGATTAGGTTTACTTGAGCCTCTGGATGTGGGGAAGGTGGACTGAGAGCCCTGTCTGCTTAGCCTGCCTTCATCCACCTGACTGGCAAGCCAGGGCACTTCCAGAGGGCAAGTAGGTTGACCAGCTGTCTTGTTTTGCCTGAGACAGAGGGGTTTCCCAGAAGCAGAGTCTCTTCAGTGCTAAAACCAAGACAGTTTAGGGCCACCCTACAGTTGGAAGGAGCAGGTGGAGTCTTAAGAACTGAGGGGTTTGGGGCAGTTGCTTCATTTTCCACTAGCCCCAGGTTCCTCACTGTCAAATAGACATAACAATACTTGCCTTGGTAAACTATAAACAAGTGTTATTAATAATGAAAAATAAAGTTCTTGGCACCTTTTGCTTCCTGATTGATTTCTTATTCATTAATTCAACAAATATTCAGTAAATCCTCAGTGTAACCAGACCCTGCTCACCTTTTGGCTGTCCATGACAAGCCTCAAAACCAGCCACACCGAGTCTTTTCAGAAAGTCATAGACATTCCTCAGATTTCAGGTATTAGCTGAAATCCTTCTTTCCTGGCCCTTCTAGGCTGTTAGGTGTGCTCTACATGTTCCCACAGCCCCCGTCCTTCATCAAAGCCATTATCAAATTGTATTGTAATGTCTTTTTAATTGTCTTTCCTACTACAACAGAGATTCTCAATCCAGGCTGCACATTAGATATTATCTGGGAACTTACAAAAATACTGAAGCTTGAGTTTTTCCTTAGATCCGTTAAAGCAGAATCTGGAGTGTGGAAGGGGTAGGTTTTGGGCATTGGTATTTTTGGAAGCTCCCCAGCTGGTTGTAATGTTTACCCCGTGCTAAGAGCCCCTGGGAGAGGACCCTGCTCTGCTGCACTGGAAACACAGGCACTTCCATCCCTGCCAATGATCCATGCCTCCAGGGTCCTGGACAAGCCACTGGAGCAGCAGAGATCACGTACCCTAGGAGGCGCCCTTCCAGGGGATCCTGGGAATTGGGAATCATGACACAAGAGACCAGATTAACTAGCTGTGTGTGCTGAACAAGTAAAGAGACAAAAAAGGAAGCAGAAGAGTCTCAGAAAGAAGCAGAGATGGGACACCATGTAGCTAGAGAGAGGAGGGAGGGCAAGGGAGGGGCTGAGAGATGGCTCTTGGTCCAGACCTTGGAGACCCAGACATAAGTCTTCTGGAATTTTATTAATTGCCCCTGTAATTATTCCAAGATGGTCCTCATTTCTGCTTAAGCCACTTTGTTCCTTCCAAATAAGTGATTCCTGACCAAGAAATATACCTGGAGCCTGGCACTGTGCCTGGCCTGGGTGCAGAGTGGCCCTCATTTGCTGAATGCATATTGCCACTGCAAGGAGCCGAGCTCATTAATCAATTCCTAGCAAAAGCCACTAAGCAAGTGACATTGGATTTTTTCCTCAGGTTTGGGCAATGGAGTTGGCTGGAGGGAGATGGAGGAACTGGCTTTCCATACAGGTGGGGACAGAGGCAAACTTCATGAAAAAGGTTTAAGACTTGAAGAGTGATGCAGGACGGGCTCCTGGGGAATGCCTAAATGCTCATTCTGCCAGAGTGGGTGACACCATGGGGTAAAATCCCAAGTAGTGAGAGTGGGGGTGGACCCACATCCTGGGGAGGACTAATGCCACCAAATAGAGGGAACTGTATCCCTCGAGAGAAAGGGTGGCTCCCAGGGCATTGGGGCAGTTGAGCAAGTTAGGCCCTGAACACTATTCCATCTATTTCTGGAAGTGGCTCCTCAGGAAACGAAAGTTGGCTGTCACTGTGGGCACCAAGGTGGAAGGGAAAATGGACGTTAAATGTGTGGAACCAAAGTAAAAGGGGGGCAAGAGAGGAGTTTTTTGAGAGTACACAAGGATGGATATAAAACATGTAATATTACACCATAACATATAGGAGATGACAGACTGATAATGTAAACCATAATGTAAAACATAGGATAACTAAAAATGTAAAGAACTGTGTATCCTAAAGTATGCACCATAATGTAAGCACAGATATTACCTTGTTAGAAAGCTAATATCTCAGACTCTGTACATCACCTTAAGTAAATATGATGTGAAAAGGGTGTAAGAGTATCGCTGTGGAAGGAAAAAGGTTTTGTGGTGGATGTATGGGAGTGCTGTATATTATATATATGCATTGCTGTGGTCTAGGACTCCTGTGAAGAAATGCTGAATAATTAGGGGGGAAAAAAAAAAAAAAAGGATAGGATATGGAAGTTTTTCAAGTCAACATTCTTTATCTAAGTTCTTTATCTAACTTTATCCAAGTTCTTTATCCATCCTTTAAACCCATCGCTATATACCATTCCCTAGTAAGGGACCATGACATTATATTGGGCTTCAAATTTCGGGGAGTTCTGGACCACAGAGTGTTTCAACAATGGCAATGGAGGGATACTGGTATGGGATACCAATGACAGGTGATATATGGCTGACAGGGAGCTGTACAGAACATATGTCCAGGGGGCATGGTAATGATTGGATATACTCATAATGGCAACAATTAAAAACCACAGCAGGGGGGGTACTGGGTTCCTGGCCAGTGGTGCTCTGCCGTGGTCCCTAGGGGAGCAGCGGCAGTCTCCCAGGTACAGCGGCGGGGACCTGGAGGGAGTGAGGGTTCAACAGTGAGCCCCTGATGCTAATGACTATGCTTGTGAGCTGATAAACCTAAAATAAGAACAAGGCCTAGAGCAACATTGTGCCTGGGAATTTCCTCCTGTCAGCCTTCATGTTACTCAAATGTGGCCAGTCTCGAAGCCAAACTCAGCATGTAAATGCAATGCCTTCCCTCCAGCGTGGGACATGACACCCGGGGACGAGCCTCCCTGGCAACGAGGGACCACTATCAAATACCAACTGATGATGCAACTGGAAAAGGACCTTATACGGAAGGTTCAATGCGGATCAGCAGAATATCCATGTCTACATAAAATACCATGACTTTAAAATGCTGTTTGACCTAAAGTAAGGGGGAAATGGAAAGGAGAAATTAGTTTATATGGCTACGAGTTTCTAAAAAAGAGTCTGGAGGCTGGCAGAAGGATTGCCCTCATGCACAACTGAGCAGAGTCAGAGAGACAGATAAAGCAGATACAACCCCCAGATATTGGTTCCTTTGAAGGCTAAAGAGACCCATGAGAGTTATGGCCATGGCCGATGGGGTTAACTACCAGGGCAGATGGCCCCTCTTTGGAAATGGTGTTTATGTGTGATGAATCTGGACTCAGATGGGATCTCCCTTCATAAGACTTTCATGCTAATGTGCTGGAGGTGCAGTTAACGTTGGGATTTAAGATATATTTAGGGGATTTGAATCTCTGGACTGACAATGTGATAGCCAGGTCCTGAACCTCAACAGACTCCAGCACCTACAATCTGATTTATTGGACTTACCGCACTCAGCTAAGATGGAGTTGAAGAAGGACAATCACCACACCATGGAGCCTAGAGTGATTACAACTGAAAATGGGAGGATTGCATCCAGCATCCATGTGGAATTTGAGCCTCCTCTTGACATAGAGGTGCAATGGACACAACCAATCCAATGTCCACATAGAAGAGGTGGTATTGGATTGAGAAAAGTGGACATGGTGGACGATGGGTATGGGGAAAGGCAGGAAGAGATGAGAGGTGGAGGTGTCTTTGGGACATGGAGCTGCCCTGGATGGTGCTTCAGAGGCAATCACCGGACATTGTAAATCCTCACAGGGCCCACTGGATGGAATGGGGGAGAGTATGGGCCATGATGTGGACCATTGACTATGAGGTGCAGAGGTGCCCAAAGATGTACTTACCAAATCCAATGGATGTGTCATGATGATGGGAACGAGTGTTGTTGGGGGGGGAGAGGGGGGGTGGGGGAGCGGGGTTGAATGGGACCTCACATATATATTTTTGATGTAATATTATTACAAAGTCAATAAAAAATAAATAAATAAATACTAATGGAAAAAAAAAAAAAAAAGACTTGAAGAGCAGGAGGCCCATTCAAATAGGAGAGGCACTTAGAGGTCCTCTTCTGGAACTTATTTCATCATAGAATCCTTATGTGTTCAGTTTTGGAAGCTCTATCAGTCCCAGAGCTTTGAGGAGTCCACTTTAAGACTGTGGGCTCCATACAAGCTTCAAACTGCTACAATTTCCCACTGCTTTTGGGAAGGCCCAAGCTCTATACATGACATGCAAGCTTCAGCCTCCTTGCCTCCTTTGCTCCCTTGCAACCTATATACCCCTGTTAAAACATCCCTTCCTCTGTGGAGCCTTCCCCAATTCCCCCAGGCTAGGGAGGGAGTTCCTGTGGCCTTTCCTTTGCAGCAGCCCTGGTCACATTCGCTCATCCATTCACCAGCAGTCTCTTCACCAGACTGTAAGCATCTCCAGGGCAGGCTGGCCCTTGCCTTTTTGCCCTGTGTCCTAGTGCCCCACGGGGGACCGGTTCCTGGGAAGCACTGGTAAATCTCTGTTCAGTGAACGCTGTCGATGGATTGTCAGCATTCTCGGAATGCTACTTCAGCCGTCAAAATCATCTTCCTCATTGATTCAGGGAGATCACAGTGGCTAAAAGGGCTTCTTGTGCTACCTGGTCAAGGACGACAGAGTCCCTGAGCTTATCAAATGAGGGAGGCCTGGCCAGGACCCTGCCCTGCTAAGTGAGCACAGGCTGCTTGGTGAGCTCTGCCTCCTGGCACTAAATCCAGCATTCAGACTCCTTTGACTTGCTCCTCAGCTGCCATATGTGAGAGACATGATCAAATTCACATGTCGGAAAGATTGTTCTGGCTCTAGTGAGGTGAATGGATTTGGGGGGACACAGTGAACATGGGGAGACAGTGGATGTCATTAGTGCTGTTCTCCCCATGTTCGCAGCCGCTGCCCTTCAGGCACATGTATGTCTGGGCTTCCCACCTCCTCTGAAATGAAGCCATGGAACTTGCCTTGTCCAGGGACCTGTGCTTAAGAGTGGATTACCTCTGGGTAGAAACTTGAAGAGCCTGGGGGAGGTTTGCCCCATTCCTTGCCTTTGCTGGGGTAAGCGGGAAGCAGGCATCAGGATGAAGCCTCTATTGGATGGGGTTCCTGAGTGACTCTGCTGAACAATCCCTCCTGCTGCCCTATGTGGGATATAAAGTAAGAGATAAACCTCTGTTGTGCTAATTGAGATTTTGGAGGTTGTTTGTTACTGCAGCATAGCCCAGCCTGTCCTGACCTACACACTAGTTAGGAGGCTGCTGCCTAAGCTCAGATGAGAGATGATGGCAGTCTAGACTAGAATGGTGAGGAAGAGATGGAAAGAAAGAGAGGGCTCTGAGATATTTAGGAGGTGAACTTGAATTTGACTGGGCTCAGTGATGGTTTGGCTTCCAGGGATGAAGGGTGGGGGGTTTTTCCTCTTTTAGGGGCAATACTTGCTCAGACTTTTTTTCATGAATCCACAGGTTCTTTGATTTAAGATTTATCATCTTGTCTTTATATCCAGGGTCAGGGAATAAGTGGTTCAAACCTGCCAGAGACCCTGGTGACCTGGTTCAGTGCTCCTTTAGGAAGAGCCTAGTCACGAAGGTGAAAGCTGAAGCCACTACAATTTATTGGCAACACCTACTAGGCTGTGCTGGGGCATTATGGACCTATCCCAGCGTAACCTCAGGACAGTGTCATGACGCAGGCTCCATCTCTGAGTTTGAGCTCAGAGAGCTCAAATACCTTCCCAAGAAAGGAGGGGGAGAGCTAGGATTCAAAGCCAGATCTGAGTGGCTCAAAACCCTTAGTTTTTGCCTAATGCTATTTCATTCCCAGAGGCAGAGTAACTCTATCACTTAATGAGGTGGGAGGCTGGAAACAGAGGCTGCATGTTGGAGGGGCTGTACACTCCTCTCTGAGTGGGGGGCAAGGAGGTGGGGCTGTCCAAGCCTCCCAGCTGCTTCCTGCACGACAGACGCCCTCACAGAAGCATTTGGGCGTTGGCAGCTTTCTGGGCCCCTCTCAAGTCCGCATAAACATCAGGGGGCTGCATCCTGTTCTTGGCTGTGTGCATGCAGGCAATGGCTGAAATGCCAGCTTCAGCACCAGCTCCAGACTCCCACGGATTCCAGGGAAACCGGACCATGGGGCGTGGATGCCTGCCTTGGTGGATTTTTTTCCTTGATGTTCATAGGATTCAGAGTTGGAAGGTTCCCATCCAAGCAGAAATAAAAGCTGCCTTCACAAAATTCAGCTGAGTGATGGTGGCATGTTTTCACTTGCTCTTTCCCCCATCTATTTTGGCAGAGAATGGTATGATCAAGCAGTCCCGTTACCTTGTATGCTGGTGGTTGAAGAGCTCAGGCTTTGGAGTCAGACCTGGGCTCACATGCCAGCTTTGCCATGTCCTGTCTTTGCAACCTTGACCAAATTACTTAATGTCTCTGAGCCTCAGTTTTGTTATCCCTAAAATGGGGGTGATAGTGATCACTTCATAAGGGTGCTGGGATGATTATGGGAGGGCTGTATGTCACATATGACCACAGTGCCCAGCACACAGTATGTGCACAGCAAATGGTATTTATTGCTATCCAGGGTTTTGGGGCTAGTGTTTTGAAGCACCCTACTGCAAAATTATGTACATTTAAATAGCATTCATAGGATGCCAAAACTGAAGGGCATTTGGCAATAACTTCTAGAGAGTGCTAAACTTTTGAAAGTGTCAATAAAGATGAAATCTTATGTGGAACCCTAATATACCAAACAGTTAAAAGTGGAACTGCTCTGATTGATAGGGGGCATGGCCTCAGGGCCCTATCCTTCAGCCTCCCCAATCCTGATGGTGGCAGAACCCCCAGGGCTCTGCAGAACAAGGTAGGAAAACTGTAGATTAGGGGAGTGCAATGACCACGAAGAAGAGAAGCTTCAAAGCCTGCTTTTGCTGAGCAGCCTTGGCAAAACCTCTGGGCTTCCCTTCCTCCACCTGTGGGAGAGGAGTGGCAGTACTTGCTTGGCAGGGTTCTGTGAAACTGAACTGAGATAATGAGCATGGACACATCCTGTGGGAAGCTGGAGTTCTCCGTATCAGGGAGGGACCTTCTCAGTGGTGGCTGCACTTGGAGAAGAGAAAGCAATGCTGACAAACCAAGTCAGGTTGTCAAAGTGTCTAAAGCAGGCCTATCCCAGAAGGACCAGAGTAAGGCTCTGCCCAGTGGGCACTGTCTTCAGCTAGCCCTCTCGGTTCCTGCAGTGCCTCTAGTAGCCACGTCTCTTCACTCCAAGGGCTCCAGCCAACAGGATGGCCACCTGCCGAGCCTCTGAAGATACCCATTCAATCAGTCCACTCCTGCAGCACATACATCTAACTTTCCTGGTAGGGCTTCATTTGTGTCCATAATGAATATCTTCCCCATACTTTAGAAGAGGCTTTTCTGCCCGCAGGCATCTCAAACTTGACCTCCCTCAGATGGGATTCAGCATCTTCCACTGCCCCCAAGCCTGCTCTTCCTCCTCTTCTAGCTCAGCTGGCAGCATTGCATCTGCCCCATGGCCTAAGGCAGAAGCGTGGGCATTAGATTTAATCCTTTCCTCTCCTCTGTCACCTCCAGTTGGATGGCTGGTCCTGCCAATTTGCCACCTGAGTATCTTAGGTTAAAGTCTTTATCATAAAGACCCAGTTTCTTCATCCTTTCAGGATCTCATCCTTCACCTCTTACTAGGACTATTAATTACAACAGTCTCCTGTCTCCTGCCACAGCTTGCCACATTTTAGTGGGGAAGACAATCGTTCACAAGCTGCCAGCCAAATATTAATACATAAAATAATCACAGACTGTGATGAGTGCTATGAAGAAAAGAGTGCTGAAAATGAAAATGCTATCAGGGAAGAGGGGAGACTCGCCTTAGGCAAGATGACTTCTCAGCTAAGACCTGCAGGAGGAAAAGAAGCTTATGTTTAAAGGGCAGGGTGGATGGGAGACCATTCCAGGCAGAAGGAACAGCTTCTGTAAAGGCCCTGAGATAGGAAGGAGAAGGCTCATGTAGGAATGGAAAGATGCAGCCTGAGCAGGGAGGGGAAGGAGGAGAATGGGGTAGCTGGCACAGAGCTGAAGAGGCACATAGAGGCTGGATCCTGCTGGGTCCTCCAGGGCATGGTTGGGAGTTTGACTTTTTTTCTAAAGGCCACAGGAGCCATTGGTGCTTTTGCGGCAGAGTGTCATATGAGCTGATCAGCTTTTTAAATGGTCATGCTGGCTGCTTGCTGCATGGAGGGGGACCTGGAGTGGGGTGGGGTGGTATAATGATGAGGCTGTTCAATAAACCAAACCTGACACCCTGACAAGGTGGGCTCCTGAACCACATCAGGGGCAGGGGAAGAGTCTGAGGCTCTTTAGGAAGAGAATTCCCAGCACTTGGTGACTACTACAGGAATGAATCTAGAGCAGAGAGAGAACTCCCCATTCAAATGTGAGTGCTTTGAGGACAGGGTTAAGTTGTATTCTTCCCTGTATCCACAGAACCTAGCATAGGACTGGCACAGAGAACCATTTACTGCATGAATAAATGATAGTGAAATTTTGGTTAAGGCTTGGAATGTGTGATCTGTGCTGAACCCTTACCCTGCTGGCATCAGGAAAAGGGTCAAGAACCTAACCTTCCTCCTCCTCCCATTCAAGGAATAATTACCGAGTCTCTCAAACCTCATTTCAGCTTTAGGAACATTTGGGGATGGGTAGGGAGGTATGTACACATTTAATCCAGGATCTCATGTCTGCTGGGGTTGGGCCAAGCTCTGGGACCCCAGGAAGCCTTGCTGGCCTTTCCATAGGTGCAAGGATTACACAAGTCAGAGCTGTTGGTGCCACACTCACGCCAGCATCTGTGTCCGTGTCTGAGCTGTGTTGCTTTTAGCCCAACTTGTTCTCCTACAGTTTAGGAGTATGTTTTTCTGATTGGCTGGGAGGCTGAACATGCTACAGCTGACATATCAGGAGGCTGTGCTTTGCAGCAGAAAGACTATAGCTGCAGAGAGAGAAAGCCAAGGAATCAGTCTCATTTCTGCCACTACTTTTCTGGGTGACAACAGAGGAGATTGTTTTTCATCTGTGGAGTTGGCAGCCTCAGGGCCATGGTTGATATAAATCCACTAGGCCAACTTGTAATGTGTTTGTAAATGAGGACCAGGAGTGGGGTTTGGTCTTATCTCTAGGGAAAGGTCCCAAGGAGTAGGCAGACACTGGTCTCCAGCTTCCAGAACCTCTGCTCACATCAATGGGAGGGTCTAGCTAGAAGAGATTTGTCTGCACCCCTCTGTAGTCCTTTCTCTGTCCTAAGTGAACCAGGAAGAGCCTAGTGTCCATTTTTGACTATCTGGGGTGGGGGTGGATTATGCTGGGAATTTCTGGCCAGATTGGGGTTGTTGAGATAAAGGGGGGAAAAGCCAGTGTGGGATGACTCCATGCTAAAGCAGGGTATAAAACACCAAGGGACAATCTCTAGGGAAACTGGACCCAAGTTTGAAGTCCAAGACACCCAGGCCTTTGATGAGTAGGTTGTAGGACTTGAGGATGTCAGAAGTGAGAGGCAGGGCTCAGGCCAGGGAGGTGCCATGCAGCCATCAGTGGGCTTGGGATGGGGGCATGGTTGTGCCAGTTGGACTTAATGAGGCCTGGGAACCCAGGGAGGGTTCTAGGATGTTGGCACAGCATCAGAAAAAGACAGACCTATCTAAAGGCAGCCAGCTGAGACTGTACCATGTGGGGAGGGTTCTGCTGCTCAGTTCCTAGTCCCCCGGAGCACCCTGCTAGCTCTCTAGTGGAGCATCTTCATAGTACTCTGTGATCATCTTTAACTGCCTTTGTCTTCTGGGGGGCCTCAGGGACTGTGACAATGCATCTTCTTCAGGCTGGGATCTAGCCCAGGACCTAGTGCCCCATCAGTACTTAGGACATGAAATGTAAAATCAACACACGCTTCACCAATGAGTTCAGCTCAGTAAGCATTTCCTGTATACCTACCATGAGCTCGTTCCCTGACTGTCCTTGCCATAAGGGTTCCCAGCCAAGACTTGTTTCTGTTCCTTTAGAAACCATTCCTGGGTTTTCAGGGAGGAAGGAGACTGTATTCCTTCTACAACCAAAGGCCAAAGGAGGAGGATCTGCTTTTCCACACGAGCCAAACTCTCATTCTAGAGTAAAAGGTAACATCTATATATACATTTGAGATGAAGTGAGTCTTTAACAAAAATGCACCTGAGCTGGCCAGACTAGACTGTCAACCCTGTTCTGTTCTCCCAGGCCAGGATGGCTACTTTTGCAAACACGTTTGAGGATCTTTAACAAATAAGGCTCTGGATAAACAGATCTGAATATGGGTTAATATGGTTTTGCACTCCTTCCTCTCCCATGAGCCACTGCTAGCATGACTCAATGCCTGAGCAAATAGTTAAATGATTTTAAATCAATATAGGATCTAATTTTCAGGAATTCTTAGACATTGGATGGATTCTAGGACTGATTCTACCACTGACTTACTCTGTGATTTGTATAACTCCTTTCTCCTCTCTGGTCTTCAATTTTCTCATCTGTAAAATGGGAAGGATGGGCTGGACAATCTCCGAAGTTCTTTTCAGCTTTGACATTCTGGGACCTAAATATTAGGTCTTTATTCCCTGCCCTGGTGAGTATAATTCAGATTCAACTAAGACTTTTCTAGATTCAACTAAAATGTATTGTGAGCATACTTTCATATACATTATTTAATTTAGTGTTCTCAAAATCCTAGAAAAGTAGATGTTATTATCTCCATTTTGTAGATCACAAAACAGAGGTTCAGTGAAGTTTAGTGTGTTAACTGAGATTGCACAGCCAGGAAGTGGCAGAGTTGAGATTCAGGGCTGTTTGACTTCAGTTCTGACTGACTTCACACCCAGGGTGCTGAGAACCAACCCTGTGAGCCCAGTGCCAACTTGGCTTGCTTAACCCTCTCTCTGCCCCCCTCCCCTTTCCTGCCTTGGGGCTTCTGGTGCAGGGAGCTGAAGGATGGGGTGGGGAAGGGGGTTGGGGATGCTCTGGGTGGAGGTCACTGGTAGATCAGGGTGGACCTTGGCTAGTGGAAGCTGGTAATGTTCTAGAAGACTGGATGGGGCAATTTATCAGGGGCTGAGAGCAGTGTCTTGGGCTGGTCGGGCTCTGGCTTTCTTAGGTGAGTCCTATAGGCTCCATGTGTGCTCCCAGTTTAAGGAGCTGCCTGCCCTTTTCTGTGCTTTGCCACCTGGGAGCTCCTGCCAGCATGTGGCAGACACCCACCCTTGAAAATTCCTGTCCATATTTCCAAGCTGCCAGAAAGCATCTCCCAACACCCTCTGGCTGAGGGCAGGAAAGGAAGAGGAGTGTTGGAGAGACTGAGCTTGGATCTTGATCTCTAGCCTGACAAACAGGAGAGTGACTTCAAGTCATGATTTTATTTCAGCCAATTTGATCCCCACCAGCCTGCCCGCAGCAGTGGCTCTTGAGATCTCAGTTGCCATCTCAGAGCCTTGGGGGTGGCCTTAACTCCTGGTATGATACCCGGCTCTTGAATCTCTCTTTCTGGGCCTTCATGTCCTCATCTAGGCAATAACCAGCTGATTGGGTCCCACATTTCTTATTTCTCTCCCAAAGGTGACATTTTTAGAATCCACTATCCTTTACTTTACCTTCACGAGGCAGGAAGGTGGACCAGACCCTTTTGGAGAGCCAGTCAATCTTAAAGATCGCTCTCTGGTAGTCCGGGTATTCCCAATCGGCGGCTGCTGGTGCCCACTTTCCCATTTCACACCAAAGGTGTACCCTCACCCCGGCCTCCTGGCAGGTCCAGGCCCAGCCCCTTAGTCTTGCAGCTCTAGAAACGCTAGGGCAGCGCTACAGCCGCGACTGCGGCGGTGGCAGCAGCAACCGCGGCGGCAGCGGCGCAGAGGGGTGGGGGAAGAGAGAAGCGCCTACTTGTCCCGCTACCTCCGCAGCAGCCCTGGCGCGTCAAAAGAGTCTTCGGAATACTTCAGATTGTCACTCAGGTCCGGGGTCTGCTGGGACCCCGCTACCGCTCGACTGAGCTAGAGCAGGCTCCTTTCCACCCCCAGCTGCTGCGAGGCAGGGGACTGCGGCGATCGGACGCCTCAATCTCATCCCTCCCAATCCCTAAGTGCCGGCAATTACACCTCCCCCATCTGGGACAGACATTCGGGACTATCCAGGGCTGCGGGGAAGGGAGGAAAGGAGATTGAAAGCACAATTTTTGGCTGGACCTGGGTCCATCAGATTCATCGTCACTAGTCCCTCACACCCCATTTCTCTCGGCATCTCTGGGTCTCGGCCCCTCTGCTCCCGCCTCCCACGGGGCTCTGATACCCCGACGACAGGCAACCGCAGCCTGTACCTACTCCACGCCGGCAGTCCCTGCTCGGTCTGCTCGCTCCGGGGTCACCCGCCTGGCTTGGGCCATCCCTCTCCTCTGCTGAGGGCACGGAGGGTAAAGGGTCTAAAGTTCGGGCGCCATCCGCCAGCCGAAGGCCCTGAGTCCCTAGGGCCTCAGTCGGGGCGCCGGAAGGTCGACGTGAGAAGCTCGCCTCACCTGTTTCTCCAGCGGCTCCTTGGCCGAGAGCGCCGGCTTCGGGGAGGGCGCACGGTCGCAGACGCAGCCCTCCAGCAGGTAGAGTCCGGAGGGCCGCGAGCTCGAGTCGCTCTCGAAGTAGAAGAGCAGGTTCTGCAGCAGTGCGAACCACTTGGTTTGCCATTTTGTGTTGTCCGAACTCCTCTTGCTCAGGTAGCCTTTGCGCGTGCCGTCCTTGCGCGCCAGCAGTCCCAGGGACGCAACGTGGCCATCGTTCAGCCGGATCCCCTTCTGCATGGTGCTCGGAGGCCAGCGAGACCACACGCGCTTACATCTTTCCCGCGCGGCACCCCGCAGCCCCCAGTCAGTGCGCGCAGCGCGCTGCCTCTCTCCGGCGCTGGCTCGCTCTCGCTCTCCCCTCCCCCGCCAAATATCTACACTTCGGGATCTGGCACCAAGCCTCGGCTTTCTATATCCAGGTGTGCCATTCGTCGGCGGAACCTCTCCTCTCCGCAGAATCCCAGGACCCAAGAGGTGCAGCCCGACCTTCCCCCGGCGCGGGGCAAACTGAGGGACCAGAGAGCTGCGCGCTGACTGGCGGGGGGGGGGGGTGGGGGGGGTGGGGGACGGGGACGGACAGAGTCACGTGACGCGGATCCCTCGAAGAGCCGGTTTCAGCAACGCGGTTAGAGACTCAAGCATGCAACCCCGCGGAGGTGCAGAGCAGCGCGCAGGCTGCATTTTGGCGTCCCCTCCCCCTCCCCAGGCACACAGACACACACACTCGCGCGCGCACGTACACACACACACACAAATCCTGCCCTCTCTCCTCTAGTCTCTTTTTCGTGCGTTAAAAAGCAAATCAGATCGATTTTCGTTTAACCCAATGGAATCCCGAAGAGTCGCCATCCCGGGAATTTGTGTCTGCGCCCCACCGCCGCGCACTGTGAACCCGGGGTTAAGTCCAGGTTGTCATTTCCTCCTTCAACGGCTTTTTCCCCATAGTACTTAATTTTTCTAATTTGAGATGGATGGAGGAAGGTGGATTGCAAAACAGATTTAAAAGAGGTAATCTTTGCATAACCGACTGGATCATGTTCTTTTCAGCGTCCGGCTGCACTCCCGGTGGCTTCCCCAGCTACCTGAGGACAAAACAGGGGCTGAAATGGGGCGGAGAAAGGTGAGGTCTTATTTTATTTTGTTTTGAGCGTTGCTATAATTGCAGGCGCCAGCCCCTGCGCTCTGGGGTCTGGCTGGCGAGCCACAGCTGGAGGTTTCTGCAAATACCCACCAAAGCCTGAAGGCGGGCTTCAAACGCAGGCGCCGGGGACCATGGGAGCCTTCAAATAGCTGCGCTGGCGCAATGATACCTTAATGATAGATTTTCCGTTCTTATTTTTAGCTTCCAGTCGCCTACACAGTTACCCGGCATTTATCCGAAAACGTCACAGCGCCCGCATGCTGTACGGGGAGGGCGCGCGGGCAGCCAGGCGAGCCGTGGAACTAGAGCGAGAGCGCGCACCACTTATGCTGCAGAGGACAGCGGCCTTGCTCCGACCCGGAGCGGCAGGGATGGGCGGCCGCGCAGCCCTGGGGAGGAAGGGCACCATATTTCAGCGCAGAAATTGCAGGCGCCCCTCGGTCGACACACACGCACACGCGCCTTGAGCTAACGCCAAGGGAAGAGGCCTGGGAATCAGGAAGCCCTGGAGGGGGCAAGGAGAATTCACGGAGAGACATCTCTCCGCTGTGGAGCAGTGGAGCAGTGGAGCTGTCGCTGTCCTTGGCACAGTGGCTCAGGACTGCATGTGGGCTGACCGTGGCAACCTCATTCTCCGTGTTAGTGCCTTCCTTCTAAGGAGAGGACTCTAAGGCAGGGGTTCTTAATCTTTTTTGTTCCACGACCCTTTTGCCAGTCAGGTGAAAATCACGGACCACTTACTAAGTCCACACCATACTATACTGTGTAGTATTTAATAATTGTATCACATCCGCACCAACATGTCCCCAGAAGAATGTTTTTTTTTTAGTTTAAATTCAAGCTCACGGACCCCTTTTTAAGGACTCTGTGCTGCTGATTGTACTTTCCAAGTAATGAAAAGAAAGAGGGAAGACGGCTAAGCCTCTTCATTTCAGCTTGACTTTTCCTGGCAGGACCTTCCGCTGTGACCATCATTACTTCTCTTTTGCCCTCTTTATGGAAGCAGAGTTTACAAGATGGAAGTTCTTAAGCCAGCCACTCCTCAGGAAATCTTCAGGGAAGGGGGTCTGTGCCTTAGACCAATTAAGTCATTTAATACACACACACATAAACACACAATCTTCATACAACCCGAGGGTATGGCTTTCGTTTTGATGGGCTGCATTGTACAGATGGAGAAACAGGCATGGAGGGGTTGAGTGACTTGCTCAGAGGCACCCAATAGGAAGCGACAGAGGTGGGATTTGAACCCCTGCCATCTGGGTTGCCCATTCTCTCTGCTCCTCAGCCTCAAACTGTAAGCCTTTTCTTAGACACATATGGATTGGTTGTGCCATAAGTGAGGGCAGGGATGTTGGTGAGGTGGGGTCGTGGTGGTGAATTGTCTTGATGAGAGCCATGACCTGGAGCCAGGAGATGTGGATTCAGATCCCTTTTCCACCTGTGTGTGACTTTAAGCAACTCACAGATTCATATCAGCTCCTCAGTGAAAAGCAGATAATCACAAAAATACTCATTTCATAGGCCTGTTAAGAAGGTTTAATGAGATAGTACATTTGAAGACATCCAACCCATGGTAAATGTTTGGTGAGTATTGATTGGATGGTATTGTTATAGACTGAAAGGAGAGCCACCTGGACATATGAGCACTTGAATAAACCGCCCCAGCATTCTGGCCACAGTAGGGCTGCATTCCTCTTTGCATTTGGGGACCTGAGTCGTAACTCCCATCTGTTCTCCCTACCCCCACCCCTCCATGCCTCTTGAAATCAGTCCTGTCTGAAGCATCCCTCCTCTCTGGATCAGGGCTGCCAGGTAAACACAGGACACCCGGTTAAATCTGAATTTCAAATAAGCAAATCATTTTTTAGTAAAAGCATGTCCCATGCAATATACATTTTTATTTGTTAAATCTAACAATCCTACTCCAGACAGATTAAGTATGTAGAGCTAAGTAAGTAGTCCTGGGTCACAGGGAGGTTGGTGAATAGAAACTTTAGTGTCTTTACCCTCAAAGGGGGTCGGATGGTCAGGTAAAGGAGTTCTCAGGTGTGCCAGAGCCAGGACTGGGCCGGCATGGATTCTGCTGCAGTAGAGACACCTAGAGTGCATGGGTCCTGAACCTGGGCTGTACATTGGAATAGTGGGGAGGTTGGGGGGAGCATATTTAGCAAGTGCTGTCATAGGTGATTTTAATCTGCAGCAAAGCTGGAGAGCTACTGACATATGGCAGAACCACTGACACCATGGTGTGGTTGTTGGGGATACAGTGGTAAACAAAAACAATCTCTGCCTCGTGGAGCTTAGGCTAGCTCAAGGGTTCTTCCTCCATCAGACTTTTAGTGTATCAGGAGGAAAACCATCTTCCCCTAAGCCTGGGAAGGATTCTGATTTGAGGGGTAAATCAGACAAGGAACTGAACCCATTCCAGCATGTCTCAACCCCATTATACTCTAAAACCAGGCTGGTCAAATTCAGAATCTCAGTGGGTGTCTCAATGGGTATCTCAATGGGTATCTCTGATATCTCTTCAAGTGGTTCCAATGTCTGGCCAGGTTTGAGAACTATTGGTCTAAAATCTGGTCCAAAGAAATCCCCTCTTGATCTCCTTTTAGCATTGAGGAGACTGAGTGGTCCCACTGCCCAGTCTTGGAACTATAGAAATTCTTGGCAGGCAGGCCATGCTGGAGGGCTTGTCTTGGCTCAGATCTCCTTGTTAGAGAGACATAGTGGCAGCAGTATCCTGATAATGCCCATCTGAGCTGCATGCATATTGATTTCTCTCCAGCCTCCGTGGGCAGAAACCTGAGCACAGCTTGCATTTGCCTCCTGTGGCACTCAGAAGGCACTCGGGAGCTGACTAAGGAGTCCTTGTTTACCAGGCTGGCACTGACTTGGGCTAAAGTAGGGGGTCCTGTAGAGGGTGTAGGCATGCTTTGCCAGAGCTGGCAGAGGTGGGCACATCTGGCTTATGTGTGCCCTACCACCAGGTCTGAGGCCAGCCCTTTCCAAAATGTAGAAACGATGCCAGCTGCAACATTACAGGTGCACTGGGACTTTGCCTTATTTTGTCCCATTCTCCAGATAAGGGCAAGGGTAGCACTGTGCCTAGTGTCTTATAGGGAGGAACTGAGTTGGGGTGTTCTGACAGCTCATTCAGAACTCATCCCAGAGGGCCTCTCTGGGTTTCCCACCTTCCAGCTCTCTGGACTGAGGTCTCTGTAGATAAGGAAATGAGAAGAATTAAAGAATATTTTGGTAGGGCTGATCTCTGCATTTGGAAATGACTAGTGAAAGGCATGGACACTGCCCAGTCCAAAATCCTGCTAAGTCTTCATAGGGTGATTTCTATTGGCTTTGGGCTGGAGCTCAACTTGGGTATTTGTTGAGATGGGTGTTTTGTGGATTGGACTGGCCTTGAGGTCCTGGCTAGTGAGAACGTCTGTAAAGTGTGTGGTTTTTATGTTTTTTTGTTTTTTTTTCAGGATTTAAAAAAATTGACATATATCATTCATACATGAAAACACATAAACAATAAGTGTATAGTAAAGATTGTGAACTTACAAAATAAACATGCATAACATCACACAGGGGTCTCATACATCACCCCTCCACCAACTCTTTGCAGTGTGAAACATTTTTTACAAACTGTGCAAGAGCATTGTCAAAATATTACTACCAACTATGTTCCTTATCTTACATTTGATGTATTTTTCCCCCCACCCATAGTATTTTTTAAAAATGTATTTTTGTTACAGATATTGTGAACTTGCAAAACAATCACATAGATGTGTAGATTTCCCATACAATTCCACACCCTGGTGGAGCATTTGTTACAGATTATGAGATAATATCATCAGACTATTACCACCAATCATGGTCCATACCATACATTTGGCACACTTTTTCTATACACCTCAAATCAACACAGTACAGCTTAGCATTAATGCAAGAATATTATAGTATTGCTGTTAACCACAGTCTATAGGTCTCACCAATTGTAGTTTTCCCATGCTTCTCCATATTCCCATCACCATGCAATAGTGATATACATCTGCTCTAGCTAACAAAAGGATTCTCTTGCATTTGTACCCTTAACCACAATTCTTAACTGCCTCTGGGTTCACTGTATTATTCAGTCCCTAGATTATTCTTTAGCTTTCTTTCTATTGATATTTACTTCCCCAGACTACCTTTTTCAGTCACAATCCCATTTATAAACCAGTTGCTACTCACTATAATGTGTTACTATCAGTTCTTCCATCTCTACACTTTTACAGTCAAGTTAGTTAAAACTTCTATGTACATTAAGCATCCATAGTTCTTCTCAATCCTCCTCTTATTTCCTTATAACCTATACTCTAGGTTTTAATTCCATGTGTTTATTATTTGTATTTAGTTCATATTAATGAGACCATGCAATATTTGTCCTTTTGTGTCTGGCTTACTTTGCTTAGTACAATGTCTTCAAGACTCATCCATGTTATCACATACGTCCCAATTTCATTTCTTCTTATTGCAGCATAGTATTCCATTGTATGTATATACCACATTTTGTTTATCCATTCATTGGTGGATGGGCACTTGGGCAGTTTCCATCTTTTGGAAATTGTGAACAATGCTGCTATAAACATTGGTGTGCAGATGTCTGTTCATGTCATAATTTTTAGTTCCTCTGGATATATTCTTAATAGAGGAATTGCTGGGTCATATGGCAATTCTATATTTAGCTTCCTGAGGCACTACCAATCTGTCTTCCACAGAGGCTGCACCATTTTACACTCCCACCAACAGTGAAGGAGTGTTCCTATTTCTCCATATCCCCTCCAGCCCTTGTTGTTGTCTGCTTTTAAAATAATGGCATGTTAAATGATATCTCATTGTTGTTTTAATTTGCATTTCCCTAATAGCTAGTGATATGGAACATTTTTTCATGTGCTTTTTGACCATTTGTATTTCCTCTTTGGAGAAATGTCTATTTAAATCTTTTCCCCATTTTTAAATTGGATTGCTTGCTCTTTTATTATTGAGTTGTATGATCTCTTTATATAGAATGGAAATCAAACCCTTATCAGATAAGTGGTTTCCAAATATTTTCTCCCGACGACTGGGCTGACTTTTCACTTTCCTGATGAAGTCCTTTGAATCACAAAAATGTTTAAGTTTGAGGAGGTCCCATTTATCCATGTTTTCTTTTGTTGCTTGTGCTTTTGGTGTAAGGTTTAAGAATCCACCACCTACCACCAGGTCTTGAAGATGTTTCCCTACATTTTCTTCTAGGAGCTTTATTGTACTTCCTTTTATATTTAGGTCTTTAATCCATTTTGAGTTAATTTTTGTATAAGGTGTGAGGTAGGGATCTTCTTTCTTTCTTTTGGCTATGGGTATCCAGTTCCCTCAACACCATTTGTTGAATAAGCTGTTCTGCCACAACTGGGAGGGCTTAACAAACAGGATTGTCAAAAATCACTTGGCTGTAGATTTAAGGGTCTGTTTCTGAACCATCAATTTGGTTCCAATTTGGTCTATGTGTCTGTCTTTATGGCAATACCATGCTGTTTTTACCACGGTAGCTAGGTAATAAGATGTAAAGTCTGGAAGTGAGAGTCCTCCAACTTCACTTTTCCTTTTTAAGATGTTTCTGGCTATTTGGGGCCTCTTACCCTTCCAGATAAATTTGATAACTGTGTTTTCCATTTCCTTAAAAAATGCTGGTGGAATTTTTTATTGGGATTGCATTGAATCTGTATATCAATTTGGGTAGAATTGACTTCTGAATGATAGTCTTCCAATCCATGAGCATGGAATGTTCTTCCAATTATTCAGGTCTTTTTTTATTTCTTTTAGCAATGCATTGTAGTTTTCTGAATATAAGTGCTTTGTGTCCTTGGTTAAGTTTATTCCTAAATATTTGATTCTTTTAGTTGCTATTGTAAATGGAATTTTTTTCCTGGCTTCCTCCTCAGATTGTGCATTATTAGTGTATAGAAACACAACTGATTTTTGCATATGATCTTGTATCTTGACACTCTACTGAAATAATTTATTAGCTCTAGCAGCTTTGTTGTAGATTTTCCAGGATTTTCTAGATATACAATCATATCATCTGTGAATAGTGAAAGTTTTAATTCTTCCTTTCCAATTTGGATGCCTTTTATTTCTTTTTCTTGCCTGATTGCTCTAGCTAGAACTTCTAGCACTATATTAAACAACAGTGGTGACAGTGGGCATCCTTGTCTTGTCCCTGATCTCAACAGGAAAGCTTTTAGGTTTTCACCATTGAGTACAATATTAGCTGTGGGTTTTTCATATATGGCCTTTATCATGTTGAGAAAATTTCCTTCAATTCCTATTTTTTGTAGTATTTTTATCAAGAAAGGATGCTGTATTTTGTCAAATGCCTTTTTTGCATCAATTGATAACAGCATGTGATTTTTCTTCTTTGATTTATTAATGTGGTGTATTATGCTGATTAATATTCTTGTGTTCAACCAACCTTGCATGCCTGGTATAAAACCTGCTTGATCATGATGGATAATCCTTTTAATGTGTTGTTGGATTCCATTAGCAAGTATTTTATTGAGGATTTTTGCATCTGTATTCATTAGAGAAATGGGTCTGTAATTTTCTTTTTTTGTAACATCTTTAGCTGGCTTTGGTATTAGGGTGATATTGGCTTCATAGAATGTGTTTGGTAGTGTTCCTTCTTGTTGAATTTTTTGGGAGAGCTTGAGTAAGATTGGTATTAAATCTTCTTTGAATGCTTGATAGAACTCACCTGTGAAACCGTCTGGTCCTGGGCTTTTCATTTTGGGGAGCTGTTTGATGACTGTTTCAATCTCTTTACATGTGATTGGTTTGTTGAGGTCTTCTATTACTTCTAGTGTCAGTGTAGGTTGTTTGTACATTCCTAGGAATTTTTCCATTTCAGCTACATTGTCTATTTTTTTAGCATAAAGTTGTTCATAGTATCCTTTTATGATCTCCCATACTTCTTTGGGGTCAGGAGTAAGGTTCTCTTTTTCAATTTTTATTTCATTTATTTGCATCTTCTCTCCTTTTTTCTTAGTCAGTCTAGCTAAGGGTTTGTCAAGTTTGTTAATCTTATCAAAGAACCAACTTTTGGTTTTGTTAATTTTCTCTATTGGTTTTTTTTTTTTTGTTCTCAATTTCATTTATTTATGCTCTGATCTTTGTTATTTCATTCCTTCTACTTGCTTTAGGATTAGTTTGCTGTTCTTTTTCTAGTTCCTCCCACTGTGTAGTCAGGTCATTGATTTTAGCTCTTTCTTCTTTTTTAATGTAAGCATTGAGGGCTATAAATTTCCCTCTCAAAACTGCCTTTGCAGCATCCCATAGGTTCTATATGTTGTATTCTCCTTGTCATTTGTCTCAAGATATCTACTGATTTCTCTTGAAATTTCTTCTTTGACCCACTGATTATTTAAGAGTGTGTGGTTTAATCTCTCTGTATATGTGAATTTTCCTTTTATTTGCTACTTGTTGATTTCCAGCTTTACTCCATTAGGATCACACAAAGTGCTTTGTATAATTCCAATTTTGTTGAATTTATTGAGATCTGCTTTGTGTCCCAACATATGGTCTATCCTGGAGAAAGATCCATGAGCACTTGAAAATAATGTATATTCTGCTGTTTCAGGGTGCAATGTTCTGTATATGTCTATTAGGTTTAGTCCATTCTTCATATTATTCAAGCTGTTTCTTTATTGTTCTTCTGCCCAGATGTTATATCCAATGCTGAGAGTGGTGTATTGAAGTCTTCAACTATTATTGTAGAGATGTCTATTTCTCCCTTCAGTTTTGCCAGTGTTTGCCTCATGTATCTTGGGGCATCCTGGTTAGGTGCACATATATTTATGATTGTTATTTCTTCCTGGTGAATCATCCCTTTTATTAATATGTAATGTCCTTCCTTGTCTCTAATAACAGTTTTGCTTTTAAAGTCTGTATCATCTGATATAAGTATAGCTACCCCAGCTTTTTTTTGGTTACTGCATGTGTGGAATATCTTTTTCCAACTTTTAACTTTATTTATTGGTATCTTTGGGTCTAAGGTGAGTCTCTTGCAGACAACATATAGATGGCTTATATTTTCTTATCCATTATCCCAGTCTGTGTCTTTTGATTTGGGAGTTTAACCCATTAACATTCAATGTTATTACTGTAAAGGCAGTTCTTATTTCATCCATTTTGATCTCTGTGTTTTGTCTCTCATTTTATACTTGACACTTTTAGTTACTATTACCGATACAGTTGTCATTTCTAGACTCTCTTCCAGGCCCCTCTCTCCTGTCATTCCAGGCTGTAACACTCCCTTTAGTATTTCTTGCAAAGCTGGTTTTTTGGTTATAAGCTCTCTCAGTTTCTGTTTATCTGCAAATATTCTAATCTCATCCTCATTTTCAAAAGATGATCTTGCTGGGTATAAAATTCTTGCCTGGCAGTTTTCCTCCTGCAGTATCTTAAATATATCATACACTGCCTTCTTGCCTCCATGGTTTCTAATGAGAAATTGGCACTTAATCTTATTGGGTATCCCTTATATGTTATACATTGCTTTTCTCTTGCTGCTCTCAGAATTCTCTCTTTGTCTCTGGCATTTGACATTCTGATTAGTATGTGTCTTGGAGTTGGTTTATTTGGATTTATTTGGATGGGAGTACATTTTGCTTCTTGGAAATGGATATCTTTGTCCTTCAATAGGGTTGGGAAATTTTCCACCATTATTTCATCAAATATTCTTTCTGCCACTTTTCCCTTCTCTTCTCCTTCTGGGACACCCATGACACATATGTTTGCATGTCTCTTGCTGTCATTTAGCTCCCTGAGACCCTGTTCAATTTTTTCCATTCTTTTCTTCATCTGTTCTTTATTTTGTTCACTTTTGGAGGCCATGTCTTGAAGCTTGGTCCTGCTTCCTCAAATCTGCTGTTATATGCTTCCAGTGTATTTTTAATTTCATTTATTGCACCTTTTATTCCCCTAAGGTCTGCTATTTTTCCATGTATGCTTTCAAATTCTTCTTTGTGCTCATCCAATGTCTTCTTAATACCCTTAATCTCTTTAGCCATCTCATTGGATTTATTAAGGAGATTTGTTTGAACATCTAAGATTAGTTGTCTCAACTCCTTTATGTCATCTGCAGGTTTACCTTGCTCCTTTAACTGGGTCATCTCTTTCTTGGTATGGATAGTAATTTTTTGTTGGTGTTTCCGCATCTGGCTTGCCAGCTGTATTTATTCTGGGTGCAGTTTCTCCCTTTAGTTTAGGGATTTCTTATCTTTTCTCCCTTGCTGGTTGTGTAGTAGGAGCCAAGGATGTAGTTGGTGCTATAAGCTATGGAGGCTAAAGCTGCCCATGCTGACCCAGGAATTGATGAAGTTTCTCCCACCTTTCTCCTTGGTCAGGTAGGGACAGAGCTGTAGCCATGTATAATGATCCCAGTTGGGCACAAGACTGTCTGTAGTCACCTGAAAATACTGATGAAGCTTCACACCCCTTCCTCCCCTACCTTAGGCAGGGATGAAGCTATAGTTTTGATCAGCAATCTATGCTGTTTGGGTCCAAAATGACCACAGTTGCTCAGGTAAACTGATGTAGCACCAGGCCCTTTCCCTACCAGGAGTGGGAATGAACCCTCTGGAGAGTCCAACAGTCTAATCTCTGTGAGCCAAAAATGCCTGCAGTTGCTCTGAGAGGCTTAGGGAGTACTGTCCCTTCTGCCCTTTCAAGGGTGGGAACAGAACCACAAAGCTCAACAGTTCAGTCCTGTAGGCTGAAAGTACCCACCATTGCCCAGAGAGGCTGAGGAAGCACCAGCTCCCTCCTATCCTATTGGGTGGTGGGGGTGGTTCTATGGGCACTCAACAGTTCAGTCCCTTTAGGCCAGGAATACCTGCCATTGCCTGGAGAGGTTGAGGAAACACCAGCCCCCTTCTATCCTCTTAAGGCATGGGGTTGGATCCATAGGCACCTGACAGTTCAGTCCCTGTTGGCTGAAAGTACCTACCACTGTACAGAGAGGCTGTGGAGACACCAAAACCCTCCATCCTACTGGGGGTGGGGATGGATTCATAGGCATCCAATAGTCCAGTCCATGCAGGCTGAAGGTCTGCTGTTGCCCAAAAAGCCTGTGGAAAGGCCAGCCCCCTATTTTCCTATTGGGGGCTGAGAGTGTGTCTACAAGTACCCACTAGACCAGACTGTGTGGGCCAAAAGCACCTGCAATTACCCAAAGAGGCTTGGCAAACACAGTCCACCTCATCCTATTGGCGATGGAGGTGGAGCTACAGGTGCCCCAACAGTCAGACTAGTGCAGCCCTAAACTGTTGCCCTGAGAGGTTGAGGCAACACCAGCACCCCTCCTATTCTGTGGGGGGACAGAGGTGGAGATGGGCTCGAAGGCACTAAAGAAATCTGTGTGGGCTGAAAACTCCTGCCATTGCCCAGAGAGGCCAAGGATACCCAGCGCCTCTCCTATTCTCTTGGGGTGTGGGGATGCAGCCCCAGGTGTCCTACTATTCAGCCTCTGCTAGCGGAGAGCACTTGAACTTCCCTGGAGAGCCTGGTACAGGTCCCACCAGCTACCTCTCTGCTGGAGGTGGGGCTGGAGCCTAGGCTAGGGCTGCAGTCCGATTTTGGTGGAAAGAAGCCCATTCCTAACTTCACCAGATTTTAATCAGTCAGGCTCCCCCTCATGATGGGAGAGGAGTCAAGATAGCAGCTGCTGGACTCTTTCCCACTTGGACACACTCAGACCTTAGCTGGCTCTATGATTATACTTTAGCCAGCAGAGTCCACTAATCAGTAGCTGAGGTCAGTGGACATCTGTCTCTTCCTACACCGTTTATGGGAAATGGAGCTTTTAACTCCAGTCACGGAATAGCTCCTGAGGAGACTTGTGCCCCTAGAGTAGGATGGGAACCAGCCTTTGTGGCGTGGCTTGCAGCTTCCAAGAGAGGTGGTGCAGGTCCCCCAGCTTCCACCCTGCCAGAGGTGGGACTGGGGTTTAGGCTAGACCTGCATTCCAACCTGGGTAGGAAGAAGCCAGTCCTTACAAGCACTGATTTTCAGTCAGCACCACTTCCCCCTCGTGCTTGGGGCAGAGTTAAAATGGCAGCCACAGGCGTCCCTCTGACCGGAACAGGCTCAAAGTTTAGCTGTTCCTAGGATTCTACTTCAGCCCACTGAATCCACTAATCAGTAGCTGAAGTTGGTGCCACACCGTGTTTTCCTCCCATTTTTATTAGGGAAGATAGAACTTCAACTCCAACCATGGAAGAGCTCCCAAGGCAGCTTGTACACCTTGGGCACTGACATCCGTGGCGTGGAGGGCTCCACTCATGATTCCTCTGTGTAGGTGGGTAGTCTCCTCCTTCCACACTGTCATGGATGTTGCAGGATCCTCCTCTGGTCTCCTGGGTCCTCCGAAAGATGCTTTAGGTAGCTCTGAGTGACCACCAACCACCCTGTTTCAGGAGCTGACTCCAGGAGCGCCTTACTCTGGTGCCATCTTGGCTCCACCCCCATATGTTTTTTGTGTGTGTGTTGGTTGTGTGTGTGTGGTTCTCGGTGGTGTGGTGTGTTCCTTTGGGCTATATATGTGATATGTGGGTGGGGGTGGGTGAAGCACTTAGAGAACCTATGTTCTTTTGGGAATATATTCCAAAAAAAATTGTAGAATCTATATCACTTAAAAATGAGGAATTAAGTAGGTAGAGCCAGAAGCCTTTTCAGAAATGGAGACTGTCCACGGGGGCTCGCTACTCCAACTTTGGGCTCACTTGGTCACATTTGCCCACATACCCAAACACAGTCACCAGGGGTCCCACACCTGAGTTTCCAATGAAAATAACCATATTATTCCTCTGAGTGTATAATGCTTGCTCTTTGTAAAAAAATTATGATGATTTAGAAAATAAAGGGATAATTTCTCTCTCATTTTTTTTTGCTACATAAAATTTGCTATATAAGTGTATTTAGCAGAATGCACATCTATCATGCATACTATTTTATAATCTTTCTTCATTTGGGACCATCTTTTCACAGTACCACAAATTTAATTAACTGATTCTTTAGGGTGGCATTTAGGTTGTTTTCAATTAATAGTCTTGGAAATAATGCTGCAATTAATATCATTATCCCCCTTGGGCTAAAATTTCTGAAAGCGGTATTTCCTGATTAAAGGATGCACATTTTAAACTCTGGTCCATACTAGTTGGCCTCCAGAGAATTTAACTGCTATTGACAATGGATGAGATGGTCCATTGACAGGGTTACTTGTCAATCCTGGTAATTGCCAATCTTTGAAATATTTGACCATTTGACAGAACAAAAATGAGATCCCTTTCTTTTATTGGTGTTCCTTTTTTAAAATTACTTGTGAGGTTAGACATTTTTGAATGCTTATAGTTATTTGCATTCCTCCTTTTGTGAATTTTTGTTTTTTATCCAATGCTTTGTTGTTGGAGCTGTGTTTCTATTTTCCTGGTACATTTGTCACAGTGTTTTGTGTATTAGGGATATTAACCAATGACTGTCATACATGTTTCAAATAATTTTCAGAGTGTGTTTCTCCTTTCATCTTATATATCTATATCTATATGTCTTTATATGGGTTATAAGAAAATTTAAATGTAGACAAATGTACATATATTTATTGTTCTGATTTAGGCCCCTTTTTGTGCCTGCTCCTTCAAGACTGAAAACATTTGCCCCTGTTGTCTATATTTTTATAGTTTTATTTATTTTTTTCATTCATGATTTTAATTCATTTGGAGTTTACTTTTGAGAGAGGAACAAGGTTGGGATCTGGCTTTATTTTAAAATTTCCTCCAAATGGCTAAGTCCCAAACAATTCCTCTGATTTTCTCCATCTGTGTTACTTCCCCCTTATAGGAGCTGATTTTGTGTTTTTGTATTATCTGACTTTTTTTTTTTTTAGCAAGGGCTTTATCATTGTTATTAAGTTTTTCAATTTATTTGCTAATTCTATTCTTTTTCTAGCTCATTAATAATTTCTGTATCTTTCTTAAATGATTTCTCCTGCTTTATTTCTGTTTTCTTTTTTCCAACTTTTGAATCTTCATTAATTTACTTTCATTATTTCTTATTCAGTAATGATAGTGTTTAAGACTATGATTTTTCCTTTAAGTACAAGCTTTTCCAAATCAAATAGGATTGCTATATAAATTTCTGATTCCCACTGTTTTCAAATATTCTGATATTAATTTATTGTTTAGGTGAATATTTATCAAAGTGTAACAGAGTAGTTTCTTTTCTTTTCTTTTTTTTTCTGAGGTACTGGGCCTGGGGATTGAACCTGGGACCCTGTATGTGGGAAGCCAGCACGCAAACCCTGAGCCATATGGGCTCCTCTGAGTGCTTTTTGTTTTTTTTCCCATTTGTTTGCTATTTAATTCTCTTTGTTTTCAGGAGGCACAGGGTACCAATTCCAGACCTCCCATGTGGGAAGAGATGCTCAACTTCTTGAGCCACATCTCCCCACAGAATAGTTTCTGAATTTCCAAGTAGATTTTCTTCTTGATTTTGCTTATTTCTAGTTTCATTGCATTGTGCAGAGAGAATGTGGTCTGTATTATTTCCACATTTTGAGATTTATTGCCTTTCTTGTTGTAGCCTGTAAATGATCCATTTTGTGATTATTCCATGGACAATGGGAGAGAAGACACATACTGTTTACATATAGTATAGAGGTTGGCATATATCTACTAGCTCAGTCTAAATAATTATATTATTCAGGAACAAATCTCTAATACTGCTTTTTTTAAAAAAAAATACTGCTTTTTATTCAGTATAGCTGGTAGCTCTGTACAGGAACTAAAGATGTTTGTATAGCCATTTACACCAGGGCTGGAGGATGCTGATAATCTGTCTAACTCTGTCCAGGGTCCCTGTGGCTCAGAGACTCACTAAATTCCAGAGCTCAGTAGTAGACCAGGAAACAAATATAAAGGACATCAGAGTAGCCAAAGAACACCACAGTGGCCATGTGCTCCAAAGCTCCAATTTTATCTAGAATCAAGTCGCTAAGTCCGGATTCATCAACTCTGCAATTACACTGTACACTGCCTTCTAGTGGATTCACCTCTAGTGAATCCTCCCATGGAGGATTAGCAGCAAAAAATTAACAGATGAGTAAGTCAAGCATATGGTTGGCAATAAGTTAAGGAAACCAGATAGAAATCCTTGATGAACACAAAGGGTAGGGTATAGGGCAATTAACAGTGTTCAAAGTAATGAGCTTGTGCTGGATTTTTCCCATTTGCTGCTCTAGGATTGCTTTCTACTATTCTCCACTCTGCTTTGTGCCCTGGGATGCTGGTGTCAGCCTCTGGTCTCAACTGCAATAGGTACTTCTGGTTGGGTTTGGTCCAAGAGAAGTGCTTTCCCTGAGGGAGAGATGAGAGTGAGGTTGGTATTGCACCCCTTCTGTCAGGGGCTGCACAGTTTTGCCTCTGGGTTCCAGTAACTACTCCTTCAGGCCTAGGAGTGGTACTAACTGCAAAGCAATGGTTTATCTACTACCAGCCCACACCTTTTTAAGTATTCCTTTTATTGCACTCTCACTTCAAATTACCCAATTTGAATGCACCATCTGTTTCCTGCTGGACCCTAATTGATTCAGAGCTGACAGGAAATTTAGGAATAAGTCAGTCCAACCTCTTTAGTTTTTGATTGGAAAAATGACATGCTCAAAGTCACACAGAAACTAGAATCTAGGTCTCTGGGGTCTTAATTTGGCATTATTTCTTTTTCAGTATTCTCTCTTTGGATCACATTATGTAGAGGGCTAGGGTTGATTTATAAGCATGGAAGAATATAAAAAATAAGTCAAAGATTTACCACCCCCTTCATTGGAATCAGGCCCAGCTAATTTGATCTTTTGAATCATTTTAGGGGGTGGGAGGAGAGGTAGGCATATGTGCTCTGCTTCTCATTTTGATTTAATAGTCTTCTTTTTTTATTATTGGTATTTTCTACTTTTGTAATAAGTTTCTGCAGTAAAGACATAAGACAGGGATATGCATAGGACTTTTGAGAAATGCTTTCAGTCAAAAACTTCTGGTGCTTAAAAGAATAGGCAGATCTTCAGCTGTTTAGAGAGTTCATCTATCCATATAGGTGCAGTTCTGAAGAGTTCTGGGGTATTCTGGAGAAGAGATTTTACTGAGATAATGGATGAGGAATAGTTGTTCCCAGGCCCTACACTAATTCTTTGGGGGTAGGTTTGCTGCAGAGTCCAAAATAGGAGAGGTTTTTAAGAATCAGAATTCAGAGGCATTTGAAAATCAAGTTATTATCATTTGGCTGATCTCAGTATTTTAAAATAAAAAGAGGAAAATCAATTTGGAGTTTTCTTGTTACAATTGAGGTGCCAAAAGTGAATTCTCTTAATAAATAACTTTTCATGATGTCCCATCCTTCTAACCTTTATATTTGCTCAACTACTTAGCACATGAGAAAGAAAGAGGGGACTTTTCTCATAGCCTGAATGCACTGGAAATTAATTCCCAGGATCAAATTAAGGGTCTTAGCTAGCAGAGGCTGAACTCTTTTTTTTTTTAAAGTTACATTAAAAAATATGAGGTCCCCATATACCCCCTGCCACCCTCACCCCACTCTTCAACAAACGAATTCAAAAGTCTGTGGTTCAAATGCAGTGGAAGTTGATTTCCCTCTCATCTAACAGTTTAGAGTAGTCAGATGTCCCTCCTGCATATGATTCAGGGACCCAGACCTCTTTCATCTTGTGGTTCTGCTGCAGGGTTGAGAGAGGTTGCATATCCAGATTCTAGCCATGGAGGGGAGAAAGAGTTTAGAGAAGGCACACCTTTTCTATGAAAGATTCTACCTCAGAAGTGGACATATCACCTCTGCTCATGTTCTTTGGTGGGCATTGGTCATTGACTACTCATAATTGCAAGGGAGACTGGGAAATGTAGACTAGCTATATGTCTGAGAATATGGGGATAACAAGCTCAGGGCCCCTCAACCTGTACGTGGCAAGACTGAACCTGCGTGATTCCATATCCCATGCACTTGCCACTATTCCACACTACCTTCCAAGAACCCAGATAACCAAGAGTGAGAAGGCTCCCACCTTCCATCTGCAGAGTGTTTTATAATTAACGTGCCTTCCAAGTCATCATCTCAGTTGAGTCTCGTGATTGTTAACTTATCTTCTTTCCTTGGCCTGTTTTAGCCTCTTCCCCTTTGATCCTGCTGGGAATTAGTGGCCATGTCCTTCTTTTTTTTTTTTAAAGATTATTTTATATTTGTTTCTCTCCCCCCTCCCCAGTTGTTTGTTCTCTGTGTCCATTTGCTGTGTATTCTTCTTTTGTCTGCTTCTGTTGTTGTCAGCGGCATGGGAATCTGTGTCTCTTTAGGTTGCATCATCTTGCTGCATCAGCTCTCCATGTATGTGGGGTCATTCTTGGGCAGGCTAACTTTCTTTTACGCTGGGCAGCTCTCCTTATGGGGTGCACTCCTTGCGCGTGGGGCTCCCCTATGTTGGGACACCCTGCGTGGCAGGGCACTCCTTGTGCACATCAGCACTGCGCATGGGCCAGCTCCACACGGGTCAAGGAGGCCCAGGGTTTGAACCGTGGACCTCCCATGTGGTAGACGGGAGCCCTATCCACTGGGCCAACTCCGTTTCCTGCCATGCCCTTCTGAGCTCTGATATACAACAGCTCTTTGAAGTAGGCATTAATAGTATAATCATTATCATCGCCCTTATTTTTATAGGTGAGGAAAAAAGCTCAAAGGGGTTAAGTGGTTTTTCCAAGGTTGCACAGCCCTTCCCTGGCACAGCTAAGTCTTGAAATTGAATCGTCTACTTTTGGAATCATTCAAAGAAGCACAGGAAGTTAGGTTTGAAAGGAACTTTGTAAATCATCAGCACAACCACCCATACTCCTCTTCTTTCAGCCCCATTTGTCATTAAGTAGGAAGAGAGTTTAATTAGCCAGAGGTGCAGAAGGACTGGAGGACCAATTTCTTTAGCCCCTTTCCATGATATTTTGCTGCCCTCAAAGCTATTGGAGGGTCTCATGCAAGTTTCCCCATGAAAAGCTCAGAATGCCCAATATGTCAGGAGAACCCAGTGTGTGCCAAAGGCATTGCCTTGTTTCTGATGCCAGGAACAGGCAGCTTTCCTTTTACCTGAAGAGAGCCGTGGCTCACATCCTACCCAAGAATCAGACAGAAATTAACCCTTGTGTTGGAGAGGAATTTTACATACACTGAAGAAAAGGAAGAATGTCCCAAATCATCCCATGTATATAAAGGATAACTAGTTACAGACTTTGAGGTCATTAGGCAGATCTGGGGACAAGATCTGAGCATGCAGTTTTGATTACATCTAACTTCAGATCAACTTTAATCTACAAAGTGCAGGGCAATGTATTTAGTCCTGGCTGGGAGTCAGAAGACCTGGATTCTGCTCCCAATGTGACCACTGATTTTGTTAGGAGTCTTTGTGCAAGTTGCTCTCCTTCTTTATGTCTCAGTAAAATGTTTACCACCTCCTCAGACACATCAAATGGTCATCAAGCTCCAGATAACCAATCTTAAGAGTTTTTATTTTTCTTTTCCTTTCCATCCCTAGTGCCAGATTCTCAACCCCAGTCAGGCTCTTCACTTTTCTCCTTCCCTACAGTCTTCTTGGCTTCTCTCTAGACCTGAGCACAAGTCCATGCTTAAAGTCCCTCAGTGGCTCCCAGTTACTCTTACAATAAAATTAAAACTCACCTGCATGCCATTCAAAACCCTGTATCATCTGACTTCACAACTTCCTTACACCTATCCACTGCTGTGTTCATGCTTAACTGCCTGAGATTCCCTGATCCTCCCATGCTGTTTCATACCTCAAGTGTTTGTACACACTGTTCCCTTTGCCTGCAGTGACCTTCCCTCTTAGCAGTCATGTAAAGTCTTAAATCTGCAGCTCACTTAATCTCTTTTTGACTCAACTTTCTCATATACAATTACTACCTTTTCTTTATGATGACAAAGACCCAGTTTAAAAGGTTGACACTTAAGCTGGTTACTCTTTTGATCCATCAAGTTTTAAAGCTTCAAGAGCAAATTCTTTCCAGTTCTGATGTTCTAGAAAAGCATCGGGTTCTGCTTCGGTGAAGCCAAGGGGTCATGTGGTATGGGCGTGTATGGCTTGAAATGGTACCAAGAATTCTACACTCTCTGATGCTGCTTTGTGTCCTCTCCATGGACTGACACCTTTTCTGACCTTGGTTTTGGGGCTGATGTGGTAGGCAGGGAGGCAGCTGGATATTTACCAGCTTGTTGATGGATTAAGGATCACCAGAAGCTTTTGCCCTCTTTGCAGATAGGGACAGTGGAGCTCATCATCCCATTTAGTCTGTCTTGGGCCTTGCATCCTGGAGGCAGACTGGATATGGTGTTGCTCATGGCTTCAAAAGCCTAAGATGTCAAGATTCTAGTTTGGGGGCTCCATCTTGGGGAAGGTCAGGGGCCAGTGGAATGGATATTTTTTTGGCCATGTACCATCCACTTCTTCTGCTGGTAACCCTGGTTTCCCTTGGGGCTACCCTTTCTCACTTCCTAGTCCATATAGTTCAGATAAAAAATGACTCCCCTCCCAGTTCTTGGTCTGAACAATTGGAGTCTCAATGAATGGATGAGGGATGGTCATGCGATCCTAGCCAGGCCAATCAGAGGCAGAGACACTCAATTTTAGGGCCATTTTGAAACTATCAGGGAATATGAATTATTCTTTCTGCTGAGGATGTGGAAAGCACATGATGTGAGCCTAGAATTAGTGGCAGCTAATCTTGCTACCATCAAAGAAATTAAAGCCAACAGGAGGAAAGCAGAGATGACAGATGGAAGGAAGGAGACGGGGTTTTGATGATGATATTTAACTGCATGGCTCTAGTTATGCCTAAGTTCAACTTTTCAGTTTAATTAGGAAGTAAGTTCACCTTTTTTCCAAGCCACTTGGATTTTCTGTCACTTTTGGAGGCCTCCATAAGAGCCCTGGTTTATATACTTGGAAGGGAAATAGCTGAATGGCTTTGCCTTCTGGATTTGCTATGTGCACCTCATACTGGAGCCGTCAAGTGTTGAAGTTGCAGGTTCCCTTGGAGATCCTGTCTCCCTGACAATCCTATTTGACAGATAAAGAAATTCGGGCTCAGAAAAGTGAAGTGACTGATTGGAGTGGCCTCTGTGCCACTCTGTGGCAGGTCATGTCCAAACACAAGCAACTTCAGGTGGTCCACGGAATGTTTGTGTCAGGTGCTGTTTGTCATCATGCTGCATCCTTTCTCCACATGGGTGGGTGTGACAACTTGTGGGAAGAGGTGACTTGATCCCTGGGGAAGGATTTAAGAGGCTGGAACTGACCTTTGATGACAAATATGACAGATCCATAGGAGGTGTGCAGGAACCTGACTGCAGAATCCAGAGTTGTGTCAAAACAGTCTGAGTTATGGGTGCAGATATATTTTTTCCAGGTCACTGGTTGCCATCTGCTATCTGGCAGGGAAGAAGTTTGAATTTTCATTATCTGTGGTGAGTTGATAGTTGGGAGACCTAGACCTCGCAACCTTTAACCAGTTACTTAACCAGCCACAGGTTCATGTGGGAAATAATATAGCTTTTCCTCAAGCAGTTCAAATGCTTCAAATCCTGTTGATGTTTCCTGGTAAAAATTCTGGTTTGTGATCTGTTCAGTAAAATCATGGGCTTCCTCTTTTGGGGGACTGGATCTCAGCATTTCTCAGTGCTGAGTAGGAAAGGATGGGTAGGGAGGAGACTTGTATTCCCTCTAGGAATCCCACTTTCCTATAAGCTTTATGGATCACTAGGACTCAACTCCTAAATGACACTGGGTTCTTGTTATGTTGAGGATGTAAAGTGTCTTCCCACCACCAGGATCTTTCCTCCAGTCACAGAGTCTAGCCCTCCCTCCTCTTTCTACCCACATCCAGGGCCATGTAAGTGGGTCAAAGGACACTCAAATTTTAAAATTGAGCGCTCTAGGTCTCTTTATTAGTCATTCGACATCAGTTTGCCAAATAATAATGACAAATCTTCATTCAAATGAGTGAAGCAGTCCAACATTCAGGCCATAAACATCTATGTGCAAGAAATATATTTTGCTATAATTAAGTTTCATTTTTTATTTTGAGCCCCATTCTGATGGGAGGCAGAGCATAAATCCAGTAGGTTTCATTCCCTTTTCTTCAGGTTATCAATTAATTCAGGGCTTTGATTCCCTTTACTTTAGGATTGTGTCTAAATTCTGGGTGGTAATGGTGGATTGTAGAAGACCAAGCACCCAAGAGTGAGGGGCTATTGATATATGGTTATTGACACGAACTATTTGAATATACATTGAGATGCTCTTTGTCTTCTTTGGACCTTGGTCACTGATCCACATGGTCACTGCTGCCTCTTCCTTCTCCTTGACTGGACAGCTTTTCAGGTATCACTTTCTCTCAGATGCTTCTGTATCTTCTTGAGACAAGAAATGTTTGACTCCCTTATCCCCTCCCTGACTCAACTCAGTGAGGAGTACAGAACTCCAAAGGGTCTTTGGATCATTGCCTAGACACTCTATGAAGCCAGTTCTCCTCTACCTCCCAAGTACCATGCTGGGTGGGGAGAAATTCTGAAAGGCATGCCATCTCCTCAAACTACACTTGGGTCTCCTGTTGTATGATCCCTCAAGTAGATATAGAAGTTGTTCCATTTCCTCCTCCTATAGGGCTAAATCCAGAAGAAGTGGACAGAAGGTCTCTTCTTAGAGATCCACTCTACTTCTAACCCTTCTGATTGATGTCTGGCTTCTTCCCAGGATTATATGCTAGAAAAAATATTCAGAAATATATATATATCAGTTTAATTAATCGTGGTGAGGACACTTGTTTTTGCATTGTTTCTGATCTTAGGAGGAAAGCATTTGGTCTTTCCCCATTAAGTAAGATGTTAGCTGTAGGTCTTTTTTAGATATTTTTGCTGTTGTTGTTGTTGTTCCTTATTTATTTATTTTCCTCCATTAGATTTAAATTAAAAATTTTTATATTTTGTTATACAAATCAATTTTATTAATACATATCAACGAAGCATAAATTCATCCAAAGTGTACAATCAATGGCATTTAGTACAATCACACAGCTGTGCATCCATCACCCCAGTCACCACCAGAACACCTTCACCATTCCAGCAACAATAATAATACTACTAAAAAACCAAAATGAAAACAAAACAAAACTCATAATCTCTCAACCTCTCTATGCTTCACCCACCCCCACACATAGCTGCCACTCTGCTTCCCTCTCTCTAGTTTACTTGCATTCATACCTGGTGAAAACAGTTCTTATATATACAATATCACCCATATTCATATTTTACATGAGGTTTCACTATGCTGTACAGCCCCATGTTACATTTTTAAGCTTTCCTTCTAGTAATATACATGTCCTTAGACTTTCCCCTTTAACCATTGTCATACCCATATAATAGCTCTGCTAATCACAAACACCATGTTGTGTTCTCACCATTTCCATTCATTTCCAAAGATTTACAGACAACATTTTAACCAATTCTGCACAGATTAACCATTAGCTTTCCATTCTCTACCCTCATTCTATTTTCTGGTGACCTGTATTCTAATTATTAATTCCATGAGTTTACATAATATATTTAGTTCATAATAGCACAATCAAAACAGTATTTAACGGGAAGCGGACTTGGCCCAGTGGATAGGGCATCAGTCTACCACATGGGAGGTCCACGGTTCAAACCCCAGGCCTCCTTGATCCATGTGGAGCTGGCCCATGCGCAGTACTGATGTATACAATGAGTACCCTGCCATGCTGGGCTGTCCCCCGCATAGGGGAGCCCCATGCGCAAGGAGTGTGCCCCATAAGGAGAGCTGCCCAGTGTGAAAGAAAGTGCAGCCTACCCAGGAATGGTGCCACACACACAGAGAGTTGATGCAGCAAGATGATGCAACAAAAGGAAACACAGATTCCCATGCCGCTGACAACAATAGAAGTGGACAAAAGAAGAACACGCAGCAAAATGGACAAAGAGAACAGACAACTGGGGTGGGGGGAAGGGAAGAGAAATAAAAAACACAAAAAACATATTTTAAAAAACACCAATATTTATCCTTTTGTGTCTGGCTTGCTTTAATCAACATAATGTCCTCCAGTTTCATCCATGTTGTCAAATGCTTCACGACTTCATTTCTTCTTATTGCTGCTTAACATTACAATGTGTGTATACACCACAATTTGTTTATCCATTCATCAGTTGATGATACCTGGGTTGTTTCCAACTTTTGACAATCGCAAATGTCACTATGAACATCAGCGTGTAGGTGCCTATTTGTATTACTGTTATCAGTTCTTTAGATATATCCCTAGTAATGGTTTTGCTGGGTCTCACAACAAGTCTATATTCAACTTCCTTAGGAACTGCCAAATAGCCCTCCACAGTGGCTGTACCATTCTACATTCCCACCAACAGTGAATAAGCATTCCTATTTCTCCACATTCTCTCCAACATTTACAGTTTTCCAACTTTTAAAAATAGTGGTCAGTCTAATAGGTGAGAAATGACATCTCATTTTAATTTTGATTTGCATTTCCCTAATCACTAGGGATGTTGAACAGTTTTTCATGTGTTTCTTTACCATTTGTATTTCTTTTTTGGACATTGTCTTTTCAAGTCTTTTGTCCATTTTTTAATCAGGTAGATTGTCTTTTTACTGTTGAGTTGTATGATCTTTTATATATCGTGGATATTAAGGCCTTATCAGATGTGGTTGCCAAATGTTTTCTCCCAAGAGTCAGCTGCCTTTTCAACCTTTGAGGTATGAAAGTGTTAAATTTTGAGGAGATCCCATTTATTTATTTTTTCTTTTGTTGTTCATACTTTGAGTGTAAGGTTTAAGAAACTACCACCTACTACAAGATCTTGAAAATGTTTTCCTACATTTTTTTCTAGGAGTTTTATGGTCATCACTTTTCTATTTAGGCCCTTAATCCTTTTTGAGTTATTTTTTGTAGAAGTTGTGAGATAGGGATCCTCTTTCTTTCTTTTGGATGTGTCTATCCAGTTCTCCCAGCACCATTTGTTGAAGAGACGGTTCTGGCCTAGCTGGGGAGGGCTTGATAGCCTTGTCAAAAATCACTTACCTGTGGATGCGAGGATCTACTTCTGAGCTCTTGATTCAGTTCCGTCGGTTAATCTGTCTGTCCCTATGTCATTACCATGCTGTTTTACCACTGTAGCTAAGTAATATGCTTTGAAGACAAGAAGTGAGAGTCCTCCAACTTTGTTCTTTTTTTAAAAGACATTTTTGTCTATTTGGGGCTCCTTACCCTTCCAAATAAATTTGATAATTGGCATTTCCATTTCTGCAAAAAAGGCTTATGGGATTTTTATTGGGATTGTATTGAATCTGTAAAATGGTTTGGGTAGAATTGACATCTTAATGATATTTAGTCTTCCAATACAGAAACACAGAATGTCTTTCTATTTATTTGTCTTCGTTGACTTCTTTTAGCAATGTTTTATAGTTTTCTGAATACAGGTCCTTTATGTCCTTGGTTAAGTTTATTCCTAAATATTTGATTTTTTAAGTCACTATTATAAATGGAATTATTTTTCTGATTTCCTCCTCAGATTGCACATCAATAGTGTATAGAAACACTATTCATTTTTACATATTAATCTAGGATCCTGCCACTTTGCTGAACTCATCTACTAAGTCTTGTAGCTTTGTTGTGGATTTTTCAGGCTCATATCATCAGTGAATAATGAACGTTTTACTTCTTCCTTTCCTATTTGGGTGCCTTTTATTTCTTTATCTAGCCGAATTGCTCTAACTAGAACTTCTAACACAATGTTGAATAACCGTGTTGACAGTGGGCATCCTTGTCTTGTCCTGATCTCAGCAGGAAAGTTTTCAGTCTTTCACCATTGAGTAAAATGCTAGTTGTAAGTTTTTCATATATGCACTTTACCATATTGAGAAAGCTTCCATCTATTCCTATCTTTTGGAATATTTTTATTAAGAAAGAGTGCAGGGGAAATGGATGTGGCTTAACCAATTGGGCTCCCACCTACCTTACAGGAGGTCCAGGGTCCAATGCCCAGAGCCTCCTGGTGAGGGTAACTTGGACCATGCAGTGAGCTGACCCATGTGGAGTGCCGGCCCACACGGAAAAGCCACACTGCGCAGGAGTGCTGGTCAGCATGGAGAACTGGCACAGCAAAATGATGCAACAAGAGACACAGAGGAGAGAAAATAATAAGATGTAGCAGAACAGGAGCTAAGGTGGCACAAGAGAGTAATCCCTCTCTCCCACTCTGGAAGGTCCCAGGATCAGTTCCTGGAGCCACCTAATGAGAATACAAGGAGACACAGAAGAACACACAGTGAATGGACACACAGAGCAGTCAACAGGGAGAATGGGGGAAACAGGGTGGGTGGGAGAGATAAATAAAATAAAATAAATCTTTAAAAAAAAGGAAGAGTACAGTATTTTGTCAAGTGCCTCTTCTGCATCAATCGAGAGGATCATATGATTTTCCTTCTTCAATTTGTCAATGTGGTTTATTAGACTAATTGATTTTCTTATGTTGAACCACTCTTACATACCTGGGATAAAACCAACCTGATCATGTTGTATAATTCTTTTAATATGCTTTTGGATGCAGTTTACAAGTATTTTGTTGAGGATTTTTGAATCTATATTCATTAGAGATATTGGTCTGTAATTTTCTTTTTTCATAGTATCTTTGTCTGGTTTTAGTATTAGGGTGATGCTGGCTTCATAGAATGAGTTTGGTAGCATTCTTTCCTGTTCAATTTTTTGGAAAAGCTTGAGTAAGATTAGTATTAGATTGTCTTGGAATGATTGGTAGAATTCACCTGTGAATCCATCTGATCCTGGACTTTTCATCTTTGGGGTGGTTTCACTCTCTTCACTTGTGATTGAAGTCTTCTATTTCTTCTAGGGGCAGTATAGGTGGTTTGTGTGTTTCTAGGACTTTGTCCATCTTATCTACATTGTCTAGTGTTTTGCACTAGAACATACAGTTGTTCATAGTATCCTCTTATGATCTCTCATTTCTGTAAGGTCAATGGTAATGTTCCCTCTCTAATTTCTGATATTATTTATCTGTGTCTTTTCTCTTTTTTTCTTTGTCAGTCTAGCTAAGGGTTAGTTGATTCTGTTGACCTTCTCAAAGAACCATCTTTTGGTTTTGTTGATTCTATTTTTTTTCTCTTGATTTCATTTATTTCTGCTTTGATCTTTACTATTTCTTTCCTTAGGCTTGGTTTGGGATTAGTTTGCTGTTCTTTTTCTAGTTCCTCCAAGTGTGCAATTAGACCTTCAATTTTAGCTATTTCTCCTTTTTTTAATGTAAGCATTGAGGATTATAAATTTCCCTCTCAGCACTGATTTTATGGTGACCCATAGACTTTGACATATTGTGTTCTCATTTTCATTTGTCTCAAGATATTTGCTGAATTCTCTTGCAATTTCTTCTTTGACCCACTGATTGTTTAAGAGCGTGTTGTTGGAGTGGATGTGGCTCAAGCAGTTGAGTACTCTCCTCCCACAAGGGAGGTTGTAGGTTCAGTTCCTGGTGCCTCCTAAAGAAGACAAACAAATAATGAGCAGACAATGAGCAGACGCTGAGCAAAAACAACAAGAAAAAAAATTAATGAGCAGACAATGAGCAAAAACAACATGCAAAACAATGAGCAAACAATGTGCAGACAACAAGCAAAAACAAATGAGCAGGGAGTGGATGTGGCTTAAGCAATTGAGCACCCACCTCCCACATGGGAGGTCCTGGGTTCAGTTCCTGATGCCTCCTAAAGAAAAAACAAGCAGACAAAAAGCAAAAAACAATGAGCAAAAACTATAAGGAAACAGATGAGGGAGCCATCTCAGTGGGAAAAAAAGTGTTTAATCTTCATGTATTTATGAATTTTCTCTTTTTTCATCCATTATGATTTCCAGGTTCATTCTGTTATGATCAATTATGTATAATTTCAATCTTTTAAGATTGATTGAGGCTTGTCTTGTGATCCAACATATGGTCTATGTTTTGGGGAGAAATGCTCTATAGATGTCTGTTAGGTTTAGTTTATTTGTCATATTATTTGGGCTGTCTGTATCTTTATCCTCTATCTGGATGTTCTATCCAATACTGAGAGTGGTGTATTGATGTCTCCAACTATTATTGTAGAGACATCTATTTCTCCCTTCAGCTTTGCCAGTGTGTGCTTCATTTATCTTAGGGCACTCAGGTTAGATGCATAAATATTTCATATAGTTATTTATTCTTGATGAATTGTCCCTTAGATTAATATATAATGACCTTCTTCATCTCTTACAACAGTTTTGCATTTAAAATCTATTTTGTCTGATGTTATTATTGCTATCCTGCTCTCTTTTGGCTACTGTTTGCGTGGAATACCTTCTTTCAAGCTTTCACTTTTAACCTGGTTGTGTCCTTACATCTGAGGTGAGTCTCATAGACAATATATAGATGGCTCATATATATATATATATATATATATATATATCCATTCTATCAGTCTATGTCTTTTGATTAGGGAGTTCAAGGCATTAACATTCAGTGTTATTACTGTAAAGGTGTTACTTACTTTATCCATTTTGTCCTTTGGCTTTCTGTTGTCACATAGTACTATTTTTACTGTTCCTCATAATCTTCAGTTCTACATTCTTCTCACCTTTGTTTTATTCCTTTCAGGCTGCAGCACTCCCTTTAGTATCTCTTGTAATTCTAGTCTTTTGGTAACATATTCTCTCAGTTTTTGTTTGTCTGTGAAGACTAAGCTCATGCTCATTTTTGAAGGACAGTTTTGTTGGGTACAGAATTCTTGGCTGGCAATTTTTCTCTGTCAGTACCTTAAGTACATCATACCACTTTCTTCTCTCCTCCATGGTTTCTGATGAGAGATCAGCACTTAATATTATTGAGGTTCCCTTGTATATGATGCTTTACTTTTCTCTTGCTCCTTTCAGAATCCTCTGTCTCTGATATTTGTTATTCTGAATAGTTGGTGTCTTATGGTAGGCCTATTCAGATTATTTCTGTTTGGATTATGTTGTCCTTCTTGGATATTGATATTTATGTCTTTCGTAAGGCTTGGGAAGCTTTCAGTCATTATTTCCTTAAATATTCTTTCTGCCCCTTTTCTGTTCTTTTCTCCTTCTGGGATACCAATAATGTGTATGTTTATGCATTTTGTGTTGTCATTCAATTCCCTGAGACTCTGTTCTTCTGTCTTTTCTAGTTCAGATGTTCTGTCGTTGAAACCACCAATTCTGTCTTCTAGCAATTCAAATCTGCTCTTATGTGCCTCTAATGTATTTTTGTTATTTATTTTTTGTTTTGTTTTTCTAATGTATTTTGATCTCATCCATCATGTCTTTCATTCCCATAAAGTCTGTTACTTTTCTTTGTGGGATTTCAAATTGTTCTTTATGCTCCCCCAGTGTCTTCTTAATATCTGTAATCTATTTAGTCATGTTTTCTTTGAATTCTTTGAATTGATTTAGGAGAGTTGTGTGATTATCATTGATTAATTATCTTAAATCCTAGATCTGTTGAGGATATTTGGTTTGTTCCTTTGGCTGAGCCATCTCTTCCTGTTTTCTAGTGTGGCTTATAATTTTTTGCTAATGTCTAGGCATCTAATATGTTGATGCCTTTACTCTGATGCCCAATTTCTGTCTCTTGCCTATTTTTCCCCCACAGCTCTTCTTTGATATTTGATTCAACTTATTCTAAGTCTTTAAAAGTGACCAGTGTAAGTTATCAAAATTGTGCCAGGGACTCACTAATGGGGTGCAGATTTTCTCCCAGGAGTTAGGATACAGAGATAACCAAAGTGGTTTTTGTCCATGCACTTTCCAGACTGGCCAGAAGATGGTGTTCATCAGTGCACATTTCCATGGAGTTGTTTCAGTCTCTGTTTTCCCTGTGTTTTGGCCTGATTAGAGCTGAGATTATTCCAAGTGGGCTCTCCTGGCTTAATTCACTTAAGAAATGCCCCCTGACTCCCCCTTCCTTTTCCCTTGTAACAACAGACAGGGAGGAAGATGTTTGCTCCCCTCTTAGTCAGCTGCAGTGGGCCAAGGGTTTTGTGGGAAAAATAGTTTACATTGTATTTGAACATTGTATGACCTGTTCCTTATTGTAGATGTTGCAGTTCTGATAGCAAACAGCTGCTCAGTAGTTTCCAATAAATACAATGCAGAAACAGGTGGAGGCTCTCAGGTCCAGAAGCTGTAAGTCCCCTGGTCCCATCTTTATCTCCTCTCTTGTGTCTTTCTCTCTGTCCTTTTATTTAGTAAAGTTCTGCATTGCCTTCCCTTTGAGCCAACATATCATTGAGTTGATTGCAGCAGAGTTTTATCCCAGTTTAATACCTTGAGTGTGGGGGAGGGGAGCCCTTCCTGATTGCCATGTGGGTTTGGTAACTCAAGCTTGGTTTTTTGTATTCTTCACCTCTCTGTCCCTCACCCTCTTGGGAGTTGTGTAGTGCTGTCCTGGTCTGCTGACACCCAAAGCAGGTCCTTCAGACAGCTCTTGGCTCTTTCTCTGTTATTTTTGTGAGAGAGTTGAGCCCTGTCTGCCTAGTCTGATGTCATCTTCCCACAATGCCCCAGATGTTTTTTATTAAGTTGAGGAGTTTCACTTTTAATCTTAGTTTTCAGACCGATTTTGTCATGAATTGATAAAATGTTGAATATTTTCAAATGCCTTTCCTGCATCAGCTGATATTATCAAGCAACTTTTCTTTAGCCTAAGATGTTGGATTATTAATGTGTGGGGGGGTTGTTAATACAGTTGACTGATTTTTGAATATTAAACCAGCCTTGCATTCTTGGAAGAAACCACTTTTAGAAACCACTGGGATGTAATTCTTTTTATATATTGCTGAATTCTATTTGCTAATGTTTTGCTAAGGAGTTTTTCATCTGTATTCATGAAGGATATTTGCCAGTAGTTTTCTTTTTTGAATTGCATTTGTATGCTTTTGATATCAAGATAATATTGTTCTCATACAATGATTTGGGAAGTGTTCCCTCTCCTCTTATTTTCTGGAACAGACTGTGCAATATTGGTGTTGATTCTTCTTTAAACAATTAAACATAGTACTGGAAGTCCTTGCTAATATAATATGACAAGAAAAGGAACAAGGATGATCAGAAAGAAAGAAATAAAACTGTTTCTATTTGCAGATGACACGATGACCTGCATAGAAAATCCCAAGGAATATACAAAACATTCTAGCACTAATAAGTGAATTCAGCAAGACTGCAAGATTCAAGATCAATATACAAAATTCAGTTTCATTTCTATGTACTAGCATTGTACACATGGAAACTGAAATTAAAAATACCATTTATATTTCCTCAAAAAATGACTTAAGTATAACTCAAACAAAATATATAGAAGACTTAAATACTTAAATCTATAAAAGCTGAGCAAATAAATCAATGAAGATCTAAGTAAGTGGAAAAACATACCATGTTCATGGATTAGACATTTCAACATATAAAGGTATCTCCCCAGATTGATATATAGGTTTAAAGCCATTCAAAATACCAGGAAAATATTTTTTTTGTGTGTACCAAGGGCCAGAGATTCAACCCAGGACCTCATATGTAGGAAGCTGGTGCTCAATCATTGAGCCACATCAGCTTTCCTAAGTCTGTTTTTTCATTTGTTTTTCTTGTGGTTTTTTTTTTTTTTTTTTTTTTGGTATTTTTGAGGAGGCACTGGGAATCAAACCTGGGACCTCCCATGTGAGAGGTGGGTGCTCAACTGCTTGAGCCACATGACTCCCCCAAGAAAGATTTTTTGTGGTATAAACAAGATTCTATAACTTCTACAGAAAGGCAAAGGAGCTGGAATGGCTTAAATAATTTAAACAAAAAAAGAATAAAATGAGAGTAATCAGTTTACCTATTTCAAGACATAATATTAGCACAGGTTATTGGCAGAGATGCAAAAGTATGTGGTGGAGGGGTAGATACATAGATCAACAGAGCAAAAGAAGGAACCCAGGAATAGATGCACAAATAGAATCATCTGATTTCTGACAAGGGTACAAAAGCATTTCCAAGGAAGAGAGATAGTCTTTTCAACAAATGGTTCTGGAGCAACTGAATATCCATAGGTAAAAATAGGAACCTTAACCTAAACCTCATACTGTGTACAAAAAATCATCTCAAAATAGAACATAGATTTAAATGCAATTCATGTAACTACTAAATTTTTAGAAGCAAACAGGAAAAAATCTTCAGGACCGAGGACTTGGTGAAGAGGTCTTAGATATGATACCAAAAGGATGATCTCTTAAAGGAAATAATTCAATAAATTTGACCTCATCAAAGTTAAAAATGATCCTGTTAAGAGGATGAAAAGACAAACTAAAGATTGGTGAAAAACATTTGCAAACCACATATCTGACAAAGGATTTGTATCTATAAGGTACAAGAACTCTAAAAACTCAACAGTAAAACAATAATCTGTTTAAGTTTGCCAGGCTGCCAAAAGCAGAGAACATAAATTGGGTTGGCTTTCAATAGTGGAAATTTATTAGCTTATAAGCTTACAGTTTTGAGGCTGAGAAAAATGTCCAAATCAAGGCATCATCAGGCAATGCTTTCTTCCTGAAGACCAGTTACTGGCTATCCTGGACTCCTTTGTTACATGGCAGCATCTGCTGGTCTCCCTCCTCTTCTGGGTTTCATTGCTTTCAGCTTCTTGTTTCTGTGGCTTTCTCTCTTTGTCTGAATTCCATCTCTTATCAAAGTCTTTGGTAAGAGGATTAAGACCCATTCTGAGTGAGGTGGGTCACATCTTAACTTCAGCTCCTACTCACCAAACTTACAATGGGCCCACACCCACAGGGACAGATTATCTTTAAGAACATATTTTTCTGGGTACATACAGCTTCAAGCCACCACACCATCCAATTTGAAAATAGATATCACTAGACACTTATTAGAACAGTCAAAAAAAAAAGCATGATAATACCAAATGCTGGTAAGGATATGGAGAAACTTGATCTCTCACACATTGCTGGAGGGAATGTAAACTTGTACAGTAACTTGGGAAAAAAATGTTTGGCTGCTTCTTACAAAGCTAAACATGCTTTGCCATATAGCTCAACAATCACACTCCTAGGCATTTATCCAAGAGAAATGAAAACTTACATTCACGTGAAAATTTATACACAAATGTTCAGAGTAGTTGTGTTTATAATAGCCAAAACTGAAAAACAACCAAAATGTCCTTCATTAGGTAAGTAGCTAAACAAACTGTGCAACATCGTATTACTCATCAACGTAAAGTAATATGCAACAACCTGGATGAACTTCTAGGGCATTATGTTTAGTGAAAAAAGGCAATCTCAAAGGTCACATCCTGTAGGACTCCACTTACATAACACTCTCAAAATGACAAAATTATTCAGACTAAGAACAGATTGGTGGTTGCCAGAGTTTTAGGGATAGGGAAGAATGTGGTTGTGTTTTAATGGGAGATAGACTAATTCTGTACCTGGATTGCAGTGATGAAATAGTTCTGTATCTTGATTGTGGAGGTGGCTCCCCCAAATCTCCATATATGATAAAGTAGAATAAAACTACACTCACATTTGTACCAATGTCAATTTCCAGGTTTTGATAGTTACATAGGATGTAACCTTTGGGAACACTGGGTGAAGGGTATGTGGAACTCTGTGCTGTTTGCATCTTCCTGTGAATCTATAATTATTTCAAAATAAAAAGTGAAAAAATATATATACTAGAAAAAGCTGGTCTCTGACTTATCATAAATGTTTTCTAAATCAAGCCTGCAGGGCCTTGGTTTTTTAAGAACTGACTAAGCAAAATTTTATTTTATATGTTCAAATTTATAACATTTTTAAAGCCAATCAGAGAGATTCCTCTGTTGTCTAGTCTGTTAAAATTTGTTGTTTAACACATTTAGAAGTTCATGTTATTAAAAAATTTTATTGTGGTAAATTATATAAAACATAAAATTCACTGTTTTAACCATTTTTAATTGCACAGTTCAGGGTTGTTAATTACATTTATAACGTTGTGCTACCTTTAACACTGTCCATCACCAAATCAGGCTATTTTTTAATTATAGGGTTTTCAAAGCTATTATTGATATTTAGTGATGTACTGTGCATATACATTTTTAAAAAGTTAATAGTATCCTACCTTTCCCCATATGCCTAGTTCCATTCCCCAGAGGCAACTACTTTCAACTTCCCTGACTTCTTTCCTTTGTGTTTACCATGTCTCTAAATAATATGTTTATATGGTTATTGTATTATTTAGCAATTATGGATATTATTTGTTCTTGTTTTGTTATGGTAGATGTGGACTTAACTGTACCACAACCCTCCCACTTCTAACTCCCACCCAACATAGTTCTATCACAATCTTTGGCCAGTTCAGTTGTTGGTGTTTGCATCATTATAAGTATACAAATATTGTTCACTGCTGAGCAGAGCGTCTACTATTACCATGGTCATGTTCTTGTTTAACCCTTTGTTTTCCCTGGAATTAATACTTGCTTTGTTTTTTATTTGTTCATTTTTCTCTGTACCTGTGACTGCAAATTTCCTCATATGTTCTATCTCCTTGTTGCTCTTTTGGCCACCTATACACGTCTTTTTGGACTTCCCTTCACTGCTCTGTGGGGTTAGATCCCCTGTTTTCTGCATTCTGTGTCTTTCTCTTTATTTTTATATTAGCTACATAAAGAAAGGATATGTGGGAACCATAATATTTGGTTACATCTACAATGTTGTACTACCTGCAACACTGTCCATCACCAAATTTTGGATGTATGAAAGTGTCTTTAATCTGTTATCACTCTTGTTTGATAATCTGGTAGGGAATAGAATTTTAGGTTGAAAATAATTTTCTCAAAAAATGTTGAAGACTATGTGCTACTATTTTCTAGCAACTTGCTTTTGAGAACTCAAGGACCATCATGAGTCTTCCTTTGTCGTCTGATTTTCTGCACTTTGGAATCTTCATTTTTTGCTGGTATTCTGAAATTTCACAGTGATGTATAGCCCAGGCTTTTGAAACTTAAAATGTATTTCTCAAACTAACATCTTTGTTATGAGTTCCAAAATTCTATTTTGCAACTCAGAAGCAAAGAATGGACTCTTGTTCTGTTTTTCTTCTGTACATTCCTTCTCTGAGGTTATAAATACCATTGACTGAATGAGTGAACATCTAGGAGATAAGTGAAAGTAACAATGGAGGGAGGGATGTGACCTTGAGTTTCAGGACTCCATTACACACCATTGCAAACTGCCAGGGATAAGTTCTTGGGTGAGAGTAGGGGAGGAGATCTTACAGAGAATTAAAATCCAAAGACACCTAGCCAAGCCTTGGGGGAGTAACCAAGCAATTTCAAAAGTTGTGTACATTCTTGCCTTAACTGCCTTTGCTCAAACTGTTCCCTGGCCTGTAATTATATTTGGCTGCCTATAATAGAGAATTCAGTCCATTGGGTTTATTTTTTCAGGTAAAGGATGTCTGGAAATAAGCGGTCCAGGGCAATTGTGGTGGCTCCATGGACCAGTATATTACCTTTCTGCTCTGCCATCATTAGCTTGTGGCTTTCATCCTCAAGGTCACAACATCACTACTGCATTCTAATCGTTGAATTCAAGTTCCAAGCAAGAAGTAAGAATAGGAAGAAGTAAAGGACATTCTCTAGCTGTCTGATTCCGTTTAAGGAGCTTTCTTGACAGTCTACCTAGCAACCTTCACTTATATGTTTTTGGCCATTGTGCAAAAAAGGCTGGGAGATACATGCTTTTAGCTGGAAATATTGCTGTCAAAAGTGGGGTTCTACTACAAGAAGATGGGAAAAATGGATACTTGTGAGAGGACCAGTGGTCTCTGTGCCCATGTGTTCCCCCCACTCCCTCTCTAGCTACTGAGACCTTGTTCCTTTCTGAATACACAGGTGAAGTGCACCTCAATTTTCCTGATGCCGCAGGTAGAACTACAACTGCCAAACCCACAATACTTTTAGAGACCGCTGCCTCTCTGTTTTTACGTCATTTTTATTCCCGCCTGGAAAACACCCACTTCCCTATACCTGCGCATACCTCTTTACCTCCCCATGTATTCAAATTCAGCCTCGCAGGTCTAGAAACTTTGTCCAGGATTTCTTCCCCTGTCCCAGTCAAAAGTAACTCTTCTCCCTCCCTTGGAGTTCCATAGTTCTTTGTGCAGTTAGAGTAGGATAGGAGATTAGGGTGACCTACTGTTTGACTTGCACAAGATTGAAGGGTTATAGGACAATGGACTTCCAGTTTTAAAATCAGTCCCAGAGAAACTAACCTATTTGCTCAGAATTGAGGGATTTCTCAAGATGCTGGACTTTCAGGATTACAAGTAGGAAAGTTCTGGGCTAATGGGGATGAATTGGGCATCCTATATAAGAGAGAACACTGAACTTGGCAGACAGAAGGCAGAAAGGAGAGTGCTGGCTCTCTTGAGAGGAGAAAAGGCAGATTCCTTCCTTCCTTTCTTTTTTTAAAAAAAGTCAACTGATTGTTTATTGTAATGATTTATACAAAATATCTTCATAGCAACATCTTGGCCACTGTTTGACCAAAGAACTGGGCACCATAAGCTAGCCAACCTGACATGTAAAATTAATCATCACCATATGCTTAATTATAATATGGTTATATACAGTACATACAAGTATAAAATGATTAAATTTTACTTGATATTCTTAAATATCTGCTTCATTTCCTTAGGACTTCCTTGTCTCAATTGTTGCAAATGCTTCTTTCCTGGTTGCTCAGAACCACAATCAAACTCCCAGTCATTTCACATTGATCTTCAAAGTAAATGCCAGATCGAAATATCAATTTTCACACTCTTTTCTGTGTTCCCCATTTCTCACATGCTACACTGCAATAGTTTCTAAAAGTTGTGTCTTTTCTGTCCTTGCCTAACTTTAGATAATTTTCAAAAGAGCAACCAGAGGAATTCATTTCATATAAACATTTTTCACAGCTGTGCCAAAACCCTCAACTCTTTTCATTCTCACTCATCCTGACAGACTGTGGCCTCTGAATCCTGTGTCCATGTTCCTGTTATCTTTTGGGCCTCATCTCCACAACTCTCCCGTGTAGCCTCCACTCTAGTCTCAGGACATTATTTTGTCCCCCACCCACACCCCGGGCATTGTTATGCTTCTGCTCCCTCACTGTCAGGAAAGTGGGAGATTCCTTTCATTTCGCTTTCTGAAACATTCTTTTTCACATGAGTCTGCAGTTTCATAAATCACAACTAATTTGCCCACTGGGCAATCCTGCCACAATGTAATTCCTCCTTGTAGTGCATGGTACTGTCCGTTTATCTCAGTCGAGTAGATGGATAGATGGGCAGATGGAAGCTAGACCTTCACCACTCCCTGGTCAACTGGGCAGTGCTCTCAATGCCCCCCCATCACCCCTCCCCCCACCCCATGCACACACCCTCCCATTGCCAAGCCTTGCTGCAGCTTTGCCTTAACCTCTTGGCTTTGGGAGCTTTTTATGTAACTGAGCACTAAATGTTCCGTCTGGGAGGCTGGCTCCAAAAAATTTTGCATTTTCAGATATTTATGCCTTAAACTGAAGACCAAATACTGTGATTCCCTGTCTCCTGTCTCCTCACGGCATCATTAGTGGTTTTCAAGAGCTGCATTCTGTAAGTGAATCTGCCAGCTTGTCACTGGTGAGTTCTAAGCTACCAGTGACACTTGAAGAAACACCCAGAATAACTCCAACCAGCTAGCAATGCATACCAGGGAAACAGAAACCCAGACACATGAATTTATGGAGAACAGTGGGAATCTCATCTATAAAATCCCAGTAATAGCCTGTATCTTTCTCCAAGGAGCTAAGCAAACCACCACCTTCTCAGTACTCCTGCAAGGAGGATAACAAACAGAAGTTAGTGTTTCCATGCTACAGATGGGTACACTGAGATGCAAGAAAATTATTTAACTATTTAGTTATATACAGGTAAGTAAGAGTCATGTAAATATGTGACTATACAGAAAGGGAAGTAGTGAAGCTGGGGAGAGAGACTCATTCATTTATTCATGCGTTTATTCAACAGGCCTTGATGGTCCCCTATGTGCCCGGTTCTTTGCCAGGGAGGGAATAGGTACAAAGATACATGAAACAGGACTCCCACTCAGAAAGAGCCCTCAGTCTGGTGGAATAATCAGGCATTTAGGTCAATAATTTCTGTTTTACATGTGCAGGGCCATGGTGTGCAACTGGTCAGGTGCTTTGCTGCACAAAGCCTGTACCCTGGTCCTTGAGTTGCTGCATCTGCTTGCAGGAAGGGGACCTTTTTCTGGTGGAAGGCTATATGGGTAAGCCCTGGTGGCCCTCGGGCCTCAACTCCAGCACAAACGGAGAGCTTCCTAATCGTAGCAGCCCCCTGATCTGGGTTGCAGACAGAGTCCCTGTGCCTCTTCCCCTCTCTGGGCTTCCATCTCCTATTGGCAGTGTGGGGTAAGCAAGATGCATGGAAGGGTCCTTCCAGCATCTTCACCTAGGTAAGTGTGATTCTTGCAGAAGGGGGCCAGGCACACATAGAGAGAAATGTGTGTAAAGACATGATAATCTAAAGGGGGAACTTTAGGCAAGTCAAGTCTGGGATGTTCAGTCAGGACAGAAGGTCTCCTGAGAGCCCCAGTGCCCAAAGGTAGGGTATGTCCTGCCCCAGGGCCAGAGACTATTCTGCGGGCGGGTCAATTGGAAGTGCAAGCAACCTGGAAGGGTGAGGAGTGGCGATTGGCATTTAGAGATCAGCAGGGGGCCAAGGGCAGATTCTGGCTGTGAGTTTCAGTCTTTTCGATTTTTCACCAGGACAAGGGCTAGATTAAGCAGCAGGCATCAAAGCAAGGCTGGGCAAGCATGGGGCATAGGGGGTGGGACCCAGGGCCCGGGGTGCACTCTGACATGGCCTTTGCTGGGTCTATTTAACAATGATGGGCCTCCAAGGGGTTGGTTGACCATTAGCCCAGTCTGCCAGGACCTTAGACCCCGGCTTAGAAGCCTATAGGTGGGAACCACAGTGAGCCTGCCAGGAGGAGCCAAGGATAGCAGAGACTAAGAACTAGAAGTGGGGATGGAAATTGTCCACAACCGAGGAGGGGTCAAGCGTGGTGCTGTGTGCAGATCTTTGGATGGTACAGCCAGACATTTGAGATTAGTCCCAGTCCCAGCACTCTCGGGGTATGGGTGTGGGTGTGGGGGAATTACTTTGGATAGGCTCTTGGAAGTCTCAGTTTCCTCACCCATAAAATAGGTGATGATAATCTCTGCTTAGCGAGGTTGGAGATGGAATCTGAGCACAGGGCCTGGATCTTAGTAGGTTTTAATAAAGGACAGCTTTCATGAATTTGAGCAAAACATGCCAGAGTGCAGCACAGGCATGAACAGGGAGCAGGTTTCTGGCAAGGTGAAAGGGGATATTCCACCTGCCCCTGGATTTGTTAAAATGCCTACTTCTGCTGCACATCTGGGTCATCACCATCTTTGTCTTCTAAAGACAGTGGCAAGCTGTATCTATTGTACCTGGTGATGGGATTTCTATTTTGGTTGTCAACAGTGTCAAATAGATATTTACAACATGCTGTCAAGTTGGAACTGGACAGAGGACAGGAGCTCCGAGCCTAGGCAGGCAGCTTGTACCTTTGTGAGGGGAATATCACAAAATGGGATGATCAGGCAGACGAGCTCTTAGAGTTTCAGAAAGAGAGTGCCATTAGTGACAAAAGAGGAACATGCAGCTGCCACAGTGGTAGGAGCTGGTGGGAGGAATTAACTACAGTCCCTACACTGCACCATTTAAGGTGCATCTTTCATTTGATTCTCCTAACAATGCATGGGGGAGATGTTATCCCCATTTCTATAGATAAAGAGACTGAGTTTTAGAGAGGAGAAGTGATTAGATGGGGGTAATACAATGAGGAAGGGGTGACAGCAGGACCAGAACCCAGGTAACTGATGCCTCTGGCAGAGTTATGCCGCCACCCTTGAAGCTTGGGGTTTGTGTCTTATGGAAAGTAAGCTGCAGAGATCAAAGCTAATGATGCAAGCCAGAGAGGCTTTCCCCCTCTCTTTTTGTTTCTATTCATTGTATTTTCTATTTATTGATCCGGGGTGGGAATATTAAACCAGGGCATGTTAGTTCCTATTGAAAACTCTGCACAGCTTTCTCTGTCCACCCTCCCAGCCTGGTTGGGTGGTTCATTATATTCTCACAGCTCAACCCTTTGGAAAACAAGCCTGGGAGGGGACAAAGGGGGTTGGGAAAAAGCAACATTTTTCAGATGTTTAGTGCATGCCAGCCACTGGACCAGGTGCTGGGTTGTATAAATGTGAATATGACTAGTCCTTCCCTCGCAGTCTGATGAAGACAACTGACAGGCAGAAAAAATGAGAGCAAATTCTTACAAGAAAATGAGTGTGAAGATGCAGGAGCAGAGAGGGAAGCACATGATTGTGCTTCAGGAGTCATGAATGGCTTCTCAGAAGACATACTCTATGATTTGGGGCTTCAGAGGCTTCCTAGGCCAGGGAAAGGCATTCTAGGTGGGGGAACAGCAGCTGCGAAGGCACAGAACTCTGAGACTGCATGGTTAGGTGGAAGAACAGAGTCCATCAAGGATCCACCAGCCAACCCATATCCACCTGAGGAGGCCAGGGGTCACCTCTTCCTTGAAGCCTTTCCTTGCTCCCTCAGGCCCCTTCCCCTAAGCCTCCTTTGTGCACTCATCTCATGTAGTGCTTGGCACCTTGTATTGCTGTCATTTACTGGCACCTTGTATTGCTGTCATCCTGTTCTCTTACTACAGCCTGACTTCCCTGAGTGCTGGGACACCTTTGCCTCACCTTTGCCTCCTTCCTTCTCACATAACCTGGCACATGTCAGGGGTTTGAGAAAGGTTTGTGAAGTGACAGAATGAATGGTGTGTCTGAAGCATTGGAAGTGTGGTGAAGTGGGTTTGGACGTGAGGCTGGAGAGAAATGCTGGGTCTCATATACCATGCAAGTAGGCCTGGGGTACAGACATTCAGAGTCACTGCCAGTTTTGGATGGAGATCACATCATGGTCAAGGTCACAGTCTGAGAATGGTCACACCTATTCTGGTGGGTACCAGAGTATTTAATCTGGCAGGCAGATCCTAGATGGCACAGTATCCACCAGGGGTATTTCTGACCCTCTGGATGCACACAGTATTTGAGTGCACTGAGCAGAGTTCCAGGGAGGAGCCCCAGGGGGTAGGAGAAGCCCCGGCTTCTGGGCTGGGGTATCTTGACTACAGATAACAAACGATGATGCCTTGTGGTATGTCACTTGATAAGAAGTCCAGAGTGCAGTGAGCTTTGGGGTTCACAGGGTCCAATAACAGAATATGATTAATGTTCCTCCCATCTCTCCATTTTGTGACTTCAAGGTCAGCTCCATCCCAATATTGGTGACCCTCATAGTTGCAAGATGGTGGCAACGGTTCCATGAATCACACCCAGACGGATTAGCATGGAGATGGCAGAAACAAACCATTCATTTTGGTGTCTCCTTTCTACAATCAAGGAAACCTTTTCCAGAAGTCCCTGAGCAGTCCAACCCTCACATCTCATTGACCAGAACTGTATTACATTCTAACCTCTACACCAATCGCTGTCAAGAGACTGAGAACCCCATGACTGGTTTAGGAAAATCAGGATCCACCCTCTGGAGCTGGGGGTGGGGCTAGATCCCCCAGAAGTGGGTGGTGTGGAAGAGGGGAGGTTCTGAATCACAGAGCAAAGACCCAAATTCCAGACCCTGTAAAGGGGTATGGGGCCTGTGAGGATGAGCAGCAACCCCTAGGGGGAGAGGAACCGTTCCTGTAAAACCGGAGAAGGAAGGAAAGGAGTGAGATTGTTGGCCATGGGATAGGATTTCCAGGGGCACAGTGTGAAGGGCTGGGGAGGTGAGTGAGTGAAATGATGGAGGCTGGAAGGAGGGCATTAGAGTAAGGGTGCAGGCTGGGATGATTCCAAAGTGCACATGAAGAAAAGCTTCCCTGCCAAGCTTGGTGTTATATTGGATGCTGGCAGTCAAGTCTGGGATGCAATGGGGCCCTTGATGACTTAGTAGCCTGCATGGGTATTGTGGAGGCAGATGAGGCTGAGGCCTGATCTGTAGGAGGGAGACTATGAGAGCGATGGAGACTGCACAGTCTGTTTCAAACACTCAGCCCACACACCACACATTGGCAGACCCATAGGCACACACAGCCTTGCCATTTACAATTGTAAATTCAGATGGCACAACACTGCTCTTTGTCTAAATAAGAAAGGAGAAGCCCTGGTGTTTATCCAAAGAAGTACAGGGAGCTGTCTGTTTCAAACTGCCCCTTGACATCTTCACCTTTTGCCCACTATCCTCAGCCAGGATGCTCCCTTTCTCTCCACATGGGTTGTCCAGAAGGACAGATGGACTTCTTTCCAATGTGGATGGCTTCCAAGATAGCACAAGATAGCAAGAGAGTGGAAGCTGATAAGCTTCTTAAAGTCTGGGCTCAGAAGAACTGGAATATTATTTTTATTCTCCTGATGAAAGCAAGTTCCAAGGGCAGCCCAGAGTCAAGAAGGGAAACAGACTCCATCTTTTGATGGGAGGAGTGGCATGTTCATGCAGGGATGAGAAGAATTGTTGGGGGCCATCTTTGGAAATAAAAACTCTACAGAATTGGTGAGCAGCAGAGCCTGCATCTGTCTAATGCCAAATCCACAGCACTTTCTTCTACACCACTGCATCACTGATCAGAGCAAGGACTTTTCAAGCTGGCAACGACTCTTGAGAATATCTAAAGGTCCAAATATCTCAATGTCTTAACCTGGTTTCCTCACCAGCAGGTCTTCAGGCCTTTTTTGAGTGCATGTGGCTTATTGGGAAGGTGATCCCAGGAAGCCCTGGTAGGATTGCAGAGGTGTGAAAGGGAAATGACTGAAGCCATTAGACAGTACATCAATGAGCAAGTTATGCTGTTGGCAACTGGAGTTCAATCTTGATTGGGACTGCTGGGAGTCCATGTGGAACTCACCTGAGGGGCTAGGAAGCTGGGATGTTTACCCTCTTAATTCCCACTTGGGAGTATAGATACCATCCCAGACTCTGGGAACTCCTGCTTGATCTGCCATTCATTTTCAGGTTTGTTCAGGACACCTTCATTTACTGGTCTCCCAAATCTGCAGGTTTCTAAATGCCATGGTCTCTGGGCTGGAGAGGCCCTACTGCTGAATGTCATGGACCTCACATGCAATAACCTGGCTGGACTCTTTAGTTACTGAAAGAGCTTCAGACATTTCCAGGGCATCACATGGATCCCTCTGCCTGGAGCCCTGGACTATCCCTGCCACTTCCAACCCAGCAGTGCCTTATTACTGCAGGAACTGCAATTAGAAGTTGTGATACACTGTTACTTTTTTTTTTTAACCATGGTAGAATTCTTTTTTTTTTTTTACCCCATTTTTTATTATCTTTTTAAAAAAGATACATAGATCACACAAAATGTTACATTAAAAAATATGAGGTTCCTATATACCCCTACACCACCCCCCACTCCTCCTACATCAACAACCTCTTTCATCAGTGTTGGCACATTCATTGCATTTGATGAATACATTTTGGAACACTGCTTCACAGCATGGATTATAGTTTACATTGTAGTTTACACTCTTCCCCAGTTCATTCAGTGGGTTATGGCAGAATATATAATGTCCTGCATCTGTCCCAGCAATATCATTCAGGACAACTCAAAGTCCCTAAAATGCCCCATATCACCTTTTCTTCCCTTTCCCTGCCCTCAGCAACTCCCATAGCCACTGTCTCCACATCAATGATACAGTTTCATCCATTGCTAGAGTCACAATAATTCTATAGTAGAACACCAGTAAGTCCAATCTAATCCATATTTTATTCCTCAATCCTGAGGGCCCTGGGATGGTGATGTCCATTCCATCTCTGAATCAAAAGGGTGCTTAGATCCCACATGGCTGGGATTCTCCTGCTTGCATGTAGACTCTCTCAATTCCCTGGTGTGGTGGTTGACCATTTTCATCTCCCTGTTAGCTGACCTGGGTAAGTCCAATGAACTGGAGAGCAGGTGTTGCAACTCTGCTGAGGCTCAGGGCTCAGTTGGCACATGGATAATTCAGAGATTCAAATCTCCTAAGGATACAACACTCACAGCACCAACCACTGGTTCAGTAAAAGTGACAGAAGAGGCATGTTTAGAGAGGTCACAGCTGAGTCCAACTCCATCACACTCAGGAGCATAACTCCAGAGCCATCTGTCATGACTGTAGGACCTGGGTGTCTCCGTAGCCCTCAGGAGCACCACTACCTGAGGTTGTATCTACTTTGGCTGTCTCTGAGATCCTGCTGAGATGTGGGTAAGTGTGACTCCTCTGATGACCTCCCAACTCATTTTGAAGTCTCTTAGCCATATAAACTCCTTTGTCTTTACCATTTCCCCCTTTTATTCAAGGTTTTTTCCTAGTAGCATCACCAGGTACTGCTTGGAAATCCCTCAGCTCCAGGGAGGCTCAGACCCAGGAGTCATGTCCCATGCTGAGTTTGGCTTAGAGAGTGGCCACATTTGAGCAACATGGAGGCTCTCAGGAGGTAATTCTTAGGCACCCTGCAGCTCTAAGCCTCGTTGAAATTTCAAGCACACAGGTTCATAAGCATAGTCATCAGTATCAAGGGCCCATCATTGGACCATCCTTCTTCACTGGTCTTTGCCCTTGCACTTGGGGGATTGTTGCTGCTCCATTGGGAAGTGCACCAGAGTTCCCTGGAATACTCAGCACTCCCTCAGTTGTCATGTGAAACTCTACCCACTACATCAATACCCAATGAACATCCAAACATATCTATATACCTTATATGCATGCCCTGGAGAACTCCCTCCTACCCATGCATCCCCCATCAATGACACCCCACATCAGTGCTCTTTCCTGCCATAGTTAAACCCCTCTGTGATACAAAACTTTTACAAAAATTAAGTCTAATATATTGCCAAATTCAATTAATAGGAAAATGAAATAGTAATGATAGGTTTAAAGATTAGAAATAGAATACATAATAATTTAGAAAAACTAAAATTAAGTAAAAAGCACTGTTACTTTGAAGACTGCCAAAGAACCATGCCTAATGTAGTATTCACATCCTTGCATAGTCCCTTCTCACCTTGGCTCTGAGCTTGGCCATGTGACTTGCTTTAGCCAAGTTTAGCAAACATAATACAAGGAGAGGCTTGAAAAGTTGGGGCTTTTCCTCTTGCAACCCAACCACTATCCTGTAAGGAAGTCCAGGCATTCCTGCTGAAAAGAGAGACCATAGGGAGAAACTCTGGAAGATGAAAGAACACATGAAGAGAGAGAGAAACAATGTGGAGCACTGAGCAATGGGACATGTGAGTGAATCCTTGTGTCTTCCAACCCAGCACAGTGAACAGCTGAATGCAGTGGGGGCAGTGAGCAGAAGAACCCCTCGGGTAGGCCCTGTGAGAATTCCTGACCCTTGAGCAAATAAAATGGGTTGTTTTAAGTCACTAAGTTTTTTTTTTTGACAAAAGTACTCATAGTAACTTTATTAATATTAGCCCCAAACTAGAAATAGTCTAGGTGTCCATCAGTAGGAGAATACATAAACAAATTGTGATATATTCACACAACACAATATTCTCAGCAATAAAAGGGAACAAAATTGATACACAACAATATGGGTGAATTTCAAAAACATTATATAGAGTAAAAGATTTCTACTTGTGAATTGATATGATATGATTTTACTACTTTTCTCCATGGTTTCAAATATTGCAGCTGTGTTACCTGTCATGCCATTTCCTTTGACAGAGACTGAGATAAATGTAAGGATCAAAGAGAATGATTTGATATCTATTATCTTATTTATCTTTGAAATGGTTCTAATGAACTATTAGTTGGACAGGCATTATTATGCCACTTTACAGACAGAGAAAACAGAAGGACAGAGAAATGAAGGGACTTATTTAAGGTGACAGGGACAGTAATAGTAACTATAATAATAAAATATTGAGAACTAATTATGTCAATTTTACAATCATTCTCTTATTTAAGCCACTAAGTTTTGGGTAGTTACACAGCAATAGATAACTGAAATAGTACACCTGGCCTAGTAGATAATGAGCATCTTTGGAGCTACTGCTCTGTAAGTTTACTGACACCTCATCTCCTTCCTCTGTAAGTTGAGGGGTGCTTATCCAAAGACACCCAACACCAAGTTCAAGAAAGTTGAGATTTAGAGTGATGAGTTCCACCTACCTGGTTCTGGGCTCGATAACGGTGGCAGAGAGGTAGGTGTAACTGTCCCCTGGAGGAGCATTCTCTTGCTGGAAGTCTCTGTAGGTTTTCTAGCAGTTTATTTGTGGGTACTGCCCAGCAGAGATAACCATCAGTGCCACTGAAAGCCTAGGCAAGGAGGGTGGTGAGTTCCCTGACTTGCTGTAGGAACCTCTCACCCACAAGCCAGAATGTGATGCCCAACTCTGTGGGCACAGCCTAGGAAGCCCACAGGAGTCCTAGGCCAGCTCAGGATCCCACTGTCTGCCCCATTCTCTCTGAGCTGGAAGACCTCATCAGGAGGTTCATTTTGACCCAGGTGCTGTTAACGAGCTAGACTAGGCTGCTGAGAATCAGCTCAGAAAAGATACAGATGCATCTGAAATCCCAGAGTCACAAAACAGCAGAAAAAGAAAACACTATTAAAGACTAATCATCCTTTAGGATTTTTTCAGTGAGTTCCTCTGCTATTTGTGTGCAAAAATCATTATCAAATGAAAATGTCATCTCTGAGCAATGGATTTTGTATCCAGTGGTGAAAGCATACAGAAACGGCAGGTAAAAAATTAATTTCCATACAAATAAGCAAAGTCTCTAATTAAAATCTCTCCCCATCCAAATTAAGATCACCAAGTAAATAAATCCCCTAAGCTTATGTATGTACTCAGTTCAAATTTTATTAATAAAACCTAATTTGTTTTCCCAATTTTATGGACTAAATTCCCCAGTTATGTTATTTATTCTTACCACCTTTACTTCTTGAATCACAAAATAAATGTCAATTTCAAAAGTTAGTTGGTGAATATTCATCTCTCTCCCAAGAATATTGTGGGTGGGAGGCTTTTTCCTGATTTAGAAGAGGGGGAAAAAAATCACAGTTTAAATATGAAGTACACATAAAAGAAATTGAAAAAGTTATAAAACAGACTTTTTTCCTTTTATTCCTTTTTATCCTCCTCCTTCACTCTAATTCATTAGCCTCCTCTCCATAGAGACCATTCTAATATATTTAATGTGTGTTGTTTTGTTTGTATGTCTTCTTGTAATGTGCACTGTTGTTTTGTGGGTATCATTAATTGCTGCTCTTGGTATATATTATAAATCCCATTGTTTCTTACTTTTTTCTCTTGGCATTGTGTTTCTAAGCTCCAGCTATGCTGCTGTATGGACAGCTGATCTGCTGATAGTTTTAACTAGAGAGCACTCCATAGTGTCTGTCCTTGGTATTTCACCAATTAATTTTACCAGAGACAGACTCCCAGATGGCCTCCAACTCCTGATCCCTTTAAACACCTCTGTGATGGCCATCTCCTTCATGTTCCTTTAAAGACCTAATAAAAACAAGTGTTCCTACATTTTATTTACAAGCCACAGTGCCTATTTACATGCCTTTATGTGCTACAAAGAAATCCATAATACACGGATTTATAATGCTGAGTTTAGAGTTCTTAAATCAGTTTTTTCATAAAGAAAATGTTCAAAAACTTTAAACAGTTAACATTGTAAAATTAAAAAACAGAGAAATCGTTTTAGAAACAGATAAGCTCCTCAAGCAGTACATACCCTGTGAGGAGAAAAACACGTTAAAAAATCAAATCCATTGTACTCATTCAAAAGAAACTCACACTCACAGTAAAATCCCCCAAGGTCTGTACAATCTGAGTTCATTTTTCCAGTTGAACAATATTATGATTTGTTTGAGGAGACCACGATATTACTGAACAAATGGATCCTACAGGTCCTCATTTGCCAGCACATGGCCCCTGTTTTTGCACAATCTGCTTCTGCAACACCAACATTCTTAGTTCTCTTTTCAGTTTTAACTCCTCCTTGAAAGGGGAAAAGTTTAAGACATCTATAGATAGAGGGTGACTTTCAACCTGCCCTCTTTCCCTGTGGGAAGTTATAACTCTTGCACTGTGCATATCTCTTACCTGTCAAAATGTCCAACCGGTTCAAAAGATGGATTTTCAAAGTGCTTTATCTTTCTTTTCTCGGGCCCTGGTATTTTTGGATCCTATTCCAGTTTGGATCCGACAATTCTCCCTTTAGTAGCAGCTCCCAACCCCAGCTAGGGACCTGTCTGCTTGTGAGCCTGTGGCCATTCCCTGGTCCCTTCAGCAAAGGGGAGATCTTTTCCCTCGAGTCTAGTGGGTCTCTGTTTTCAATGACCTAGTTCCTGCTCTCGCAAAGCATTCAAATGGAGCATCTGACTTTCATGTTTTGAATCTTTCTCTCAGAACAAATGCTTCTCCAGCTTCTGACATGTGGCCTTCCTGAATCCAACAGTTACACACTTAGGCAAAAACAGTTTTTTCTAGAAGTTCCTGAGCGCTGCATAATTGCTTGAAGAGTGAACAATTCACCCTCCTGGTCCTTAAAGTGCTTGTGAAGATTCCCAGCCCTAATCAGAAGGCAGTTTGCCTGAGGGCTGGCTAACTGCCCCTCCCTGCACAGCAGGTCCTTTATTTGGGATTTAGGCACATCATGATGGTTTGGATCACAATTTACTTGGGTCTTAACTCTCATATCCTTCCCACTAATCCTAGAACCTTGAAATCTCTACTTCTTTCCTCCATCTCTGATGCTTCAGAATTGTTCCCCTTAATTCCTATTGAAGCCTCCTTTTTTTATTGTTTGGTCAAAAAAGATGTGCAAGAATAGCCAGGAAATTTTAGGGATGGTTAATAAAGTAGGGAAACTTTCCCAACCAGATGCTGATGTGTATTAAGCCATGATAACTGAAGAAATTTAGTACTGGAGGCACATGAATTGATGGAGGGATAGAAGATAAAATCTCAACAAAGAACAAAAACCCAAAAGAACTTAGAATATGGAAAAGACAATATCTCAAATCAGTGGTTAAAGATTGGGTGATATGGTATACAGTGCTGGGAGTACTGGTTAATCATTCTGAGGGGAAAAGGTTAGATTCCTACCTCACACTAGATAGGTTAAACATTTAAATGCTAAAAAAAAAAAGAGCGAGCGAGCGAGAGAGAAAGAAGCCATCAGTAGACTAGAAAATATTGATGGATATTTATTTAATCACAAGATGGAAAGGACTCTTTAAACACAGCAACAAAGACAAAAACCAAGAAGGAAAATAGTGACAGATTTCACTAAGAATGAAAATCAGACAACTTGATACATCTAGATCCTACTCTAAACAAAGCTTAAAGGAACCGGGAAAATTTTAGTAGTGTATATGGCAAATTATTAATACACTGAGAATCTTCATAGATCAGTAAGAATAAAGGTCAGACTAATGTTGAGTCCTTAATAAGGCACCTTTGCTTGAGGAAATCTGCTGACCACCTGGTAACAGGTGATTACATCAGACCCTTTCCTCTCCTAAAGGGGCAGCAAGTTGTTCTTTTCTGATTTTTACCTACTCCAGATATGGGTTTGCTTTCCCTACCCAGTGTCTCTGCCAGCACCACCATCTGTGACTTGACAGAATTGGCACGGAATTCTGAATAACATGGCCTCAGAGAGAAGAACCCATTTTATGTAAAAAGGAGGTCTGACAGTGGCACACAACACTGGGTTCTACTGATCTTCCCATGTAGCTCATTACTCAGAAGGAGCCAGCCTAAAATTATAGTGAAATGACCTCTTTAAGAATTAGAGACTGTGCCAGCTCTGGGATAATACCCTGTTGACAGGCTTGGTGTGCCAAATGTCAGGATGTAATGTTACAGTAATGCCAGTAGCTTCAAACACAGGTCTGGGAAACAGGGCAAAGGGGCAGTAGGATTGGTTCCTTTTACCATCACTCCCAGGAACACACTTAAATCCATGTTCCCTTTCCTTGTTAACTCAGGTTCTGTTCGATTAGAGGCCCCATTTGCTTCCTACGTGAGGAACACTTCCATTGGGGAACACAGTAAAAGTTTGACTGTACTTGAAGTTTTCACTATCAGATGGTCACTTTGGCTCCTCATACCCATGGATCAGTAGGCAAATGAAGTTATTACATTGTCATAGGATGAGCAGGGCCTGAAACCAGGATTTGAATGAAGTAGTTTATTTGGGAGATGATTCCAAGAAATACCAGCAAGAGAGTGGGGAAGTAAGACAGGGAGAGGAAGGAAGTCAACATAGGGTGTTGGTGAGCAGGTTGTTGCTACTGAGAATCTCTGGGAGACATGTGGAACGTGGGTTGTCTTGACAGAGGGACAAGGAAGATGGGGTATTTTACACTAACTCCAAGTAGTTTCCAGGGGCTTAAACTTCATGGCACCTCTATCCTATGCTGAATGGGAGGTGAATGTGTTCTTAAGGCCAGAGAAAGCCCCCAGGCAGGGATCAATGGTGTTTGCAGTAAGAAGTACTTAAATGCACAAAAATGGTGACTTAAATGATGACTACTTAAGAAGTACTGGAATGTACAAAAATGGTAAGTGATGTGGGGCTACATGTTAGCTTGATTTTCAGTACAGTCTGCTCTTCAACTTTTTGGGGGTAGAGTCTCTCCAAATGCTTCATAGAAGCCTTCTGGCTTTTACACTATACCCTGAGTTAAGGTTAGATGACCTAAAACTGTTATTGTCTTTCTTCATATCTTCTATAATAGCTGCCAATCATTGCCATAATCCTTATAATTACTATCATTGCCATATTTTTCAAGTGCCAAAGATATTGCTTAAGCCAGTGCAAACTCTTCCACCTCTGCCCCATCCCATCTACCACAGATGAGAGATTTGTGATGATGTACAGCATGGCAGAGGTTATAGCCACCCTACCTACCACCAAAATTAGGATTCTTGTTGCCATTTGGCTAGTGGGAGATCCAATTTCAGAATCCCAACCCAAGTGTCTGCTTCTTAGGACCACTTCCAGAACCAAATGTCTTAGTTTAGGTTCTCCCTGAAGCAAATGCTGAGACTAGAATTTGACTGTGTTTATTTGCATAGATAGTTTATTTGGGAGTGATTCCAGGAAACACTAGTAAGGAAGTGAGAAAGTGGGACAGACAAGAGAAGGAAGTTCATACAGTATATGCTAATGACCAGGTGACTATTGTGGCCTACTGGGGATCCCTCAGGCTGGCGACCTCTGGAAGATGATGTGGGACATGCCTCAGAGCTGTTCCAGTCCCACCAGAGGGGTGAGAGAACTGGGGTATTTATTTACTAGCTCCTATTCCTTATTAGTTGTGATATCCCAGGGGCTTCCACTGCTCTTCACCCACAGCCAGAGAAAGCTCTTGGCATGGTGTCTTCAGGGCTTGAAGTAAAAAGCTTCACATATACAGAGAACAATGACTGCCAAGGGGTTATGAATGGCCTCTGACAGTGCCTCTCCAATTTGGGGAATTGTGTAAATTACCCTAATTATCAAAATATGCTGTTGCCTCAACACAATGGGGCAGAGAGGAGTATGCTGGAGCTCAGAGGATGCACTGGTGTATCCATGCCTGGTGAAAATGGTGAATGGGCAGTTTTAGCAACCATGGCCCCACAAAGGCAAGGTAGCTAGAGTTGCAAATCCTTCAGTGGTGAAGACCTAGGTGATCTCACCAAGAAAACCTTAGCTGAGCACGATGGCTGAGGGTGAAGGGCATCTAGAGTCTGTGGTAGAGAAAGATTATTAAGTATGGATTTAAGACCAGCTGTATTATATCATGTTGGAGAAATTGTGGCTGACCACCACCTTGTAGGGGACTCTGTGAGGATTTGAAATTGATTGAGGACATGCATGAATCTCAGTGGTGTAAGGAGTAGACTATATAAAACACCAATTGTGTGTCACTTTATATCCTCTCCACATTACCTCTTGCTCTACCCTCCCTGTGGTGGCCGGTTTCACACAGGCTTTTACCAGCTTTATGCAGTTGCAACCTGATCGCTCCTTTCCTCAGCCCTGGGCAACGTACCTCTCAGTTCTTACCCCAGGCATGGAAACCCCTGGGAACCTGCTTGAAAGTCATATATGTACTGTTCAAGGTGAGTTCACTCCCATGACCAGTGGTGACAGAAGCCAATGAACAAATGCTTTCTGTTTCATCTCTGGGAAAGTTGGTGCTGGGATGTCAGGAGGCAAGTCCAATGTAAGTTCACTCCTATGACCAGTGGAGACAGACGCTAATGCTTCGTCTTTCCCTAGGGAAGATGGTTCTGGGATGCATTTCATTCGGCTCCTCAGTAGGAGTCACTTAGAGGCGTAGGATTGAGCAAAGTTTGATAACACATTCTTTTTTTTTTTTTGTTTAACCCCATATAACCGCCACCCCCTTCTCCTCCCCCCAAAACAACAATCTCCTCCATCATCATGAGACATTCATTGCATTTGGTGAATACATCTCTGAGCACCACTGCACCTCATGGTCAATGGTCCACATCATAGCCCACACTCTCCCACATTCCACCCAGTGGACCATGGGAGGACATACAATGTCTGGTAACTACCCCTGCAGCACCACCCAGGACAACTCCAAGTCCTGAAAACGCCCCCACATCTCATCTCTTCCTCCCATTCCCTACCCCTAGCAGCCACCATGGCCAGTTTCTCCACACCAATGCCACATTTTCTTCTATTACTAATCACAATAGTTCATGAATAGAATATCATTAAGTCCACTCTAATTCATACTCTATTCCTCCATCCTGTGGACCTTGGAATGGTTGTGTCCACTCCACATCTATATCAAGAGGGGGCTTAGATTCCACATGGATGCTAGATGCAATCCTCCTGCTTTCAGTTGTAGGCACTCTTGGCTCCCTGGAGAGGTGGCTGACCTTCTTCAACTCCATGTTAACTGCGTGGGGTAAGTCCAATAAGCCAGAGTGTAGGAGCTGAAGTCTGTTGAGGCTCAGGGCCTGGCTATCACATGGTCAGTCCAGAGATTCAGGTCCCCTGGGTATATATATATATATATTTTTTTTTTTTTTTTTTTTTTTTAAAGATTTATTTATTTATTTAATTTCCCCCCCTCCCCTGGTTGTCTGTTCTTGGTGTCTATTTGCTGCGTCTTGTTTCTTTGTCCGCTTCTGTTGTCGTCAGCGGTACGGGAAGTGTGGGCGGCGCCATTCCTGGGCAGGCTGCACTTTCTTTTCACGCTGGGCGGCTTTCCTCACGGGCGCACTCCTTGCGTGTGGGGCTCCCCCACGCGGGGGGACACCCCTGCGTGGCACGGCACTCCTTGCGTGCATCAGCACTGCGCATGGCCAGCTCCACACGGGTCAAGGAGGCCCGGGGTTTGAACCGCGGACCTCCCATATGGTAGACGGACGCCCTAACCACTGGGCCAAAGTCCGTTTCCCCCCTGGGTATATATTAAACCCCAGCACCAACTACAATTCCAGTAAAAGTAACAGGAGAGGCATGTGAAAAAAGATCACATCTGAGTCCAGCTCCATCACACAGAAACACAAACTCCAAAGTAGGGCCAACTGACATGGCACTGAACTCCATCTGCCATGACCATAGAACCTGTGGGTCTCTGTAGCTCTCAGAAGAACCAATACCCAGGGTTGTGTCTACTTTATCTGTCTCTGGGACTCTGCTGAGGTATGCATAAGGGCAACCCCTCTGATAACTTCCCAGTTTTTTGGAGACTCATAGTCATATAAATTCATTTATACTTTCCATTTCACCCTTTGATTCAGGTCAAAAAGCATGTTTAACTCCTGGTATTATATGCAGATTGAGATGTTCTGCTGGTCTGAGTTGACCCTTTTATTCAAGGTCATTTTCTAGTTACAACATCAGCTGGTACTTGGTAGTAATCCCTCAGTGCCAGGAGGCTCTTCCCCAGGAGTCATGTCCCATGCTGGGGGGAAGACAATGCATTTACATGCTGAGTTTGGCTTCGAAACTGGCCACATTTGAGCAACATGGAGGCTCTCAGGAGGTAACTCTTAGGCACCCTATAGCTCTAGGCCTTGTTCTTATTTCAGGTGCACAGGCTCACAAGCATAGTCATTAGTGTCAAGGGCTTATTGTTGGACCTTCATTCTTTTTTGGTCTTTGCCATTGCCTTTGGGGGATTGTTGCTGTTCCTGTAGGGACTGTGATAGAGCTCCCCTGGCTAGGAACTCAGCACTCCCTCAGTTGTTGTTTTTAATTGTATCCACTATGAAAATATCCAAACATTTTTATGAACCCTGGATATATGCCCTGGAGAACTCCCTGACAACCATGTGTCCCCTGTCAATGACATCCCACACCAGTATTCCTCCCCTGACATTGTTAAACCTCTATGTGATCCAAACTTCTTGAAAAGTGAAGCCCAATATATTGCCAGGTTCCGTTAATAGTAAAATGGAATAGAGTGATGAGTTTAAAGGTTAGATATAGAATACATATTAATTTAGAAAAATTAAAGTAAAAATAAATTGGGGTATCAAAAAATTTAAAAATGCAAAAGCTTTGTTTTGATGTTTTGCCTTCCATCACTGCAATAAGTGTTGCCCTGTATGCAAATTGGCAAGGCAACTACTTCCGTCTTTTCCTCAGTGTCTATGTCCTATCTTTTTCTTTTCTTTTTTCTAATTATTAAGCTTATCTTCACAAAAGTTTTAGAGCACAATAATTCATATATACAATATACAGTACTCTCACATATGCAACATAAAACCTTTTCCCTTCCACAGCAATAATCTTTTTACATATTCATATCATATTTACTGAAACTGATGTACAGATATTGAGACAATAGCTTTCAAACAAGGTAACATTTGTGTTTACATTGTGGTTTATATTTTAGACTACACAGTTTTCTAAATTTTTAGTTACCTTATGTTTTACATCATGATTTACATTTTAGCCTATCAGCCCCTATATATTTTTGGTGTAATTTAACATGTCTTATATCCATCCTTAAGTACTCTTGTGGAACACTTCTATTCCCCACAGTTACATTGGTTCCATCTATTCAATACCTCTTTCCCCCTCCCCTTAGGGCCCACAGTGACAGTCAATCTTCACTGCTTGAAGGGCCATGTTCAGAGATACTTGCAACACTGTTGAGGGCTTCACATGCTCAACTGCCCTAATGCCCTGGGAGCCACTATTTCTCTTGAGAGATACAATTCCCTTTATTTGAGGGCATCAGTCCTCCCTAGGAGGTGGGTATACCTTCACTCTCATTATATGGGTCTCTAGCCAATGATATAACCCACTATGGCAAAATGAGCATTCACATATTCCCTAGGAACCTGTCCTGCATCAGATTATCCCCTTTAAGCATCTTAAACACCTTATTATATTTTTGAAAAAGTTTTCTCAGAATTATACTCTCAACCAAATACCTGACAATCTCCTATGTTCATATGCTGCCCCATCCTCCCCCCAATTTCTTGGGCAATATTACCCATCCTCCCATCCCTAGCCCCCTCAAGCCTGCAAAGCCTCACCCAAAGGTAACCCTATGCCCCCATTTTATCCCTTCCTTGTACAAATACTTACCTCCAGCTTATCATAGATTTCACCCATGTAGGTGTCAGCTTACATCCTTCCTCTACCCCCCCCCCCCCAATTTCCTGTAAGTCTATCATCCAGTCTCTAGCTCTCTGAGGCAGCTTGGTTTACTTATTTCGTATCATTGAGGTCATGTAGTATTTGTCCTTCAATGCCTGGGTTCCTTCACTCAACATAAGGTTCTCAAGATTCATACATGTTATCATGTGTGTTTGTAGTGTATTCATTCTTAAAGCTGAGTGGTATTCTATTGTATGTATATACCACATTTTATTTATCCATTCATCTGTTGATGGGCATTTGGGTTGATTCCAACTTTTGGCAATAGTGAACAATGCTGCTATGAACATTGGTGTGCATATATTGGTTTGTGTCCTTGTTTTCAGTTCTACTGGTTATATATCCAGCAGTGGAATTGCTGGGTCATATGGCAAATCTATGGCTAGTTTTTTGAGAAACTGCCAAACTGTCCTCCAGAATGGCTGGATCCTTCTGCATTCCCACCACCAGTGGATGAGTGTTTCCATTCCTCCACATCCTCTCCAGCATTTGTAGTCTTCTGTTTTTTTCATAGCTGCCAATCTTATGGGAGTAAGATGGTATCTCATTGTTGTTTTGATTTGCACTTCCCTAATAGCTAGAGATTGGGAGCATTTTTTCATGTGCTTTTTAGCCATTTGTATTTCTTCTTTGGAGAAGTGTCTGTTTAAATCTTTTCCCCATTTTTAAAAATGTGTTGTTTGTCTTTTTATTTTTGAGATATAGGAGTTCTTTATATATGCAGGTTATAAGTCTCCTATCAGATATATGGTTACCAAATATTTTCTCCCATTGTGTAGCTCTCTTTTCATTTTCTTGACAAACCCTTTGAGGTGCAGAAGGCTTTAATTTTGAGGAAGTCCCATTTATCTATTTGTTCTTTTGCTGCTTGTGCTTTTGGTCTGAAGTTCATGAAGCCATGTCCTATTACAAGGTCTTGTATATGCTTCCCTACACTGCTTTCCAAAGTCTTTATGGTCTTGGCTCTTATATTTAGGTGTTTGATCCATCTTGAGTTGACTTTTGTATAAGGTGTGAGATGGTAATCCTCTTTCATTCTTTTACATATGGATATCCAATTCTCCAGGCACCATTTGTTGAATAGGGCATTCTCTCCCAGTTGAGAGGGTTTGGTGGCTTTATCAAATATTATATGACTATATATGTGAGGATCTATATCAGAACTCTCAAGCAGTTCCATTGGTCTGTGTGTCTCTCCTTTTGCCAATACCATGCTGTTTTCATTACTGTAGCTTTGTAGTATGTTTTGAAGTCAGGTAGTGTGATTCCTCCAATTTCATTTTTCTTTTTCAATATGTCTTTGGCTATTTGGGGCCTTTTTCCTTTCCAAATAAACTTCATAGCTAGTTTTTCTAGTTCCTTAGAGAATGCTGTGTTGATTTTTATTGGGATTGCATTGAATGTGTAGATCAGTTTTGGTAAGATAGACATCTTAATAATATTTAGTCTTCCTATCCATGAACATGGAATATTCTTCCATTTATTTAGGTCTTCTTTGATTTCCTTGAACAGTGTTATGTAGTTCTCTGTGTATAAGTTTTTTACATCTTAGTTAAATTTATTCCTAGGTATTTGATTTCTTTATTGACTATTGTAAATGGTGTTTGTTTCTTGATTTCCTCCTGAGCTTGCTCATTATTGGTGTACAGAAATGCTACTGATTTTTGTGCATTGATCTTATAACCTTCAACTTTACTAAACTCATTTATGAGTTCTAGAAGCTTTGTTGTAGACCTCTCAGGGTTTTCTTTGTATAGGATCATGTCATCTGCAAATAGTGAAATTTTGACTTCTTCCTTTCCAATTTGCATGCCTTTTACATCTGGTTCTTGCCTCAGTGCTCAAGCAAGTACTTCTAAGACAATGTTAAATACAAGAGGTGATGGTGGGCATCCTTGTTTTGTTCCTGATCTTAGAGGGAAGGATTTTAGGATGTCACCATTGTAAACGATGTTGGCTGTGGGTTTTTCATATATACTCTTTATCATGTTCAGAAAATTTCCTTGTATTCCGATCTTTTGCAGTGTTTTTATCAAGAAAGGGTGCTGTATTTTGTCAAATGCTTTGTTGAGATCATCAGTTTCTTCTTTCATCAATATGGGCTGCTTATGTGTTTCTAGGAATTTGTCCATTTCCTCTGAATTATCATTTTTGTTGGAATATAGTTTTTCAAAGTATCCTCTTATGATAGTCTTTATTTCTGTGGGGTCAGTGGTGACATCTCCTTTCTCATTTTTTATTTTGTGTATTTGCATCTTCTCTCTCTTTTTCTTTGTTAGTCTAGCTAAGGGTTTGTCAATTTTATTGATCTTCTCAAAGAACCAGCTCTTAATTTTATTTATCTTTTGAAGTGCTTTCTTATTTTCTATTTCATTTAGTTCTGCTCTTATCTTTGTTCTTTCTTTCTTTCTTTCTTTCTTCTTCCTGTGGGGTTACTTTGTTGTTTTTTTACTAATTCCTCCAGATGTTCAGTTAGTTCTTTAATTTTTGCTCTTTCTTCTTTTTTGATGTATGAATTTATGACTATAAATTTCCCTCTCAGTACTGCTTTTGCTGCATCCCATAAGTTTTGGTATGTTATCATTTTCATTAGTTTCAAGATAGTTATTAATTTCTTTTGAGATTTCCTCTTTGACCCACTGTTTTTCTAAGAGTGTGCTGATTAATTTCCATATTTTGGTGTGAAATCTGGCCCTCTGGCCCTTGCAGATTTCCAGCTTCACTCCACCATGGTCGGAGATATTATTTTGTATGATTTCGATCTTTCTGAATTCATTGAGCCTTTCTTTGTGGCCTAACATATGGTCTATCTTGGAGAATGATCCATGTGCACTTGAGAAAAATGTATATCCTGCAGTATTCAGGTGTAATGATCTGTTTATGTCTATTAGATCCAGGTCCTTTAATATAGTATTCAAAGTTTTTGTTTCTTTATTGATTCTCTTTTGAGATGTTCTGTCCAAAGTTGATAGTGGTGTATTAAAGTCTCCCACTATAATTGTAGAGGCATCTATTCTTTCACTTAGTTTTTCCAGTGTTTGCCTCACATATTTGGAGGTGCCCTTGTTAGGAGCATAAATATTTATGATTGTTTGTTCTTCTTGAAAGATTATCCCTTTCACTAATATGCAGTATCCTTTTTTTATAGAAAATTTTTAAGAAGATTTATTTGTTTTATTTATTCCCCCCCACCACCACCCCGGTTGTCTGTTCTCTGTGTCTATTTGGTCCATCTCCTTTGTCTGCTTCTGTTGTTGTCAGTGGCACAGGAATCTGTGTTTCTTTTTGTTGCATCATCTTGTTGTGTCAGTTCTCCATGTGTGCAGTGTCATTCCTGGGCAGGCTGAACTTTCTTTCGTGCTGGGCGACTCTCCTTATGGGGCGTGCTCCTTGCGTTTTGGGCTCCCCTACATGGGGGACACTCCAGCATGGCATGTCACTCCTTGTGTGCATCAGCACTGCGCATGGGCCAGTTCCACATGGGTCAAGGAGGCCTAGGGTTTGAACAGTGGACATCCCTGTGGTAGACGGATGCCCTAACCACTGGGCCAAGTCCCCTGCCTGTAGTATCCTTCTTTGTCTCTCACAATTGTTTCACATTTAAGATCTATTTTTTCTGATATTAATATAGCTACTCCTGCCCTTTTTTGGATATTGTTTGCCTATAGGATTGTTTTCCAGCCATTCACTTTCAACCTCCATGAATCCCTGGGTCTAAGATGTGTTTCTTGTAGACAGCATATAGATGGGTCATATTTCCTTATCCAATCTCCCAGTCTGAATCTTTTGACAGGTGAGTTTAATCCATTGACATTCAGTGTTATTACTTTCAAGGAATTCTTTATGTTAGCCATATTTTGTTTGGACTTGTGCTTGCCATATTTTGTTTGTTTGTTTTTCCTTCTCTTTTTGTCTTTTTTCTTGTGATTACACTCTCCTCCAACTCTGCCTCTCCTGTTTTTTCTTTCTTTCTGCAGAACTCCCTTTAGTATTTCTTGAAGGGCAGGGTTCTTGTTGGCATATTCTTTTAATTTCTGTTTATCTGTGAATATTTTGAACTCTCCATCATTTTTGAATGCTAGTTTAGCTGGGTAGAGTATTCTTGGTTGGAAATTTTTTTCTTTTAGTACCTTGACTTTATCATACCAGTGCCTTCTTGCCTCCATGGTTTCAGATGAGAAATCAGCACTTAATCTTATGGAGCCTCCCTTGTATGTGATGGTTCTCTTTTCTCTTGCTGCTTTTAGAATTTTCTCTTTGTCTTGAGCATTGGATAATTTGACAAGTATATGCCTTGGGGTGGGCCTGTTGGGATTTATTGTGTTTGGGGTGTGTTGTGCTTCCTGGACATGTACATCAATCTCTCTCAGTAGATTTGGGAGGTTTTTAGCCATTATTTCCTGCAACAGCCCTTCTGTCTGCTTTCCCTTCTCTTCTCCTTCTGGGATGCCTATAATACGTATGTTTGTGCATTTTGCATTGTCATTCAGGTCCCTAAGTCCTAGCTGGATTTTTTCTATCTTTTTATCAATCAGTTCTACTATCTGTTTGATTTCAGATGTAATGTCTTCCACGTCACTAATTCTCTCCTCTGCCTCTTCTAATCTGCTGCTATTTGCTGCAAATGTATTTTTGATTTCTTGAACTGTGGTGTTCATCACCATCATATTTGTTATCTTTTTGCACATGTCTGCAATTTCCTCTCCAAGTGTTTTCTTCATATTTTTAATCTCTTATTTTACTTCATTAAGTTGGTTTCTAATATATGTTTTGAGATCTTTAATTACTTGTCTGATGTTCTGCTCCCCTTCCTGGTTTTAATTTGTTCTTTGGGTTCAGCCATGTTTTCCTGATTTTTGGTTTGGTTTGTAGTTCTTTGTTGCTCTCTGGTCATCATTTTATCTTGATGAGTTTAATCGGTTCCTTAGCTTCTTTGTCCAGTCTTTGGGATTAATTAGTTGTTGTTTGTGCGTAAATGTTATGTCTTCTCTTTGTCACTTTGTTCTTCTTACTCTATTTTCTTTCTTTTTTTTTTTGTAAAACTTTTTTTTAATTTATCTATAAATTTATAAGCCAGCCAGCTAAACTACTATAATATTACCATGATACAGCAAAAACAAAACATCTATCTACATATATTAATGTAATTAACAAATTAGAGGCAATAAAACACAGAGCAGAAGGGGTAGGGAAAATAAATGAAGGAGGTCATCATGATAGCTTAATCCTTCATCTCAACAATTCAGACTTTTAGTTAAGCAAAGCCTCCCAGTCCTATGAAATGAATACTCTATCACACTTTATACTTTTACTTCCTACACTTGAGGTTAGATCCTAAAAATATGCAAGTATTGTATCAAGTTCTCTATAGTCATAGACATCTTATATTTACCTTGGCTGCTTTGGACAACATAAATCTGGCCTGTTTTGAGTTTTTGTAACCTCTGATTAGACTCATAACACACCCCACTCCCACCCCCCAGTTACACAGTGAAAACCAGGATAAAGTCAGATACACAGCACTCAAGAAAATTCTGCAAGGAAGGATGTAGTGCAGGCTCTGCCCAGATAGAGACTGGATTATATACCCATCTTTACCCACACTTTCACATATCTTCAGGCTGTCCATTCATGCAGTAATAACTTGGGAATAAATCCATGGTTTGTGCGGTACTATAATACTTAACAGCTTGCTGTATTACATTATGGCTTTCCCCAATACTTCCCAAGATGGCCTCCAAATCACTGGCATAATTTTGCTGGAATTGGATCTGGGACTGCAGGGATTCCTCTCCACTGTTCTGGAACTGGTTGTTCCAGGCTTGGGTGCACCAGGTCTGGGTGTTCCAGGAATGGCTGCTCCAAGTCGGGTTGTTCCAGGCCTGGTTGTTCCAGGCCTGGTTGCTCCACATTGGAAGGTTAGCAGAAGTGTTCACCAAGCACCCCTGGGGATAGGGAGAGTAGAGTCCCAGGTATTCTGTAGGTGCTAAGCCCTTCTGGGTCATACTGTTGCTACTCTTTGACCAGCTAACATTTTTCTGCCACCTCTTACATTTCATTCTCTGGTTCTGGAACCAGGTCTTCACCTGTTTGTAGCTGAGGTTCAGAACGTGGGAAAGTTCTTGCATCTGCTGGAGACTGAGGTATTTCTGTCTTTGAAATCGGTCATTGAGGATACACAGCTGGGCCTGAGAGAACACGGTCCTACTCTTTTGTTTCTTGACTGGAACCTCATCTTCCTTCTCTGCTGTACTGTTCTCTCCAGCAGCAGGTAGTTTCATTTTGGGACTGGTGGAAGAATCAGGGCTATCCTGAATAAGCAGGTCCATGGGAGAAGGAAGAGGAGAGACTGCTGTCTCTGACTGGGGAAACTCAGCAGATGATATTTGCAAGGATGCATAATTTTCTTCAGCCTTATAAATCTCAGGCATTGGTGAAGACTCCCTGGAATCAGATTTGGGGCAAGACAGACTTTGGGGAGAAGCTAGATCCACACTCGTGTTTACTGAGTAGGAGGAGGAGGGAAAAAAATCAAAGATGGAAGACCTACAGGTAAAACAGCAACGATAGCCAACCAGCCCAACACAGCAAGAGACGAAGAGCACCTTACTCTATTTTCTTGTTGCTGGCTAAGTTCACTTTGAAGAAAAATATTAGGGCCAGGGAAAGCAAAATGAGTAAGAAAAGAAAATGTATAAAGTAGTATTGGTAATAAATGTTAAAAGAGCAACAATGTGAGATCTGGGAGAATGGATATTAGACTCATGTAAGTTGTGTAGAGTTATAGCAGTAAGTAGAGTACCCATAATGAGACAGTCAACTGAATATGGGGAGGAATATAATATGAATTAAAAAGCCAGTGTTTTCATGAGAGAGGGAAAGAGAAAAGAAAGACAATAATATCAAGAGTGGATAAAAGACAGAAAACAGAACAAAGTATTAGAAATTAAAAGTCAGTCAATTTGGGGGCCAAAGAAAGGGAGGTGGAATGTAAGAGAAACAGAAGATGATGGAGGATAGCAAGATGTGGGGAAAAAGGGATAGTGTAGGTGGCCAAAATCAATACACAAAGAAAAGAGGAAATGGAGAGTGAGGAAACACAGCAAGTGTGAAGCACTCCCTGCAGCACCTATTATATAAAGAAAATAAAATAACGTAAGAAGAAAAAGAGAGAAAAGAAAAAAAAAAGAGAAGAGAAAAAGGGGGTGGGCAAAGAAAAGGGGGGGAGGGGAACAAGCAAAAAGTAGAAAAAGAGAAAAAAAAACTAAATAAATGAAAAAGGACCTCTTGCAAGAATCTCCTCTGTCACCGTCCCACTAAATCGACATCCAGACACCTTCTGCCCTGCAAGCACCCAAAACAGCCCAGTTCAGCAGGACTCCAACCCTATTCAGCCGCTTCTTTGCAGGAGAGATTATGAGGTGCACTCACTCAGAAGACATCTTGCCTATCCACTATCAATAACACATTCTTGGATCAGTTTTTCCTTCTTTCCTGCTTTACTCTTCTTGTCCATCCCTCCTGCTTCTTGGGATTATATACCCAAATAGACTAATTTCATGCAAGCTTTAGGGGGAATCCAGGCTAAACTACTTAAGTTCCCATGCAAATATGGAATTAAGCTCACCTTATAAATCACTGCTGTATCACTTCCTTTTGTTGCATTTGATTCAAATTGCTGAAACATTACAATATCAAAACTCAATACTTTCCCAGGTAATGTCTGCTCTGAAGCACTATCACTGTTTATTCTTAACTTCATTTGCAGGTGAGTTTTCTCAATGTTATTACCAACATTATTACTGTGGTGGTCCTCTCGCTAGGGCAAATAATACTAGTTTGTTGTTGGGAAACAATTCTCCATGAGACTTTCACATTTCTGCATGTGTTGCAAGAAGAGGCACTGACTGCCTTTGTTCTGGACTAACTTTTCAAGGATGTTTGTGTAGCAAACAGCCTTGGAAGATAGGGATAATATCTCTTTCCAGAGCAAAGGCCAGGCATTGTAAAAGATCTGCATTCCCTAAGTTTGGTGTCCTATCCTGAAATGCAACCAATGAGTGTAGAGGGGTCACCTGCCCTCTTTATGTCACCCTGTGCTAATTAGGGCTTAAGGAATCAGCACAAAAAAGGGAAAAAGAGATGGTACTTTGGCTTGTGTTATTACCCTGAGTCACAATGCCTTTTTTTCTCTGAAACAAGAGTCTCTTGTCTTCTGTTAGCATCCATGTAACTGTGGCAGGCTAACTTGCAGGGTGAAATCTTAATAGACTCTTCACATTCTTGATATTCATGTGCAGTTTTAGTGTTTACTAAGACCCTAAATCCATTTAGTTAAAATCCCACTGTGTTGTTGCAGAATTCATTCATCAATCACTTAAAGAATTTTTATTGAGAACCTTCTGTGAGCCCAGAACTCTTCTAGGGCCTAGAAATTGAGCAGTAAATAAAATGGACAAAAACACCACTTCCTGGAATTCTCATGAAGTATTCATTTGTGCATCCTGTTACCTCTCCTTGTTTTGTCTCACCTAAAGTCACTGATAACACCTATTTTATTCCCTCCTTTAACCTTGAGATCAACCACTCTTTCTTCATGTGGAGCAGATTTCTTCTCTGAATTTCCTCTTAGATAAATACCACCAACTTCTCCCACTTTGAGACTGAGAGCCTAGCTTCTGGTTTCTGCTTCTGCAACCAACCCTAAGATCTTGGATTCACCACCTTCACATCCATAAACCTTCATGTCCTCATCTGTGAAATGGGTACAATGATGAGTATCTTGTTGGGTTCTGGGAGGATTTCATGCACAGAAAATCACTATGTCTAAGCAGCACACAGTGACCATTCACTTCCTCTCCTTAAACCCAAACCCTAGCCCGGTCCTCAGGAAGGAATGGTTGGAAAGGAGGAACTAAAGTGCTTCTAATTTTTTGGTTTTCTCCAATTTCTGACTCATGACTGCTCAGACCTCATGTTGTGTCTGTGCCCTACTTTCACCCTCTGATTTCTATAGTCCTCTCAGCTGTTTTCTGCCTGTAATGTGGTGCAAAACTCCACACAAAGAACATGGCTTCTTGCATCTAGTGGCAGCTTCATTGCCAGCTAGATTAGAATAACACTAACTTTTGGTACCATAGCAACTGCTGTTGGTTTCGCAAGCACTGACTTTTGAAGCTGCTTAAAAATGTGCAAAACATTTTGCATAAAGTGGTTTTACATTACCAAGAGTATGCCTTTCATTCTCAAGACTCTTCCTTAAGAAATTTTACCTTTTTTTCCCCTTAGAAACATTTCAAAATTTGTTTTTTAAAATAGTTGTTTTAAAACTAAGTTTGACCATAAATTTCCTCATTTTCACTCAGAACCAAATATTTTAAAGTGGCATGCATATAAGATATAACAATGAGGTTTTGTTCAAAGCAGCTGCAGGAATGTGTACTGGGGAATTATAGAAGCAGAGGGAAACTGGGTTCAACTCTCTCTTTGTTTACTGTGCACCAAATTAGAAGGGGTTTTTGTTCAGAATCAGCCTGCACCCAGATGTGGACCTCAGACATCAGTCTTGGGGGATGCTGAACTTCTTTACTAAATAATGTTGTGGGTCTTTCTTTTTACTTTTTCTAAAAAAAAAAAATCACCAGATCTTTTCAGGCTTAACCTAGACCCAAGACTCCAATTCTGTGACACACCACACAGGTTAGGGAGCTTGTCTGGGTCTGTTACCCCTCGAGAGGGTGTGATCCACACTGCAGCCTATGTGAATACACCCCTAGGGTTGTGCAGTGACAGCCTGTACCTCTGAATATCGCAGCCCAAGGTCTGTGTCCCTTAAAGAGCTTATTTCAGAAAACCGGTGTTCAATTTACTTCTAACCACTTACTGCTACTGCCTAAGAAAAATCAAGGATAAATCTAGACAAAAAAGTGTGGAATATCCTGAGAATTGTTTCTGCTTCTTCATGTCTGTTGCAGATACAGAGCTAACCATAAGGGTGGGAGGTAGGTGCGCTATGTGAGTTTTGTTTTTTACTGACTGGGTGACCACGACTAAATTTTTTCATTTCATTTCATTTCATTTCATTTCATTTCATTTCATTTCATTTCATTTCATTTCATCTCAATTTCATCTCAATTTCATTTCATATTTTATTTTTATTTTTTAATTTTTAATTAATTTTTTTATTTTTAAAGAGGCAATAGATTACATAAATGATACATAAAAAATCTAAGGGATTCCCATAAGCTCCCCTCTCTCCCCTTCCCACATTTTCCCACAGTAACAACATCTTTCATTAGTGTGGTACATTTGTTACATATTGAAGCATTGCTACTAACCATGGACTATAATTTACATTATAGTTTATACTCTGTCCCAGACTATAGTTTATATTATTGTTTATACTTTGTCCTGCACAATTTTGTAAGTTATGGCAAAATATACAATGGCCTGTATCCATCACTGCAATATCATGCAGGACAAATCCAATGTCCTGAAAATGCTTCCATATTTCACCTATTTTTTCCTCTCCCATCCCTCAGAACCTCTGGTGGCCACTGCCTTTACCTCAATGATAAGAGTTCTTCATTGCTAGAATAATAATAAGTCTATAGTAGAATAATAGTAAGTCTACTTTAGTCCTTTGTTCATTTCCCAAGCTTGAGGATTTTGGGATGGTGATGACCACTCAGTTTCTATTTGAGAGGGGACTTAGATTCCCATGGGGCAGATAGATGGAGCTGTTTTGCTTGCAGTTGCACACACTCTCTGTTCCTTGGGATGGTCATTGTCCATCATCATGTCCTTGTTAGTTGTCCTGGGTATGTCAAATGAACTGGAGAGTAGGTTGTTAGAAAGAAATCTTCTTCTGGAAGAAAATAAGGTTCACCCGATTGTGGAGAAGTAAAGAATTTATTCTCAATCTTGCAAGAAGGGGCACACAACCAGAAAACATGGCTTGTGCGCTGAACAAAGAAAAATGACACAATTTTTACCCCTAAGCCTAGCACGCAAGCTCTTCCTCTGTTTCTCCATAGATTGGATACTTGAGAAGTTCCAGCCTATCTGAGAAGATCTAACTTTCCTGCGCAAAAGTTTGTGATTCACCGCTTCCCTCATCACATTCCAACCATTTTAGTTTTTACCTGCTCTCCTTTGCCAAATAAGGAATGGAATTTAGTGCTGAATTGGTATTGACTTAGCTCTTTCTTGGGCATCTTTTTTACTGCCTATAGGACTGGCTCAAGCTGGTTTCCTTTGTTGCTGTTTAACCCGGGAGTGGGAGACTGAGGCAATAGGCTGCCAGGTTACATTAATCAATATTTTCTTCCTTTATGTGAAAACTAAACTAATCTTCATTTCTTACAAGATGTTGCAACTCTGCTGAAATTCAGGCTCAACTGGTACATGGAGTGACCAAAAATTTAAGTCTCTGGGACACATATTTATCAAGTCTAGTGCTAATTATAGGTTCAAATGAAAGGGGCAGAAGAGCTATGTGTAGGGAAACTAAATGAGTCTAACTCAAATTTAAAACAATTTGAAATAATAAAAAAAATTATTTTAGACATTGTTTCTTTCATCACTGTAAGATCTGTTGTCTTTGTATGTACAGTGACATTTTCTTCCATATATTCCCCTAGTGTCTTATTTTTTTTTCATTTTATCTTCAAAGAAACTTTAGGATACAGAAAGTCACTTAGAGAACTGGTGATTTCTATATACCCAACACCCTCCCCCTTTCCCCCTCTCCCTTATTAGTAACATTTTACATGCGGATAGTACAGTTCTGACAATTGATGTACAAATATTGAAGCATTGCTACAAACCATGGTCAATGATTTACACACTCAGTTATTTTAAACTTTCTGTATCCTCCTCTCTTCAACTGCAAAATGGTGACAACCTGCATATCACAAGGTTGGCTGAAAGCACATGTCTGTGTCTGGAAGATGTGATCTTGGCATGACTGCCTCCTTGTCATTCAAATATCATTTTCTGAGAGAGGTCTTCCCTGACCATGCAAAATAAAGAAGCCCCAGCCACTTGCTATCCCACTGCCCTATTTTACTTCTTTGCATAGCATTTATTACCAGCTGGCATTTTTCTTTCCTTCTCTCCTTCCTTCCTTTCTTCCTTTCCCCCTCTCTTCCTCTCTCCATCCTTCCTTTTTTCCTTTTTTTCTTTCTCAACATCCCCTTATTAAAATACAAGATACCCAAGAGCAGCCACCTCATCTGCTTGGTCACTTCCAGCATGGAACAGTACTTGACACATAGTAGGCCTTCAACAAGTAGGCTAATACATTTTTTGCCTTCTTCCTTTGGCTGGTATCTAGCATTAGCTTTTCAAAGCTTTGAAAGAGATTACTACATTTCCCATTGTGGCAGTTTGAGATTATTTATGAATCCCAAAATGAGAAAGATTATTTGTAAACTAATCTATTCCTCTGGGTGTGATACCCATTGATTGCATTAAGTTCAGTGAGGGGCCTCTGATTGTTTACTTGATCAAATCAATTTAGGGCTTCTGATTGGGCTACATCAGTAAGGTGTGACTCAGGTTGAGTACCCACTCCCTTGGTGTGCCAATATAAATGGACACTCACTCAAGAAGACACCTGGGAAGAGAGAGAGCGCTGTCATTTTTAATCCTGGGGCCCCAGGGAGAGATGAGCCATTTGCCTGATAGTTTGTAGCTGACCTTGTAAAGTGACCAGAGCTGCTGAGCTGCTGAGAAGGCTGGGAAAGAAATGAGTGAGCCCTATGCCAGAGACTGATTAGGAAGCCCTGAAAGACAAGCCTTATGCCCAGATTGGGAAGAAGCTGGGCCCCTGGACCCTCAAGAGGAAGAGGAAGCCCAGGAAGGAGAGACCAGGCAGAGATCAGTGACCATCTTGCTTCACATGGCAACTGACTTTGGTGAGAAAGCAACCTTGAGCTGTACTTTTCAGGGCCTTGTAACTGTAAACCTCTACCCCAAATAAATGGCTCTTTATAAAAGCCAACAGATTTCTGGTACTTTGCATCAGCATCCTTTTGGCAGACTAATACACCCACCCTACCAGGCATGGCTTTGGCCTGGCTTCCAGCCCCCTCAGATTTTTCAGATGGAGCCTTTTTGCACTGAGATGTCAGTCTGTTCTGGCTTTTATAAACACAGAACAGAATAATCTTAAATCTTTGACAAAATAATCGGATATAGTAGAGCATCACATTTCAGGTTTCCCAAGTTTTCCACTTTTCAAATGTCTCCTGGGGATGGGGACAGCTTTCCTCAATCTTTGGGAAACATGGCAATATGAGTCACTAGAAGGATTTCCTAAGCGGCTGAGAAGTCCCCAGGGAACCTGGAACTCAAGCCAATGAGGCCTTACCCAAGGGGTATATGAAAATTGAGCAACAGAGAAGGGGCTGCAAGGAGAAACTGGAAACAGGGATCCAAATCCATTCTGTGGGAAGCAAGATGGTCACTGATCTCTCCCTGGTCTCTCCTACCTGGGCTTCCATTCTGCTGGAATTTGAAATTTTACTGAACGTGAGAGTAAGGATCAATTTGATTATAAAAAGCAACCCAGATAGAACCTAGGCATTTGCGATGTCCTCAGTGCAAAACTCAGAGCAGCAGAAATATGATGCTCCTGTGCAGATGTCAGAGACTGATCCAGACACAGCATTACAGGATTGCTCAAAGTCCGGGGAGAGGGGGACTGAGGTGTTTGGAACATAAAGATCACATTTCACATGCATTCCTAGCAGAAGATCACAGTAGGATACAAAAGAACTTCAAAAAGCTATAAAACAGCATTTTTAAAAATTCATATTTCCTGAACTAGCCCCTTTTGTGAGAACTGACTTTTCTTTCAAAGCCATACTTACTTGATGTTGGCAATTATGATGAAGACTTTGCAATGTTAAATGGTGCCACCTGATGGATTGTGAACACGGAAGTGCCACAATTGGCAATCCCTGGGAGGTTATTACTATTAATATTTTCATATCCTCTTTCCCATCACTCTCTCTGCTCTCTTGCTGTCAAAGCTTTTTGTTGAGATGATTATTTATTTTTTTAACAATCTCTGAGCATCTAAGAAAGCATAAAGCAAATGCCAGTGGGTGCTCTTGGCCAGCTTATAGCTTGGAGAAGAAAGAAGGACTGAGGAGGAGGAGGAAAAGGATAAAAAGAGGAAAATAATGCAAAGAGGGAGTCCAATAGAGTTTCGTTTTGTTTTTGTCTTTTGATAAAAGTCATTATACTGCTAACAGAAGTTAGTTTAAGTAGAGACTGCTTTTCTGTGGAGCTGAGAGGGGTTCTGCGTGGAGAAGAGATGGGCATCTGTTAGAGCGCCACCTCCTAGTATAGTTTCTGTTTAGAGCTGGAGCTGCAACCATCACGTTCCTCTGGAGCTGAGGAAGAAGGGAGGAGGAGTAGGGTAGAGGGGGGCTAGGCTTCAGTACACCGACATCATTATTTACAGTAATTGATCCTTTATTTCCTGGCTTCCCAGGAAGCATACAATCAGTCAGAAGTCTGTCCTTTAGGGGAAAAAGAAACACACTGGAAGGCTTCTCTCTAAAGAAATCAAGTGGCCTGGAGTCAAGAGCTTTCCATTCTGGTATTTAGGGGTCTTCTTGTAGCTTGTCAGCTGGCTCCTGGCTCATCACCTTGAGCTGACAAGACTACCTGTATGCACAGAGCATTCACTCAACTTTCTTATTATTTCATTCTTGTGTATGAAAAGAAACCAAGGCTCACTGAATGTTTAAAGAAATTCTCCAACATAAAAAGAGAGACTAAATAAATAGAAAAAAATGACCCTGAGAAAGTAGATTAATTCTGCGGAACAAAAGATAAATTAAAAAATCTTAGTATCCACAGACATTCTAGAAGATATTATATTCATTAACTAGGAAGAGGATATTGTGAAAAAGTAATGATTAGAGAAAAAGAAAGCACTTAGAAATTAAAAATGACACTGCCAAAAGAAATTTCAAAAGAGTTGGAAGATAAATTTGAAGAAGTGCTTTAGAAAGTAGAATAAGAAGACAAATAGATGGCAAAGATGAGGGAAAGGATAAAAGTCACAGATAATCAATTGCAGAGGTTTAATATCTGAATAATCGGAATTCGAGAAAGTTAGGACAGGGAAAACTGAGGAAAGGAAATAAGAAAAAATATATAGGACCACTTTTCTGAGCTGAGGGGCACAAATCTTCTGATTAAGAGGGTGCAGTAGGAAAAAAAAAAAAAAGAGAGTGCATCAAGTACAGGGAACAAGAAATGAAGAAAACACCACCTCAACATACTGCTGTGAAATGTCAGACAACCAAGAAGAGCTCAGAAGATCACAGAAATAAAACTGGTCATCTCAAAAGAACAAAATTAGATTAGCAATGGCTCTCTCATCTGTAGCACTGGATGCTGGATGACAATGGAGCAATGCCTTCCAAGTTCTGAGAGAAAATTATAATTATTTTCAAAACTAAAACTTATTGATTAAACATAACAAACCCATTCCATGTTAACATAATTAATGTGCTAATGAAAATAATATTTTTGTAGATCTTTTTAGTATCTGGTTTAGTTGAAGACAGCTGTACTCTCATATCTCATCCTGTTTTCAATGTATTGTTATTTGTTGCTTTGGTTGAGGGAAAAATAATTTTTAGTCTAAAATTCTATACCCAGCCAAACTGAAATTGGAAGATAGGATTAAGACATTTTCAGACATGTAGAGACTCTGAAATGTTACTTCCTACATTCACTTTTTTTTGAAAAGCCATTTGAGAATACAGTATAGCAAAGGAATGGAGTAAACCAAGGAAAATAAAGACCTGGGATTCAGGAAACTGAGGAATCAACCCCAAAAATCAGTGAAAAGAAAGCTAGCAGGGTTCTTTGGGCAGGCTGAGTACTCCAAGAAAGAAGTCCTTGGGGGAAAAAGGAGACTTGATAGGATAGGTAATAGTATGGAAAGCTAGAAAAAAATTAGAAATACAAGAATAGAAAATTGAGCATAATTATAAACTTCTGGAAAAAGAAATAGCTGTGCAATGAAAGGTGAGCAGTAATCTCATACACTTGACTTTGCAGTGAACAATAATCACAATAATGCAAACACTGCTTATTGAATTTCAGCATTTAGATTCATCCTATAGACAAAGAAAATGCAACTTATGTTTTGTTATAGTGTTGTGGCAGAGAGGTTCAATTATTTGCGTATAGAAAGGCCAGGACTCAGGAATGATTTTGAGAAGGAAAAATGGTTTATTGATGGCTGGCCCGACTCAGGAGCTTTCTGTTTCAAACCCGAGCCCCAACAAGAATTTTGAGTTCCTTTAATACAGAGGAAGGGCTAAATCGTTCTTTGTTTCAGTGCTCAATAGGCTTGAATTAGCATATATCTTCCACATCCTAGGTAAGATTTTAGCATGGACTTCATATAGTCTTTTAGCACATTTGGTTGGCATTTTAGCACATTCGGTTGGCATTTTCCCTGAATATTTAAAGTTTATAGAGTTTGCATTGATAAATTGTTTCCTGGGACTGGAGTCATTGTGGTGGTCACCAAGGGCAGGGCTGTAGCCTCTCACCCCACACCCACAAGTCAGGACAGACAGCTTAGGTTAAGGTTATCTCCGAAGAGACAAAGAGCCTCCCACCCATAGCCTACATCAATAGAACAGAATGCAAATGTTATCAGTGTTGAAAATGCAAAGATAAAAGTATGGTTGGTAGAAACAGAAGAGGGGGAAATAATGAAAGTGAAGCTGGGGTTATTGAGCTTCTCATTTCAAAAAGGGGAAAGTATTTTATGGATCAGGAAATACAGTGTTAGTTCATTGTTCACATTAACAAAGGTAATCAAAAGAGGAGTTCTAGCTAGTGCTGTAACTATATTGGGATATTGGGAAGGAGTGGAGGGAGGTGATAAGTTTTAGGCAGTTTTTGCTCATTTGATAAAGTGTAAAAAAATTGATAAATTAAGAAATAGTAGTGGAAGTCTATTGTGTTATGGAAGTAAATGCCAGATCAGCTAAAATATGGAAGTGCGAAGGGGCAATTAGGAGATTTTTGTTTTTAACTGTGTGCTTTACAAATAAAAGAAAAATAAATAGATTTTGTGTTGTACAGGTCACCAGTATACATTTTGAAATCCTTACCTTGTGTCTGTGACACTGAGGTAGGGGTAGGTAGGGATCAGAATCTGGCCTGTTCTCTTTCAACCTACGTATCAAATTCAGATCAGAATGTTCTAGAAGAGCCTTCAGGCATCATGGAATGCAAATGAAGACCCACTCTTTTTCAAATAATATCACAGTTTCATATTGAAGCCTAGTTTTGTAGGAGGATTGACAAATGTTCTCTGTTATCAACCATAACTTAATAAACTTTCAGTAGATGGTGGCGTATTCAGGGGTGGATTGGGGTGGAGACACTGTTTCCTCTTATAGGAGTCTCAGTGGTGACTCTGCCTGCCAAGGAGAGACTCCTAGAAAAGTCTTGATCTGTTACTTGCCATCATCTTGGTGAATGCATTGGTAGATCAATCCAGATGCTAATCAGAAATTAGTTTATTAAAACAGTCACAGGAATCAGAGCTGAGATTTAACTTCAGATCCTGATATTCAGAGGCAGGGATGGTGGGGCAGGGAAGGCACAAAAAAAGCAGCCTTAAGACACTTCATTTGACCAGAAGAGGCAGATGCTACGTTAGGTGATTGATACCATTGAGAATAACAAACCTGTGCACCGTATGTATATAGGGGACCCAGTTAGCAGGAAAGGCTAAGAAAATTCTCACAATTCTCTGCCTAGAAGAGATGTCTCATTATTCCCTTGTAGAGAATCCTGCTGTGCCAAAAGTATTCATTATGCTGTGCATTAAAAAATGGCGTTTGGGAAATCATAGATACCTGGTAAATGACCATTGCCCAGACCTCACCCACCCCCATCTCCTTCTCTAGGGAGGTCACAAACACACGTTGTGGCCATCCTCTGAAAGGGTGGACTTCTGTTACTCCCACCTCCTTTTCTATGTGTGCTTTGCACTGCCTGGGAGAAATATTAAGTCTAATCAAAGACCTTAGACCTGCAAACCAGGAACAAGCAGACCCAGATGCTTATCAGTACAGGAATTCTCAGAGCAGACCACCTCCCCCAAGGTAGATAAAAATGACACTCGAACAATATAGATTTGTCTCTCTTCTCCAACATGAAGTGGGGCATGCAGAGCTGCCATCTATTGACCCAACCAAGATCAGTTTTCAGCCACCCCAGAAGCCCAGCCATGATAGGACTTCTTCCCCTGCTTTTTTTGGACTCTTTGTGCTGTTAGTGACAATGAGACACTCTTTATACTGTGCATGTAATAAAGGGAACATTGGCTGAAAGTTTCTATTATGCTCTGAACCTATATTTCCATGACACACTGTTGTAGCAACTTGCTCCACAAATGGTTTCTTCTGGGTCAACTTAATAAAAGTTTAGGGAAGAAGGTGCAGAGACATTTCTTGGTCCCAACTGCACTTAGTCATAAAATAGTTTGTAGGGTTCTGGAGATTGATGTCTATAACTCCTAAAGATATTTATTTGTGGCAATTGTCCAATTCAAATTTTTGGATGTGGGTTTTTTTGACTGAAAAATCCAGTTTGGTTGTAGTGGGCACTGGCCAAATTTTTTTGATCTTTGAATTTTTGGAGCTGTATTGATACATATAAGGAATTTCCAGTCTTATGAGTCCCATAGTCTTCCTAAGGGAGAGCCTTGAAAACTCACTTCCAAGCTTGCTTTGTACATAAGACACAGGCACATGACCTCATCTCTGTTAATCAGACTCACCTACTTAAGACTTCATTTAGAAAGAGAGCAACATGAGGAAAAAGTTCTATGTGAAATCTGTTTTGCTAATGCAGGTGGTACTGAGGCATTGGGCTTTCAGGGATGGCAGTGGTTGCAAGGTAGAGTAGTGCCAGTGGGGCAGTCATGGTGGCAGCAGCAAAGGCAGTTTCATCAACAGGAATCGTAGAATAAAGCCTCAGCTCTCCCAACAGTTCAGAGAGTAATGCAATATTCTTTAATTAACTCCTTTTCTGTTTAATAAGCTGAACTCATTCTCTGTGTCTTATAGCCAGGAACCCTGATTATACAGTGATCTGTGCTGATTAAATGAACCAGATAACTTTCAGTATATCTCATATACAAATGAGAGTATATCCAAGAGGTATGGTTAATTCATGTACTTATGAACTTACTTATGGATTCTATATAGACACCCATATATGAATAAGAGTGGACGTGTGGAGAGTGGGGGTAGCTTAGTGGTTGAGCACTTTCTTTGCATGTATGAGGTCCTGGGTTCAATTTCTGCTATCTCCTAAGAAAAGAGAGAGAGAGGGGAGTGAATTGGTCTGTCTCTATACATATGAATCAAGTTTCAACTCTAGTTTCAGAGACAGAGCCCCAAAGTTTGATACTTGGACATTGCATTTGGTTTCAAAGAGGGTATTAGCTAACTCTGACTCTGATTATGATGGCAGAAATGATTGACAATATAATTATGATTGTGCCTATCAGTCTTCTTGTATTGTATTATACAAAAAGTAGACCTTTATTCTTCATTGAACTTCTGTAGAGTGGGTGGGTTTTCTGCCTGCATATGATTGTGAAGGAATTAAGGTATATCTTAGGAAGTGCTCATTGCGCTATTTTTGAGTGTACTTAAAACTTCAAGGTTTTTAAAAAAATTTTCAGAAGAAATTCAGATTCAATATGAGAATGCACCAAAAGTCTATTTTTCAAAAGTCAATTCAGTTCAGATTTTTCTGGAAGATATATTTTTAAGTGACAGAAATGGCAATAGAGGAGTTCAGATCCAAAGATCATAGCTTGGCAGATTTTCTACTATGGAAATTCCAGCCCAAAGACATCAGAAACAATGCTCTGGCAGAAGACCAGAATTTAAAGGAATTGTGTGGCATAATACCCTCAATCTGGCATGTGGGTTTGGTGGTGGCACAAATCCAAAGGCAACCCCAGGATCCCCTAGTTATGTTAAAGAAAATAGGCATCTAAGGCCATAGAGCCTTCAGAAGAGAAATCCTTCCCTAAACCCCATTGAGACTTGGTCATGGAGAACAAATGACAAGGGAGATTTCCCAGTGTGCAAAATTTAGGGTAGCCATAACCAGAGAGAATGATCAAGAAGTTCACTCCATGGCCAGATAATGGAGTCCTTGTCATCTTTGTCTAGCAGAAAATGGCTGATGCTATTGGTTGGTGAGCATGCTTATTGCTTTCTCTTTTTTCCAAACAGGTACCTGTGTGTGTAATTATCCCTCCAACATTGTATTTTGGGAATTTTGGGGAGTGGTTAAATGCATGATTTAGTCATAGATTGCCTTACCATTAGGAGTCAAATCCAAACCTGATGGAGAAAACTGTACAATATCCAGAGATATTGGACATGAAGCTAGATACAGTACTTGGATATGAATTTTGGATTGTTTCCCTTTGGGAGATATTTGTGTATTTTTGATGTATATCACATAGTTGTACTGTGTTAGGTGGGCATTAAAAATTAAATGTATAGGAAGAAGTGCTTGTGTATGCATGCATGTTTGTGCAAATGTTGGGCATTCAACGTGGTGGAAAATGGTAGACTCTGTTAAATATAGTTTTTTTTTCTTTATTTTCTTTTAAATGTTACATGAAAAAAATATGAGGTACTCATATAACCCCCCACCCCACCCACACCACCCCTCCCACATCAACAAACTCTTCCATCATTGTGGCACATCCACTGCACCTGGTGAATATATTCTGGAGAACTGCTGCAGCACATGGACAGTGGTCCACATTGTGCTCCCCCAGTCCATGCAGTGGGCCACGACAGGACACACAACATCCAGCATCCATCCCTGCAACACCATCTATGACAACTCCAAATCCTGAAAATGCCCCCACACCATATCTCTTCCTCCCTCTCCCGATCATCAGTAGCCACCGTGGCTGTCCTCTCCGTATCATTACTACAATTTCTTCCCTTACTAATCACAATAGTTCCCCAGCAGAACACCAGTAAGTCCACTCTAATCTATACTCTATTCCTCCATCTCGTGGACCTGGGATGGCTCTGTCCAGCCCCCCTCTACATCAAAAGGGGGTTTAGATTCCACATGGATGCAATTCTCTTGCTTGCAGCTGTAGGCACTCTTGGCTCCATGGTGTGGTGGTTGACCCTCTTCACCTCCCTGTCAGCTGGCCAGGATAAGTCCAAGAAACCAGAGGGTAGGAGATGCAAGTCTGCTGAGGCTCAGGGCCTGGCCGTCACATGGACAGTTCAGAGATTCAGGTCTCCCGAGTATACACCAACCCAAACTCCAACCACAGGTCCAGTAAAAGTGACAGAAGAGGCATGTGTACTCCATCACACTCAGGAACACAAACTCCAAAGTAGGGCCAATTGACATGGCCCTGAACCCCAGAGCCATTTGCCTTGACCATAGAATCTGTGAGTCACTGCAGCCCTCAGGAGAACCAGCACCTGGGTTTGCATCTACCTTGGCTGTCTCTGGTACCCTGCTGAGGCATGCATAAGCATCACTCCTTGATGACCTCCTGACTCTTTTTTGGAGACTCTTAGCCATATAAACTCACTTGTCCTTTCATTTCCCGCTTTTTATCCAAAGTCAAAATGCAGTTTTTAGCACCTGATATTACATGTAGGCTGAGATATTCTGCCAGTCTGAGTTGAGCTCTTTGTTCATGGTCTTTTTGTAGTTGCATCAACAGCTGGTGCTTGGTAGTAATCCCTCAGTGCCAGGGAGGCTCATCCCTGGAAGTCACGTCCCATGCTGGGGGGAAGGCAATGCATCTACATGCTGAGTTTGGCTTAGAGAGTGGCCACATTTGAGCAACGTGGAGGCTCTCAGGAGGTAACTCTTAGGAACCCCGCAGCTATAGGCCTTATTCATATTTCAGGCACACAGGCTCATAATCGGAGTCATCAGTATCAAGGGCTTATTGTTGGACCATCCATCTTTATTGGTCTTTGCCATTGCACTTGGGGGATTGTTGTTGTTCCATTAGGGAATGTGATAGAGCTCCCCTGGTCAGGAATTCGGCACTCTCTCATCCGTCACTTCCAACTGAAACCACTATGAAAATATCCAAACCTTTCTATGTACCCTGTATACATGCCTTCCAACCGTGTGCCCTCCACCAATGACACCCCATACAAGTACTTCTCCCCTGCCATAGTTGACCTCTCTGTAGTCCAAAACTTCTTCAAAAAGGAAGCCCAATATATTGCCAGGTTCCATTAATAGAAAAATGAAATATAGTGATGGGTTTAAAGGTTAGATATAGAATACATAGAAATTTAGAAAAATTAAATAAAGGAAAAATAAATTGGGGTATCAAAGAAATGAAAAACTGAAAAAGCTTTGTTTTTGACATTTTGCTTTTCATCACTGCTACAGGTGTTGCCCTGTATGTACAGTGGCAGGACAATTTCTTCCCTTTCTTCCTCAGTACCTCCTTTCTTTCTTTTTCCTGATTATTAAGTTTCTCTTAACATAAGTTTTAGGTCACACTAACTCACATATACAATATATGGTACTCCCACAAATCCAACATCAAACCCTTTGTCCTTTCCCTAACAGTGATCTTTTTACATGTTCATATTATATTTGCTGCAGCTAATGTATAGATATTGAAATGAGAGCTTTCAAACATGGTTCCATTTAGGTTTATATTTTAGACTATACAATTTTCTAAATTTTTAATTATTTTATGTCTTACATTTGCTTTACATTTTAGCCTATAGACTTTTATACATCTTTGGTGTAATTTAACATGACCTATATCCATCATGGCATGATCTTGTGGAATACTTCCTTTGCCCCACAGTTACCCTGATTCCATGTATTCAACACCTCTTCCCTCCTCCCCTCCAGGGCTCACCATGACAATCAATCTTCATTAATTGAGGGACCATATTCAGAGATACTTGCAAAAATGTTGAGGGCTTCACATACTTGACAGCTCTAACCCATTGGGAGCCACTGATTCTCTCAAGAGAAACAATTCCCTCTGTTTGAGAACGTCAGTCCTCCCCAGGATGTGGGTATACCTTCACTCTCATTGTATGGGACTCCCTCCAATGATATAATCCACTATGACAAAATGAGCACTCACACATTCCCCACAAGCTTGCCCTGTGTCAGATGCCCCCCCCCCTTAAGCATCCCAAACAGGCAACCTTCCACATTACATTCTCTAAAGAGTTTTCTCTGCACCACAATTTCAACCACATACCTGACAATCTCCCATGAACAAATGTTCCCCTCACCCTCTCCCCAATTTCTTGGGCAATCAGACCCATCCTCCCATCCCTAGCGCCTCTAAAGCCCATGCAGCCCTACCCTAAGTTATCCCTATAACCCCATTTTATCCCTTCCCTGTACAAATACTTACCTCCAGCTTATCATAGATTTCACCCAAGTAACTGTCAGCTCACAACCTTCCTCTACCGTCCAACTACCTTAAAGTTTATCATCCAGTCTCTAGCTCTCTGAGACAGCTTGGTTTACTTATTTCATATCATTGAGATCATGTAGTATTTGTCCTTCAATGCCTGGGTTGCTTCACTCAACATAAGATTCTCAAGATTCATCCATGTTATCACATATGTTTGTACTGTATTTGTTCTTATAGCTGAGTAGTATTCCATTGTATGTATATACCACATTTTATTTATCCATTCATCTGTTGATGGGCATTCCAACTTTTGGCAATAGGGAATAGTGCTACTATGAACACTGGTGTGCATATATCAGTTTGTGTCCTTGTTTTCAGATCTTCTGGGTATATACCCAGCAGTGGAATTGCTGGGTCATATGGCAAATCTATGGCTAGTTTTTTGAGAAGCTGCCAAACTGTCCTCCAGAATGGCTGGATCCTTCTGCATTCCCACCAGCAGTGGATGAGTGTTTCCATTCCTCCACATCCTCTCCAACAATTGTAACCTTCTGATTTTTTGATAGCTGTCAGTCTTATGGGAATAAGATGGTATCTCATTGTTGTTTTGATTTGCACTTCCCTAATAGCTAGGTATTTTGAGCATTTTTTCATGTGTTGCTTAGCCATTTGTATGTCATCTTTGGAGAAGTGTCTTTTCAAATCTTTTTCCCATTTTTTAAATGGGCTGTTTGTCTTTTTATTTTCAAGATACAGGAGTTCTTTATATATGCAGGTTATAAGTCTCCTATCAGATATATGATTACTAAATATTTTCTCCCATTGTGTAGGCTCTTTTCACTTTCCTGACAAACTCCTTTGAGGTGCAGAAGGCTTTAATTTTGAGGAAGTCCCATTTATCTATTTGTTCTTTTGCTGCTCATGTTTTTGGTGTGAAGTTCATGAAGCTGTTTCCTATTCAAGGTCCTCTAGATGCTTCCTTATTTTGTTTTCCAAGGTCTTTATGGTCATGGCTCTTATTTAGGTCTTTGACCCATCTTGAGTTGATTTTTGTATAAGGTGTAAGTTGGTAATCCTCTTTCATTCTTTAACATATGGATATCCAGTTCTCCAGGCACCATTTGTTGAAGAGGCCATTCTCTCCCAGTTGAGAGGGTTTGGTGGCCTTGTCAAATACCATATGGCTGTATATATGAGGATCTTTATCAGAACTCTCAATTCGGCTCCATTGGTCAGTGTGTCTATCCTTGTACCAATACCATGTTGTTTTCATGACTGTAGCTTTATAGTATGTTTTGAAGTCAGGTAATGTGATTCCTCCAATTTCGTTTTTCTTTTTCAATATGTCTTTGGCTATTTGGGGCCTCTTTCCTTTCCAAATAAATTTCATAGCTAGTTTTTCTAGTTCCTTAAAGAATGCTGTGTTGATTTTTATTGAGATTGCATTGAATGTGTAGATCAGTTTTAGTAGGATAGGCATCTTAATAATATTTAGTCTTCTTATCCATGAACAGGGAATATTCTTCCATTTATTTAGGTCTTCTTTGATTTCCTTGAACAGTGTTGTGAGTTCTCTGTGTATAAGTCTTTTACCTCTTTAGTTAAATTTTATTACTAAATATTTGATTTTTTAAATTTACTATTGTAAATGGTATTTGTTTCTTGATTTCCTCCTGATCTTGCTCATTATTGGTGTACAGAAATGCTACTGATTTTTGTGCATTGATCTAATAACCTGTGACTTTAATAAACTCATTTATGAGTTCTAGAAGCTTTGTTGTAGACCTCTCAGGGTTTTCTATGTATAGGATCATGTCATCTGCAAATAGTGAAATTTTGACTTCTTCCTTTCCAATTTGGATGCCTTTTATATCTGGTTCTTGCCTCAGAGCTCGAGGAAGTACTTCTAAGACTATGTTAAATAGGAGGGGTGATAGTGGGCATCCTTGTCTTGTTCCTGACCTTAGAGGGAAAGATTTTAGGATTGCACCATTGTAAATGATGTTAGTTGTGGGTTTTTCATATATACTCTTTATCGTGTTCAGAGAGTTTCCTTCTATTCTGATCTTTTGCAGTGTTTTTATCAAGAAAGGGTGCTGCATTTTGTCAAATGCTTTTTCTGCATCTATAGATATGATCATGTGATTTTTCCCCTTCAGTCTGTTTATGTGGTGTCTTACATTAATTGATTTTCTTATGTTGAACCATCCTTGCATACCAGGAATGAACCTCACTTGGTCATGGTGTATAATTTGTTTAATGTGTTGTTGAATACGATTAGCAAGTATTTTCTTGAGGATTTTCATGTCAAAGTTCATTAGAGTTTGGCCTGTAATTTTCCTTTCTTGTGGTGCCTTTGTTTGCTACTAGAGTGATGTTGGCATCATAGGATGTTAGGCAATGTTCCTTCTGTTTCAATTTTTTGGAAGATTTTAAGCAAGATTGGTGTTAGTTCTTTCCCAAATGTTTTGTAGAATTCACCTGTGAAGCATGGCCTAGGGCTCTTTTTAGTTGGGAGGTTTTTAATGACTTATTATCTCTCTTGTGATTGGTTTTTTGAGACCGTCAACCTCTTCTTTTGTCAATGTAGGCTGCTTATGTGTTTCTAGGAATTTGTCCATTTCCTCTAAATTGTTGTTTTTGTTGGAATATAGTTTTTCAAAGTATCCTCTTATGAAAGCCTTTATTTCTGTGGGATCAGTGGTGATATCTCCTTTCCCATTCCTTATTTTGTGTATTTGCATCTTCTATCTTTTTTCTTTGTTAATCTAGCTAAGGGTTTGTCAATTTTATTGATTTTCTCAAAGAACTAGCTCTTGGTTTTGTTTACTTTTTTCAAGTGCTTTCTTATTTTCTATTTCATTTAGTTCTTCTCTGATCTTTGTTATTTCTTTCTTTCTTCTTCCTCTGGGGTTAGTTTGTTGTTTTTTAACTGATTCCTGCAAGTGTGCATTTAGTTTTTCAACTTTAGCTCTTTCTTCTTTTTTGATGTATGAATTTATGGCTATAAATGTCCCTCTCAGTACTGCTTTTGCTGCATCCCATAATTTTGGATATGTGTTATCATTTTCATTAGTTTCAAGGTATTTATTAATTTCTTTTGTGATTTCCTCCTTGACCCACTGTTTTTCTAAGAGTGTGTTGTTTAACTTCCAAATCTTGGTGCCAAATCTGGGTCTCTGGCCCTTGCAGATTTCCAGGCTCATTCCGCTGTGGCAGAGAAATTATTTTGTATGATTTCTATCTTTCTTAATTCATTGAGACTTTTTCTGTGGCCTAGTATGTGGTCTATCTTGGAGAATGATCCGTGTGCACTTGAGAAGAATATATATCCTGCTGTATTTGGGTGTAATGTTCTGTATATGTCGATTAGGTCCAGCTTCTCTAATATATTGTTCAAAGTCTTTGTTTCTTTATTGATTCTCTTTTGAAATGTTCTGTCCAAAGTTGACAGTGGTGTATTAAAGTCCCCTGCTATAATTGTAGAGGCATCTATTCCTTCACTTAATTTTTCCAGTGTTTGCGTCACGTATTTGGAGGCACCCTTATTAGGAGCATAAATGTTTATGATTGTTCTTTCTTCTTGAAAGATTATCCCTTTCACTAATATGTAATGTCCGTCTTTGTCTCTCACAAATTGTTTTGCATTTAAAGTCTATTTTGTCTGATATTAATATAGTTACTCCTGCCCTTTTTTGGTTATTATTTGCTTGTAAGATTGTTTTCCTGCCCTTCACTTTCAACCTCCTTGAATCCCTGGGTTTAAGATGTGTTTCTTGCAGACAGCATACAGATGGGTCATATTTCCTTATCCAGTCTTCCAGTCTGAGTCTCTTGACAGGTGAATTTAATCCATTGACATTCAGCGTTATTACTTTTAAGGAATTACTTATATTAGCCATATTTTCTTTGGATTTGCGTTTGTCATATTCTGTTTGATTTTCTTTTTTTGTTTTTGTCTTTTTAGTTGCTCTTACACTCTCCTCCAACTTTGTCTCTCTTGTTTTTTTTTTTTTTTTCCTTTCTTCCTACAGAACTCCCTTCAGTATTTCTTGAAGGGCAGGATTCTTGTTGGCCTATTCTCTTAGGTTCTGTTCATCTCTTAGTTTCTGTGATATTTTGAACTGTCCATCATTTTTGAATGTTAAGTTTCCTGGATAGAGTATTTTCATTTAGAGATTTTTTCTTTTAGACCTTTACTATGTTATACCACTCTCTTCTTGCCCCCATGGTTTCAGATGAGAAATCACTTAATCTTATGGAGCCTCCTTTTATGTGATGGTTCTCTTTTCTTTTGCCTTTTTTAGTATTTTCTCTTGGTCTTGAGCATTGGATAACTTAAAAAGTATATTTCTTGTGGTAGGCCTGTTGGGATTTATGCTGTTTGGGGTACATTATGCTTCCTGGACATGTACATCCATCTCCCTCAATAGGTTTGGGACGTTTTCAGTCATTATTTCCTCCAACACCCCTTCTGTCCCCTTTCCCTTCTCTTCTCCTTCTGGGATGCCTATAATACTTTTGTTTGTGCATTTTGCATTGTCATTCAGGTCCCTAAGCCCCTGCTAGATTTTTTCTATCTTTTTATCGAACAGTTCTACTATCTGTTTGATTTCAGATGTACTGTCTTCCATATCACTTAATCTCTCATCTGCCTTTTTGAGTCTGCTATTATTTGCTGAGAGTGTATTTTTGATTTCTTGAATTGTGCTGTTTATCACCATCACATCCGGTATATTTTTGTGTATGATTGCAATTTCTTCTGTAGTCTCCCCAATTGTTTTCTTCATAATCTTAATCTCTTCCTTCTCCTCATCAAATTTGTCCCCAATATATGTTTTTTTTTTGTTTTTTATTTTTTAAAAAGATTTATTTTTTATTTATTCACCCCCCCCCCCAGTTGCCTGCTTTCTGTGTCCATTTGCTGTCTGTTCTTCTGTGACTGCTTCTATCCTTATCCGTGGCACCTGGAATCTGTGTTTCTTTTTGCTGCATCATCTTGTTGTGTCAGCTCTTCATGTGTGCGGCGCCATTCCTGGGCAGGCTGCACTTTCTTTCATGCTGGGCGGTTCTCCTTACGGGGCACATTCCTTGTGCATGGGGCTCCCCTATGCGGGGGACACCCCTGGGTGGCACGGCACTCCTTGCATACATCAGCACTGAGCATGGGCCTGCTCCACATGGGTCAAGGAGACCCGGGGTTTGAACCACAGACCTCCCATGTGGTAGGCAAATGCCCTATCCATTGGGCCAAGTCCACTTCCCCTTAATATATGTTTTGAGATCTTTAATTACTTGTTCAATTACTTGTCCTCTTCCTGGTTTTTAGTTTGTTTATTGGATTGGGGCATGTTTTCCTGATTATTGGTTTGGTTTGTAGTTTTTTGTTGCTGTCTGGTCATCATTTTATCTTGATAGGTTTAGTCAGTTGCTTAGCTTGTTTTTCTAGTTTGGAGTTTAATTAGTTGTTGTTTTTGCATGCATGTTAATTCTTCTCTTTGTCACTTTGTTCTTCTTATTTTATTTCCTTGTTGTTGGTTACGTTCACTTGAAGGAAAATATTAGGGTCAGAGAAAGCAAAAGGAGTAAGAAAAGAAAATGAATAATAGTAGTATTGATAGTAAATATTAACAAAGGAACCATGTGAGATATAGGAGAATGGATATTAGACTCATGTAATGTATGTAGAATTATAATAGTAATAAAAGTAGAGTACATAAAAATCTGAATATGGGGAAGAATACAGTGTGAATTAAAAGGCCTGTGTGTTCAGAAGAGAGGGACAGAGAAAAGAGAGGACAATAATAGAAAGAGTGAATATAAGGCAGAAAACAGAACAAAGGTATTAGTAATAAAAAGTCAAAAAATATAGAGGGGCAAAGAGAGGTATAATGTAAGAGAAATAATCAATGATGGAAGATAGAAAGATGTAGAGGAAAGGGAATAGTGTTGGTGGCCAAAATCAATACACTCAGAAAAGAGTAAATGGAGGATAAGGAAATATAGCAAATGTGAAGCTCTCCCTGCAGCACCTAATGTAAGAAGATTAAGAAAGCAGAGAAAGAAAGAAAGAGGGAAAAAAATGGACAAAAGGGAGTGGGGAAGTAAGCAGGAAAAAGGAAAAGAGAAAGAAAAAAGAAAGAAAAAAGGGCCTTGGGGGGATAAAGAGGAAGGAAAAACAAGGAAAAACCAACCAAATACTAGGGAAAGTTTCGAGCAAGGAATCCTGTTTGTAGTTAAATTGTAAAACACTTAGGAATCTGACGTTCCCCCTTTTTTCCTTTCCTCACTTCCCTGTCTCCCAGGCAGCAGGAAAACTGCCTGAGAGGTCTGGTAGGAGATTCAAGTGGGTTCTTGTTGAATGAGCTCTGCACAGAAAACAAAGACTCTTAATTTCCAGAGAGAGAGCACCCACACCTCACCAGGAACCCCAAGTATGCTACTGGAGGCTTGGAAAGCACCTTCTACAGTCCCTCTCCTTTAGGTATGCTATGAGAGGTCTAGTTGATTTTCTGACTCCACCTTCTCCCAGGCCAAGTTTCCCATCCCAGGGTATTTAGGTGAATCCGGCTTTCTCAGCAGATTCGCCACTCCTCTCTTCCCAGACTCTCCCCAAGCCAGCCGGTTTGCTCCTCCAAGCTTAAAAAAAGAAAAAAAGGGGGCGGGGGAAACACCAGAAAATTGAACTCACACTAGCCTGGCCCCCCTACTTCACCCCCCACCGAATCCCTCCCACCCAAGGAATCAGTCCAAAACCGGAGGGCTAGGGCAATTCCAGACCTCCGGGAACGCTGAACTTGGGAAAGGGAAGTCCGGGACTCTGCAGACCCAGAGCACATAGGTCCATGGAACACGGGCTACGGGGACTCAGGGGACACGGACCTGGGGACCACGCACTGGGGACCACAGGGCCTAGGAATGCCACTGCACAACTGACAGTTCTCAGGAAACACCGTGGCCACCAGCCCCAGGGGGAAGGGTCCCGCCAGTCCACAGCTTCCAATCTCTGTACTTGTAAGCCGCAATTCTACCTTTAGTAAGCACCACCTCTGCCACTCTCCAAACTGATGTCCACACACCTTCTGCCCTGCAAACCCCCAAGACAGCCCACTCCGGCAAGACTCCAACCCCACTCGGCGGCCTCTTCGCATAAGAGACCGTAAGGTGCACTCACTCAGATGCCATCTCCCTCCACCTCTAAATATAGTTTTTGAGTAATCAGCACATTTTTCCATATTCTTCTTCTGGTAAAAATTATCTATGTTTTCTTTTTATTTTTTTTAAAGATTTCTTTTATTTATTTATTTCTCTCCCATTCTCCCCCCTCCTCCACCCCCCCCCCCCCCACACGTTGTCTGCTCTCTGTGTCCATTTGCTGTCTGTTCTTCTGTGACTGCTTCTATCCATATCAGTGGCACCGGGAATCTGTGTTTCTTTTTGTTGCATCATCTTGTTGTGTCAGCTCTCCGTGTGGGTGGCGCTATTCTTGGGCAGGTTGCACTTTCTTTTGCGCTGGGTGGTTCTCCTTACTTGGTGCACTCCTTGCACATGGGGTTCCCCTACGCGGGGGACACCCCTGCGTGGCAGGGCACTCCTTGCGCGCATCAGCACTGCGCATGGGCCAGCTCCACACTGGTCAAGGAGGCCCGGGGTTTGAACCATGGGCCTCCCATGTGGTAGGCAGACACCCTATCCATTGGGCCAACTCCGCTTCCCATGTTTTCTTTGGAAAACTATTCTGCCTCAAACTATGCCATTTTGATGAGGTTAGAAATCATGGTTCCCAATTTTACTTTGACCACAGAAGTGGAACACACAACTCTGACCTGGAAATTCAAGAGTACCCATGTTGTGCTTCACAGTGATTGCTTAAAGACCCAATTTGGGCTGATAAGTGTCTCATCTGAGATTTTTCAGCTAATGGAGCAGACTCTACTACTCTCTACTACTGGCAATGCTAGGCTTGGGTAATATGCCGTCTGGCCAGTAGCCAGATAGCCTGAACCATGGAGAGCACTGGCCAAAATAACAACTAGTATTTGTTGGACACTTATTCTGGATCGGGAATTATTTCAAGTGCTGTGTATGCGTTTTCTCATTTATTTTAGGCAGAGCTTATGAGATAGGTTCCCTGCTCTACAAATGAGAAAACTGAGGCACAGAGGCGTAAAGTAATATAAACTGCTTACATAAATGGCAGAACAATGATTCACATAAAAGAAATCTGGCTTTAGATCTCAAAGTTTTAAATGCTATGCTATATTACTAGGTTGAGCAGAGAAAAGTCAGATAGAAAGAAGCAGAGGTTATAGAGGAAGTGGGAGAAAGAACCCCTTCCTCATCTGAGCAAGCCAAGAGAACAAAACAAAGAAAGAGAGGGAAATAAAGCACTAAATCCAGCTATGCTGAAGCCAGCTATACTCCAGGGCTTTGCAGGTACTGGAAACAAGGATTTTCCTTTAAGGCTGAAATGAGTTTGAGTTGGGGTTTTGTCACTTGTAACTGTACTGTTTGAATCAGTACAACTATGTATTTGGTTCTTTTGCATGGCTGTCTGATAGGTCTTTCTGCAGTGAGGGAAATATTCTACATCTCTGATGTTTACTAGCCACAAGTGGCTAGTGGAACCCTTGAAATTTGGCTAGTGCAACTGAGGAACTGAATTTTTAATTTTAACTAATTTTAATTAGCTAAAATTTACATTTAAATAGTCACATGTGACTGGTAGATGTTGCATTGGATAGCACAGATCTAGTGGATACAGTGAAAGCTGTTCTAAGAGCTGTACATTACTAAACATGAAGGGACAAATATTAAATAATATATCCTTCAATCCAAGAAATTCGAAAAATAATTAGAAGTAAACATAAGGAAAGTAAATAGAAGTGCTTATAAAAGTGAAAACAAATTAGAAACAAGAATACTAGAACTAAATCCATTAGATAGGTAATTTAAAATAAAAATATACACACAAGGATATAGGGAGAAAGTACAAATACGCAAAATTAGAAATGAGAACAGAACAATAATCATAGATACAGAGGAAACTAAATGAGCTTTAAGAAGGTGTTTTACTTATCTCTATATAAATAAATCTGTAAACACTGCATTACTTTCTAGGAAAATATAAATTTCTGAAATTGACTGTAGAATACATAGAAAATCTAAACCAATCTGAAGATTGTCGTGGAATAAAATGAGAAAACTGCCAAAAAAGCTACCATCTCCCGAGTCTGCCCAAAAGCTATAGGCTAGATAGTTTAAATTGTTGACAGTCTTTTATTTCAAATATATTTAATTATTTCCCCCATAGATGAACACTTATGACTTTACAAGTCTTTTCCTATTTCAAACAAAAATTGAATTTTATCAACCTTGAAGGAAAAGAGAATTCCAAATCTCCTTAAATTTTACTGGGAGACTAAGAAAGAAACATTACAGATTTTCCTTTAAGCCAATGTAATATGGATTTCAAATCTGATATAGCATAAAAAAAGAAAATTGTGATGAATTTCTTAAGTAAGAAATCAAGAAAAGTGATGAATTTCACTTTGAAGACCAAAACAAAATTCTAATAAAATTGTAGCAAATGGAAACCAGTATCACATTAAAAGAAGGATATGTCCATAACCAAGTGGGGCTCATTCAAGGAATTAAAATATGGTTCAATTTTAGCAGATGTTTTATGAAAGTTCATTCATTATCATTCTTGATAAAAATGTTTAATAAAATAGGAATTGAGAAAACTTAACAAAACAGAAAATGATTTACTTAAACAAAAATATATCTTGAATCAAAAGTTAGCATTAATCTTAATGATGAAAACCCATTAACACTATTATTTAGGAATAAGAGAAAGATGCTCATGGTCACCATTGTTGTCTGATCTTTTTTTCTAGAGTATTAAACAATAAGAGAAAGAAATAAGGGCATAAAAATTGTGAAGGAAGTGACAAAATTATTATTTCCAAAATCTTTGAAAGCCTAACTTGAAAACATAAGGAATTAACTGAGAAAAAACTATTAGAACTGTAAGAGAATTCACTGAGGCTGCTGGTTCCCAAATCAAAAAACAAAAATTGATAACTTTCCTAAATAAAATAACATTTAATTTAGATTGACAAGGTTAAAAATGGATAGTATAAAGAATTTAAAGTATGACATTTTCCCATACTTTAAATGTTGATGGGTATGTAAAATTAGTTCAACTTCTTGATGGGTATGTAAAATTGGGCAACTAAACATTATCAATATAAAGAATACATACACTCTTTGATTCAGCTATTCCATATCTAGGAATGTATCTAAAAATAACTTTCAGATTACAGATATCCAGCAGCAAAAACACACAAATAAAGGGTGTTGGCTACAGCATGATGTGAATTAGTGAAACATTTTTAAAGTTGGAAATGTCCAGCAATAGGGGAATGATAAAATAGCTTTGAAGCAGAATTCTATGCAGCTGTTTAAAGGAATGAATTAGGAGGATATGGAACAATCTCCAATATGTATATGAAGAGAAAAAATACACAAGACTGAGTAATTTTCGTAGTATGCTCCTGTTTGTGCTAAGGAAAAAGAGAGATATTAACAATTTCTGGAAGAGTAAAGTAAAATAAAAACTTGTTAACAGGAGACTGGAAGCCCAGAGAAGAAGGAAACCTTGCATTTTCATAATGTTGCAATGTTTTACCATGGCACATATTACTTTTCAATTGAAATGACTAGTTTAAATGTGATTGAAACCAATATTCATGCATCTGTCCAAATGCATGTTTATTCATGCATATATTGAGCTCCTGCACCCTCTGTGCCAGGAACGGTGCTAGACCATGAGGATTCAGCAAGAATAAGCGCCACATGCTCTGGTGCCTTCCTTCATGAAGGTTTAACAGTCAGGGTTTTGGTATTCAAAGTGTGGTTCAGGGATCAACAGCAGTGGCATCACCTGGGAGCGTGTTAGAAACTCAGCTCTCCAGACCCTATCTCCACCCTGCCAGTTGAGTCAAACTTCACATTTGTACAAAGTCCCTAGAGGATTCATATGCACGCTATGGTTTGAAAGTGCTGCTCTCGGTATCATCCTCAAATAACTGCACTCTTAGACCGGAAGAGAGAGGGCTCACAGTTAGCTGGGAACGTGCTGAGTATATTCATAGGGGTGTGGGGGGAAAGAGGTTAAATAGTCGCAGTCCAAATTGTACTATAATTTTACAGTAATTTTTGTCCTGCTTTTTCTTTCAGGAGTTAATAACTAAATAGCTTCGCTGTGCTGTTGCTATAGCAACAGGGCAGTCGCATGAACGTTTCCCATTGCAGCAGCCTTCCCACTTGTCTCCTGTCTCCAACCAAGCTTGTTTTCTGTTAATCAAAGTTGAAATCAAACACGTGGCAGCTGGGACACTAACAGTCCCTGGATGATGCAGCAGGCACAATAACTGCCTTACTCCTTTGCATTAATTTAGGAATATTTAAGATTATACCCAACTGATTCCTGAATTCAGAACACCGTCACCCCTTTACACACAGAGGAGGAAAAAACCTTTGATGATTGTGTTTTTTTCTGTTTTTAATGTCTATATTTCTATTTACTCTATACATATTGTAAAAAATCAGAAAATCTGACAAGTTAAAAAAATACACAATATTTCCACGTTTATACATTAATGCCACTTTTTGTGATGCATATTATTCCTTTGCTGGGTAAAATAAGGTGGTGCTTGTGAAGTACCTGGTGCTGAGCCTGGCACACAGTAGGTATATAAATTATGGGTGTTCTTTTCCTTCCCTCCCCCAGGTGTAAGGCGTGTTTTGGACATATTCATTTCTATTTAGTGTGGGTATCCAGCCTAGGCATACACATCTAATATGAATTCATTTCTAGTCTTACAGCATTTCGGAAGTGCTTTTATAAGCGTTTCTAGTGTAGACACAAATGTACAATTGTACTTGTGCAAAGACAGGGACTAGAAATACAAGCACCAGACGCCACATAAAGGGCAGCACAGTTCCTTTAGATTGGATTCGACCTTGATTCTTCATAGGTCTTCCATGTCACTGCCTCCTTTTCCTGGTTAGTTTGGAAACAAAAATCCAAAGAATCTGGGGCCATGAGATCACGTGAGCCAGCTTACTCATTTTGTAATCTGGTTACTGTGGCCCAAATAAATTACATGAGATTGTACAATAAATTGATGGCAAAGGGGGATTAGATTCCCTGGTTGTTGTCCACCACATTAAAAAAAATGTTTATAGGGTTATATCATGTTGCTGTATACACACCTTATGTGTACAGCTCAACTAATCTTCATATATGTATACAGCCATGTAACCACCACCTTCACCAAACACAGAACATGTCCAGCACCTAGAAGACTCCCCTCAGGCCCCCTCATAATCAACAGCTCCACCAAAGGTAACTGCTGTCACCCTACATTAGTTTTGCCTGCAACACTTGGCTCTGAAGATAAGGGCAGCTATTGCCACCACCATCGAACACAGGTACAATGTGTGACCTTTGTTACATAACAACAATAACATCTAATATGTATTAACTGCCTCCTCTATGCCAGGCATTGTGCATTTATCATTTAATGTTCATAACTCTAGGAGGCAAACTGTTACCATCTGGTACTCTATCAATCTACATCTATCTATCTATCTGTCTTCCATCCATCTACCTATGTATTCCATTTTCCCACCCATCTACCCACTAACCCACCTATCCATCCATCTATCGTAAATTAAGAGACTGACCTTAACAGTTGCTGGTTAAGTTGTCTCTGTAAGACTGTTTCTTTGCATCTCTTGCCGGAGCTTGAAGTCCACAGAGCAGGCAGTTGGGAAGGGAAGATGGATGAAAAGTAAAGGAGAGCAAGAACCAGCTGGAATCTATAAGCGCCAACTGAAACAAGGTGACCAACTGCACTGTTTTTCCCAAAACTGAGGGGGGTTCCTGGGATGGAACTGGGAAAATCCCAGGCAAACTGGGGGGAGGTAGTAACCCTAGCTGGAAACCACAAGGACAGACTGAAACCTGTGTCACACTTGATGCCTCTGGTCTTGCTGGTTTGTCCTGCAGGAGAAATTGGTACCCTTTGTTATGGCTCTAAACACACATACATCTGGCCCAGAAATTGGAGACGCTGAAGGAAGGCCTAGTTATGATGGACAGTTGCAGGCCATACACCAAAGTGTCCTCAGGCAAGTGATGATGAGTGTAAACTACAGAATGGCTGCCATTTCACATTCATGTACCCAAGTTCTTACGAGAATGTCTCTGGTGGCCTACTCTAACTGAAATATAAGGAAGAGAATGCTGGGAAATGTAGTTCAGCTCAGCAAAGCTGACATGTAGCAAAGTCATCCTTCTTTTGCAGAGGAGAAACTTAGCTTCAGAAAGGACAGGTCCACATGGCTAGGCAGGGTCACTCTCACAGTCTGACTCTAGAGCCTTGACCTAGCCCAGCCTTAATCTAACAGGCTGTGGGAAACCAGTGATAGCAACAGCTGGATTGTTTCAGATCCCAGATAGGGGGTCAGGGTTTAGGGGAAGTCTCTAGGCACAGAGGATTGTGGAATAGAGTGGTTAAAAGTAGGGCTGTGGTATGGCATTGATTCAGCTGTAGAATGTTAAACAAGTTAGTTAACTTCTGTAGGCCTCAGGTCTCCAATCTGTAAAATGGGTTTATGATAGTGCCTACCTCACAAGGTCTCTGTGGGGATTAATGGATGATCCAAGTCTCAGGGAACCCATTAACGATCTGTGATTCAAGAGTTATGCAGATAGCTAGTACTCATCCTCTCGAAGGGCAGCTTTCAGAATTGGTTGATGGAGAAGGATTTGTTATCATTTCTTATTGGGATCCTCTCCTCAGCCCATGAGTACCTGCATGGTATGGGGTAGAGGTCCAAGTTTCCCCAGATAGGGCCAATCTGGACCAGGATCAGTTCAGGCCATGGGGTGGGGCATTAGCAAAGCTATGGAGCCAAAGATGGTGGTGGTGGGGTGAAGGGGGGGCACTTGTCTAACTTTGGAAACTAAGAGCTCCATGCAAGGTTTCATACCCTCAACATCCCCAATCACATTGCTTGTCTGTCCCCCAGTGGAACAGCAGACTTCTCAGAGTATGGTCATTAAGGCACCTTTCTGCCAGCCCCATGGCTCTGGGTGAATCAGTGGGATTCCTGGGCATCAGGACAACCTGGGCAGAGTGGGAGAAATGGAGCAGCAACCACACAGCCCACCTTGCTGCAGGCAGTGGGGGCAAATGCACCAATTTCCTGAGATTTGGTGTTAAATTTAGAGCCCAATTTCTTAGTAAGCTCAGTCTTTGTTTAGTCAGAGGCAAAATCCAGGACTGCTGCAACTCACCTATCTGTCACTGCCTGGCTGGCAAGTGCCACCCACCCATGGAGGCAGCACAGGGGCTGACAAAGGTCTATGACCCTTGTCCCTTGTCTCTGTCCCCAGGTGAAAGTTTCACAGCCATGTTCTTGGCAGTGGGACCAGAGAACCTCTCAAAGCGCTGCAGCCTTGGATTGGGGGCAGCGTTAATTCCCATCTTTTCATCTAGAAGTTTCTGCTGCCTTCTGAGTTAACTGGGAAGACTGAAGTTACCATTTGGGCTGTCGGTCCCCAGTGTACTTGTTTCCTGGCTCAATGGATCAGTGGACGAAGGACTGGCTCGATGGGAGTCAGGCTTGGGGATTTATTGAACACCTTCTGTGTGTCAGGCACTGCGCGAGGACTGAGCATGCAAGCGCTAGCAATCCAGAGCAGTGTTTTAAACTGGGAGTTGTCTCCCATTAGTGGATCATGGCCAATATTAAAAAAAAGAAATAAAGTAGAAAAGGTCAGCATTCTTTGAAAGGAGAAAGGGTAAATACTGTTTTCTGAAATTTTTATATGTGTAGGTGAGTACTAGATTGTAATATAAAATGCATCTCTTACTATGGGCTGAAGTCCAGAAGACTGAGTGTGAGAGGAACCACTCCAGCTCAAGATGATGGTTGCTGTGGAAAGAGAAATGAGGACTAGATCTGAGCCCTGGATCCATCATCAGCCATATGATCCTGGTCTAGGCAGCATCTCTAAGCCTCTATTTCCTTTTTTTTTTTTTAAAAATGGGGATGATGATGTTCTTTTTTTTTCTTTCTGTCTTTATTTTTTTAATGTTACATTAAAAAATATGAGGTCCCTATATACCCCTCACCCCCCTCACCCCACTCCTGATGATGTTCTTTAGGAAGAGTTTTAATAAAGGTTATTAAATGGCCTAGCACCATTTTAGGTGCTTGGTAAATGGTAGAAGCAATTTACATAGGTGTATCAGTCAGCCAAAAGGGTGCTGATGCAAAATACCAGAAATTGGTTGGTTTTTATAAAGGTATTTATTTGGGGTAGGAGCTTACTGTTACCAGGCCATAAAGCATAAGTTACTTTCCTCGCCAAAGTCTATTTGGGGCAAGATGGCTGCCAAAGTCTCTGAGGGTTCAGGCTTCCTGGGTTCCTATGTTCCTGAGGCTTGATTTACTCTGGCTTCAAGTTTCCTTCCTTCCTCGGGCTGGCTTCTCTTTCCTCTGCATGCTGACTCCCCAGGGCTCCAGTTTAAGTCTTTAGCATCAAACTCCAAAATCAAAACTCCAACATTAAAAGCCTCAACTCTGTTCTTTGCCATGGCTTTTATCTGTGAGTCCCCACCCACAAAGCAGGGGTGGGGGTGGGGGGGACTCAACAGTCTAATCATAACTCAGATTACAGATCATATTACAAGCATAATCCAATATATATTTTTGGAATTCATCAATTATATCAAACTGCTTAAACTAGGTATCAAGGCTGAGAGGAGAGTGGGCTAATCTAGACTTCACAAAAGAGCTGACAACTGGAAAAGAGCATGTGAAGGAAAGAGGAGGGAAAAGGGCAGTCTGGAAGGAGGAACTAGCATCTCTCATGGTGGGTGGCATGGACACACAGGGTCTTTTCAGGGAGCAACAAGCCATTGTTGGACTGGCTGGAGTATAAAGTGATGGGGAGACAGCATGGCAGAGATGGCCTTGGTGGTGACCCTGGAGCTCTTTGAAAGTGAAGGTCTCAGAATGTCACCTTGAGGAGTTTGGGTATCACCCTGGGGACACAAGGACCCATTAGAGGAGGGATGTGATCAAATCTGCCTTGAGGTTTAGCTGTTCATTCTATGACACTGTTCCCCAAATCTCTTCTCTGGGACATTCCTCCCGGTATCGAGACATAATGACAATTCCCCTCATTGGCTGGGCAGTTAAATTCAGCCCTTTGGTATGGAGGCCTGGCCTTGCTTGGAATGGGTTGCTCCTGTCCAGTCATGAGCTCATCATCACTAGAGATGTATGAGCAGAAGTTGGAAGTTGGCATAGCCCGAGGGAGGAGTGCAATGCAGAGGGAGTGTTTATGCACAGAAAGGCATGTTTGGATCAAATAAGCTCAGAGGACCCATCGATCCCAGATTTGATGCTGCTACCTTTGTGTGGCAGGAGAGGGGAGTCATAAGAGTGTCCCATAAATAGTTCTTCTTCCCCTCCCATGAGGAGGGATGAGGAGAGGAGGCCTGGGTCTCTGGGGTCAGCTGCTACAGAGAGCCTTGGACATGGCAGAGTGGTGCAGTGAGCTTTGAATCTCAGGGCATTCCCAGGTTCCTCTGCTGAGCTGGTGGAAGTAAGGCTGTGGAGGGTCTTCCAGCTGGATGAGAGACTCAACCAGAGGAGTCAGATACCCCCTGAGGGAGCCATTGCTGCAGTTAGATGCTGACCACAGAACCTGAAGTTACTTAGCAGAAAGCATTCACATACAACGAAAGGTTGGGGTGCTCCAGTTCCCTAAGCTAGGGCTTGAATCCTGCATCTTCATTCATGAACTGGGTGGCCTTGGGCAGATTTTGAAATGCTCTGGGTTTGAAGTTAAAATCTGTCAAATGGGGATCCAAAATACCCATCTTGTAGGTTTACCATGGGCAGGGATAGCCCAGGCACATGGTGGCTATGATGGCGATGACACTGGTGACACATTAAAGTATATGTTACTACTCTACTTCTAGTGCAGAAGTCCTGGAGCTACTCAATGAATATCCAGACCAAAGTTTTTATTACACAGGAGTCTGGGGTAGATCTGACCCATCAGCCATTGGGTATCTCAGGAGGAAGCAGGAGGATGATATGGTGGATCCAACTAGACTGGCCTTGCCTTGGAGGACCCTAGGACACCAGGCAAAAGAAATTCCAGTTTCTTGATGTGGGGAAAACTTCTGACCCAGGGTGGTAAGTGATCCCAGCAGCAAGAAGGCTGCCGGGAACAAGGATGATGCTTTGCAGACGAGCTGGGTAAACCAAATTTGGGGTCTCTACAGATCCCACCCCTCCTCAATCACCAGCATGTCCCAGATGCCTGCCAGCTCCATGGTGAGCATTTCCCATTACTATAAGAACCAACTCAGAACTAGGAGTAAGTCTGGATAGCTCAGCAGCCCGTGAGCCAATCAATGGCTCTATTGCTCCATGTCTCTGTCTGGCTTTGATAATAGCCAACCCAAAACACATTAGGGTTTGCTTTTATCCAGGTATTGGTGCTTGAGTTGGGCTTTTTTACAAGACCTCCCCACAAGATTTCCTAGGGGAGTAGGGAACGGATTGACTCAGTTCAGGACACAGCCCCTAGAGCCTTGAGCAGGGAGACAGGAGGGGAGTGAGATAAGTCTGGCAACACAAATAATCTACCTTATAATGTTTCCTACTACTACTCTAATGTCAAATTTCCCTTGGTATATAGGAATTGTTCAATAAATATCTGTTAAGGAAAATACACAAACTGGAAATAATGCTGTTTAAATAGGCTCCGCCAAGATCTTGTTTGTGATGGACAGACTCTAAGCTATCCCCCCATATTCCCACCTCTTGGTGTTCATGACTTTGTGTAATAACCATTCCTTCAGGGTGAATAGAATCAGTGACTTGTTTCCAACCAATGGAATATAGTAAAGGTGATAGGGTGTCATGCCCATGATTATGTTTTGTTATATAAGACATTCTTGGAAGACTGGAGAGAGAGAGACTCACCTTTCAGGCTTAATGAAGTGAGCAGCCATGTTGAAGAAGTTCACGTGTTAAGGAACTGCAGGCAGCCTTGAAGACTTGAGACCAGCCTCCAGCCAACAGCCAGCAAAAACCCAGGGTCCTTGATCATGCAGGCACAAGGAAATGGATTCTGCCAACAACCTGAGTGAGCTTTGAGTCAGACTCTTCCCCAATTGAGCATCCAGATGAGAATGCAGCCCAAATGAAACCTTAATTGCAGCCTTGTGAGATCCTGAACAGAAGATCCAGCTAGGCTGTTAGTGATAATTTGCAGCATAGACAACTAATATAATATCCATGTCCAACACTTTAAACCAACACATATTAATGAAAGTTTTTGTCCTCTCAGTGAACTTTGTTATTTCAGTTTTGTTTCATATCTAATTTATTAATAGATAAGAAATTCATATGGTACTGAATTTTAAAACTGCAGAGGGATATGTGTTAGTCAGCCAGAGGGACGCTGATTAAAAGTACCAGAACTCTGTTGGCTCATATTAAGGTATTTATTTGGGGGTAGAAACTTGCAGTCATAAGGCCCTAAAGAGTCCAACTAAAGGTCCTGTAAGAGGTACTTGCTCACCCAAAGTCATTGGCCATGTGTTTGAAGTAAGATAGAGGGCAATGTCTGTAAGGGTTCAGCCTTCCTTATTCCTCTTATGGCTCCTGGTCCCAGCTTCTTCTGATCTCAGCTATAGGGTGGCATAAGGTTCATCTCTCTCCCTGGGGCTCATTTCTTTCTGAGCTCAGCTGCTCTGTTCTCTTCACAAGGTCAGCTGTAGACTATCAGGCTTATCTCTCTTCCCAGGACCTCAGGATCCTCTGTGTATCTTCTCTGTGTCTGCTTCTCTGTGTCTCTAATTCCCTGTGAGAGTCTGTTTTATCAGCCCACCAAGCAGGGTGGGACTCAACTCTGAGTTGCACCCTAATAATGTGGTTGACTCAAGCCCTAATCTTTTTCTAAAGAAGATTTATTTATTTATCCCACTCCACCCCCCATTGTTTTGTGTCTCTGTGTCCATTTGCTGTGTGTTCTTCTGTGTCTGCTTGTTTTCTTCTCTAGGCGCACCGGGAACTGATTCTGCGACCTCCTGGAGTGGGGGAGAGGAGCTCAATCTCTTGCACCACCTCAGCTCCCTGGTCTGTTGCATCTTACTTTCTCTCCTCTGTGACTCTTTCTGTTGTATCATCTTACTGCACCAGCTCTCTGCATGGGCCATCATGCTGTGCAGGCCAGCTCTCCACTCGGGTGAACTCTCAGTGTGGGTCAGCTTGCCTTCACCAGGAGGCCCAGGAATCAAACCCTGGAATCTCCCATATGGTAGACAGGAGCCTAATTGCTTGAGCCACATCTGCTTCCCCAAAGCCCTAATCTTAACATAATGTAATCAGCTGCCTCAGCTGAGTCTAACACAATCAAAGGGTTATCACGCTCAGAGGAACAGACCAGTTTACAAACATAATCTATATCTTTTTTTTGGTAATTCATAAATAATATCAAACTGCCACAGGGTATATAATGAAAAGTCTTCTTTTGCTTCCCTGTTCCTAAGTACTCAATTTCTCTCCCCAGGAGCAATATGTGTTACCAGTTTATTTATCCTTCAAGGGAAACTGCACATTTATGTGCAAATATGACTACATATATATTTTTATTTTGCATTAATGGCACTATACTATATATATATATATATATACTATTCTGCACCTTGCTTTTCCAGATAATACATCCTGGAAATTAGTCTGTATCAGTATCATCAAAACTCTTTCTTTTTTAGACAGATGTATTATAATTTAATAACCAGTCTCTAATTGTTGAACTTTTAGATAGCCTTCAATCTTTTGTTCTTACAAACATTATTGTAAAATGACATCGTGCATGTCATTTGTCAATTGTGTGAGTATCTCTACAGGAGAAATGCCAGAAAGTAGAATTTAAGGGTGAAAGGGCATGTGTCCATATAATTTTGACAGATATCACCTGCCTTAGAATTCTTTTTTTTTTTTTAAGATTTATTTATTTATCCCCCCCCCCCAGTTGTCTGTTCTCTTGTGTCTATTTGCTGCGTGTTCTTCTTTGTTTGCTTCTGTTGTTGTCAGCCGCATGGGAATCTGCGTTTCTTTTTGTTGTGTCATCTTGTTGTGTCAGCTCTCCATGTGTGTGATGCCATTCCTGGGCAGGCTGCACTTTCTTTTGCGCTGGGCGGCTCTCCTTATGGGGCACACTCCTTGCGTGTGGGGCTCCCCTCCGGGGGACACACCCCTGTGTGGCACGGCAATCTTTGCGCGCATCAGCACTGCGCATGGGCCAGCTCCACACTGGTCAAGGAGGCCCGGGGTTTGAACCATGGACCTCCCATGTGGTAGATGGACGCCCTAACCACTGGGCCAAGTCCGCTTCCCTGCCTTAGAATCCTCGATAGCTCATTTTCCTACTAACAACAGCATATGAAAGTCCTTACTTCTCTTACCCTCGCAAAAAGAGTATCAATAGTTTTGCTTCTTGACCAACTATTGGGTGAAAAATGGTTTACTAGTGCATTTAATTTGAGCTTGAGCATATTTTCATAGGCTTAAGAAATATTTGTATTTCATTTATGAAATCTGTCTGTTTGTATCCTTTGCCCACTTTCTTATTTATTTGTTGGTCTTTTCTTTGGAGTGATTTATAGAGCTCTTTATTTATTAAGACAATTAGCCTGTTGTCTGTGATATGAAATACTGTATTTTTTCCTAGATTGCAATTTACAATGTTTATTACTGCAGAGTTGAACTTATTAGTCTTTTCCTTTCCTTTCATCTCCCTCTTTCCCTCCCTCCCTCTTTCCTTCCTTTCTTTCTTCTATTCTTTTAATAACCTCTGAGTTTGTCTCATACTTTGAAAGTCCTTCTCCATTCTAAGATAATAATAAAAGTTTTCCATTATGATGCTTCAAAAATAACAGTTAAATATGGAACAAGGAAGTCAGTTCCTTTGAGATTTACTAATAAAAGGACCTCTGGTATGAGCCACGTAGAGAGGAGAAATGTCAACTTTTGAAGCCAGAAATTGGAAGCAAGTGCAATTTCTGCTAGGCATAGACTGAATGCAGTTATCGAGGAGACCCCAGTCCAGACTGGCCTGACCTCTAGCTTTGGTGTCCAGCTTTTGCTCTAGCTGTAGGCTCTGTCATCTTGAGAGTGTGACATTCATGATACCACTAAGCGCTGGTGTCCTCAGATGTAAGACAGGAATGTCACTGTTTTTCCCATCTTGCCCTCCTTGCAGGGCTCCTGTGAGGAGCAAGTGAGATTGATAAGAATGAAAAGGTCTTGAATGTCACAGTCTGAATGCATGAACAGTGTTCTGTTCACAGTTATTCAGAATACATGTGTTCAGCCTGATAAACACCAGTGAATCCACCATCCTCAAATCATCTAGGCTGGAAACCTCCAAGTCATCTATCATCTCCTTTCCCCACATCCAAGGAGCTGCCAAGACTCACTCGTTCTAATGTAAATTTTCTCCTGTATCTTTCTTCTCTTTTCCTCTCCCACCACCACTGCTGTTTTTCTATGTTCATCATTTCTTGGTTGAGCTAGTACAGTAATGTCCTCAATGCCTGCTTGATACTGGCCCTTTTCTTTCCTCAGTTTTCTGCTCCTAGAATCAGGTCCTGGCCTGTCGTTGGAGGGGGCCTGGGCAAACTTAGTTGGAGCAGGTTAAGTATAAATTTCAAGGCAGACCTGGTCGTTGCCTTCCAGCAACTATCCCCTTCTCCCTTGCTTATAGAACCCTCATTTATTTCGCTGTCAGGTGAACTGGGCCCCTCTCCAGCCCCAAGAGTATGATTCTTGATTTAAGCCAATCATGGTAATTTCACCCCCTGTTGCCAGTGATTGGCTTAGGAATAGGCATGGGATACAATTCTGGCTAATGGGATATGATGGGAAGATGGCTAAGGGAATTCTGGGGAAGATTTTCAGACTCTGAAAAGGTGAGAGAAGATAAGACATCTCCTGCTGCATGTTGCTGGCTGCATGTGATTCCCAGAACTATGGCAAACATTTTGAGACGAAGAGGGGAGATGTGCCACCTTAAGCAGATGATAGCAGAAAGGAAAGATGGGAAGAATCTGGGTCCATAATAGTTGAATGGCTGAACTTATTAAACCTGGGACTGTCCTATCCCTAGGCTTCCTGTGTGAGATAATAAATGTGTGTGACGCTTTGTGTTGTGTTTCTGTTACTTGCAGCCATAAGTAGTTTCACTGGTAAAAATGCTACTATACTTCTACTGTCATGACAAGGTGTCCTGGCTGGGGCAGAACTGTAGTATCATGGATTCACCTGGCACTTGGGTCGCCTTGACCTCCAGGAATCCATTTTTCTCTTCTCAGTGCTAACTCACAAGGCTTGTAGCTTTGCTCTAGAGGAGGAGGTAGGGACTGGGATATATGCCCTGCTGGGAGAGACAGGAAAATCAGGAGAATGGAGGGGATAGCATAGTGCCTGCCCCTCACTTCTCTCCCACCACCTCCACTCTTGGTCTTTCCTAAGGGATCAACTTTGAGCCTTGATGGAGAAAGAGGGTGGGGTCAGAAGTTGGAAGAGTTGGATTCAGGAAAGTTTGTGAGACTCTGAGCTTGAGACACTTCAAAGTCTAGCAGGCATTCTGTTATTACCTCTGTCCTGTATTTGGACACAGACCACATGGCACTCTGAGGAAGGTCATTCTTGGGTGAATGAGATTCTCATGGGAAGAACAGGGATCAGAGGCACCAAAGGCATACTTGATGGCAAAACAGGTGTGGCTGAGCAAAAGCAGATGGGATCTGAACAGGTCAGGGGTGAACTTGGGTGCTAAAACCACTTTCAGGAGTAAATTCTGAGAGCTGCCGTGGTCAGGGTTTTGGTATCAAAAGGCCCTCATCTGTGCTTCTAGTTTAGGGAGTCATGAGGATGTGGGTTACAAAAATTGCAACCAGATCCACAGAATAAGTCTCAGTTGTATAAGCCAGTCCTGGGCAGGTGCTTTTAGCAGTCCACACCTCTCTCCTGCCAGCTTGGTAGTATTATCCCTATCTTCCAGGAAAAGCAGGGTACTTGGAGTTTTCAGGCTTAACAACCTAACCACCTAGAACAGGGTAGCTGTCTAATTAGTTTAGCTCTATGGGTCTGGACCTGATGGACCCACATGCTAATTCATTCATCACCCCCCTTACTGAGCACCAAGTGCTGCTCCAGGAGTTGAGGATACAGTGCTGTTCAAGAGAGGTATGGTCTGCCCCACCAGGGTCTTCCTTCTGGTGAAGAAGACAGACAATAAACACATGCAAATCAACTTACCGTGTAATGTCATGTGGTGATGGATGTAATGGAGACAAATACAACAGAGAGCACTGGAAGGGGTGGTCAGAAAAGGCTCCTCGAGGAGGTGACATTTGAGCAGAGGCCTGCTGGGAGTGAGGAGGGAGCCGTGGAAATAATTAGGACTGTTCAGAGCATTCATTAAGTACAGGCTCTAAGGCCAGACTGCTGGAGTTCAAACCCCAGCTAGGACATTTACTTGCTTAATAAACTTGTGCCTCAGTTTCCTTGTCTGTAAAGTGGGGATAAATAAATAGAAACTACCTTGTGGGATTGTCCTGGGAATTAAATGAGATGGTGTGGAGAAGCAAGCAGTAACTGCTGGAAGTTGCTGTTAGCAAAGCTGACTTATCCATTAGGCACATCAGGCATGGTGTATAGGACTCTCGATCTTTTTAGAGGTCAACAAAAAAAGTTTCGACTTTAATTTCTTTTAAAATCAGAAGAAAAAAATGAGTAGCATAGTAATGAATATATAATAAGGAACCCAGCCTGGATAGTACCTGCCTTTATACCAATGCAGTGGTAAAATATAAGATTCATTCATTCATTCTTTCATGCCTTCATTTGAGAGGAAGGCGTCTATGAAGGCAAAAGTGCCCAACCCCCACTCAAATCATAATGAGGCCCTAGTTTTAAGACCTGGGGAAGAGCATTTACCGGTAGATAATGAGGCAGGCACACAGGAGGAAATGAGCTCAAGGTAAGAGAGAGTGTAGGGAGCTAGGGAGAGGCAGGCAGGGGCCAGACCAATAGGGCTTCAGGTCAGGAGTCACGTGCTTAGAACTTGTTCTGAGTGTGCAGGGAGGGTTTGAGCAGACTTGATATGATTGATCTAGTTTGTTCCAGGTGTTTGGAGTGTGGAGGGAAGAGTGGAAGCAGGGGATGTCTTGGCAGGCTGCTGCAATAGTCCACATGGAGAAGAGAGGCTGGCCTGGCCCAGGACATGGTGGTGGTGAGGGGGTTCCAGGTGGGGGGAGGACCCTGGTAGTGGCCACAGAGCCTAGATCCCACACCTGGTGGCCTGTGAGTGGCACATCGTGGCATGCCTTTGACTCCTCAGAGCTGTCACTGCGCTGGGTGCAGAGTGGGTCATGGGAGGGGAGCTGCAGGACAGAGCCCTGAGATGCTGGTCAAAGTGGGAGTGGCAGCAGGGGGTGGAGTGGGGGAGAGAGTCTGTAGGAAGTGCTTGGCTTGGATCTTGAGTTCACAGCTGTCTCTGCCACCAGAAAAGGGCAGCCTTGGGATTTGTACACTTGACCAGGGGTCTGGGACAAGGTAAAGTCAATAGATCTGCAGCCTGGACCTGCTTAGTAACTGCTGCCTGGAATTTCCTGAGGTGACACAAGGCCTCTTCGTGTTTGCTGTCTCCTTCTCCACACTGATAGGCATGTTCAGAGAGGTTGGAGTCTGGGCCCCATGTTGGTGACAGGTGGGTACCTGCAGCTGGATTCAGTTGCCATAGCAACGAGGTAGGGAAAACTGTCCCAGAGCTCAGGGGCTGATTAGATCATAGGGCCAGCCCCCGCCCCCTCTGTCATCACGTCTTCCGGGGCACTACCTGGTGAGTTTCCAGAATGGTTCTGAGACAGGAAATTTAAATGGATGGGAAATTAGAAACTTGACCAAAGAATATTGTCCCTCTTTTCCTCATCACATATATCTGCCACCACCAGCCACAAGCACACAATTTTCTGTCTTCTTGTCAACTCACAGCAGCCACCAGAAAGGCAACTTCACTTCCTGTTGACACACAGAGTTATGGAGAGTAGGTCATGATTATCCAGGAGCCAGCAGTCCAAAAATTTACTGGTGCTCCTCCTTGTGACCTAATTCTGGACCTGGGCATTATAGGATTTGGAAGTGGTCCTTCAGTACTTATCAGGAAACATTTCCTATTTTGTTCACTCATTCATCTAGTAATTAATTCATTCAACAATTTTTTTTTTCAGTGTCAGGCACTAGTCCCTGTCCTGGATATAGCAGTGAACAAAATAGAAAAAAATCCCTACTGCCATGAAACTTATGTTTTCATGGTAAGAGACAGGAAAGTTAACAAATAAGTAGGTAATTTTATAATGTATCAGAGGGTGTTGGTACAATTAATAAAACACAAAGCAAGGAATGATGAGAGGGATGCTGATTGGTCTTGCCATTTTATGTGGAGGGATCAGGGAAGGCCTGACTAAAAGGGTGTCTTTGAGCAGAGGTTTTGGGTGGCTATTGGAATGCATCCTGCAGACCTCCTACGGCAGGGAGCATAATGGACTGAGGCCACAGCTGCCATGCATGGAAATCCATTGATACCTTTTTTGTGAGGGCTATGTCTCCCACTGGCCACTTCCTGCCATGCCTGGGCATGGTGGGGATACTAATGCAGACCTGTTCCCGGGAGACACAGGATTCCCCGACAGCTTTGCTGAAACTTCCTCAGGTGGCAGAGTAGGCTAGGTGCTTCCACGTTACCTCCTCTTCTCAACTTCACTCAGGGTCAGACTTGCCTCAGCATCTGACTACAATCCCAACCTTGGCCTGCTCAGCCCCTATTTCCTTTCACACAACTCTTCCTAAGAACTGGAACCACCAGCCTCAGGAGCTTGAGGACACAGAAAATTTCCTGAGTCCCTGGAGGCTTAGGTCTTGAGCTTTACTCAGTTCTTACTCAGACCTCCCAAAGCTGGCACTCCTCCTGCCAAGGGACCCTGGGATCCAGCTTACCACTGAATTAGGAAGGCAATTTGTTCATGCAGGACAAGTCACTGTTGGAAGTTTCTTTCTTATCATTAACTAATTTGCTGTGTTTTCCTGCAGCCCTTGTTATCTGTTTAGTATAACCATGGTAACAATGCGAAGAGTTGTACATGCATTTATTTTGGACTCTAGAAGCCCAAACATGGTTTATTTCTGTCTCTTGCCTCCCAAGAGGGTGGGGACCGGGTCTCAGTTCTGGGCCCATCATTGCGTGTCTTCAAACAAGGAACTTCTCTGGGATCCTTAGTTTCCCTTTGACATCAGGGTTTGGGGTCAATAGTCTCTGAGGACTCTTCAGCAGTGTCCTTCTATGAGTCAAAGTATCATATGTTCTTAGCATCTAGGAGAGTTTCCCAGCCCACTTGGAAGGCTGTGAGTTAACTGAGAATGTGAGGATGTAGGTTGGAGTGTGTGGCGGCTGCATTTGACAGTCTCCTCTTTCTGCTAATTTGGTGTCCTCACTATATAATTATACTGTGAAATTCCCTGACTGAAGACAAATTTTTTTTTCAAAGTATTCTCCCCTGATTTCCAGCACTCATTGCCCAGATTCGTGAATGGGGAAAGTGGGTGTTTGCAGCTTTTGGCAGAAAATGAGGGTTGTTATGCAACCTGCCTTGGCACCATCCCCATTGGGGACCCAAGAAGGGAGAACAGGGCTTTTCAGTTTGGGAGGATGAGGATTTTGACCTCTTGGGACTCAGGTTTCTCCTCTGTAAAGGGTGGAGAAAAGCATCTTCCTTGGGTGTGTGTGTATGCGTGTGTGTGTGACGTGAGGAATAGAAACCATGTCCTGTGCCTTCTGACCACAGGGAGTGTGTGATTAAAATATGAGCCCTCTCCTTAGTCATATGATCTTGGGGCAGTTTTCTCTCCTCTGAACCTCAGTTACCCATCTGTAAATGACACCCATAATAGCTAACTAAATGAGATACAGTCAAACCATGTCTGATGTTTTGCACGTACTCTGCAGTGGGTAGTATGATTATCAGCAAAGGCACTGTGTCTGTGCATGCTGCAGGATTGTGGTATATCTGGGTGTGACTTCTGTAGCTTTTATGCTAAAAATTCTTGTTTTTAAATAAACAACATGTTTTGCTTTGTAATCAGAAATAAATTTCCAAAATTTCCAAAGACAAATTTTGAAAAACTCTTTTCAGGAGAAGGCGCTCTGTAGACTGGCCTGCTCCTTGCAAAGGCCAGCTGAGCACAGGCTTCATGAGGCCTCAAGTACTTCTATGTGCATAGCCCCTTTAGGGAAGGACACACAGCCATGCAGACCCCTGGAGTGGCCACTCCTCCTCACTCCAGGGAAAATGAGGGGACTGGTCTGGAGGGAGGTGCTGCTTTCTGTTTCGGGAATTATAGCACCTGGAACCTGAGGGAGGTCTAATCAGGGCTGATTCATTTCGTGGTACATTCAGAACTGACCTTGCCTATCCCTACTGGGATTTTCAGAGTTCCCTTAGGTCCAACATCAGGTCCTTTGTCTTTTAAGGCTGAGTTAGCAATTTTTTTTTTTTAATAAAACAACCCCACAGCATTTATTATGATCTGGTAATAATATAAATGTACTCAAAAACAGTATGTTTGACTTATTGGACTTACTCCACTCAGCTAACATGGAGTTGAAGAAGGTCAACCACCACAACATGGAGCCTAGAGTGTCTACAACTAGAAGCGGGAAGAGTGCATCCAGTACCCATGTGCAATCTAAGCCCTCACTTGACATAGGTGTGCAATGGACACAACCAATCCAATGTCCACAGAGAAAATGTGGAATGGGTGTGGGAACGGTAGCCATGGGGGCTGCTGGGTGTGGGGAACGGGAGGAAGAGATGAGATGTGGAGGCGTTTTCGGGACGTGGAGTTGTCCTGGATAGTGCTTCACGGACAATTACGGGACACTGTAGATCCCCCCAGGGCCCACTGGATGGAACGTGAGAGAGTCTGGGCTATGATGTGGACCATTGACTATGGGGTGCAGTGATGTTCAGAGATGAACTTACCAGGTGCAATGGATGTATCACGATGATGGGAGAGAGTGTTGCTGTGGGGGGAGTGGGGGGCGGGGGCGGTGGGGTTGAATGGGACCTCATATATTTTTTTTAATGTAATTAAAAAATAATAATAATAAATAAATATTTAAAAAAAAAACAGTATGAACAATAGTTTTAGAATTACACTTCCAACAAAGGACACCTAAAAAGAATGTATTGTCCCTTTATTTCTAGTTGGAAACACTTTGCAGCAGAGTAATATTATCTCCTTTTAGCATGATCACCCCAGTTACTTTCTTGACTATTTTAGAATCAATCTGACCTGCATCATCTAATATGACGTTCATGTACTCATTAAAACCAATAATACATCCCTCTATCTGCATGTTTACTTGCTCAAGAAGCCACACCTGAATCTGGGATCTATTTTGCCAATATCTAAAGATGAGGTTGATGGGCTGCACCATCACCTTCTGTACTTCTTGGCCCTGGCCATGGTACACCATGGTGGAAGTTCACAAAGACCTGAGGTTAGCAATCTTTAAAGTAAAGATGAAAAGGCTGTTTTCTGGCCCCTTGCTCCCCACCAGACCCAGGCAGTGTGGTGCAGGGCCGGGGCATGCTCCAGTGGCCCCTTGGGGCTCCCCTCTGGCCCCCAGGAGCCGCCACCATGAACCCCCGTGTGTGTGCTGCGGGAAAATCGTGTATCCCACGGAGAAAGTCACCTTTCTTCCACTGTGAAGTCTGCAGGATGGCACTTAACATGAACAACCTCAAAGGCTACGATAAGTAGCCCTATTGTAACACGCAGCCGATAGGCAGGCAGGTCAGGAGGACCAGCACCAGCTTAGAACCTTGGGCCTGCCCAGCTTCACACCATCAGACAGTGGGCAGTGCCCCAACAACCGACCTCGAGGCCTGGTCCAGGTGCTTTGCACTCACAGTGAGGGAGCGCACTCATTCTGAAACGACCCAGCTCATGCTGTAGAGCAACTTACAGTTCTGCAGTCCTTTAAAGGATGTTAAAATTACCGTTTATTATAATAGTTTTGTGAAGTTTTAAGAAAGTTTAACTTGAGGTTGATGACTAAGATAATCTTGTTTAACCATTGCATTTGTGGAGCCAGCCATGAAATAACATTGCTTCTTTTAGAAGTTACTTTTTAAAAATGTACTAAGAAACTTCACCCACACAGATGAATGTTTGGTTTTTAGTTTTTCAAATAGGAAATTTTGTAATGTACTTAAAAAAAGATTCATTTTCCTGCCTCTCTTTCCCCATATTTTCAAACCTCGTTTGTTAGTGATTGAAGCTCTTCTCTGAGTGTTTGAAATTATTTTTTGTTTGATTAAATAGAACGGTTTAATGCCAGGTTTAGCTTAAAGCACCTTCTGGAAGTCCAACAGTGTGACTGACAGGGAGAAGGCGCTGCTGAGAGAGCAGCAAGCAGAAGGGAAGGAGACTGGAGTGACGTGCTTGAGCCCACCCCACCTCTGAACCAAACTGGAAGAACTAGCTGCCTCCCCTCCAACTCTGAAGCCAGTGTTGGCCCCGGAGTGAAAGCTGCTCATTTGGACAGCTGCTGGCATTTGTGGTATTTCCGAGAAAGCATGCAACACTTCCTGCATTCTACTCTAAAAGTAACTTGAAGTTTGCCTGTTTCCCGTTAATTGACGGACCTTCCAGTTAAAAAGCCAAAACTTTCCCCTTTGGGATAGGAAGCTGAGGTTCAAGGCCACATGATTCACTGACATCATTGGATGATGCAGAATAAGTCTGGTGTTAGGTCACTTTTTTTTTTGCAGATTATTTTTATTGTCTTTTTTTTTTTTTAAGATGCATAGATCACACAAAATGTTACAATAAAAAATATAGGAGGTTCCCCTATACCCTGTTCCCCACCCCCCCAACTCCTCCCACATCAACAACCTCTTTCATGAGTGCGGCACATTCATTAATTTGATGAATACATTTTGAAGCACTCTACACCACAGGGATAATAGCGTACATTACAGTTTACACTCTCTCCCAGTCCATTCAGTGGGTTATGGCAGGATATATAATGTCCTGCATCTGTCCCGGCAAAATCATTCAAGACAACTCCAAGTCCCAAAAATGCCCCCATGTCACACCTTTTCTCCCCTCTCCCTGTCCTCAGTAACTTCCATGACCGCTGACTCCACATCAATGATAGAGTTTCTTCCATTGCTAGAGTCACAATAGTTCTATAGTAAGTCCACTCTAATCCATATTTAATTCTTCCATCCTGTGGACCCTGGGATGGCAATGTCCCCTCCACCGCTAAATCAAGAGGGGGCTCAGATCCCACATGGCTGATGGATGTGATTCTCCTACTTGCAGTTGTAGACACTCTCAGTTCCCTGTTGTGGTGGTTGACCATCCTCACCTCCCTATTAGCTGACCTGGCTAAGTTCAAGAACTGGAGAGTAGGTGTTGCAACACTGCTGAGGCTCAGGGCTCAGCTGGCTCATGGACAGTCCAGAGATTCAAGTCTCCTGAGCATACACCAACCCTAGTTTCAGTGAAAGTGACAGAAGAGGCATGTGTAGAGAGGTCACATCTTAGTCCAACTCCATCATACTCAGGAGCACAAATTCCAAAGTAGGGCCCACTGGCAAGGCATTGAACCAATAGACAGTGCAGGCGGATCTGACAGAGTTAGGCATGGGATTTCATGGGCAGGTCTCACACGGCTCTCAGATGTGGAAAGTGGCGGATTGGAACTGAGGCAGAACCCAGGGTGGGCTGCTCGGGCTCCTTCAGTCTCTCATGTCCCTGTGCTGGCTTCTTTGGGGATTGCTTTCTTTACCTGCATGCCTGGTTCCCCCATCTTCCCTGTTCAAATGCTTTACACAACCCCAGGCAGAAGTCAAACACCAGGGTTTTTGTAGAAACTAGTTCTTCCAATGAGGTACTTCCTTTCTTTTCTCTGAAATTCTGCCTAGCCCTTTAGCTTCTGTATTAGTTAGGGCTCTCCAAGGGTGTAGACCTGCCAGGATGTGTGTGTACATAAGTAAATACTACAGGATTTATTACAGGAATTAGCACGTGTAACTGTGGGGATTGGCAATCCAGATTCTGTAGGGTGGGCTATAAGTCAAAAACTCAAAGGAAGCTTTTGATGAATTGCCAGGGAGAAGAGGGCTGGCTCAAATAGGGATGGTGATTCTTTCTGCTGAAATCATCAGATCTTTCTTTAAGGCCTTCAGCTGACTTGATGAGATGTCTTTCAGTGCTGAAGACAGTCTCCTCACTTGATTGTAGATGCAAGCAATCAACTGGCTGCTGATTTAAATCTATGTAATAACCCTCAGCATAACCATCAGGCCAGTGCTTGCTGGATACTTCAACTGGACACCATGACCTCGCCACGTTATCACATGAATTTTTTTTGGTGAATTGCATTTCACCAAATACAGGGAATGTGCCACAATGATGAAAGAGGTGGTTGGTGTGGGAGGGATGGGATGGGGTGTGTGTGGGGTATATGGGAACTTCTTATATTTTTAATGTAACATTTTTTATAATCTATGTATCTTCAAAAAAATACAATTTAAAAAAAGATGGGGTGGGAGGTGGGCAGTGGGTTGTATGGGAACATCTTATGTTTTTTAATGTAAGGTTTTGTGTGACCTATTAACTTTTTAAAAGATAATTAAGAAATAAAATAAAATTTTAAAAAATTTTTATATAAGGTGAAAAAAAAAAAAGGGATTGCATAGGGGATAGTCCCTGCCTGGGATGTGGCCCACGGCTACTTCCAGGTATGTCAGCTTTCCCTCTCTGGCTCTTTTTCCCTCATGTGGTTTTTTGTGTATGTGACTGTTTTGCTTTTAGCAATTAGTAGTCAATTTTGTCTTTTCTTTTTGTTTTCAAAAACATTTTTAGAAAGCATACCATGCAGGCAAAAGATTAAATCCACAGCTTAAAGAACTGTAGAACTAACACAGAGGACCCGTCCCTAAGCTGCAGAAAGAGGTTGTCAAGACCCAGCGAGCTGTGCCCGGTTGTACCCTCTCCAGGCAGCTGCACACCCCATTTTTGTTTCTAATTCCCTTGCTTTCTTTATAGTTAATCCACATGTGGAAGACTCTGTAAACAAGGTATTTCTTGATTTTATATACTTCTGAAATTTGTGGCAGTGGAATAAACCATGTGTATTATTCTCAAAGAACAAAAAAGGCTGTTTTTAAAAATTTTATCTATTTCTCTCCCCTTCCCAGCCGCCCCCTCCCCCCATTATCTTTGTTCTCTGTGTCTGCTTGTATTCTTGTCAGTGGCACCGGGAATCTGTGTCTCATTTTGTTGCGTCATCTTGCTGCGTCAGCTCTCTGTGTGTGCAGCACCACTCCTGGGCAGGCTGCTCTTTTTTGTGTGTGGGGCAGCTCTCTTTATGGGGCACATTCCTTGCACATAGGGCTTCCCTACGTGGAGGACACCCCTGCGTGGCACGGCATTCCTTGCGTGCATCAGCTCTGCTCATGGGCCACTCATCAATGGGTCAGGAGGCCCTAGCTTTGAACCCTGGACCTTCCATGTGGTAGGCAGACGCTCTATCCATTGAGCCAAATCTGCTTCCCAAAAAGGCTGTTTTCTAATTGTCCGTGATGCCAGGTTAGGGCCAGAGGAGGTCGGACACTTGCACCCCATTGTGGTGAAGGTGTGTGGACATGCTGACTTGCTTCAGAAGGGTCTTAGCAAAGGGTGTGAATCCTGGCTCTGCCTGTAACTCACCAAGTGACCTTGGGTAAGTTACCATACTTTCCTGAGCCTCTGTTTCCTTGTCTGTAAAAGGGAATTCAAAATACCTCATAGAATTGAAAGAGTGTATGTACTCAGTAGCATTCCCCAAACAATCAAAATTAATAATAATGATCACAAGACCAATCCTTGGCAATATGATAGGGGCCAGTTCTGTGCAAAGCAGGCAGGGTCATGCTGCTAGTGCGGGTTAGGGAGAGAAGAGCATTTTCAATTCTAGTTATGGAGGAAGGTGACCAGGGCTGTGGGGATTGCGGTGGCCATCTGGGGTCTGATCCTAACTCGTTTTACCTGCTGTGTGCCCTTGTCTTTGTCCCTTTCCCTCTCTGGGCCCCGTGGCTGAACTGGATCATCTTCATACTCCCTTCCAACCCTGAAGGAGTTGATGACTCTGCAAGGCACCCTCACATTTCTTTCCAGGCCCATCACTGCTGTCCCTTCTCTCTGGGGTGAAGTCAAGGGGCCAGCTCCTGCCTGTCTCTCCTCGGCAAGGTGTGTGTGCACTCTATTCTGCTGTATCTCTGAGCCAGCCTGGTCTAGAAGGAGCTCTCTCACTTGTCACCTGGTTGGGACCCCTGACTACCCCAGACTCAGTTTTTCAGGAAACCACACTGACCTCAGAGTCCGAGGTCCCAGGTTCCACATGGGCCCCAATCACTGACCTATTCTAGTTTGGGTCCATCACTTTGCTGGCTTTTCTGGGATTACAGCCTGCTCTGGACCCCATAAGAGTCCCCATCTTCTCTGCCTTCCACCTGCTGGATTTTTGAGAGTGCGATCTCCCCCTGCTTGGCGTCCTAGCACCCTCTTCTGGAGTCAGGTAGAGTGGTTGTGTTTCACCTGTCACCTTGCTGGCCTAGCACATAACTACTATCTTGGGAAGGTCATGGAGCGTATCAGCTGCTCCCATTCTAAAGGTCAGGCTCCACTACCCCCCAACCCCCAAGCCCCTCCTTCCCAGCTCTGGGTTGCCAACGGAGCTCTTAGGGCTTTCTCCCCAATCCCATCCTGACCCTGAGCCCATGGTGCTCCGAGGGCAGATGCGGAGACAGGGGAAGCCACCAGCTCCTCTCCCAGCAGCTGTCCCTGGCTCCAGGTTTGCACTGCAATCCAGGCCAGCCTTGGGCCAGCTTCTGCCTCTTCAAAAATGTCCCTCTAGCTCTTCAGGATTTGGGAGTCACCTGTCACCTATCAGGCCCAGTTCTAGTCCCAGGGAGGCATTGTCTGCTCAGCCAACTCCCCTGCAAGACCAGCTCATTCCAGGCAAGCAGGAAGATAGCAGGAAAGTGGCAGGGGGACCACATTTCCTCCTGGGGTCCCAGGAGCTGAGAGGAGCTGCTGAGCCCAGACAGCAACATGTAGCCCAGAGGCCATACCTGGCCTCCTTATTAGGCCAGGGCATAGAGATGGGGCAGAGGACCCACTTGACAGGGTTGCTGAGCACAGACGGCTGGTCTCAAGGTGAGCCCTCATGTGCCAACAATAAGCCTATGTAAATGCTGTCCCCACTCTCTTCCCCCAAAGCTGGAGGTGAGCTAAGGATGCTAAATCCCAAGGCAGGTGGCATAGGGAAGGTGTAGGAGATAGAGACCATGGGGAGGCAGTGCTGAGTAAAAAACATGACCAGCAACAGAGACCCAACTCCTGGTCCAGTGCCCTTCCACAACTGGGATCTTTGGGGGTTCCTAAGTTGCCAACAGCTGGCCCTATCTGGCACATCTTCCTCACATCCACTCCAGGTGAGGTGCTGGAGGTGCAGGCCATTAGAACTTACTGAGCAGTCCTGGTGCCTGACTTTGGGAGGCTCTTCTGACTCCAAACTGGCCTGGCAGGATGACTGTGCTGGAATCCACCTTTGCAGTGGGTTGGCTACTCCTTCTCTAATCTCCAGCCCAGCCCCAGGACCAGCAGTTAACATAAGAGAAGAAATCAGGGAAGCGGATGTGGCTCAAGTGATAGGGCTTCTACCTACCATATGGAGGACCCGGGCTCAATCCCTGGGGCCTCCTGGTGAAAAAGAAGAGAAAGCATGCCTGTGTGATGAGCCAGTGCCCATGCAAGTGAGTCACACAGCAAGATAATGACGCAATAAAAGGGAGAAGAAGGGGAGAGTCAAGGTGAAGCGCAGTAGAAACCAGGAACTGAGGTGGCACAGCTGACCGGGAAACTCTCTCCACATCAGAGGTCCCCAGGATCAAATACCAGTGAATCCCAGAGGAGAAAAAGTGAAAAAGAGAAGACAAAAAGAAATAGATACAGAAGATCACACAGCGAATGGACACAGACAGAACAAACAGCAGGGTGGGGGAAGGGGGGAAAAGAAATACATAAATCTTTAAAAATAAAAAAGAAGAAATCAAATGAACCAGGTAGTAGTGGAAGTGATTTATTGTAATTTAATTGTGGAAAGTATACAGAGACCATGGCAATGTGTGGCTGGCACAGGCAGAACTCTGATTTCCTTTGCTAGGTTGCACTCCACAAAGTTCTGTTTATTTGTAAACAATTTGCACCATTTTGGGGAAGATGTAAGGGCCTCCATAGAGGTCTGAGGCCCTATGTTGAGTAGGAAAATGCCTGCACTGGGGGCAGCCTTGATTCCGAGTCTGATTCTACCTACTGCTTCCTTACAGTGTCATCTTGGACAATTCAGTGCATTTCCCTGAACCCACTGCTTCATCTATAAAATGTGGAAAACAATTGCCAATTTATTGTGCTTTGTAAAAAGTCAATTAGGAATCCAAACCCCCTCTTCACATAGAGGGAGAGTGGACATAACAACCCTCCCAGGATCCACAGGATGGAGGAATAGAGTATGGATTAGAGTGGATTTACTGATATTCTACTATGGAACTATTGTGATTAATAACGGAGAAATTGTAGCATTGATGTGGAGAAAGTGGCCACAGTAGCTGCTGATGGTAGAGAGATGGAAGAAGAGATATGGTGTGGGGACATTTTCAGGATTTGGAGTTGTCCTGGGTGGTACTGCAGGGACAGATGCTGGACATTGTATGTCCTTCCATGGCCCACTGGTTGGACTGGGGGAGAGTGTAAACTACAATTTAAAACCACTATCCATATGGGGTAGCAATGCTCCAAAATGTATTTACCAAATGCAATGAATGTACCACGATGATGAAAGAGGTTGTTGATGTAGGACGAGGGGGGTGAGGGGGGTGGGGGTATATGGGGACCTCATATCTTTTGAATGTAACATTTGAGAAAAAATAAAGAAGGAAAAAAAAAGTCATTTAGGTGATGGATGTGAAAGGAAGATGGATTTGGAGGCAGTCTGCCTGGATTCAGATTCTGGATAGTAGCTGTGTGCCATTGGGCAAGTCATGAACCACTCTGAGCCTCAACATCCCCCTCCATAAAATGGGGATGACAATAGTAGTACCCCTCAAAGATTATGAGGATTAAATGAGATAATAAATGTAAAGTGTATATGTACAGCCTAAGGGACATTATAGCATTCAATAAAGATTACCTATAAAATCACTGTTGTGAAGTGTTTATAGGGTCTAAGCTCTATCTGTAATATTATTACATTATTAATAAGGGTATCATTTACTGAGAGTTTACCATGAGCCAGGTGTTGTTCTAATTACTTTACAGGTCTTAATTCATTTCATTCCCCTAACAGCTTTATGAAGTAAATACTATATCTCTTCCTCACAGATGAGGAATCTGAGGTTTAGTGTTTAGTGACCAAGTGAAGCAGAACTTCTAGGAGTTATCTGAAAAGACTAGCCTGTGCAAGGGGTTAATCTGGCTAAACCCAATCACTCCAGCCTATTTGGCTCCTCATCACATGCTGACATGGGTGGTGGCTGGCTCTGGCTTACTGCCCTTTCTGCTCAGCACCCCCACCGGGCTCTCCAGGAGGCTCGGGAATGCTCCCCATCCAAACCCGGCTCTTTTCCCTCACCTCACAGACTGCTAATGACACCTCCATCCAGGGAGTTCCCAGGGCCACCAGAAATGGAAGAGGTAAGGATGATCTTCTCTAGAGCCTTCAGAGGGAACAAGGCCCTCTTAACATCCGGAATTTGGATTTCTAGTCTCCAGTACAATGAGAAAACAAATTTCTGTTGTTTTGAATCACTCAGATTGTGGTACCTTGTTACAGCAGTCCTAGGAACTAATGCAGTCCATTATGTTTAAATGTTAAGTGAATAAACCCTGAAACAAATATTTCAACACAGACTTGCTTGTCAAGCTTCCTGAAGTTTATTGTTTGGGTAACAAAGGAAAATTGGAAATAGGAGGCCTCCAGTGAGTCTCTCTGACTGACTTTCCATCACTTGCCAACTGGTGACTATAATCTTGGAGGGAGGGGTGGGTTCCAGTGAACCCTGGGATCCAAGCAGCTTCTGGTAGCTGGAGAACCAGCTTTATGGCAGATTGGGTTTTGATAATAGTTTCTGACTCTAATAATAAACTATAATATTGTTTATGATCACCGACATTATTGGGTCCTTGTTGTACACTGGCACATTTTAGATAGCTCATTCACTTTTTACCAAAACCCCATGAAGTGCATGCTATTTCCCCCCTATTTTACTGATGAAGAAACTGAATCTCAGAGAGGTTCTTTAAGGCCTCACACCTTGTTAGAGGCAAAATCTGGATAAACCCTAGGGACCCCGAGCGAACCACTATACTCTATTGCCTTCAAAATGATGAAGGAGCTGGGCCAATACTTCCCCTTGGATGATCATGCCATCTCCAGGAGCCCTTGGGTTGCCTAGTCCTGACAAAGCAGGTCATGCTAGGTGATCAGCATGTTTGCATGACTTCAGCATGCTGTAAGCCTCAAATTATTTTGGGAGACCCAGACCACCTTTGAATTCTGGGCGGGGAGACTTTCTAAAGAGGACTGGCCCCATTTGCTGCTGCCACTGATGCTGTGGCTGCCCACGTCATCTGTCCCTACAGCCTTGGCTCTTCTCCCTGGAATGAGAGCTGAGAGTGCTATAAAGTCCTGCTACTCAGAGTGTGATTGACTGACCAGAACTCTTAGCTGCACCCGGAAGATTGGTTCAGTTCCTGGTGGCTCCTAAAGAAAACAGTGAGCTGGTGCAACTGGCAGGTGTAGCAAGCTGATACAACAAGATGATGCAACAAGAGACAGAAGAAGAAAAACACAATGAGATACACAATAAAGAAGGGAATGAAGGTGGCTCAAATGATTGGGCACCTCCCTTCCCTATCAGAGGTCCCGGGTTCTATTCCTCGTGCCTCCTAGGGAAACAAGGGAGACAAACAGACACAGCAAGTGCAAACAATGAAGGGGTGAGGAGAAATAAATAAAGCTAAAAAAAAAAAAAAAAGGAATGCCCCTGCTGTCTGGCGAGGTCAGCACCCTGGACAGTTGCAATTCTCAAGCGCCAAAACATCAAAAGTGATCTCCACAAGAAGTGAATCATGCTGTGTGGTTCCTGGTCCTAAGATCATTCTGTAAACCTGGGCCCAGTGGTCTCAGTGCAAATGATCTGAAGAACTCTATCACCGTCCCTATTCTTTAGCACTAATTGTGTGATGACATCAGTTTCTAGTAGGTGAGATTCTCTTGGCTTTAGCAGAGAATTAGAGGTTAAGATGCTTTTCCTAGATGGACATTGCTTGAGGTGCTGATACGGCCCTGTGGGCTGAGGGTCTGAGCACACGGTGATCTGGAGATGGGAAGGAGGGCAGCAGCTTCCACAGCCCTGCAGTGGACCAGAGGCACGGCCACCTTTGGACACAGGAAGTCCTATGACAACCAATATGACTGTCCAGATGGTGCTAAAGGTCCAGCTGCCCTCTGTCCTGAGGATGAGTCACAGCAGTGGCTTTGTTACCTGTTGACAATGAGTCATCTGCACCCCCATGGGCCTCAGTTCTCTCAATTGTAAAGCAGGGATAATTGCACTGCCTTGGCTGGGATCCTGGGATATAAGGGCGAAATCAAAGTGAACCAAAGGTGGCTGAAGTGGGTGTTGAGCCCTAAAGCACCCACTCCAGGCATGTGGCGTGGCTCAGTGCAGCATGTGCTGCTTTCTGTTTGGGAGCTAACACTCAAGGATTAAACTGTCCAAGTGGTAGATGCTCCCAGGGCCCTAAGAGAGAGAAAGGTGAAATCACTTGAGATGCTGTTGGATCCTGCACACTTCTAACATTCTGGTGTCAAATAGCAGTTACCTTGCCTTCCTCCTACGCTTCTCTTTGGACATTTGGCCAGAGCCTAAAAGGATAAAAGGCCCTCAGAATCAAAGGAAAGAAAAGACAGGGGGAAAAATCCCTCAGGAAGTGGGAGGAGGATGCAAGCAGTACATATAACCTGAGAATACATTGTGCTGACCACTTCACCCAGCTGTGGCTTAACCTCTTCAGGTGGGAGCACAAGGCCTTTTGTTATCTGGCCCGAGTCTGCCTCACCAGCTCAGACAGTCCCTAACTGCTCTGGGTTTATTGTGGTTTAGATATTGAGTGGCAGCTTCCCCACCTTTGCTTGTGCTGTTGCCTTTGCCTGAAACACTCTTTCCTCTGTCTGGCATAGGCCGTCTCCTTCTCAGAGGCAGATTTACAGGGAGCTAAGGAAGTTTAAGCCTCAGGAAGCCTCAGGGTCACTCAGGTGTATAGTCTCTTCCAAGGCCCTGGGAATGCCCTAGTAATGTTTTCACAGGATCTTGAACTTTTAACAAATTTGCGAAAGTAAGCTCTATCCCCTGCAATTGACCGAGTGAGCCTTCTGGCTCTTTCCACCCACCTTCCTCTGTCACACGTGGCTTCATGTTATGGTGTTGGAGAGCTGCAGGGCACGCTCATATGTGATACAGTACCTGGTCCTGTTCTTTGGTGTCAAGACCCTGGGTGAGTTGGCAGAGTTGGCCTTGGGAGTGCTCCTGGAAGCCCCTCCTATTCAGAGATGGCTTGCTACACCTTAACTCTACATGAAATTCACTGTGAATCTCACTAAACCCAAACAAATTGTACCCCTGACTCAATTCATCCTTGGCTAGAAACCCAAATGCATGGCTCAAGCCTTGTGAGCTAGGCTTGCTGGCATTTTAAGGAGTTATCTAAATATATATTTTTAAAAGCTAATCAGCTTGGGAAGTGGAAGTGGCTAAGTCATTGGGTATCTTCCTCCTACATGGGAGGTCCCAGGTTCGGTTTTGGAGCCTCCTAAAAAGAAGACAAGCACACAACGAACAAACACAGAGAGCAGACAGCAAGTGCAAACAATGAGGCAGGGGTGGGGAGAAATAAAAATAAATCTTAAAAAAACAGTTAATAAAGCTCGAATACTCCATTTTAACTGCAGTTTGGAAAGACATTTAAATATTTCCACAAACCAAGTGAGAAATCAGCCTCCTGATTTGGACATATAAGGAGGGATTCTTCTATATATGTTGGAAGAGATCTCAGTTAAAGGGTTGAGAGCATATTTAAATAAAAATTAGTGGAATATGGAACAAACACTATAAAGATGGTCTATGCCTTTCTACATATGCCTCTGCTGTTACTTTTGCTGGACCCGTGGTTGGCATTTGGGTTGGTGTATACTCAGGAGACCTGAATCTCTGGCCCGTCCATGTGACAGCCAGGCCCTGAGCCTCAGCAGACCTGCAACTCCTACCCACTGGTTTATTGGAACTTACCCTGGCCAGCTAACAGGGAGGTGAAGAAGGTCAACCACCACACCAGGGAGCCAAGAGTGCCTACAACTGCAAGCAAGAAAATTGCATCTATCATCCATGTGGAATCTAAGCCCCCTCCTGATATAGAGGGGGACTGGACATAACCGTCCCAGGGTCCACAGGATGGAGGAATAGAGTATGGATTAGAGTGGACTTACTGATATTCTACTAAGGAACTATTGTGATCAGTAATGGAAGAAATCGTAGTATTGATGTGGAGAAAGTGGCTACAGTAGCTGCTGATGGTAGGGAGATGGAAGAAGAGATATGATGTGGGGGCATTTTCAGGATTTGGAGTTGTCCTGGGTGGTGCTGCGGAGAAAGATGTGGGACATTGTGTGTCCTGCCATGGCCCACTGGGTGAACTGGGGGAGAGTGTAGACGACAACGTAAACCACTGTCCATGTGGTGGATCGGTGCTCCAAAATGTATTCACCAGGTGCAGTGAATATGCCATGATGATGGAAGAGGTTGATGTGGGGTAGGGGGTTCGGGGGGTATATGGGGACCTCATATTTTTTTACTGTAACGTTTAAAAGAAAATAAAGAAAAAAAGAAAATGAAGAAAAAAATAAAGTGAAAAAAATAAAAGTGCATACTGAAAAAAAAAGATGGTCTATGAAATTAGAGATTATTTTGGCCTTGAGGGATGAATTATAACATATAATTCATTAAGAGGAAGAGATAAACTTCAAATACAGTAATGAATAGGTTTTTGGATCGTTTGATCATTCAACTAATGAAGAGGAGCCAAGCATATGAACATGCTTGGAAAAGAATCAAATTTCTTGCTGATTTGGAATAAATACTGACATGGGAAAAGGTACCATAAAACCTGTGTGCTGCTATAGGAAGTATATTGAGGACAAACTGGTTGATGATGGTCAAGAACACTTGAAATGCCTTGAAATCTCACTGCTCATTTATGATAGAGAATTTTTCCACTTGGTATCAATCCTAAACATTCACTTGACTTTACAGATAATCAGTACTCAAATTACCAACAGTAATTTTTTTCTTGATCCATCATGCCAGAGGAAAGACGAATTTACCTTTATAATCCATCTACAAAAAAATGACATCACATACTTAACTATCATATGCAGCAGTGTTAATACAAACATTATGTTCTTTTTCTGGCTTTTGTGACATTTGTAATATTTACCAGCTATGAAATTTATAATATGCTGTGATCTTGTTTTTCATTCTAAATCAATATTAGATTTTGTACTCAATTTTGATTTTGTAATTTTGTATTCTTTTGCTCAAAGACCCTGTCCCTTCCCCCACACCAACTAAATGAGTGTGCACACACACATATATACACACACCCCTGTACAAGCATCAGGCCCCACAAACACTGGACCTGCCTGAGCTCATCTTTCCAAATGATGAGACCAAAGTTACCTCTTTGGAAGCCTTTCCTGACTCCCCAGAAGAGGTCCCCATGGGACCACAGGGTGCCTCTATTATTAGCTTCACTTTATATTTGTTTGTTTGGGGAAGGCACTTCCCCAAGGGCAAAAACTGCATCTTATAGATCTCTGTACTGCACGAAGCACAGGGTCTGGCTTTGACCTGATGTCAGTGGCCAGAGAGCCTGTGAATAAAGGAAGCTAGTCCTTGGGGCCCAGGGCGCACTTGTCTTTCCAGGCACCTTCATATAATTTATTTTTTTTAAAGATTTATTTTATTTATTTATTTCTCTCCCCTTCCCCCGCCCCCCACCCCGGTTGTCTGTTCTCTGTGTCTATTTGCTGCATCTTTGTCCGCTTCTGTTGTCGTCAGCAGCACGGGAATCCTTGTTTCTTTTTGCTGCGTCATCTTGCTGTGTCATTTCTCCGTATGGGCGGCGCCATTCTTGGGTAGGCTGCACTTTCTTTCGCGCTGGGCGGCTCCCCTACGCGGGGACACCCCTGCGTGGCACAGAACTCCTTGCACGCATCAGCACTGGGCATGGGCCAGCTCCACACAGGTCGAGGAGGCCCAGGGTTTGAACCGCAGACCTCCCATGTGGTAGACGGATGCCCTAACCACTGGGCCAAGTCTGCCGCTCCATATAATTTTTTCTCTTCTGTTCTTGCTCTCTGGCAAAGATCTAATACTTAATCACTCTGAGATTCAAATGTCTGATTTTAGATGAAAACCTGTCTTCCCAGGGACCCTGGGAAAAAGGTTTATGCCCCAAATATTGACACCTTAGTGATAGACTTCCAGAGAAGATGAGTTGGTGGTGGTGGTGGGGCGTTTGGGGGGGTGGTTGGAGGCACAGACTGCCTTCTTCCCATTACAGCCATCAGGTTTCCTGAGGTCCATGTCTTTAGACGGTTGATTGCATCAAGGCAAGCAAGATTGGGGATGGACAGGGTAGCAGAAAGGGAGGCAAAGAAGGATTGAGCTTGCATGGAAGGATGGAGAGAGGTACCCATGTGGCTGGGGTAGAGCAGGGAGAGACTTAGGCCTGAGGATATTCTGGGGATACCTGCTGTTCTCCTGTCTTCCACTTCTGAAGTGCTCCAGAAGGACTGGAAAACCAAATTGATTTCATCTCTGAGAAAATCTGGTTCATTTTTCTTTTAAAACAGATCATTTGAGCCTCAGTTTCCTCATCTGTAGAATGGGAGAGATAATTCTTATACACAGTGTGAAATGTTGGGAGAAACAGATTAAAGAACAGATGTGACTACAGTGAATAAGCACAGTGACAATTGGGTGCAGAGCAGGTGCTCATCAATGTTCATTACTGCTTTTGAAGGAGCACTAACTTCAAGCCAAAAGAACTGCTTGGGTTTGAACCCCAGCTCTGCTCCTACTAACTGGGATTTCTCCAGGCTAGCAGAGACCAGATGCCTTTGTCATTTTGGAAATTTCTAAGAGTTTGAAGCCACCCACATTCCTGGAGTAGAGTCATGGAATTCCTGGTTCATAGGCACCCTCATGTTGGAGGGGGAGATTGAAAGATCATAAAGGAGGAAGATAAGTGCCTAGTATAACTCACAGAGTCCTTTGCTTTCTCTTGGCCTCGGTTTCCCCATCTGCAATCAGGCGGGGGAGGGAGCTGGGTCATCCCTGGTTTTGAAGGTTTTCCCCTGGTGTAACGCCAATGTAACACATGGCATAAGCGCCACCTTGTGGACTGAAGGAGCTATGGCAGCTGAAGAGAACTCCCACTATTTCCCTAGGTTTAGTCAAAATAAGATGGCGGGCCAGTGACCCAAAACTTCTGGCCAAAGAGATGCCTCTCTGGATATGGGGCTGTTAGGCCTTTCCTCGTATCACGCACATCCTCACACTTGGAGGAACACCTCCTCTCTTCATGAAGTGGGTAAAAAGAGGCATGGTGGGAAATATATCTCCTTGGGTAACCCCTTGGCTCTACCATTAACCTCTGTGTAATCGTGGGCAAGTTCCTTCCCCTCTCTGGAACTCAATTCCTGCATTTCAACCTGAGGGCCTAGATGATGTCAGGCTTCTTAATTTGGGACATACAGTTTCTTGAAGGGGGAGCCTCTTGGGGCTTTAGGGATTTTGTGAAATCCCTGAAATTTTAAGGAAATTTTGCATGTATAACCGGTTTCAGGGGAAAGGTTTATATAGTTGCTTTCTTTCTTTTAAGATTTATTTATTTTTTTTTTTTTTAAATTTCTCTTCCCTCCCCTCCCAGTTGTCTGTTCTCTGTGTCCATTCGCTGTGTGTTCTTCTGTGACCGCTTCTATCCTTATCAGCGGCGCTGGAAATTTGTATTTCTTTTTGTTGCGTCATCTTGTTGTGTCAGCTCTCCGTGTGTGTGGCACCATTCTTGGGCAGGCTGCGCTTTCTTTCGCCCTGGGCAGCTCTCCTTACAGGGTGCACTCCTTGCGCGGGGGACACCCCTACGCGGGGGACACCCCTGCATGGCAGGGCATTCCTTGCGCGCATCAGCACTGCGCATGGGCCAGCTGCACACGGGTCAAGGAGGCCTGGGGTTTGAACTGCAGACCTCCTATGTGGTAGACAGATGCCCTAACCACTGGGCCAAGTCTGCTTCCCTATAGTTGCTTTTTTAAAGAAGTGTGTTACAACAAAAGTGTTAAGCACCCCTGGTCCAGGTGAACTCCAAGAGCACCCAGGGCTTAGAAATGTTAGGATCTTCCCATTTGGAGTGTTTGTACACTCAGATAACTCAGAGGATTCACCTTTGATGGACATCCCTGATTGCCAATGATGTGGAGAAATGCTAAGGAAGCCAAAGAAAAATGAAAAGTGAAGGCTCCCCAGGTAAGTGCCAGTGACCAAGGAAATGCTGCTGTCACTGGTGACCCTGAGTCAGGGAAGGGTCTGTGGGGCTGGAAGCTGAGCTCCAGACTCTGTAACCTCTACCAGTGGCAGGCACTGTCTGTGCTCCCCTACTGCTGATGGGATCCTGTAGGACCTCCAAATATGGGACCCTGGGACCTCCAAATATGGGTATTGACAATTGGCAAAACTGGGAGGACCCTATTCTCCATCATCTAATCCCTTCTAGTTTAAAATGAGGCACTCAATGCCCAGTCTTCATTTTATTGCCCTCACACCCAGCACTCTGATCTCAGAACTGCTGCCTCCCCCTTAGTGCCCCACCTTGGACCCTTCTGCAAAGCCTCAAGTAGGGAAGATGGAGGGAAGAGTTGAGTTTCTGCTATGTGTCAGGCACCATGCTAAATATTTTACCATAATTACATTCATTGGATCCTCACAATAGCCCTGGGAAGAAGGATTCTTTCCATTATACAGTTGAGACAGTAAGGCTCAGAAATCTGAAGTGACTTGTCCTAAATCATAGAATCAGTGAATGGCTGAGCTGGGGTTTATTTGTTTTTATTTTTGAAAATTAATTCATTGAAGTATATCACTCATACATAAACATAAATAAACAATAAGTGTATAATCATAGTTGTGAACTTACAAAACAAACATATATAACATCATACAGGACTCTCATAATTCACCCTACCACCAATAACTTGCATTATTGTTAAACCGTTTTAACGAATGATTAAAGAGCATTATCAAAATATTAGTACTAACCAAAGTATTTTCCCCCCAACCAACCCTATAATTATTATCTTTATATCATTTATATATGAACATACATAAACAATTAAGTAAAAGTTTAAACTTACAAAGCAAACGTGCATAACATCATACAGGGGTCCCATACATCAACCCTCCACCAATGCCTTGCATTGTCATAAGACGTTTATTACAAATTATGAAAGAATATTGTCAAAATCTTACTACTAACCATAGTCCTTATCTTACATTTGGTGTGTTTTACCCCCAATGCACCCTATTATTTATTTTTTAAATATATTTTTTATGACAGAAGTTGTAAACTTATGAAACAATCATTCACATGTGCAGACTTCGCAAACAACACCCCTCCATCAACACACCACACTGTGGTGGAACATTTACTACAGATAAGATAATATCATCTGATTGTTACCATGACTATTGTGTACATTTGGCTCACATTTTCCATACTGCCTCATTATCAACACAGTACATCTTTCACATAGATGTAAGAATATTATTACTGCTAACCACAGTCCATAGGTCACTCTAGCTGTATTTTTCCCATGCTTCTCCACATTTCCAACCCCCTACAGTAGTGATATACATTTGCTCTAGCTCACAAAAGACACTCTTGCATTTGTACCATCAACCACAATTCTCATCCACCTCTTGATTTACCATGCTATTCAGTTCCTAGATTATTCTCTAGCATTCTGTCAATTGGCATTTACATACCTAGACTACCATTTTCAACCACATGCCCATTTATAAACTAGCTGTTACTCACTATGTGTTAACATTCACTTTGTACATTTCCACACTTTTACAGTAAAGCTAATAACTTCTACAGACATACATCAGTAGTCCATCTCAGTCCTCCTCTTATCTCCTTTAAGAATCCACCACCTACCACCAGGTCTTGAAGATATTTTCCTACAATTTCTTCTAGAAGTTTTATAGTTCTTGCTTTTATTTTTAGGATTTTAATCCATTTTGAGTTAATTTTTGGATAAGGTATAAGATAGGGGTCTTCTTTCATTCTTTTAGCTATGGATACCCAATTCTTTCAGCACCATTTGTTGAATGGACTGTTCTTGCTCCAGCTGTGTGGGTTTGACAGGCTAGTCAAAAATCACTTGACCATACATGTGAGGGTCTGTTTCTGAACAATCAGTTTGGTTCCATTAGTCTATGTCTGTGTTTATGCCAGTATCATGCTGTTTTTACCAATATAGCTAGATAATATGATTTAAAGTCTGGAGATGAGGGTTTGCTTTTCTTTTTTATGATGTTTCTGGCTATTCAGGACCCCTTACCTTCCAAATAAATTTGTTGATTGTGTTTTCAATTTTTTTTAATGCTGGTGGAATTTTTATTGGGACTGCATTGAATCTGTATATAAATTTGAGTAGAATTGACATCTTAATATTTAGTCTTCCAGTCCATGAGCAGGGAATGTTCTTCCAGTTATTTAGGCCTTTTTTGATTTCTTTTAATAAGTTGCAGTTTTCTGAATACAAGTGCTTTACATTGTTGGTTAAGTTTATTCCTGACTATTTGAGTTTTATCTCTCATATTTTATTTTCACCAATCTTTTGACACCTTTAGTCACCTTTACTGACATAATCTTCATCTCTAGGCTCTCTTCCAGGCCTCTCTATCCTGTTCTTTCCCTTCGGGCATTAGCACACCCAGTAGTATTTCCTGAAAATCTAGTCTCTTGCTTAGAAATTCTCTCAGTTTCTGTTTATCTGTGAATATTCCAATCTTGCCCTCATTTTTAAAGACAGCCTTTCTGGATATAAGATTCTTGGCTGGAAGTTTTTCACTGTAGTATCTTAAACATATCAGACCACTGTCTTCTTGCCTTCATGGTTTCTGATGAGAAATCAGCACTTAATCTGACTGGGTATCCCTTACATGTTATCCATTGCTTTCCTCTTGCTGTTCTCAGAATTCTCTCTTTGTCTTTGGCATTTGACATTCTGATGAGTATGTGTCTCAGATTTTCTCAGATAGGAGTACATTGTGCTTCCTGGATGTGGATATCTATGTCCTTCAATAGGGTTGGGAAATTTTCTACCATTGTTTCTTCAAATATTCTTTCTGCCCATTTTCCCCTCTCCTCTCCTTCTGAGACACCCATGACATGTATGTTTGCACACATTTTGCTGTCATTTAGTTCCCTGAGACCTTGTTCAATTTTTTCCATTCTTCATCTATTCTTTTGTATGTTCATTTTCAGAGGCCATTTCTTCAAGCTCACCAATCTCTTCTTCTGCCTCCTCAAATCACTATTATATTCTGATGTTTTTAAAATTTCATTTATTGCACCTTTCATTCTCATAAGACCTGCTATTTTTCTATGAATGCTTTCAAATTCTTCTTTGTGCTCATCCAGTGTCTTCTTAATATCCTTAATCTCTTCAGCCATCTCATTGAATTTATTAAGGAGATTTGTTTGAACATCTATGATTAGTTATCTCAACTCCTTTATGTCATCTGGAGGCTTATCTTGTTCCTTTAAATGGGCCATAGCTTCCTGTTTTTTGGTGTGGATTGTAATTTTTTTTGGTGTCTTTGCATCTGGCTTACTAGAGTATTTATTCTGGGTGCAGTTTTTCTCTTTAGTTTATGACTTCCTGCCCTTTCTCCCTTGCTGGTTGTGCAGTAGGAGCCAAGGTTGTAATTGGTGCTGTAAGCTGTGGGGACTCAAGCTGCCCTCATTGTGCCAGAGACCAATGAAGCTTCTTCTAACTTTCTCCTTTGCTGGGGATAGGGACAGAACCACAGCTGTGTAGAATTATCCAAGTCTTGCAGGCCTAGACTGTAGTTGCCCAGAGAGACTGATGAAGGTTTATGTCCCTTTCTCCCCTGCCTGGGGTGGGAATGGAGCTGCAGGTGTGGGCAGCAATCTATGTAGTGCAGGTCCAAGATGGCCATGGTTGCCCCAGTAGACTTCCAATTATTCAGTCTGTGCCAGCCAAAGGTACCTGCAGTTACCTGGATAGGCTGGTACAGGGCTCACCAGCTTCCTCACTGCCAGAGGCAGGGCTGAAACCTCATCTAGGGCTGCAGGCTAATTTGGGTGAAAGAAATCAGTTCTTACCATCACTGTGATTTTCAGTCAACCCAGCTTCCCCTCAAACTGGAGGCAGAGTCAAAATGGTGGCCACTGGCCTCCTTCTGACTTGGACAGATTCACACCCCAGCTGTTCCCAGGGTTATATCTTAGCCAACTGAGCTACCAATCAGTAGCCAAAATTGGCAGCTAATCATCTCCTCCTCCCCTGTTTTTGGGAAATGGAGCTTCCAATTCCAGCCACAGAAGAGCTCATGGAGTGGCTCATGCTGCCAGAGCAGGATCATGACAGGCCTCTGCAGCTTGGCTGGTAATTTCCTGGAGAGGCTGGTGCAGGTCCCCACAGCTTCTTCCCTATTGGAGGTGGCATTGGGATCTAGGCTAGAGCTGCAGTCTGACTTGGATGGAAAGAAGCTGGTCCCCACCAGCACTGTGATTTTCAGTCTGCCCCCTTCCTTTCATGCCAGGCTTGGAGTTAAGGTGGTGGCTACCAGCCTCTTTCTGGCTTGGATAGGTTCAAACTTTAGCTGTTCTTAGGATTATACTTTAGCCCACTGAATTTACTCATCAGTAGCTGAAGTTGGTGCCCAACTGTCTCTTCTTCTCCCGATTTTGGGAATTGAAGCTTTCAGTTCCAGCTGCAGAACAGTTCCTGAGGCGGCTTGTGCGTCCAGTGGAGGATGGGCACCGGTCTCCGTGGCATGGGGCACCCTACTTATGAGTCTTCTCTGCAGATCGGCAGTCTACTCCTTCCATTCCTTCAAGTATGTTGCAGGATGCTCTCTGGCCTCCTGGAACCCCCAAACAGGTGCTTCAGCTAGCTCCAGATAGCTCTGGGTGTTTACTAACTGTCCTGTAGCAGGAAGCAACTCTAGGAGTGCCTTACTCTGCCACCATCTTGCTGGTTCTCCCTATATTATACTTTAATTAGTGCATTCATTCACATGTTCAACATACAATCACTGAGCACCTAGGTGCCAGTTATGTCCTTTCTGCTCAAGGATACTTTCTTGTTTATAAGTTCTTGTATTCTCAGTGCCTAGCACAGGTGCTGACACAGCACATGGTCCCTATAATTGTCAAATAAATGAAAGAACAACTGAACATTGGACTTGAAGCTAATCTCACCCCTTGAGTCATTGTTTCTGACTGCTGTTAAGCCAGGGATCTGCCACCCTGAATATAATTATAGTTGCTTCTTTGAAATTATAGGCAGGAGTTTAACTCTGTCCCTATTAAACGGAATATGTTTGTACCAGGCATCTTTCTGTCCTCTGGACCCACTCTTGTCCTTTCTCCACCTTGCTTTCTGCTCCTGAAGCTGATCTGTATGGTCAGACTTATCTGTACTTGGGCTTCTTATTGGGTGTGGCCAGTGGGTAACCCCAGGAGTCAGTGAGACATTAGGACATTTATTCCCCTCACTCCCTCCCTGAGCAGTCACCTGTGTTTTTCAACCTAAGGCCACGGTTCTCAAGGGAGTTCTGGTTACATAATTCTCTCTCCTTTTGGTGTTTTGACAACCACTTCCTCCTCTCAGCCAGTCAGGCTTCTGGTGGTAATAACTCTGCTATTGCTAGCCTGGGTTACAGCACTATCTTTGGGGATCTTCAGTCCTCATCCACACTTTATAAATAGTCCCTCTTTCTTTAAAATTAATTTATTGAAGTATATAACTCATACATAAACAATAAGTATATAATAATAGTCGTGAACTTAAAAAACAAACACATATAACATCATAGAGGACTCTCATAACTCACCCTACCACCAATAATTTGCATTATTGTTAAACCTTTTTAACTAATGATTAAAGAGCATTGTCAAAAATATTATTGCTAACCAAAGTATTTTCCCCCCAACCAACCTTATTATTATTATCTTTATATAATTTATATATGAACATACATAAACAATTAAGTGTATAGTAAAAGTTGTGAACTTACAAAGCAAAACATGCATAACATCATACAGGGGTCCCTTTATAAACCTAATTTGGGTATGCTAACTCTTCTTGATGGGACTCAGATGGATAAAACATTAGAGTAATCTGGCATCCCAGTCTCAGGTAACAACACTAGATAACATTTATAGAATACTAACTGTTCCAAGCACTTTACAAATTCTATTCCTTTTAATCCTCCTGTTAATTTAATTAGGGAAGATACTCATTTGAGTGATGGAACTAAGACATGCAGAGTCTAAGCAACTTGTCAAAGGTAACCAGCTAGTAAGTGGTGGAGCTGGGCTTGAGCCCAGGTGGATCTAGTTCACAGCTTATGAGCTTCATCATCAGTCTATGCTGCTAGACAGGTAAGAGTCTTGTGGTGACTGACTCTTCACCCAACTTGTTCAATACTGTGCTCAACTTCATGGTATTTATAAATGGGATAAACTTGCCTTCCATGTCCTCAAACAAAGTCACAGTTGAAATCTAGTGGCTCTGACCTACTTCCAGTGTGACAATTGTCTAATCAGTAGTCTTTGGTCAGAGTTGTTGAATTGGTTTCCAATCAATAAGATGTATACATTGCTCTAATGTGTTTATAAGGCTGTCATATTGTGTGCCTCCCTGAATTCTAGATAAAAATATCTGAGCAAATTCCAAACTAATCCATTAAACCTATTAAATAAAGGAAAAGGAATTGAGTCTGTAGTGACCTCTTTTCAGTGAGATCCTTTTCTTTCTTGGAATTTTCTCTTCATCTCTGCTTCACTTCCTTCACTCCTATCCCTTGGCAGCTGTCACAGTTTAGAAGCTTGGTCTCACTTTACCCCAGGGACCTGCTGGTCAAAACCCACATTTCTTGGTCTTGCTTTTGGATCTCCCATGATCTGGCTCTGACTGTCCCCACGTGGATGACCAGGGGGACTGAGGAGAGAAATTCAAACAAACCCATGAGGATCTTCTCTGACTAGCTTACCATGCCATGGATTAGGGAGGAGGTCTCTTCTCAGGATGAGAATAAGGATTTAAGTGACTTTTCTGATGACACGGCAAAAGCCAGTATGGTCTCCCAATAGTTCTTGGCAACACACACTTTTGAGAAACAGGAGAGAAGATAGTACCCTGATTCCTAACCCTGTCTCTTTATCACACTGGCAAGGACAGATATCTACTAAACTCACTTGAGGTTCTGCCTTGAAGAAATGAGAGGGGATACCTGTAGCTGACTTACCAAGCAGGTGATTTTCACTTCAGGAGTGTGAGGGAAGCACTGTTTAAAAACAAGAGAGAATTTAGTCATATGCTCCATGAGAATAATGTCTTCTGAAGGGAGAGGCAGCTTTGAAGCTGCCTCTGAGAATGGGTAGTGATTATGAAAAGCAGCAGTGGGCTAAATCAATGCTTTTGATATTAATTAGCTCTTCCTTAGAACAGGGGCCTGAGCAGACCGGCAACCCAGTCACCCTGGTAACCACATCCTAATTGGAAGGCAGGTGTCATGGGTTCTCAGGCAGATGTAGAAGGTGAGGCTACAGGATCCTTCTCCATCTTTCTGACTCTGACCCTGGGGAAGGATGCTTGAGGAATGGCATCACAGTTTGCCCAAGCTGGAAGGGCTCTTAGCAACCCCCCATTCTGGCACTGTCATGTTACAGGCCAGGGGTGAGCAAGCCTCCACTGCCCTGACACCCTGGAGTCTCAAATACTGGAGACCAGAGAATACACAGCTCGGAGTGGGGGTGGGGGTGGCTTCTGACCTAGTAAGAAAGTCAAAATAAGTTTTCAAATCAAGGCTTAGTCAAATAGATATAGTAATCTCTGAAACACATCAGGGCACCTTTCCCATGGGTAGGTAGAATCTTGTCTGGGGCTAGGTGTGGTGCCCTAGGTCTGAGCTGCCAAGCTGAAGGCAGCTCAGGTCACTTTGGTACTCAGAGCCAGAGCCTTTGCTGCCCCTAGTCCAGCCATTTTGCCCATGGCTTGACTTGTTTCTCTGAGAGTAGAATATGCCCTGAACTTGACTGGACTCTGACTCCATGCTCAGATTCGATTGGTCTCAGTCCCCCAGCTTTTCTCAAATGTTCCATTTCATTTCAGGTAGCACCACCCCAGAACCACAATGCTTCTCTTACTATTCCCTTCCAACTCTGCCAGTGTCCCAATATTTCCACAATTAAAGGAGCATAGTCACTGCCCAGGAACTTCCTGCCCCACCCCCAGATCATAACCTCTGATGATCAGTGCCAGCCCTGGGTTCCATATGCCCCTTTGTCACTGTGAATCTAATGATCAGCTCTGTCCTAGGGCTATCCCACATCTTCCCCAGTTGAGGTGTCACCTTTATCATATCACTGGGGGAACACAGGAGTCATGTTTATAACAATACCCCAGATGACCATGGCTTTGAGCTCCAATCTGCCAGATTTACAGGCTTCAGCCCTTCTTTAGAAGGGCTTTCCATTCTTTGCTTTCCTGCTTTCCATTCTTTGCTGTTGTTCACAGGGATGGCATGCTGCTGTGTCAATCTGGACCTCTGCCCCTGCTGTTTCCTGCAGGTCTCTGTGCCCCCAATGAACCTCGGTGTCCACTGACCTCCATTAGGCCATGGCTGTTACCATCACACAGGACTGGTGATGAGCAGGGGAGGAGACATAGCTTTACCATTCCATTGCCAGCATGACATGGGGCCTTAATTCCCCAGAGTGGGGGAAAATCGTCTGTAAATTTTGATAAGGTTTTACTAAAATTTTGGGATTTCAGTGAGTCCATCTGATGGCTTCCCTGCCAAGCTCTTAGCCTAGCTCTTAGTTAGTAGAGGCTTCTTCATCAACCTGCCTGCACTTCCTGGATCCAGGCTCCATTCCTCACACCTGGGTGTTAGCTTTTGTAACATTTATTTTAGTAAAGGAATATGTAAACCTCCCCCCCACCCCCAATACATGCATTCAGTTGTGGCTTCTACTGACCCCTTAGGGAAATAACATCAAGACACAGTAGTGCAAGATCAGCATGTATGCAAAAGTCCAGAGGTTCTTGGTTTTGAATAACTTTGGGTGCGCTTCCTTCACTCCTATCTCCTATTCCAGGTTCAGTTTCCCCATATCAGACACTATTTACCTATTTGTAGAAGCACCTCTAACCAGAGGCTATGATGGAGTTTTTCCCTGGATCTAGCCTCAGCATGACTGTGATTGAATCTTCATAAAAAAAAAAAAAACACATACAGCTTCTCAAGAATCAGCAAATGTATGCAACCTCAGGGCAATACAAATCTGTAGTAAAAAACAGGTGTGTTTCTCATCCCATGCAAAGAACTAATCTACAGAGCAGAGGCTGACTCAACCATGAGCCACATGTAATGTTACCTTACATAATACTCAGCTTCTGGACCTATAGCAGTGTTTCTTAACTGGGGAGACACAGTAGAGTCACCTGAGGAACTCTTTTTAAATTAAAAAATTTTTTTTTTCTTTTTCTTTTTTTCCCTTTATTTTCTTTTAAATGTTACATTCAAAAAATATGAGGTCCCCATATGACCCCCACCCCACCCACACCACCCCTTCCCCATCAACAAACTCTTCCATCATTGTGGCACATCCACTGCACCTGGCGAATACATTCTGGAGAACTGCTGCAGCACATGGACAGTGGTCCACATTGTAGTCCACACTCTCCCCCAGTCCACTCAGTGGGCCACGACAGGACACACAACGTCCAGCATCTGTCTCTGCAGCACCACCTAGGACAACTCCAAATCCTGAAAATACCCCCACACCATATCTCTTCTTCCCTCTCCCGACCATCAGAAGCCACTTTGGCCACCCTCTCCACATCACTATTATAATTTCTTCCCTTATTAATCACAATAGTTCCCCAGCAGAACACCAGTAAGTCCACTCTAATCCAAACTCTATTCCTCCATCTTGTGGACCTGGGATGGCTCTGTCCAGTCCCCCTCTACATCAAGAGGGGGTTTAGATACCACATGGATGATGGATACAATTCTCCTGCGCCGTAGGCACTCTTGGCTCCCTGGTGTGGTGGTTGACCCTCTTCACCTCCCTGTCAGCTGGCCAGGATAAGTCCAAGAAACCAGAGGGTAGGAGATGCAAATCTGCTGAGGCCCAGGGCCTGGCCATCACATGGACAGTTCAGAGATTCAGATCTCCTGAGTATACAAAAACCAAATGCCAACCACAGGTCTAGTAAAAGTGACAAAAGAGGCATGTGTAGAAAGGTTATCAGATTCCAACTCCATACACTCAGGAACACAAATTCCAAAGCAGGGCCAACTGATATGGCCCTGAACTCCAAAGTCATCTGCCTTGACCGTAGAACCTGTGAGTCACTGCAGCCCTCAGGAGAACCAGCACCTGGGTTTGCATCTACCTTGGCTGTCTCTGGTACCCTGCTGAGGCATGCATAAGCATCACCCCCTGATGACCTCCTGACTCTTTTTTGGAGACTCTTAGCCATATAAACTCACTTGCCCTTTCCATTTCCCCCTTTTTATCCAAAGTCAAAATGCAGTTTTTAACACCTGATATTACACGTAGGCTGAGATTTTCTGCCAGTCTGAGTTGACCTCTTTGTTCATGGTCTTTTTGTAGTTACATCATCAGCTGGTGCTTGATAGTAATCCCTCAGTGCCAGGGAGGCTCATCCCTGGGAGCCATGCCCCATGCTGGGGGGAAGGCAATGCATCTACATGCTGAGTTTGGCTTAGAGAGTGGCCACATTTGAGCAATGTGGAGGCTCTCAGGAGGTAACTCTTAGGAACCCCATAGCTATAGGCCTAGTTCACATTTCAGGTACACAGGCTCATAATCGGAGCCATCAGTATCAAAGATTCATCATTGAACCATCCTTCTTTGTTGGTCTTTGCCATTGCACTTGGGGGATTGTTGTTGTACCATTGGGGAATGTGATAGAGCTCCCCTGGTCAGGAATTCAGCACTCTCTCATCTGTCGTTTCCAACTGAAACCACTATGAAAATATCCAAACCTTTCTATGTACCCTGTATACATGCCCTGGAGAATTCCCTCCCAACTGTGTGCAGCCCACCAATGACACCCCACACAAGTGCTCCTCCCCTGCCATAGTTGACCTCCCTGTAGCCCAAAGCTTCTTCAAAAAGGAAGCCCAATATATTGCCATGTGAGGAACTCTTCATATTTATATGTGCCTGAACCACACTCCAGAGCAATAAAGTGAGAAGGCAGCAGAGGGTTGTCTCATATAGGGTTAGCCTTGGAACTCACACTTTTAAAAAGTCCCAGTGATTCTAACTGTGCAGCCTGAGTTCACAACCACTGTTGTGGCTGAATTAGTCAGGATTGGTTGGATGATACTAAATAACTAATCAATCCCAGGACCTTAATGGCTTATCACAAAAGAGGTTCATTTTTCACTACATGCCCACTAAGGATTGGTAGGAGGCTCTGCTCCACTCAGGGACCCAAGCTAATGGAGGTTCCGTTATCTTGTGACAGTTCCAACTTAAGCACTTGGTTTCCTTGGTCGCCATGGCAAGGGAAGAGGCAGCTGGGGGGTCACACCTGGCTTCCCTCTATTTTAGGCAGGAAGTAGCTTATGTCACTTCCTTCTGCAGCCCATTGGCCAGAGCTAGTCAGATGGTCCTGATCAATAGCAAAGAGACTGGCAGAGGAGACTGGCAATTAGTGAATGTTTGATGAGCACCTATGTGTCCGCTACATTGGTGTTTTCACAGTCTCTCCTGAAACTGGAATGTTCTTGCTTTATATTTGTGTAACTGAAGAATCAGTTCAAGTAGCTTTAACAGGATGAAAAAAAGTTCTCAAAGTGATCAAATTCAAGTGTCCATCATTTTGAGACAAAAGGCTCCATACTATTTTGATATTTTTCTAGCTTCTGAAAGTCCCAGCAAAGTTTAACAGAAAATTTAAATTTTTCTTATATGTTTGGCTAAACATTTGAGGACTTTGCATTTCTTGCACCTTAGTGCACTGTTTTAAATGTTGTTCCTTTGTAGTGAATATTGATATTTTGTAAATTGAATTCCTTTGCCTTGCTTTTCTTCATCCTGGCTCTTTACAACATTTGTTGCTCCAAAATTTTCAAAATAAAAATGGATTGTTTTAAAATTTGCTTGTGCTTTTTATTGGGATTACAAAAATGAGTTAATATGAGTGGGCACTCTTTTTTAATTTTTTTTTGTCTTTATTCATTTTTTTAATATTACATTAAAAAAATATGAGGTCCCCATATACCCCCCACCCCCCTCACCCCACTCCTCCCCCTTAGCAACATTCTCCTCCATCATCATGAGACATTCATTGCATTTGGTGAATCCATCTCTGAGAATCACTGCACCTCATGGTCAATGGTCCACATCATAGCCCACACTCTCCCATGTTCGATCCAGTGGGCCATGGGAGGACATACAATGTCCGATAATTGTCCCTGCAGCACCCAGGACAGCTTCAAGTTCCAAAAATGTCTCCACATCTCATCTCTTCCTCCCATTCCCCACACCCAGCAGCCACCATGGCCACTTTCTCCACACCAATGCCACATTTTCTTCGATTACTAATCACAATAGTTCATGAATAGAATATCAGTAAGTCCACTCTAATCCATATTCTTTCCCTCCATCCTGTGGACCTTGGATTGGTTGGAGTGGGCACTCTTTACAACAGTGTCTTCTACCTTAAGGAAATGGACTATATATCCAATTATTCAAGTATTTTTGTTTCTCAAAGAATGCTAACATTTTTTAAATAGATCTTATGTAGTTTATATCCACTTTACTAAATACTAATGGACATTTTTTTCCACATAGAAAATTATTTCGCCTGAAAATAAGTATAGTTTTGTCATCTCATTTCTTTTGATTTTGTTTCCTATTGTTTTCTTGCCTTCCTGGCAACAGCTCTTAAATAGTGGAATATCCAACATCAAACCCTTTTCCCCCAACCCCAGCAATGATCTTTTTACATGTTCATGTTATATTTACTGCAGCTGATGTACAGATATTGAAACATAGCTATCAAATATGGTTCCATTTTGGTTTACATTATGGTTTATATCTTAGAATGTACAATTTTCTAAATTTTTAGTTACTTTATGTTTTACATTATGGTTTACATTTTGGCCTATAAACTTTTATACATTTTTGGTGTAATTTAACATGACCTATATTCATCATTGCATGATCTTGTGGAACACTTCCATTGTGCCCCAGTTACCTTCCTTCCGTCTATTCTATTCCCCTCTTCCCCTCCTCTCAGAGCCCACAGTGACAATCAATCTTCACTGCTTGAAGGACCAGATTCAGAGATACTTGCTACAATGTTGAGAGCTTGATATACTAGATTGTCCTCCCCCACTGGGAGCCACCAATTCTCTCGAGAGACACAATTCCCTCTATTTCAGAACATCAGACTTCCCCAGGATATTGGTCCACCTTCCCACCCATAGTATGGGTCTCCACCCAATGACGTAACACACTATGACAAGATGAGCACTTACACATTCCCTAGAAGCCTGTCCCTGTGCCAGAAATTTAAGCAGGTAATCCTTCCTTATAATATTTTATAAAGAGTTTTCTCAACATTATAGTTTCAACCACATACCCAACAATCTCACATTTTCAACTGTTCTCCCCCAAACCTCCCCCCAATTCTGTAGGCCATCTGACCCATCCTCCCAATCCTAGCCCCACTGAAGCCTGCAAAACCCCACCCAAAGTTATCCCTATGCCCCCATCTTATCCCTCCCCTGTACAAATACTTACCTCCACTTTATCATAGATTTCACCCATGTAGGTATCAGCGCATTTCGCCCATGTAGGCCTCAGCTATATTGTAGTGTGGCTTTATTGTGATCTAAAACTTTTTTGAAGACAAAATTAAAAATTAGGAAAAAAAATAAAGCATGTAGACACTGAGGAAGAAATGAAAGAAATTGCCTCGCCACTGCACACACAGGGCAACAACTATTACAGTAATGAAAGGCAAAATGTCAAAAACAAAGTTTTATGATTTTAAAAAAGTTTTAATACCCCAATTTATTTTTACTTTAGTTTAGTTTTTCTAAATTCATACGTATTCTATTACTAAACTTTAAACCTATCACTGCTATTTCATTTTCCTATTAATTGAATTTGGCAATATATTAAGCTTCATTTTTGAAGAAGTTTTGTATGACAGAGGGGTTCAACTATAGCAGGGGAAGAATGCTGGTATGGGGTGTTCTTGATGGGGGACTCATGGATGGGAGGGAGTTCTCCAGGGCGTGTACATGGGGTACATAATAATGTTCGGCTATATGTTGGGTATTTTCTTTGTAGTTACAGTCACAAACGACAACTGAGGGAGTGCTGAGTTTGTAGCCAGGGGAGCTCTGTCACATTCCCCAATGGAACAGCAACAATCCCCCAAGTGCAAGGGCAAAGACCAGTGAAGAAGGATGGTCCAATGATGAACCCTTGATACTGATGATTATGCTTATGAGCCTGTATGCCTGAAATTTCAACTAGGCCTAGAAACTGCAGGGTGCCTAACAGTTACCTCCTGAAAGCCTCCATGCCGCTCAAATGTGGCTACTCTCTAAGCCAAACTCAGCATTACCTTCCTTCCACCATGGGACATGACTCCTGGGGATAAGCCTCCCTGATGCTAAGGGTTTACTACCAATCACTAACTGGTGATGCAACTAGAAAAAGACTTTGACAAAAATGGAAAGACAAATGAGTTTATATGGCTAAGAGTCTTCAAAAAAGAGTTAAGAGGAAATCAGAGGCGTCATGATTATGCATGCCTCAGCACAATCCCAGAGACAGCCAAAGTACATACAATCCCAGATACTGGTGCTCCTGAGGGCTACGGAGACACACATGTTCTATGATCATGGCAGTTGGGTCTGGAGTTCTGTGCCTTGTCAGTGAGCCCTACTTTGGAATTTGTGTTCCTGAATGTGATGGAGTTGGACTCAGATGTGAACTTTCTATACATGCCTCTTCTGTCACTTTTACTGAACCTGTGGTTGGTGCTGGGGTTGGTGTATACCCAGGAGACTTCAATCTCTGGACTGGCCATGTGCTAGCTGGGCCCTGAGCCTCAGGAGAGTTGCGGCTACTACTCTCTGGTTTGTTTGACTTGCACAGGTCGGCTAACAGAGAGGTGAAGATGGTAAACCACCACACCAGGGAACTGAGAGTGCCTACAACTCCAAGCAGGAGAATTGCATCCATCAACCATGTGGGATCTAAGGCCCCTCTCAGTATAGAGGTGGAGTGGACATGATCAACTCAGGGTCCACAGGATGGAGGAATAAAATATGGATTAGAGTGAACTTACTGGTATTCTACTGTAGAACTATTGTGACTAGTAATGGAAGAAACTGTAGCATTGATCTGGAGAAAGTGGCCATGGTAGTTGCTGAGGGCAAGGAGAGGGAAGAAGAGATGAGATGTGGGGGCATTTTCAGGTCTTGGACATTATATATCCTGCCATAACCTACTGAATGTACTGGGGGAAAGTCTAAACTACAATGTGAACTATAATCCATGTGATGTAGCAGTGCTCCAAAATATATTCACCAAATGCAATGAATGTGCCACAATGATGAAAGGGGTTGTTGATGTGGGAGAAGTGTGTGTGTGGGTGGGGTATGAGGTATGTGGGAACCTCTTATATTTTTTAATGTAACATTTTTTGTGATCTACGTATCTTTAAAAAAAAGGCAATTTAATAAAAATTAAAAATAAAAAAACTGATATTTTAAGGCTTAAAAAAAAGAACTTAAGGATGAGGCATTCTTGTCTTGGTGCCAACGTTAGTGGGATCAATTGCAGTATTTTTATTAAGTATGTTATTGATTGATGTTTTGATATAGCTATCTTTATTATATTGAGAAAAGATTCTTCTAATCTTAGTTCACTGTGTTCTGTTTGTTTGTTAGTAGTAGATATCAGGTTTTACCTTTTCACTTAGTAGTAGACATCAGATTTTTCCTCTTCACTATCTATTGATATATGATTTTTCTTTTTTTTTTTGTCATTTTTCTGTCTTGTTGATGTGATAGTAATAATATTTTTTTCTATTGTTTTTAATTCCTGAGAAATAAAAAAAAAACAACAACTCTGATTTTGCATCTAAGGCTATTTACAGAATGGCTCCGAACTGACATTTCCAGTGTCTTGTCTCATCATCCCTCCCAACCTCACTCCAGCTACATCTGGGTGTTTCCCCAAACATGCAAAACACTTGAAGCCCCTTGTGCCATTTACCTTGTCTGAAACACAGTGTCTTTATCATCTAAATGGGAACTCCATAAAAAATCTTCAGAACTAGGGTCCTGGTTTGACTGGGACAGTTCTAGTTTGCACCTGTTGCTCCATGGAAATACCACTCTCAGATATTCCCTGGGTTGATCAATAAATTATATGATCACCCCCTCCCTAGATAAAATTTTCTTGCTCCTCCTTCATCCTCCCAAAAAAAGAGTAGAATTTCTTACTTCTGTGCTGCTGTACCTCCTTACATATGTTCACTTAACATTCATTGAACTGTATACTCCTCCACCAGCCCAGTTGTGATGCTCTTGGCTGGCAGGTTGGGATACTCAATACCTTAGCCAAAGTGGTTGGTTGAACAAATGAATGTCATGACTTCATTTCTTTCCCCTTCCTTTCTTCCTCCCTTTCTCCCTCCATCCATTCCTCCCTCCCTCCCTTTCTTTTTTTGTAAGAAGATCTCTCCTTTCAAAGCACCTTCATGCTCACAGCACATCCCCCAGGTGTTGCAGCTTTTCTTTTTCATTTTTTTAATACACTTTTTAAATTTTCTGAAAGACACTTAGATTATATAAATGTTACATAAAAAATATGGGGGTTCCCATATGCCCTGCTCCGTACCCCTCCCACAATTTCCCACAGTAACAACATCCTTCATTAGTGTGGTACATTTATTACAACTGATGAAAATATTTTGGAGCATTGCCACTAAGCATGGATTATAGTTTACACTGTAGTTTACACTCTCTTCCACACAATTTTGTAACTTATGACAAGATATACAATGGCCTGTATCTGTCATTGCAATGTCATTCAGGACAATTCCCAAGTCTCAAAATGCCCCCACATTACACCTGTTTTTCCCTCTCCCTCCTCTCAGAACCTCCAGTGGCCACTGCTTCCATATCAATGATAAAAGTTCTTCCATTGCTAGAATCATAATAAATCTATAGTAGAATGACAGTAAGTCTGTTCTAGTCCATTCTGCATTGCCCAACCCTGAGTATTCTGGGATGGTGATGTCCACTCCACCTCTAATTGAGAGGGGGCTTAGATCCCATGGGGCAGATGGATGAGAATATCTTGCTTGCAGTTGCAGACACTCTCTGTCCTTGTGATAGTTGTTGTCCATCATCATGTCCTTGTTAGTTGTCTTGGGTGAGTCCAATGAACTGGAGAGTAGGTGCTGCAACTCTGTTGAGATTCAGGGCCCAGCTGGTGCATGGACAGCCCAAAGATTTAAGTCTCTTGGGCATACACCTATCAACTGTAGTACTAACTGTAGGTTCAAAAAGAAGGGTTAGAAGAGCCATGAGTAGGAAATCACAACTGAGTCCAACTCTGTCACACTGGGGGCATAAATTCCAATGTAGAGCCCCCTGGGAGACCACCAAACTCCAGAGCTGTCTTCCCTGCCTATAGTGATTGGATGTCTCTGCTGTTTGAGGCAATATATTCTCAGGCAGTCAATGCGATCTTGCTGAGATGTGCATAAGTGTAACCTCTGGAATGACCTCCCGACTTGACTCACTCACTTTGAAGTCTCTTAGCTGTATAAACTCATTTGTCTTTTCCCTTTCCCCATTTTGGTCAAGGTCTTTTTCCAGTTGATGTAGCTTTTCTGATGGGCAGCATTTGATGCTGCTGCTCAGTCAACTAGGATTGGTAGCCACACACCCTCAGACACGTGAAGGTATGACCCTGGAATATATTTCTGCAGAAAGCTTGCTTCTTTAGGGCCTTTGGGATATGCAAATTGTGGGTTTGGGGCCTTCCAGAGGAGGAAAATGGAGGAGGGGCTATGAAAGGCAGGAGAAAGTGACAGGAGAACAAAAAAGACAAAGAGAATTGAGGTAGGAAGGAGGCTTAGGGAAGGAAATTAGGATATTATGGAGGAGAGAAAGCGTATTAGTCAGGTTTTCTAGGGAAACAGGACTGACAAGAGATACATGTAAATATTATGAGATTTTTATAAAAATTGTCTCACACAACTGTGGGGATGCACAAGTCCAAATTCTGTAGGTCAGACTGCAAGCCAGGAATTCTGATGAAGGTTTTCAGTGAATTCTGCAGGAGAAGCTGCTGGCTAAAGTAGAGATGGGAATCCTCTCTCTTACTGCTGAAACCATCACTTCTTTTAAAGCCTTCAATCTCCTCAGTGGATTGTAGATGTAGTAAGTCATAGATGCAATCAAGTGACTGATAATTTAAGTCCATGAAATGTTCTCATGGTAATAATTAGGCCAGTGCTTCCTTGACCAGACAACTGAGCAACATCATCTGGCTAAGTTGACATATGGAACTGACCATCGCAGAAAGGATGGAGGGAGAAATGTGAGGAAGGGAGGTGGTGGCTGCCCCAGAACAAGGCTCTTGTCAGTCACACAGCTATTTTGGGGGTGCTAATTTCTTGGCTATTTGGGGAAACTTTGCAAGGATGTTAACCTGTTTCAAATATCTTGGGTCTCACCAGACTGTGATTACAGAATAAGTTCACATTCCCTTTAACAACTTAAATTGAAATAGCGTAATGCTCTACTGCCATTGATGTTGGAAATGAGCTCCCCTAAAGGAGGACACAGCCTTATTTCTAAGGGTTTCTCAGGGTGCAGCCTTTTGAAGTGCAACTCAGAGCCACTTTCAGAAGGCACCAGATGGTCAGCAGCGCTTTGACCACCAGGAGGGTGGGTCATGCCTTGAACCAAAGAGCAGAAAGCTCTAAGCATTTGCAAAAGAAAAACCATGGCAGCAAAATTGTACATGCAGCTAAGTTGGAGCTAGAAGAGAGAGGCCAGGAGTTCTGTGAATGTCTTGAGGCAGTCTATAGAGGCTGTCATCATAGTACAGGCATTTTTGTTCTAAGGTAAGGAAGGACTAAGGCTGCTGAGCAAGGAGACAAAGGTAAAATATGAAAATTAGGCAATAAACATTTGCAAAAGAGCACACAAATTCAACCAAAAGGAATAGAGAGCCATGGTGGGCATGCAACTTGCTGTTTTCCCTGTTGATGTCCTTTGAATGCAGCTCCTCTTGCTTGGCAGCACAAAATACTGATATGCTAGGGAAAACCATGTAGGAACCAATGAGAGTTCTGCAAGAAATAGACAGTTTTCTTCTGTTTGCCAGTTAGTATCAGTTATTTTGTGTTACAGCAGCTCCACCTAATTGAGATTGTGTGGGAAACTGGGCTCAATGTTGCCAGACCTGTTGACCAAAAAAAAAAAAAAAAAAAGATAAAAGAAAAAGAAAAAAATTAGAAATCTTTATTTTTATTGAAATTCTGACCTTTAAAAGTTAGCAAATTAACATATTAAACAATGTGTAGGTGCATAAAAACAGATCACTGGACCCATTCTTTTCCTGTTTTAAACCATACTACATTAAGTATAATTTCTCACTGGTGTGATAGCATCCAGCATTTCTTAGACTTATGGGACACATATCCTTCCAGTGTCTCACAGGATAGGGTTCCATGGAACATGTTTTAGACTGCTCCTTTAAATGTTTGCACCAAATTTTGCAATTAGTGGTAGAACCAGATTCAAGTTCTCCTTCAAACAGTGTTCGCTAGTAAAATATGAAATTAACTAATTAATATGCAACTACTGAAATAAATTATGGTAGGCATTAACTAGACACCAGTGATAACTTGGCAGAAGATACTAGGGTTCTTCAAAAGAAGAAAGATACCTCCCAAGCCATTCTAGCGAAGGGAATAATGCTGTATATTTACAACACACTTTGCAGAGTTGTCTTTTCTTCCTCCCAAGCTTACACTCAATGAGAGCCATTCAGATGCTGGGCTCTAATTTAAGCACTATTTTGTAGCTATTACCATATTTAATCATCACAACTACCATATAAAGTGGGTACTTTAGTTATTCAAATTTTCCAGCTAAGAAAAGGGAGACAAAATTTAAGTTAACTTGCCCATATTTTATTCTAGTATTTTCACTATGTGTGTGTGTGTGTGTTTAAACATTTAAAACTATGGTTTATTGAGTTTATTCTGTAGTAAGATGTGTGGTCTGGATCCAACTTTGTTTTTTTTAATTATTTTTTATTTTTTTAACAAATGATTATTCAGTTGTCTAAACACCAGGCCATTTTTGCCCAGTGATTTGAGATACAATCTTTACCATAAACAGAATTCCTATGTGTTCTTGACTCTGTATTTGGATCTAGTGGTATTTGCAAGTAACACAATAACTTTCCCTGTTTCTTTTATGGGAATTGGTCTTTCTAAGCTTTCTATATTTACTAGGGTCAATACTAGTAAATTACTTTTCTCCTTTTTAAAAAATATTTTGAGTTAGTAATTTATTTTATTCTTTTACTTTTATTCATCTGAGTATTTAAAGCTATGAATTTTCCTCTGATCTCATCTTTAATCATATTCTATAACATCTGATGTGTGGTTTCAAAATCATTTTTCCCCCTGAAATTCTGGAGTTTTGGTTTGCACTTTCCTTTTCATTCAAAGGTTGCTTATCCAAGTTTTATTGCATCGTGAGCAAAGAATGCTTTTTCCTTTCTACTTTATAGAATTTAATGTTTTTTCTTTGTGATGTAATATACAATCCATGTTTTGGTAAATGTTTCATATGCTCTTGGAAAAGAGGTATATTTTCCTATTATTGGGTTATAAAGTTTGTATAAATCCATAAGAGCTACCTTATTGATTATGTTGCTTAAGTACTCAATATCTTTCCTTGGACTGGTAGTGATGTGCTCTATTATCATTATGCTTTTATATTTTTCCTCACATCTCCTATTGCTTTTGATTTATGAAGATATCAAATCCTGATTCACACTTTCTTTTTGAGTATTTTTACAAAAGCCTTCCACTGTTGTCTTACTTTTAATGTTACAGTTGAGAAGTCAGACATTAATATGATTATCTTTTCTTTGTAAGTAAGATGGTGTACTGGTGACCTAGAAGATGCCTGCACCCTCCCCTCCCCCCCCCCTTTATCTTTTAAAGCCTAAGTAGTTTTACTAGACTATGTCTTGGAATTGACCATTCTGGGTAAAATTTCTCAGCTACATACTGGGCCCTTTCAACATAGAGATTTGTGTTGCCTTTCTTCTGGAAAATTTTTCTTTACAGATAATAGTTTTAAATATTAATTCTGTCTCCATTGTTTGGTATGTGTTTTTTCCCTTTTAAAGTTCCAATTATATGTGTGTTGGGTTGTCTCTTATCTTCTGTCATTTTCTCTATGATTTTTTCTTATTTCTTTATTTCATTTTTGTTCTCTTCGTAGTTGTCATTCTTTCTCTCAAAACCTTTTATTATATTTTCAGTTGAATCTATTTTCTCTTAGATATGTAATTTAATCTTCTTTTTTGAAGTGATTTTGTTGTTTTCATCAATTTTGTTCCTGAGCATGGTCATATTTCTCTTCACATCTTTCTGTTGCTTTGTTCATTTCCTTTCTGTGTTTTTAAATTTCTGATTTGGGGATTTTATGTATATTTGCAAATGCTTGTTTAAGGATATTTAATTCAGATTGCTTATGAAGCAGACAGAATTAATCAAAATGAATTATGATTCATTTGGAGGGTATTTTCATCAGCAGGAATATTTTAATTTTCATTTTCTGTTTCATTCTAATAGTTTCATATGAATGCTGCCTGTTGTTTTTTTGTTCATTTGGAAATATTGTATATTTTCCTGGAAGAGCGATAAAAGGTTTTTCTCTTTTGACAGAGGTGAGGGGTTGGTGGTTCACCTGGTTAGTTGGTACAAGCATTCCCTTTTCTGCTGGCACAGTAAAGGCAGTACAATTTTGGGTGTGGGGTGTGGGGTTTATATGTTTCCTTACTGGGTGGTCCTCTTTTGTTTCTATAAGACCTTTGCTTCACATGACTCCCTTCCTTCTTTCTTATCACCACCAAGCCTCCAAGGGATGTTTCCCCTTCCAACTTGCCTTCCTCTTGCCCAGAAATGGTGCTTTCCTGTGACTGATAGCTGTACTGTTGTGAACTTTCAAGTCTTTTTCATTTGACTCTCCAGTGGCCTATATTCTGTTTCACCTAGTCTCAGACCTGATCTCAGTATTTCCTGACTCAGGGTAGGACTCTTTCTTTCTGGAGACAACTTTTTAAAATCAGTTCTGTCATTGCGAGGCCCCATATATCATCTATTTCATGCACAGTTTTTGACTCTTCACTTTGGCATGGACTCTGGAATTGGTTCTGCTCATTTTGAATATTTCTCTTTCATTATTTAAATATTAATTGAAGTTTGTAGTGTCCTCTGCCTTTGAGTGGTTTGATTTGCTCTTCTTGTGGGTTGGGTCCTTTTTTAAAAAATATGTAGGTTGTTGATGTTGCTCAGTGGTTGAGCACTGACTTCCTGCATATGAGGTTCCTGGGTTCAATCCCTGGCCCTGGTACCTAAAAAAAAGTGTATATATCTATATCTATCTATATATCTGTGTCTATATCTATATCTATAATATAATCATATGTAAGATATGATCAAAACAAGGGTGGATTTGGATTTCAGATCTCTTAGAAACATCCATGAAAGGAAGGCAATGTAAAAAAAGAACTTGGACTTGGAGATAGAAGACCTAAGTTTGGATTCCAGCTCAGGCTTCCCTGCTTACTAGTTACGGGACCTTGAGTAGTGTTGTAAGCCTCTTTGAACCTCAGTTTCTGTTTCAGTTATTTATTGCTATGTCACAACCCATTCCAAAATATTGTCTTAAATCAAAATAATCATTAATTTTGCTCAGTTAGGGCTTGACTGGGCTCAGGGCAGCTCTAACTTAGGGTCTTTCTTGTAGTGGCAGTTAGATGGTGGTAGAGGCTGGGGTCTTCTCAAGGGCTCATTCATTCACATCCCTGGTGTTCAAGTGGGAGAGACTCAGTCACCTAGGGCTGGAACAGGCATCTCTCTCCATGAAGTCATCCCACTTGGTGGCCTCAGGGTAGCTGACCTCTCACATGGTGGTTGAAGGCACCTATAGTAAGTGTCCCAAGAGGAATCAGTAGAAGCTGCAAGGTCTTTTCTAACCCAGCTTTAGAAGTCATACAATATTGCTTCCACTTCATGTGATTCATTGAAGTAGCTGCAAAGACTATCCCAAAGTCAAGGGGTGAGGAGATAGACTTCACTTCTTGGGGGGATGAGTGTCAAAGAATTGGTGGACATATTTGAAAACCACCACACTATCCAGTAAATTAGATTAATAATACCACTTCACTAGAAGAGATTCACCACAGTTTAGCCGACTGGATTTTTACTTTGGTCATTTTGGCTATTTCAGTTTGTTTTTGGCCATTACATACAGTGCTGAAGTGAATATCTTTGTGCACAGAGTTCCCTTTCTGTTTCGGCTATTTCCTTAGGAAGTGGTGTCAAGGAGGCAGAGCATGGATCAAAGGTTAGGAACATCTTAATCCACCCTTCAGTTTCCATTTATTGTTTTTAAATATATTTGAAAACATGTTGAGAAGACTCGCAGACTAAATCACACTTTCTACACCTTGGTTGTGTATGTACATGGGCTGTGTGGGTATTTTGGGGCCAGATGGATGTTAATTTTGCTTGCTTGCATTTCACCTTCATGACGCATGATCAAAATGCTATTGCTTAAATACAGATAAGTTCACAGTTCTAAAACCAGCTCCTGGGCTCTGCTGGAGAAGATTACCCTTTTGTGGAACTATGATATGTCTTCACCACCTGGGGCCAGGACAAAACTGAGAGGATGTGAGGGGCCTGGCTGTGTAGGGAGCTGCCAGAGTTACAGGCCCATGCTCACTCTGAGTAGCATTTTTTTTCAGACTTTTAGAAACAAGCCCATGTCCCTTCCTAGGCATTCTCATCTGACCCTCTGGCCATCCTCGAAAGACACACTATTTTGTGTAGTCTAGTATAAAATATATATAAATTTCAATAAGAATTTTTTGAGCTGCAATTTTCCTTTCCTGAGAATTGGGAAGCCTGGCTCCAGGTGAGAATTTCTACTCTCTGCTAATAAACCCTGGTCTCCTGGACCAAGACTCAGAGGAGGTCTGGAAATGAGACTATTATATGGATGATTATCATTAAAGAAAACCTCTCCTGGGCCTAAATTGTCTAGACAATTGTTTCTAAAATTGACTTCTCTTTGCCCTATAGACTCATGGGTACTACAGTGAAAGGGCTGGGAACTTTCTCTTTCAAGTTTTTGCAGGGTTCATGGGGGACAGTTGAAATGTTTGAACTTGTTTTTCTTTGTCTGTAAAGTTAGCCAGTGACCTTAAGAGGGACTTGCCACTTGATTAAACCCTTTCACAGCAAAATGCAGAGAGGGTCCAGCCCTGAACTGAGAGGCAAGAGACCAGAATTTTAGTACTAGCTTTGTCATCAACCTTGTGGGTGCCTTTAAGTAAATCACTTCTCCTTTAATATTTCTAGATGCCCTAATAGAAAAGTATGGGGCTGAACTTGGCCAACACTTATAGACATCGCCTCTTAAAAATTTGATGTTGTGTGATAGTCATCCTTGAGAGTATTTACTTCAAGATTTCCTTGTCTTTTTCCTGCTGGTTCCAGATAGAAATGAGAGTTGGGCAGAGAGAAGAAACATGGCAAAAGGGGTTTAAAAATGACAATGGGATTGTCATAGTTTGGGACCATCCAGAATCAGACTCTTATAAAAGAATTTGTGTCCAAGTGTTTATTTGGAAAGTTGAATGGGGAAATGAGGAGAGAAGAGAGGGAGGCAAATATAGGCAGTATTAGTGAACAGGTTACCACTGCAGGCAAATGGGGCTCAGTCCTGTTGGGGACCCCTGAGAGAGAATGTCCCACCTGAGGATAAAATAGTTGGGGTGTATTTTAACTCCAGACCCCTATAATTTTGGGTTGAGGACTGCCTCCTGGGGTTGTAACTGTCTAGCACTTCCAGCTTGCCTCTTGTGCAAGCCAAGAAAAACCTCTCAGGTAGAGAGTTGCGGATGTTTGCAGTGGATACATAGGGGAATGTCACTGTCACCAGACATGGGGAGGGGCATCAGCAGTGTCTGCCACAGATAATGGTCATGGGGTATTTTTCTGATTTTCTTGGTTGTTTATTGCATTAAAATGCATAAGAAATAGATGTTGTGAGTTTTTGTGTAATTATGCACATTTAGGAGTATTTTGATGTTCTATTCTGTTTGATGGACAGAGATTATATTGAATTAGAAGGAAGCATCTCTTTCAGCAAGATTCTAGAGCTGTGGGAATGAATCAGAAGAGGAGAGATGTAGTTCTGAATGTATTTGAACTCATATGACAGTGGAGGAACTGATGGAGTTTGGGAGGAATTTTTGGAAAGCACAATGACTGATAGGCTATGGGTTGGGGTTCAGTCATAAATGGAACTTGGGTGCCCCAGAGCATCATGTAGATGAGTTTGGCCAGGTGGTTTTCCAACTGATGTGGTCCAACCTAGTGTAAATTAACCCAGTGTTCATAAATTCGCTTTTTCTCCCCTATTCTGCCAGGACTAATGCTGTGGGGGGAAACGGAATCTTAGAGGGTAAGCAAAGAGGAATGTAAGTATTTAGGATAAGTATTTATGACACCCATTACATCAGAAAGAACACTTAACATTATCAGACCTTCAGGGGAAGGCCCAGTGGAAAATAACTATAGTACAAGGCAAGAAGAATAAGGACCAGGAGAGAGGACCAGTGCTCTGTGGGGGCAGGACAGAGTGAGAGCCTTCATTCTCACTGTCAAGATGCAGGGGGGCTTCTGAGGACCTGGCAACCAAGCTGGTCTTTGAGTTTGGATGGATAGAGCTGGCATCCCAAAGGAAGAGCACCACAAGGGACAAAACTATGGAGAAGAGAAAACTGAGAGCACATTTGAATTTTGTTGGCTGGCCTGATGGGGTGGGGGCCTAGGCTTCATGCATGGATATCATGGGCATCATGGTGAGAAAGGTAGGAGGAGACCAGGGGTCAGGCAGAGGAGAGAGGACAGGGTTCAGGGGGCAATGGGAGCCACTGAGGCTTCCAGAGCAAGGCAGAGGTGCTTTATAGAACAAGGTGTGAGTCTTACTTTCAGAAGCACCCAGTTTAGAAATAAGTGTGTTGGAAGCTTGGCAAGAGAGTCCAGCATGGTGGCAGTGAGATTATTTCTTGTGCATGAAAGTTTCTGAAAAGCAGCTTTTACCTTTGACTTTTTGCTTCTGTCTGGATAGCAAAGCACCAATCTGGGATTTGAGCCTTGGTCTTCCAAAGCCTAGTGACTGCCTCTCTCCAGTATATTGGGGTTATTTGCCCTGATGGGAGAGACTGCCTTTCTGGGATTGTTCTGCTTAGTTTCCATGAAGGGGTGTGCAAGAGATCTGGATTTGCAGAGTGGCCTGGGTCAGAGTTAATTCAAGAACTGAAATCACAAAATTTGGGGCAGAATCAGTTTTCTACAAGAGGACTGAGCCATGTGGGGAAACTGGCTTGCTAGCATGTCATGAAAGAAAAGGATGTGAAACTTGATTTTGAGGTTTTTAAAAAGTTATTTGTTCTAGAACCAGTATTTAAAAATCAAATTCCTAACTTCCCTTCCTACTTACTCATCATTTACCAAATATTTATTGACCATCTGCCACCTGCTGGTCTCTGTGATGAACAAAATAGACAAGCTTCCTGCCTTCGCATTGTAGTGGGGGAGACAGAGAATAAACATAGGACAAACAGATGTGTGTGATGCTATTTACCTCCTTCCATGGCTCCTTATAGTTTCTAGGAAAGCCACCACCCTCCTCTGCTTGGCTTTCAAGACTTCACCATCAGTGCCACCCCTTTCTCTAGTCAACTTCTGCTCACCTTCCAAGATGCAGATCAAATGCTCTATCACTTTATCCTTATAATCCAGATTTGTGTCACCAGCCTGACCTCAATTTCTTTTTTGCCTTTTCTTATACACTTAAACCCTAATAAGTTGGAAAAAATCATAATGCAATCCTGAGTTTCATTTGGAAATTGTGGCCTCATTTCCACACCTTTATTATCTCTCATGTCACATTTAGTGGTGACAGTCTACTTAATGAGTCCACCCCTCCAGCCCAGGAGCTCCCAGTTCAACTCTGTGTTTGCAGGGTCCCCAGCTCAGAGCAGCTCACAGCTGGTACTCAGAAATCGAACCACTTTCTGGATAAATGATCAGACTGACATGTAGGCTTCTGAGGGAGGCAGATGTTGCCTGTGACCCACAGGATCAACAATATTCAGGAAAGTCAGTAGCCGGTTCTCGGCCTGCACCAGCAGCTCTAAGGCAGGCTGACAGCTGCGCTGCACCTGGAACCAACTTCAAAGAAATGTGCTTTCGCTGGCTCCCAATCTAGGCTCTGCAGCATCTCTGCAGACCAGGCCTGGTAGGTGTTTATACTACTCAAAAATATATTAAATGCAGGCTCAGAGCCCCAGTCGGGGCAAAGCTTGCTTCTTGCTGCTGGTTGCTGTGTGAAGACTGAACTGTGCTGTTCTCTGGTGGATGAGCAGAACCTGGGGCGTGTTTTGGCTCAAAGAGGCCAAATCAAACATTGGGCATCTCAAGCGAGCACATTCCTGAGCTTATTCAACTGGGTGAAGCGTGCCCAATTGGATGGAGACCGGGGAGGAGGCAGATGTTGTGGCTCCTGAACACGGACAGGCTGCTTAGGGAATTGCTCGGCATTCCATTACTTTCCTTCCCTCCCACCTGATTCAAGCCAGACCCTTCCAAAGCCTCTCATTCCCACCAACCATGGGGCAAGGATATCTGTGCTAGCTGTGGAGAGAGGGCAGGTTGGAGAGCCACCATCAGCCCCTGCCCACAGGGAACTTACTAACAGGTGGCAGACAGACCATGGGGGAACCAGTCAGTTGGCAGGAGAGGGTTACCTGTGAAGCAAAGCTGATGTGACAGGCTTCCCAGCTGAACGGTAAGGGTAGGGATTTCGTAACCCTCAGAGTCAATCATGACCAGGGCTGGGTGGGATCCTCTGGATATCTTTTTGGATGAAATGCCCATGACAGGTGGTCAGGGTGTAGCTCAGCACCTTGGCAATTTATTTTCCTTCTCTTCAAGTTGGCCTCCTTGACCATAACCTTCCTTTGGTTTAGAGCCTAATGAGCAGTGGCTTCTTCTAAAAGGCACACATGACTTGGAAACTTTGTGAGGGATGTTGAAGATCATGCTTATTTGCATATTTGTGCATTTATTATTTTTTTGTAATTGCATTTTAATAAAGCAGCATAATAAGTTATATGATGATACATATCTTTAAATTCTATCAATTACATGATGAATGATTGCAATTAGTTGACTGATGTTGTTTAGATTCCTCCTCTTATTTTGCCACGATTTGAAGTTTATTTCAGCCATTAAATATTTGTTTATCCTTTTAGTGGAAAATTTTTGTCATTTGGATATGGCCAGATTGACATTTACCTTTAAAAAACTCAGTGGAAATACTTCGTTTCAATTCCCCCAATTTTTTTTTTTTTACATCAGAAGCTTCATAATCCCAGGATAGGCATTATTAAGAGAACCCTAAACCCAAACAATGTAGAATGAATACCCTTAACTTGCAAATTCTAGCAGCTTAGGTGATAGAAAGAGAAAATGTTTATCTACGTGTTCACAATGTGGATTTACTTAAATGTGAGGTACAAAGTGAACACAAAAATAGTATTTCAGAAATAGTGAATCATCTGAGTCCCTGTTGATTATAATATAGGTGCTAGACATTTCAATGGAATTGCTTTTTAATTACTGAACTCTCTTTGAAAGCCATGAAAAAAAAATTACATTGGACAGTATTGATGCCAAGCACTTTTGTTCCTCTTTAGGGATATTCTGAGCTGGCAGAATTTGATCAATAGGAAACTATTTCAGTATCAAGGAGAAGTGGCTCTGTTAATTCAGGCCTGGAAATCTCATCATTAGATTCTCTCGAATAAGAAGATTTAAAAAATTTTAGTTAAATTGCATATAGGCATTTTTTACAGTAGAAGTTGGGTTTTTTTTCTTCTTTTTTTTTTTTTTTTTTTTTTAACATGCCAAGTGTTTCTTTAAATTTTTTCTCAATAAGAATGTTAGAGACCTTCATCCACTGGTTTCAAAACCTGTGGATAAGATTATTATTCTACCCTATTTGGTTAGGTAACTTTTTTTTTTTTCCAGCAGTTTTGCACACAATTTTAGGGACTGGGTGAGAAGAGGATTAAAAAAAACCCATAAGGAACATTTTGTCTACTAGTATGGCAGTGCTTCTTTTAAAAATCAACACCCCTGGTGGACACAACTCCTGTATATTGTGTTTTAAATTCTCATATTGATGGTCTTACCTTTTATTCATTCAAAATAACTTACTGAGTCCTTTCTATAGTCAAGGTGATTCTTTGATAATCTGGGATAAAAAACAACTCTGAATATTGTGATTGCAAAATTATATTTTACTGTTGTAAGAATTTACTCATGCAATCTTTTTTTCCCCAAATTCTACTCAATTTATTCATTTTTTTTAAAAAATTACATTAAAAAAATATGAGGTCCCCATTCACCCCCACTGCCCCCACCCCACGACTCCCCCCACAGTAACACTCTCCCCCATCATCATGACACATCCATTGCATCTGGTGAGTACATCTCTGGGAATCGCTGCACCCTATGGCCTGTGGTCCACACCATAGCCCACATTCTCCCATGTTCCATCCAGTGGGCCATGGGAGGACATACAATGTCCGGCAATTGTCCCTGGAGCACCACCCAGGACAACTCCAAGTCCCAAAAATGCCTCCACATCTCATCTCTTCCTCCCATTCCCCGCACCCAGCAGCCACCATGGCCACTTTTTCCACACCAATGCCACATTTTCTCGATTATTAACCACAATAGTTCATGAATAGGATATCATTAAGTCCACTCTAATCCTTACTGTATTCCTCCTTCCTGTGGACCTTGGCTTGGTTGTGTCCATTCCACATCTATGTCAAGAGGGGACTTAGATTCCACATGGATACTGGATGCAATCCTCCTGCTTTCAGTTGTAGGCACTCTAGGCTCCATGGTGTGGTGGTTGACATTCTTCAACTCCATGTTAGCTGAGTGGGGTAAGTCCAATAAATCAGAGTGTAGGAGCTGAAGTCTGTTGAGGCTCAGGGCCTGGCTATGATATTGTCAGTCCAGAGATTCAAATCCCCTAGATATATCTTAAACCCCAGCACTAACTACAATTCCAGTAAAGTAGCATGAAAGACTTGTGAAAAGAGATCCCATCTGAGTCCAGCTCCATCACGCAGAAACACCAGCTCCAAAGAAGGGCCAACTGACATGGCAGTGAACCCCATCTGCCATGACCATAGAACCTGTGGGTCTCTTTAGCCCTCAAAAGGACCAATACCTGGGGTTGTATCTACTTTACTTGTCTCTGAGACTCTGCTCAGGTGTGCATAAGGGCAATCCTTCTGACAACCTCCAGACTCTTTTTTAGAGACTCATAGCCATATGAACTCATTTGTCCTTTCCATTTACCCCTTACTTTAGGTCAAACAGCATTTTTAACTCCTGTTATTATATGTAGACAGGGATATTCTGCTGGTCCGTGTTGAACCTTTAATTCAAGGTCATTTTCTAGTTATGTCATCAGCTGGTAATTGGTAGTGATCCCTCGGTGCCAGGGAGGCTCATCCCCGGGTGTCATGTCCCACGCTGGGGGGAAGGCATTGCATTTACATGCTGAGTTTGGCTTCGAGACTGGCCACATTTGAGTAACACAGAGGCTGTCAGGGGGGAACTCTTAGGCACACTGCTGCTCTAGGCCTTGTTCTTATTTCAGGTGTATAGGCTCACAAGCATAGTCATTAGTATCAGGGGCTCACTGTTGGACCCTCATTCCTTCCTGGTCCTTACTGTTGCACCCGGGAGACTGACGCTGCTCCCCTAGGGACCATGACAGAGCCCCCCACCCCAGCCAGGAACCCAGTACCCCCCCAGCTGTTGTTTTTAATTGTTTCCACTATGACTATATCCAAACATTTCCATGCACCCTGGACACATGCCCTGTATAACTCCCTGTCAACCATATATCGCCTGTCAATAACATCCACACCAGTATTCCTCCACTGCCATTGTTGAACCACTCTGTGATCCAAAACTTCCTGAAAAGTGAAGCCCAATATAATGTCAGGTTCCCTTACTAGTAAAACGGAATATAGCAATGAGTTTAAAGGTTAGATATAGAATACATATTGATTTAGAAAAATTCTACATCCTATCTTTTTCTTTCCTTTTTTCCTAGCTATTGAGCTTCTCTTCACAAGAGCCTTAGATCACAGTAATTCATATATACAATATACAGTACTCCCTATTTGTGCATTTAGAGAGGGAGGGTGATGTAGCAGGATTCAGACACAGAAATATATGGCTTCTAATTCTGACTTGCTGAAGCCTCAGAGAAGTTACTTAACCTCTCTGAGTCTGTTTCCATTCTGTAAAAGCAGATATGTTTAGTGGAACAGATCCCTAAGAAAACTTATTATATTAGAAGTAGAAAAATTCAAGTCAAAAGTACATATATAAAAGTATATTTTAGGGGAGCAGATGTAGCTATTGGTTGAGCACCTGCTTCCCATGCATGAGGTCATGGATTCAATCCCTGGTACCTCCTTTAAAAAAAGTATATTTTAGAGAGTTTTTAAGATTTAGCAATATGCACTGGAGTGGTTTTAGAACATGTTTTGGTAAAAAGCCATGAAGATAGAAAAAACAAAAGTGGAGGGGTGGGAGGTGGAATCTGGAGGGTTTTAAATTTCCGGGGTCACAGAGTAAGTGATCCAAGGACAATTGATGTTTGCTTCATGGGGCAGAGGGTACTGCAATGAGGAAATTGTATGGGTATCTTCTGCAGACTGCCCTCGCTGTGGGTCCCCCTTCACGCTGATAATATTTTGACAATAAAAGCCACATTTTAGTTTCCCATCTGCTAAAATAAATACCAAAGAGTGGGTTTGCTTAAACTATGGGATTTTTTTTTTTCAGTAAGTACTGTGGATTGAACTCAGGGCCTTGTACATGAGAAGCAGGCACTCAACCACTGAGCTACATGCACTCCCATAAACAATGGGAATTTATTGGGTCATGGTTTTGAGACTAGAAGTCCAAAATTAAGGGTTAGCAAGGTGATAATTTTGCCCAGAAGACTGTGGCATTCTGAATGAGCTGCTGGTGATCCTTGGTCCTTGGCTGTTCTGTCATTGTGGCAATGCACATGGTGGCCTCTCCCGCCTTCTTTCTCCATCTGACTTTCACTCTCCCTATAAAGGGCTCCAGGGATCTGGATTTGAGCTCAGCCTGATTCAGTGGGGCCACTCCTTACCTGAAGTCACATCTTGAAGAGATCTTATGTACAATGGGTCCACATCCACCAGAATGCAGACCAAGACAAAGATTATGTCCAAAATGGGCTCCACAGTTCAATCTACCACAACACAAACCAATGAAGTAAGTCATAATCAGAGGCTGAGCAGTGCATTGTCTCCTGATTTAGCCATGGAAGATGGACTGGAGGTGGGATTTGGAGGGAATTTAGGGAATAAGATCAGTGGGGTAAAAGCTTGCATGGGAAATCAAAAGACTGTACAGAGTTTGCAGCCTGAGGATGTCCTGGGCATGGTACATGCCTGATATTTCTCTCACTGATATAGCTGTGACCAGTGTAAATAAACCAAAGGTTGCCATGTGATCCTTTCCCCCTACCTGCTTGGTGGTTTTCCTATCTGGAAGGGACCTTGGAATGGGACCTGATGGAGGTCATTCTTCTGGGGTAGTTTTGTGAGTTGACATCCTGTTGTCATGATTGCTTTTTGTGGTCCTTGCTGCTCCTCAAGTGAGTCCACCCCAAACACATGCTGCTTGGGAATTGTTCAGAGGGTTAAATGAATATCAGAGAGAGATGATCTGGCATGTAGATGTTACCCAGATGCAAGTATTATTACTTGCATTATTTTGTTATTTAAATAACATGTGAAAAGGATACTGTCTCCTCTGCCACTGTATTATTTCCAGAGATCAGTCTAGGAGTTGAGGATAGAGAGATGAATTCAGTATCTGCTGTCAAAGAAATGAGAGGCTCCTAGTTGATACTGACCCATTCGCTGAGGGAGCAAGGAGGAGGGAGCCATTCGCTCCATCTGAGGAGACTGAGAGAAGATGATATTTGCCCACTGCCTGGGAGGCAGAGAAAAGGGACAGCAATAAAAAGCAGAGGGAGCTGCTTATATAAAGGTGTCAAGGTATGAGGGGGGCTGGATGGGGAGTAGCAGACAGTCCAGTGTGAGGTGACAGTGTGAAATGAGGCTGGAGCTAAAAGATCAAATCCAGTCATAATACCCTGGACATCAGGTTAATTAGTTTGAGTCCTTTCTGGCAGGCAATGGGAAGTTCTGAAAAATGTGACATCTGATTTGAGGTGCAAAGGGGGAGAAGGTGGGGAAAGAAATGGGAGGTAGAAGAATCAGTTGGGGAGCTACCACTAAGTCTAGGTGAGTGTTGGGGAGAGCTTGAAAGACAGTGGCAGAGGCAATGGTGTCTTTTGAAGTGGCTATTATAATTCCCATTTTGAAGAGTAAGAAACTGAGAATTGCAAAGTTTAAGAGAGCTGCTAAGGCCACATACCCAGGAAGTAGCTGAGCTGGGGTTTGAATTTAGGCATAAAACTAAGCTCTTCCCATCTGTTTTCTCATTAATCCTCACAGCAATCCTGATGGTTCTTTTCTGTTTTATAGATCAGGAAAACAGATCTCCACAACTGAAGCTATGCCAATAGTTTTTGGTTTTTAGAGACTCTGTGTATTAACCAGTATAGAAGGTCAGATGGTCAAGAAGGAAGAATCTGGCATGACGGGAGAGTGAACTTGGATGCGTGAGAACTCACTTAACATTAGACTCAGGCCTCCAGACTCCACCCGGCCTAATCCCATCAAGGTCACAGAGCACAATGAACACATCCGCTTGAGCAGATTTGTAGCTGATGGGTCCTGGCCCTGGGCCAACACCTCTGAAGGACCAATCCTGGCCAGAGGAGGAGAGTTGACGTAGGGACTTTATGAATGGCATGTGGGTGGGGGCTTAGAAGCAGAGCTTAGCGAGGAGCTGCAGGAGGCTTTGGGTAAAGATTTCTCTAACTTTGGTTTGTTAATTTTAAATTTTCAATTAAATTTTACTTTGCAATGATTTTTTAAATGCAAAGAATCCACTACTTTCCGTAACTGTCTAGGCTGTATGTCTTGATTTCTGTGAGCAGAAACATAAGTACTTTGCCATGTGTCAGAGGAGTCCTCAGTCCAGAGACCAAACTCTGGCTGAGACCAGAACAAAGCAGAAGGGCACAGAGAAGCTTTGGGGGGTGGAGGTGTTGCAGAGATGGCCAGGTCGACAGGTGGCTGGAAGTCAAACATCAATTTTCGTCTTGTCCTGTCCAGCTTCATCAGAACATTGCCAGCCAGTCACATCCCCTTATCACTTTTCCAGCCCAGCTTTCTAACTCGAAGTGTTGGACGGAGAACTGATAAGGGTAGGTGACTGACATCTGCAGCCTCTGGAAGCCTGGGTGGCTTGCCTGCCTGTTGGGGACACCTGGTTCTCCTGCCCTGGCTACCCAAGGACAGCGGGGACCATACCTTGTCATGAAGGATGCCCTCCACGGGCACCTGCGGGCCCTGTGATGCTGCTGTGGTCTTTCTGCTTTGTACTTAGTCAGATCTTGATTTTGCTTATTCAAAACGTGCTCTTGTGACTGGATTGAACATCTCAGATCCCATGAGAACGGTAGTTATTGTTGTTGGGGTTTATCCCTGAGGCGTCTTCATAACCTTGGGGAGGCGAATAAAGTGGTTAAGGGACTTTGGAATTTTAGGCACTCTTACTTAAAAAAAAAAAGAAAAGGCTGAGAGCAGGAATTTCCATATGATTTGAAAGTCTCACCCCATTTTCCTCAGCAAATGACAAGTACTCATTAAAACCTTTTGTCTTTTTCAGTTTATAGGGACCATATGTTAAGAAAGAACTTTTCTTTTTTTTTTAAAGATTTATTTTATTTATTTCTCTCCCCTTCCCCCAACCCCTGCCCCAGTTGTCTGTTCTCTGTGTTCATTTTGCTGTGTGTTTTTCTTTTTGTCCGCTTCTGTTGTTGTCAGTGGCATGAGAATCTGTGTCTCTTTTTGTTGCGTCATCTTGCTGCGTCAACTCTCTGTGTGTGCTGTGTCATCCCTGGGCAGGCTGCACTTTCTTTGTGCTGGGTGGCTCTCCTTACGGGGCGCACTCCTTTCACGTGGGGCTCTCCTACACGGGGGACACCCCTGCGTGGCAGGGCACTCCTTGCGCGCATCAGCACTGCGCATGGGCCAGCTCCACACGGGTCAAGGAGGCCCGGGGTTTGAACAGCGGACCTCCCATGTGGTAGACAGACACCATATCCACTGGGCCAAGGAAATTTCATGGCACTAACTAAACCTATATTCTTTCTATAACATTGAAGATGGTTCTTTATTGTGTTACTGATTCAGGATGATTCTTTATAACTAATAATGGCTTATACCAAATCAAATGCATTAAGTTTTTGTTAAATTGACAAATGCCAGTAATTTTTTGACAGTAAGCAAGTCTAATTACATATGTGCATAAAGGCATAAAGCCACAATTAAATATTCCCCTAAATATTTCCTGGAAAATGAGTATGGAGTAACATGCAGCTGAACAGGGTTGCTTGTTTTATTTGTGGCTATGATGAAATATACTTTTCCTTAAAGAGTAGAGTTTTAAAATTAAATTAAGGTGCTACATTAAAACAGTGGTTCTCAACCTTAACTGCACGTTGTAATCACCTGGGAGCTTGGAAAGATTTTGATGCGCAGGCTAAGTACATCAGAGTCTCTGGAGTGTGGCTGGGGCATCAGTAGATTTCAAAACCTCCCAGGGGATTTCAATGTGCAGCATAGCTTGAGAATAATGCAAAAAGAATGTGAATTAAAGCATTTAGTATTCACATGTGGGTCTTCTCTCTTAAATGTAGTGGTGTACTACCTTCGCTATCCTACTGATGCCTATGTCCCACCCCTAGAGATTCTGATTTAATTGGTCAGGGGTACAGGCTGGGCATTATAGCTTGGCAGGAGATTACAGTGCACAGCCATGCTTGGGAACCCTGCTGAAATGCCAGCTGACAGATCTGGGAGTCCCAGTCCCTGGCTTTTAGCCCTGGCCAAGCCCTCAACTCCTGGTGTGATCTTTGGCTATGTCTTTAACCTTTATTAGGCCACAGCTTCCTTTTAAGTATAATAGAACCTGGAAATGAGTCCTCCCTGTTCTAAGGGTTAGCTGAAGCCCCGGCATGCTTTCATGAGGTTGCGGGTACTGAGGGTAACTCAGAACCTACCTGGCTGTGGGTCTAAGTGTGTGGTGAGCAGCTCAAGAGGTCACATGCTGGAAAAGCAGAGGCTGCTGAGGGGAGAAGAAAGCCACAGCCAGAGACTCAGCCACCTCTTTTGGACAGAAAGAGACAAGTTAGGGACTGTCCAGACAGTGAGGATATCATGTAAGAAGAGGGCTGACTATTCCCCATCCTCTGGTGTGGCATATGATAGTAGAAGTATCTGGTGGTCACATGGTAAGGTGATGTCTGGGCTCAGAAATGCAACAAAAACAGAGCATATGCGTTTGCAGTAGGTTCTCAAAAGGCTTTGCTTTGCTTTCACCATTCCTCATAACTCTGTTCAAATGCGATGTGTTTCTAATTTATTTATTTATTTATTATTAGTCCAAAGACATACATGTAGAAAGAGAAAATGATCTTGTATTATCTTTCAAATAATGATAAAAGAATAGCTTACATTTATTTAAAGCTTACCAGGTACTACTTTCTGCTAAGCTCTTTGGTTGCATTAGCTCATTTAATTATTGCACCGATAGTCTGAGTTCAATATTACTACTGTCATCCCCAGTTTATAGCTAAGCATACTGGGGTCCAAAGAGGTGAAGTAACCAAAGAGGTTACACAATAGGCAGCAGAGTCAGGATTTTAACCCAGGATTGTTGGTCCCCAAAGCAAAGTGTTTAGCTCCTGTACTGTCCTATACAGAGCACACATTGGATATAGGATGGAATCTGACCTCAATTTATAGATGTAGTACTGGGCCCAGAGAGGGGATAGATCTTTTCACTTCCAAAACCTCAGTTGATCCTCTGGACAGTCCAAGGTGGCAGGCCTTAGGACCACACATATTTTGCAGGTGGGGAAACTGAGATCCAGAACAGGTCACCTACGTCAGGATATAACCTTAAGGGCAAAGGTTGGGGATGAGCCACCTCTTCCAGGGTCATGGACCTTGCTCCTTCTAACATTTGCTCTGCTCAGGGCTGCCAGACTACCATGGATCTGTCAACTCTCTATTCACCCCAAATCCCAAACACCTAGTGTGGGAGGAAGGGCGCCCGGCTTGCCACAGTAGCAAACGGTGCGGCAAGAAGTGATACCGCCTCTGCCCACTGGGCCTAGATAAGGTGACCACGCCTGACTAGGCCTTTGCTGCTAACGGCTGGCCGGCGCTGCCCTCCCCCTTTTTATCTCCCGCCTAGCCCAACATCCGGCCAGCTCTCACTCCCCCTTTCCCCTCCCCTATTCCAAACCTCTCCACCAGCCCTCTGTTTAGCAACCGCTTACAATCACCTATCAGGAAGCAGTACCCGCCCGCACCTATCAAATCCCTCCACGCAGTCCCTAACCCTATAAAGCTATGTCCCCTTCCGCAATAAACCGGACTTGCGTACAGACCTGGTCTCCGCGGCATTCTTCCTCCCCTCGCCGTGCGTCCTCCACGCCTGAGAGCCCCTCTGATGCTGTCTGCCGTAGCATCAGACGCCACTGCGGTCTAGTCTGATCCCTCCAAACCCCCCCGTCAGCATCGGGGTGCAAGCCGCCCCAGCCGCAACCTAGCATGGTGCCTGGCACACGGTGGGCTCACAATACATGTTTGTTGAATATAAGCCCCATACACCAGACATGCAGAGACACAGTGTCAAGCCACACAGCCCCAGCCCTGGACCAGGCTTGTGGATTATTTCCCCGAGAAGAGGAGCAGGGGTCTTTTGTGGATCCACTCTTCTGAATGTATTCACCTTCTCTGCCGAGACTCTCAGTCAGTGACTGCGCAACATATATCTTGAGATAAGGCTACTTGGACTCTTCTTAAATTGGAGGTGTTTCAGGAGATCTGGTTCAAACCCAGGTCTTGACATGAGCAGATCCTGGGGTGCACTCAATCTCAGTTTCCCCACTTGCAAAAAGGTCTTTCTGTCACTGCATAGCCATTCCCCTGGACTGTGTGCCTCCCTACCCCAGGGCTCATTTTCAAGGACAGGGAGAGGGGAGGTTGGCAGGATTTACAGTCTGCAGAGACTTAATGCTGCCTGATTGCCCATAAAGAGAAGGCTTACTTCTGGCTGGAAACCCTGAGGCAGCGGTTTTCGGTGTGAATAAGCAATTCCAGAGGCTTTCAGGGGAATGCAGGCTTTGTCTGGAGCCTAAAGCTGCCCAGGGTTAGGTTCAAAAGGAGGAAGCTTAGACTTTCTCAGGGGCCTGGCACATAGCAGCCCAATATTAAATTCCCACAGAAGAATGTTTTCATCTTTATGGATGAAGGAATAGTCAAATGTTTCATAAAGGAATGAGGGACAGCAAAGCCAAGTCAGGAAGTTCCCTTCTTTCTGGATGGAGACCCAAACAGCCAGGATCTGCACCCCTTCCCGCTTTCACCCCCTCTCCCACCCACCCTCATGGTAACCTCTAGGTGAACTTGATTTGAATTGGGTGAAGCCCCCCTTCTGTGATCATTAATATTCACAGCTGGGAGGGAACATGGTATGAAGCCACATCTGTTACTTTACCATCACAGATTATGTGCACGTATTTTGCCTGATTCAATCTTTAACCACTTTACAGATAGGAAAACAAGGCTTGCAGTGGCCTCTGTCCCACTCAGGTCACACCCCCAGGCACAGCCAAGCTTGTTAAGGAAGACTCACTGCCCCTGGTGAACTGCATGACTGTACACTCACTGCCCCCCAGCATAATTCAAGTGTTTATTTGCCTGCCACGAGTAAGAGAGCGTGAGCTTCTGGAGATCAGGGGGTCCAGCTTCCCTTAGCACTTAACACAATGTTGCAACTATAGGTAGACAGTAAATGTCACTGATTGATCCACTGGATTCTATGTTCTTTCCCTACATGGCCAAAGTGTCTGATGACCAGAAAGATGATCACTATGACAGCAGCTGACACATTTGCATCTTGCTTATCAGAATTGTGGCATACAGACACACATTTGATCCTTGCCACAACCCAAATGCACCAGTTATTATCTCCATTAAATGGACCAGAAGACCTAGGCTCTGATAAGCCACACAGTTGGGTGCAACAAGTAGAACAAAACCTCAAACCCAACCCAAGTCCAGATTGAATTCCAAATCCTAAATGCTCACCTAACATTGTTGATTTTATCTAGTCAATAAATTAAACAAATACTCATACAGTTCTTACTATCTGCCAGACATATTCTAAACTAAGTTGCAAAGTTAGCTTTTTTAATCCTCAAAATGACACAATGAGGAATGTACTATTAGTACCACCTTTACTTTACTTCTGAGGAAACTGGGGTGGAGAGACGTTCGGAAATGTGACACAGACCACACAGTTTTTAAGTGGCAGAGCTCAGATTTTTCAGGAAGTCCATATTCTCTGCTCAGTTCCACACTTCTTCTTAAAAGTGGCAATTTGTTAATAAGTCTTTGCTGTATGCCAGACATTGGCCCTTGCTTCATTTAATCCTCATGGCAGCTCCTTTAGCAGATTGGATTGTAGCATCCCTAAACTGAGACTTAAGGTAATGCAGATGGTGAGTGGTGGAGCAGGATTCAAACTCACGTCTGCCTCGTTCCAGAGCACGGCTCTTCCTGTGGCCCTGAACCCATGTTTTTCTTGCTTTACAGTGGTTCCAGGGGCTGTGTCCCCACCACAGATTGCACCTCTTGGCTGTTGTGACTCAGTGTGCTGGGGTGAAGATGGGGGTTGCTGCTGGAGTCTCTGTGGAGCTGAAGTTCCTAATTAGGAAAAGCAAGGCAGTGTTCCTAATTTGGGTCATAGCTTGGGGCTGCAGGAATGATGATAGGTGGGGCACAATTAAGAGCTCCAGGCTCTGGTGCCAGGAGGATGAGGACACCTCAGTTTGAGGAAGGAAGGAACTTGGGTGGTGGTCCCAATTTCCTGGCCCTTTAACTCCCAGGAGAAGAGCTCACTTCATGCAGCCATGCTTAGAAGCATCCTGTGCTTGGTTAAATGCCCTGCTATCACCCTCCTGAAAATCTTAATGGCTTTTGAACAAAGGGCTCCACATTTTCATTTTGTACTGGGCCCCAATTAGGTAGTCAGTTCTCCCTCTGAGGGAGGCCTCTTTACTGGATCTTTCATTGGAATTACATGTACGGTTTCCTGCACCGCCCCTATTGTGCCCAGGCTGCCTGCATTTGGCAGAGGCTGAGCCCAGAGGGTGGTCACAGATGCAGGACAGTTTTATTAGGCATGGTTTGGAGTCTGAGAGATTGAATGGCAATTTGTGTCTCAGCAGCTGAGCACAGGTAATGGTCACAGAAGAGCCAGGAAGCAGATGTGTAGGAAATGGACTTGGTACTGGGGACAATGAGAAACCTTCCAGCCTTCAAAGGTGCCTAACTCAAAATGTCTCTCACTACCACAACATTGTCCCCTTATCTTTGCTCTTGTCTCTTTAAGCTGGTTATTCACCATTCCTGGAACTTAGCTTACCCACTTTTTCTTGGGGAGGAAATATTGACACTAAAGACTTAGAGGAAAACTCAATTGAGTACTTACCTGATCGACAATGGGAAAGAACTGTCTAAGCACAAGAGCATAGCACAAGTCATAAAGGAAAACGAAACCACAATTTTGATTCCATAGACATCACACATATCAGGACATTAAAAATAAACTACATAAATAAAAGAATGGGTTAACAAATTGTATTGCTACATATCTGGAAGAAATTAAAGTCAGATGTAGAACCTCAGCATGTTCAAAAATAATTTCTTTATGGATAAAGAATTTTATGGATAAGTAAAAAACATATAAAACCATTCAAAGTAAAAATATGTTTTTAAAAATATCCCTGGCATAGAGGGGCCTTCTTAAGTGAGAAAGATATACTTACTAGCCATAAAGAAAAAATTGCCAGATTTAACTACATGAATTTTAAAATTAAGTATGGGGAAAGGAAACATTAAAAAAATGAAATGGTTGTCTGAAATAGTGCTGTCCAACAGAACTCTCTTTGATGATGAGAAGGTTCTGCTTTGTGCTTCCCAATGTGGTAACTACTGGCTATATGTCAGCTATTGAAGATTTGAAAAGAGGAAAGTGTGAGCAAGGAGATACATCTTAAATATTATCTTATTTATATTTATATAGCCACAGGTAGTTTGATGAGTGCCATATTGGCCAGCACTGGCCTGAGAGAAAATACCTGCAACTTATATGACAGACAAAGTGTAATATCCCTAATAAACAAATTCCTGCAAGTAGATAAGAAAAAGATAATCAGACCAGTAGAGAAAATCTGAGTAAAAGACAAAAAAGTGATATGACAAAATGTTAAAAGTTGGTGGATTTGGGTATGGCGGGGTATGTTGGAGGTCTCTGTGTGGGTTTTATATTATTTTTGCAACTGTCTTATAAGTTTGAAATAATTTCAAAGCAAAAAAGATTTTTTTTAAGACATAAAGAGGAAATACTTAGCAAAAGGAGTAGAAATGGAAAATAAACTATTCTCAAGTTTACCAATAATCAAGAAAACACAAATAAAGACACAAGGAAATATCAATGCACATACAGAACACTGAAAAATTTAAGATATCTGTAAGACCCAGCACCATCAAGGGTGTTAGAGAAACAAGAAATCATATATTGCTGACAGGAGTGTAAATTGTGATCAATTTTGTGGAAAATCATCTATCGCAGGAGTGTAAATTGTGATCAATTTTGTGGAAAATCATCTACTTTGACATAACTAACCCACTTCTAAGAATGTATCTTATGACAATAAAAGCAATGATACCTAAGGATGTATGTATAAAGAAATATAATACACAACAGCTGGTAATATTTAGGTTGTTTTCAGCCTTTTGCTGTTTTGAAGAATATTTTTGTAGTTCAATCTTACAGCACATTTTAAATTTCTTCCTTAGGCTTAAATCCCCAAAGTGGAATTGCTGGGTTTAAGGGCATGCACATTTTGAAAGCTTTTTATAAGTACTGCTAACTTATCCTCTTCTGACCTATTTTAGCTGTATTTTGTTCTTTATTGTTACAGCTATCTATTTCTATGTAACCAACTATCCTAAAATTTAATGGCTTAGAATAAGAATTATGTATTTTGTTCACAAAGCTGCAATTCAGGCAGGGCTCAGTGGGAATAGCAGACCTTTACTACAGGCAGTGTCATTTGGGGCCTCAACCCAGAGTTAAAGGATATATTTTCATGATGTCTCACCCACATTGTTGGCAGGTTGATGTGGGTTGTCTCCTGGAGCACTTCGCCTGCCTCATGGGGTTGCTTGGACTTCCTTACAGCATGGTGGCTAAATTCCAAGAACCAGTGTACTCAGAGTACCAGGCAGAATATGTACATGGGATTTAGTCACACAGCATCTCTACTGTTGAAGTCACAAGGCCAGGAATGTCAGTCACAGATTAAGATCATGTGGGAGGGAAGATATTATTGTGGTCACCCTTGGAAAATATAATCAGCCATGCATTAATCTTGGAAGCTAAGTTTAAATAGTTTCTAGAACCTGGCCTCTGACATTTTTTCCACTTAAAAGAGGTTTCAGTTGTTAAATTCTAAGTCTATGCCATAATTTCACATTTTTAATAAGAATTTTAGCTGTTCTGAGTGGGAATAGGCAACCCTCTATTTAAGTGCTTTCCAACATTTTTCCATGTCATGGCACACATAGAAAATAACATTTGCAAGTACCCCACAGTTAACTGGAGGGTATTTGGGGATATCTATATGGGCTAGGTGGAAAAAAGCCATTATATTTTCTTTATAGTATATAATTAGGATGAACAAAATAACAAAATATTAGGGAAATACTAAATACTGAATTTATAGAAAACATGTTTATTTTTTCAAATATCATAATGAAAATCTTGAGTTGCATCTATCTTTTATTTTATTTTATTTTTGAGTTAGGACAGTAATTTATTCAGGTAGGGAGGAAAGAGAAATGGAAGAAAATAACAGAGCAGGGGTCCTAGGTAGAGAGGAAGGGGTGAAATGGGATAAAGAGGGCTGATTACAATTCTCCATTATAGATCATAAACCCTCAGGTTTACTTGCATGGCCACGTGGCAGAGGAAAAATGGTGGAAGCAGCACACCGAGGATAGGAAGGGTCTGCAGCCAAGAGAGCAGGGTGAGACACATCTATCTTTTAAAACATATTTTAAATATTTTAAAACCCAATATATACCATTAACTGGAAAGTTGCTTCCCCAAGCAAATGATAAAAAATTAAGAATACTTTTCACTAACTGTAGTTCTATTTAAGGCTTAAAACAGTTCTTCCTTTTCTTTCTGTGATATTTGTAATGTTGATTTCTTTTGGATAATGTGAATTGCTTTGGAATACCTATTTGAATATATACATGAATTTAATATAGGATATAAAATACATTGTATACATCAAGTTTTGGAAAATGATCATCAAGCTCTATTTTACAAAAGCATCTACATTTTTAGAGCAGTTACCCTGCAGTAACCAGGGATACCTCTAAAAGGGCACATTGGCCACAAATGAGCAGAGATTCAGGGTGACTGCTTGGAGATGCTTCCCTCCCCACCCCGCCCCCATGCCCATCCAGTCACACCTTGCCTACAAGAGGCAGGGCATGCTTGGTAGCTGGCTGCACAAGCAGATATCCAGGTAGGAGGGCACCTCCTGGTAGCTCTCAGGGCTTGCAGCCTGGGGAGACTGACCTGGGAACTTCAGCCCCCAGCTCTGCCAATCCAATATCTTGTGGCCTTCAGAGCCCTGGCACACTGTTTTGAGAAGCTGTGCCTCCATTCAATGCACAAATTCTTTCCATAGCATGACCCGGCCCGCGGGTCAAATGAACTGGCACCTGAAAGAGGGAGTGGGAATTGGGGGACAAGAGGCGAGAGAAATGGAGACAAGACAGGATTCTGATCAAGCCTCCATTTATTGAGGGTAGAGCATCAGAATATATACTAAGGGGAGAGTATTATCAGGGGGTGATAGACTGATGAAGCGGCTCTTCCATATAAGGCAATAAAATGCTGTTACACCACTTGCTATAGGTTGCAAGTCTTCAATGCTGGTCATGGCTTCAACATCTTGTTGTGCAGGCGTGACACTTTTTGCCCGGGAAACTGGGGAAAGGGGAAGAAGAAGGCGGAAGCACAGGGGTGGAGTAGGCGTACTTATGAAAACGCCATGTTGCTGGAGACCACAAATGCACATAGCTCCGGGCGGCTCCCCACAGGTCCCCCTTCTTTATTATATTTTATGAAGCACCCTGAGTTCGGGGGGTACTGTGCCTGTCTTAGGTCGGGGTGTGCAAACGGTTAGGCGGATTGCCTTACCCGTCATGGAGAATGCAACAGTGGCGAAAGGCTGTGTCTCTGTCTTAGGTGGCTCTGCCTTGGAACCAATCAAGCCCAGTTGCCCATCATTGGCTATCCAGTTCATCACCTCAGAACCTGACAGGGTTCATATGTATTTGAGAACCGCTGCCAGCAGTCAGGGTGCTCCCATTTTGGTTATAATGTGTGGAAGCAAGAGGGAGGTGCGGTATGCACAGCATTCTCTTACTGCGGTTTCATAATGGAGGTTTGGGGAGGTGAAAGCAAGAGGGGGAGAGAGAAACATGAGGGGGCTGTAGCAAGGATGGGCTCTTCAGTCGCAAGCAGCTGGCGCTGGCGGATGTGGTGTGCGGCGTTGACCGATACACTCTTAGGTTGTACTAAAGACTCAGAGTGCCGGCGTCACAGAAGGATTCCAGGGGGGCTGTACAGCCGCATGGATTTTAGCATTGGTTGCTCTCCTGCAAGAAAGCAGAGTTCATCTCAGGGAGAGTTCTCTACCCTGGATAGGTTGTTATTATCTATTTGTTTTACCAATCATTCCAGCAGCCACTTGGCTGCATCTAGTTCTTTGGAATAGATGCAAACTGATCCTCTGCCTCATATTAGGATGGGATCGGGTCCATGCCAGGTATTATCCATTGGGTCTTTCCATAGGACTGTGGCATATTTTGTGCTGGTATTAGGGTGCCAGAAGCGGTCAGCCGCAGAATGTCCTTTTTGATCTAAGCTTAAAAAATTTAGAATAAAGAGAGAGTGGGATAATAGATTTTTGGGGGATCCTTTGACGGGGTACCACTCCCCCTTTTTTATTTTTTCTATGATGTTTTTTAGAGACAGATGCGCTCTTTTGACTATACCTTGGCCTAGGGGGTTATATGGAATGCCTGTGATGTGTTTTATGCCCAGATGTTGGCAGAAGGTGGCAAGCACGTGACTGGTATAACCGGGGCCATTATCTGTTTTTATTTGTTGTGGGATTCCTAATACTGACATGGCAGTTAACACATGTGCAATAATGTTTTTTCCTGCTTCCCCTGTTTGTGGGGTGGTGAAAATAAAGCCGCTGAAGGTATCAACAGTAACATGCACATATTTTAGATTACCAAATTAAGGAATATGAGTTATGTCCACTTGCCAGAGAATGAGCTCTAAGGTGACCAATAAAAAAAGGGGTGATTTCTTTTTTGAATAAGAGATTGTAGTTGAGTAAATAAGGTTGTTGTTTCCAAGACATTCTTTATTTGAGCGGCAGTTTCAAGCAAAGGGACTGACTGAGCTATATAAGCGCTGTGAAGAGATTGAAAGAGGCATCTCGGAATGCAGAGAATACAGCTATGACAGCTTGTAGCTCTGTAAGCTGCGCAGATTTGGAGTGGGTTTGAAACCTGACAGTTTTGTTATTAAAGACATAAGCAGCCATTCCCGAGGAGGACCCGTCGGTGAATACTGATAGGGCTCCAGTGATGGGTTGGAGAGAAGTGGTGAAGGGGAAAATGGAGTCATGCGTACTCAAAAATTGTAGTAGCTTATCATTGGGGTAATGGTTATCTATTTGTCCAGCATAAGATGCACAAGCAATAGGCCAGCTGTCAGTTGTCTGCAACAGCCAGCTGATTTGTTCCTTAGTATAGGGCTGAATAATGGTATCGGGTTCCTTACCAAAATAACGTTTGCCTTGTTCTCTCCCTAGGCAGACAATAACTGCGACAGCTTGGTAGTAAGGATAAATTACTTTAGCGGGTGATGCGGGTAAGTGCACCCACATTATGGGGGCTGTTTGCCAGAATACTGCCGTGGGAGTGAGAGAAGTTTTACATATGACAAAAAACAAGGGTTCGCTATAGTCCATGGTAGTGACAAATTGTGATTGTATAGCTTGCTCGACTATTTTAAGGGCTTGGCATCCTTCCGGAGTAAGACTTGTAGGGGAGTTGGGGTTAGAGTCTCCTTGTAATATGTTAAATAGGGGTTTTAAGTCTCCTGTGGTTAATTTTAAGTAGGGACGGAGCCAATTTATGTTGCCTAAGAGCTTTTGGAAGTCGTTTAGGGTTTTTAGTCTATCTAGTCTGAGGTTGGCCTTCTGGGTGGTTATTTTATTTCCTGCCATATGAAACCCCACGTAGGTATAACGGTCTTGTAATTGTACTTTATCAGGGGCAATTTAAAGCCTGTGTGCCTTTAAGGCTGTTTTCATATCATGGTAACATGTTAGGACATCTTGTTCCTTTTTACCAGCCATTAAAATGTCATCCATGTAGTGAATAACATAAAGGTCTTTCCACATTGCCCTTATTTCTCTTATGGCGGCAGCCACAAATTTTTGACATAAGGTAGGGCTGTTTGTCATGCCTTGGGGTAAAACCTTCCAGTGATATCTCCTCATAGGTTCTTTGAAATTCACAGAGGGGAGGCTAAATGCAAAGCATTTTTGATTGGCCGGGTGTAATGGGATAGTAAAGAAACAATCTTTTAGATCTATGATAATTTTATAATATCCAAAGGGGATGGCTACAGGGGTTGGAAGACCAGGGTGCAAGGCTCCCATAGGTATCATTGTTTTGTTTACTGCTCTTAAGTCTTGCAATAATCACCATTTCCAGATTTCTTTTTAATGACAAAAATAGGAGTATTCCAGGGAGAGTCACTTTCTGTAATATGTCCTGCCGCTAGCTGTTCCTGCACTAACCGCTGGGCGGCCTGTAGCTTGTCTGAAGATAAAGGCCATTGATCAACCCATACAGGTTCATCTGAAAGCCAGGTGATTTGGTCTGCATGGTGTACAGGAAGATCAATGACCCCTAAGCTAAATTTCCCAGACCTTTTTTGTGGGTGTGTCCTGTGGCTGGTATGGGTTGAGTAATGGCTGTCTCAAGCTTTCCTAAGCCTTTTCCTGGCTTAAATCCCTGGGAAAGCATTTGAGCTGTGACTATATTGTTGGGGCTACCCATACAGAGTCCCATTTGGGCAAGTAAGTCTCGTCCCCACAGATTGACAGGGAGCCCTTGGAGGACATAGGGCTGTATAGTTCCTTGATTTCTCTCCCTATCTTTCCAAGTCAAGAGCTTGGAACTTCTTTTGGGGTTTTGGGTTTGCCCAATGCCCTGTAAGTTGGTTAAGGAGGGAGAAAGGGGCCAGGTGGGTGGCCAATCAGTCTTTTTTAAGATGGTAATGTCTGCCCCTGTATCTATTAGGCCTTCGAATTGTTTACCGTCAAGCCAAAGAGACATGGTAGGTTTGTGGGTGGTGATGGAGTGTACCCAGTATGCATCAGAGGAGCCGAATGCTCTATCCCTGTGATCACTATCAATGGCAGTGTTGTTGGTGGGTATTAGGGGGAGTATTAGTAGTTGAGCGATGCGCTGTCCAGCAGGGAAGGAAATGATGCTTTTTGGAGCAGAAGCCATAATTTTTATTTCTCCGGTGAAATCACTATCCACAACTCCAGGGGAAATGTGGAAGCCACTAATAAGGGAGCTGCCTCACCCAATGATGAGGCCAAAAGTGCCTTTTGGTAGTGGGCCAAACACGCCTGTAGGCAGGGCTTGAACTCCCATAGGCGGTGTTAGTACTGTGTGGGAGGAGGTACAGAGGTCCAATCCTGTGCTCCCTGAGGTGGCTCTACAGAGGTCGGAAATAGATTGCCACTGGCGGGAACAAAGCTGATTGCCCCATGCCACTGGCGGGAACAAAGCTGATTGCCCCATACGTCTGCGTTTGTCGGGGCCTGGGGCTGGCCCCTCCTCTCATTTCCCTGATAAGGAGGGAGTGGGCGACCTGAAGAATCCGTTCTTGATTTGCATTCATTAGCCCAGTGTCTGCCCCTGTGGCAACAGGGGCAGGAGTTGGGGCGGGGCTAGATGGCCTGGGTTGCCCCAAGAGAAACAGGCCCTAGGTGCACGGGGCACCGGGGATGGAAGCACTTCTCTCAAGGCCTCGGCGAAGGCTTGGGCCTGTTCAGAGGTGGCCTCCCTTATGGCGGCAGCTATAGCCAGGCCCTGCTGCTTTGTGGGGCCTATGTCTGAGCAAAGCTTAATGTAGCCAGAGAGATTTTCCCTTTTTCTATAGGGCTGATAGCCGCTTGGCAGGCTGCATTAGCATTTTCAAAGGCAAGTTGTTTTATATAGTCAGCATCAGTATTTGCATCACCAAACATTCTCTCAACGTTGGTGCAAAGTCTACCTATGAAGTCTTGGAGAATAGTTCCTCAGGGCCCTGACGGATAGAAGTTAAGGAGGTAAGGGATTGTCCCTTGGTAGGCAGTCTTCTCCAGGCCTTAAGGGCTGCGGCACAGACTTGTTCAAAAAGTCCGGCATCATAATGCAACTGATTTGAGTTCTGCTTAAAATTTCCTGCGCCGAGAAGCATGTCCTCGGTCCACCCATTCTCAGTTCTGAGATTCCGCTGTGCGGTTTCCTTGCAAAATTCACAATATTCTGACTTCCAGAGGAGATAATCTCCTGCACTGAGAGCGGAGCGGGCAAGGGTGTGCCAGTCATGGGGGGTGAGCCACCCATCAGCAATGTGTTCTAACAGAGAGAGGGTGTATGGAGCAGTAGGGCCATAGGTGGTGACCGCGGACTTAAGCTCCTTCAAGGTTTTGAAAGGGAAAGGGTTATAGATGCGCTCAGGATCAGGTTCAACAGCAACCTCGCTCCCCTCACCAGCCTCATTAGGGCTCCCAGGCCTCTCGATTACAGAGAATGAAAAAAGGGGTGGTTTGCAGAAGTTGGCAGTTAGGGGATTTCTTAGAGGAGGGGTTAAGTTGAGCTGACGCTGCAGAGTTGCGCATTGAGATTGTAGATCCTTTCTCTCTTTTAAAAGAGAGAGCCATAACTTTAGATCTGCATTGGAGTCTAGGCTAGCGGGGGTGGAAGCGGGGGAGGGGTGCATATGGGGGTGGGCGGAAACCAACAGAGCGTTCTTCAGCCTCAGGGTTGGAGTTATCAGAATCTGTACACAGGGCATTAGGGTTTGGATTACTAATAACTCTCCTCCTCTGATTAGGGCCAGCTCTTCCCTTAGAGATATTATTTTTGCAAGGGGAAGGGGCACTGTCATCATCGCTATCTATTTTAATAGACACTGAGTCTGAATGGGGGGTGGTATTTAGCAGGACTTTTTGCCGGGGGGATTTAGACCTGTCCTGTGCTAGGAGTTCCTTGCCTTTAGCAACTACTTGTGAACATTCCAGTAGAAGAAAGTGGTTACGGGAACTCTCTCAGGGCCAAAGGTTTTATAAAAGTCTTGTAGAGCGTCCCCAACTCTACTCCACCACCTTTCATTTATGGTCCCTTCCTGAGGAAGCCACGGACAGACTTCTCTCAAAAATCTAAAGAATTCTATTAGCTCCTTAAATTTAACCTTTATTCCTCTCACCTTTAATGCCTCTCTGAGGCTCTTAATAAAAAGTTCGTGCTCACTCATTGCTTGTCCCATATTCGCCGATCAGTTACTGAGGCTTCGCAACTGGGAGGCAGGTTCCCTCGCAGCATCCTCTTATTACTCTCTGATTCTCCTTTTTGATTTCTGGACGTTGCACTTGGTCCGGCCAGACTGTCGGCGTTCCTCACTGGATCCCTCGTTTTCAGGTCCCTGTTCAGGCACCAATTGGCCCGGCCCGCAGGTCAAACGAACCGGCACCTGAAAGAGGGAGTAGGAATTGGGGGACAAGAGGCGAGAGAAATGGAGACAAGAAAGGATTCTGATCAAGTCTCCATTTATTGAGGGTAGAGCATCAGAATATATACTAAGGGGAGGGTATTAGCAGGGGGTGATAGGTTGATGAAGCGGCTCTTCCATATAAGGCAATAAAATGCTGTTACACCACTTGCTATAGGTTGTGAGGCTTCAATGCTGGTCATGGCTTCAACATCTTGTTGTGCAGGCATGACACTTTTTGCCCAGGAAACTGGGGAAAGGGGAAGAAGAAGGCAGAAGCACGGGGGTGGAGTAGGTGTACTTATGAAAACTGCCATGTTGCTGGAGACCGCAAATGCATGTAACTCTGGGCGGCTCCCCACAATAGCATTCACTTAATGAACAATTGTTGCAAACTGACTTGGAACCTGGCATGAGCTACCTGCTGGGGATATAGGATAAATAAAAACCCTCCAGGTGCAGAAAGTGAAATATCTCAAATAGAAGCCCCTGGACCCCTGATTCAGAAAGCCCTGCCTACTCTGTTCTTGCAAACAATTGCGCTTGAAAAAGCAAGCAAGCAAGAACAAAAAGCGGAGTTGCAGTCAAGCGATTGGACACTAGGGGGTAGACACTTGAAACTTTGAGTCTGTGATGATTGTGGAAAGCAAGTTTGCTTTAGTCAAGCCTGTCATTAGATTCATCATATTGAATGTCACAGACATTTCCTAACAGAGGTATCTCTTGTTCTCTGGGGTTTGAAATCTGTATGCCTTTGTATAGTGGGTACATAATAGGAAAAAGTGATGCTTTTTCCCCACTGGTTTTAGATTACTTATCAATCAATTGATCCATCCATCTATCCATCCATTCATTCTTTGATTCAGACATTCTGCAACTCATCCATCATTCATCCAAGAAACATTTCACTGGAGCACCTACTATAAGCTGGGCCCTTGCTGGGTGCTGGAGAGAGAGAGATGAATGAAAGCCAGTTTAAAAGTGATCACTGACCACCCAGTGTGGTCTCTACTATGAAAGGGAGAAGAAGTTCTGGGTTTGTGTAAACTCAGGGAGGCACCGGTTGGTGGCAGGTGAGCCGAAGGCCACATCATGCATGGATGTCCTGCTTTCTCCAGCCTTTCTCCATAGGTTCTATACAGGGGAATGTAGCAGATGGTCAATAAATCTTGGTGAAATGAACTTTCACAATGAGAATGTCCCATCAGCCTGCAGGTCCCCAGGCTCTCTCCCTCCCTCCCCATTGCCAACAGACTCAACTCCAGGCCCTCTGCTTTACCTTCTTGCCCCTCCCCAGTGTGGCCTCCACTGACCTTAGTGGCCTAACCTCTCCCTACCCTGCTATGCACCCTCATCTCAGGTTGCATATGTGGTCCCTGAACCTGAGCCTCACTTTCCTGCCCTCAGGTTTTAGGAAGCTTCTGAGTCAACCAACTTTATATTAGTCTAGCTGATTAATTGAGGTTTTGTGACTCATTATGGCATGAACCTGAAATAGGCCTTTTTGTTGCCCCCTCCTCCATAACTGCCCTGACTGTGCTATGATGAACCCTCTCCTTCTGGGGAGCAACTCCCCTAATGAAGGCTCAGCCCATTTCCAAAGCAGTTCAGCCACTTGCAGTTATGAAGAACTCAACCCTGTTCATTTTTAAATGTAGATCTCACAACTATTTAAAGCTCTTCTCCTCTTTTCCCCAAGAGCAGGTGAGACTGGGAGTGCTAATGGCTTGCGTGAAGGCTGGAGGTTGAGGCTGGTGGGAGTAGAGGGTGGGGGCATATCTACTCTCACTGCCCCAACCCTTTGCCATCTTAACACTCCCCGTCTGGAGTACATGTGGGAGGAGAGGAGGAGAGGCAGAGATTTTTCTTATCCTGATTGCACTGCCAAGCCACCAGCTACAACTGTGTGCAGTCCATTTTCCATCCTCTGGTGGGACTGGTGACCAGAGGGGATGGCTTTGCCTTCCTGTCTTCTTGGGTGGGCTGCCACCCCCAATCCCCTCCCTAGAGAGCCCTTTCCAGCTCTGGTAACACAGGGGTAGATGGAAGTGTGGAGGTCAAGCAGATGCCTAATCAGAGAACCAACTCTAGAATCCTCATTTTCACAGTACCCCCCAAATTTACATGTTCTCTTGTGCCTTCCCTCCTTTTCCTTTGAGAAGAAGAAACACCTCCTGTCTCCCCCACCCCTCCCCCTGCCCCCAGAAGAGGAGGATGGAATACTCTCTCTTTACCAATACCCCATCCCTGAACAAGTCTTTTCCTCATTTCCTGTCTTCCCTTCTGTTCTGGGGATTGGGGGTAGTTGTGGGGTCTGTTCTTCAAACTGGCATCTCTAAGTAGGCCCTGCTACCCAGTGGCTGTTCTCAGCTGCTGGTGTTCTCTGGAATTCAAATATGGGATGGTTGCCAATTTTAATTTTCAATGTTAGGATTTAGCTACAATTTCAGAGTAACAGGAAAAACCTCTCTGGGCACCATTTTACATTGGGCCACATGCTCAAGGTTCTCAGAGATCATCTTTAAAGGCTGAGGAAGCCATCCCAGGCCCTCTGATCCCAGGCACCATGTTTTCTTTACATGACCCCATCTCCCATCTCGCTGAGACTCAGAGAAGTTCTGGAACTTACTCACACCATGGCCCAGGGGCAGCTGGAACAAGGTGTGTAAGCAGGGTGTCCCTGGTAGGCTCAGAATTTGATCCCCTTTAAAACACTAGTCTTTAAGATATTTGTTCAGAAGTGATTTAGGGGTGGGGCTGTATTCTAATGGAGGAAGGATGAAGAAAAAGTATGGTCAGGGGCTTAGTCCCATATTTATTGTACCCCCAGTCTCCGAACTGCAAAGTATAGCCCTGCTGCTAAGGGCCCCTGTCCTTGAGGACAGTCTATTTCTATTTGAACACTCTCTGGACTCTGAGGGGTCTGGGGTGAAAATGGGTAGGCCTTAATTCTCTTGCTTCCTACAAGATGGAAATTCATTTCAGTTCCACCCTTCATGAGGGTGCATGGAAATTCTTAAGGCTCCTGTCCCTCTGAACATTGAGATTTTGACCTTTCTAGTTTTGGCACAGACTCTCTGTTTGATCTAGGGTCTGTTTTCCTAGGGCGGGATGGTTTTTGAAAACCTATGGCCAAAGTCTCAAGGTTCCCAAACCACTCCTGTGGAGAAGCATTGACAGTCCTACCTCCAGGCCATTGGCCAAGCCTCTGACCTCCAGCCCTGTAACAGCTCTGTCTTGCTGTGGAAGCTTCTAATAGGGGCAGGGCACTAAGAATTGGGTAAGCTGCATTGGGTGCTCAGCTCAAGGACTAAGGAAATGCAGTGGCTATTTCAACCTGCCTAACAGCTTGTCCTGCATTCCTCTGCCCTTTTCTGTCCCCAGATAGTACCTTTGCCATTCTCTGACACCTCCCATTCTTAGTGACACCCTAAGGGACCTTCATTGAAGAAGATTTTGCAGTTCCCTTTTGTGATTAGCCACAGTTGGGGTTGGGCTTCTGCTGCCTCCCCATAGGGGCTACAGAACTTTGGGGCTCACCTTATTTATTGATGTGTCTGCCCAATGGATGTTTTGGCAGCCTCTGCCTCCCTGGCTGGCCTGGAGGCCCCTTCCCTGTCTCACTGGTACTTCCTACCATCCCTAGGTCCTTCAGGAGTCCTGTCATTCCTCCCTAAGACTCCCCATGGAGCTGGGAAGCAAAGTGTCTCCTCTTAAATGACTTGCAGCATTGCTATGGCAATGAGAGATTGTTTTAACCCTAAACATGGTGTCTTCATTAAGCAGGCCTTGGAAACTGCTCAGGCTGGATTCTGCAAGCTGCATCTTTAGGCAAATCTTATATCAAACAGTCTCTCTGGGTGAGACTTCAAAGTGAAAACTATCAGCCAGAGTTCCTGGCCCTTTTCATTTTGGGGAGGGAAATCTGGGAACATTTCTGCTCTCCTAACATGTCTCTAAGTTCCAGCTCACTACACTGCATAGGGCAGGCATCCTATTGATGCTGCTTGACTAAAGGAGCTGGCCTTGAACATTGACCTTCCTTCTCCACTGGTTTCCTGTAAATGATTGGGGTGCACCTCCAACCCATTCCACTGCACCTGAGTGGCCCCCTCCCCAGCTAGATATCAGGTATTGTGCCAGGAGTGAGGTGGGCACCATGATGAAACAGGCAGGAACCCCTCCCTCAAAGGCTCAGGGTGGTGGGAGAGCAAAGGCAGGCACTCAATGGGCTGCACATAAGGCCAAGTATTTTGATAAGGTTCTAGAAAAGCTCTCACTGGACCCTTCCCTGCTCAGAATCCAAACTTCTCAACTTGGCAGTCAAAACTTTTGAAGCATTGGGTTATTTTTTCCCCATTAATTTAGTTTTTTAATTGACACATAACATCCATGCATTAAAGTACACTAATTCTCAAATGCAATGGATGTGTCATGATGATGGGAACGAGTGTTGCTGGGGGGGGGGGAGAGGTGGGGCTGAATGGGACCTCATATATATATTTTTAATGTAATATTATTACAAAGTCAATAAAAAATAAATAAAAAAATAAAGTACACTAATTCTAAATATGCCGCTTGATAAATTTTTGCATCTGTATAAATCTAAATTCTTATACATCTATAAATTCATGCATTCCCCAACCAAATAAAGATAAACTTTAAGAGACAGAGTGAAATGAGCTCAGGGACAATTTTTATACTATAAGCTACCCCCATGCCACTGCTCTTTAATTAGGTCTAGACATGATGCAGTGAAGAATAAGAGATGCTAACAGTCAATTCTGGATTAGTTTCACTTTTATACTTTGTTGCTGCCTCTCTAAAGCAGCCTTTCAGCCCCTACTGGAAGTGAGAGAGGGAGGTGACTGACTAAGTCACACAGCCAGCAACAGGGGGTGGGATTCTGGGCAGTGTGATCCAGCTGTTCTTCTCATGGGAAGTCAAGAAGTCCAGGGAGCAGGCACAAGGTATGGCAGTTGGGGGCGAGGCTGTTCTGGTCTGGGGGATCCAGTTGATATCAGGTGATCAGAAGCAGCTGAGTTTTATATTTCGAGGGGGGCAGATGCTTTCTTCCTGGTGCAGAGATGCTGCAAGTTTTGTGAGAAGAAGGTGACAGCTGTAAAGGAGGACTAACAAAATGCTAAGACACCTTTGATTCCCTGAAAATAAATGCTTACATAAATAAATGCTTACGTAAGAGAGACGTGCGGCACTGTCAGAGGAGCATGTGGCTGGAGGTGGGGCAGCAGGGTTGGGGGTGTGGGACAGGAATTGCAATGCACAGCCATAAATGCTGGGTGTTTTCAGGTATGCTGGAATGGTTCCCTTCCCACCAAAGGAAAAGGCAGCTCTCCACCTAGCCCAGTGGAGCTTTACGCCTGAAACACCACCTTCTAGTAAGTTTTTTGGCCTAAGGCTAACATTCCAGAATGGGCAAAACCTGAGTAGCAGGAAAGACCAGGTCTTTGTGTCATGGAGTTGATCAGAACTTTTTCTGAGCAAAGGTTTTAGGTAAAGGAGCAAGGACCAGATAGTATCTGCATAGGGTTGGAGGGGAGGGGAATGCTGTGTCAAAGGAAAGGTTATTATTTTTTTTCCTATAGCACTTATTAAAATTTCTGACTACAAAAGTAACACAGACACATTGTAGAGATAGTGGAAAATGTGAAAAGTTATAAAGAAGAAAATAAAAATAATCTATAAATCACCTCCTAGGGATAACTGCTGTGGATCTTTGGTGTTATTCTAGATTTTGATTAGGAGTGTGGGCTCTGGAATTAGACTAACTTGCTTTGGAGTCTAGCTCCAGTAACTACTTCTCTCCTCACTCCCAGATTTTTCTCCCAGGGCCCTTGACAACTCTGTTTCCATAGTGTAGTGGTCATTCTAGATATTTCTGGGACTGCACTTACTTGTAATTAACCATATGATTAGTTTTGGCTAATGAGTTGTGACCAGAAGTGACATGTGTCAGTCCAGGGCTGGAGTTATAAATTGCCAATGGAAGACTCTACAGAGCTCTCGCTTTTCCCTCTATAAGGTGACAGGCAATGTTCAAGAGGGTAACTTCTGTCATCTGGAATCTGTGTTCCAAAGGATTATGATGAGTGAAACCCCTGCTAACTTGGACTGGATATGTAGCATGAGCAAAATTAATAATCATTCGTGTTTTTTAACAGTAGAATTGATGTGGGCCATGGGTGGGAGGCTCTTTGTCTCTTCAGAGATAACCTAAGCTGTTTGACTTGTGGGTGTGGAATGGTGAGAGGCTGCAGTCCTGCCCTTAGTGACAATGGCAACGACTCCAGTCCCAGGAAACAGTTTAAGAATGCAAGATCTATAAACTTTAAGTATTTAGGGGAAATGCAAACAAAATATGTTAAAAGCTTATCTAGAATGTCTGAAGTCCGTGCTAAAAGCTTACCTAAGATGTGGAAGATATATATGCTAATTGAAGCCTATTGAGAACTGAAACAAAGGTACCATTTGGCCTTTCCTCTCTGTATAAAAAGGATTCAAAAATCTTGTTTGGGGCTCAGGATTCAAACAGAAAGCTCCCGAGTCTGGCCAGCGGTCAATAAACCATTTTTCCTTCTCAAAATTATTTCTGAGTCCTGGCCTCTCTATACGCAAATAATTGAGCCTCTCTCAAATTCTACAACATTTTTGGCAACTCCACTGGGACAGCAAATGAAGGCCAGAGATGGTAGCATTTTACTGCCCCTTCCAAATCCCCGAGGAAGCCAGGAGGACTCAGGTGGACCCCAAATCTGGGCACCCCTGGATTAAATTTAATCCAGAAAAGATGTGGGCTCCACCAGAATCTTCCTGACAAAAATCGAGGGCAATGGAAGGTCTGAAGAGAAAGATTCTGGGAACGAAAAAGAACTCTGAACATGGAAGAAGGTAAGACTCCCCGGGTGAGCACAGTCTGGAAAGCCCTAGCTTTAATTGCTAGGAAGGGGAGGCTGATCACCTCCCGAGAGAACCCTAGTAGCCCCAGAAAATTGGGGGGAAGCCATTCTCTCTAGGCCTGGGAAAAGGAGAAAAACTGGGGAAAAGCCCTGGTGTTTTAGGTTTGTCTAACTGCATGTTAAAAGCTGGTACTGGTCTCACATCCACTAAAGTAGTGGAGTCTTGATTTTAATAGGAAGGGCTGTTTATAGGTTTGAGTCCTAATGTCCTGGAGAAAAACTGGGAAAAAGCCCTGGTGTTTTGGGTTTGTCTAACTACATGTTAGAATCTGGTACTAGTCTTATATCCACTAAAGGAGTGGAGGCTTGATTTTAATAGAAAGGGCTGTTTATAGGTTCGAGTCCTAATGTCCTGGAAATTGGTCTAGATTGAAAAAAACAAACAAAAAAACAACTTGGTTACAGGAAAATGGATCGACTTTTCTAGTGGAGCTTGGTCTGGGTGTAAAGTTAAACAGTGGGAAAAAGTGTAGCCGATATCTTTTGATATGGTGCTAAATTGTGAATGAATTTGCTTTATACCAAATGTTAAGTGTTCTAAGGTTTGTGATGGCTGTGGGAGCAGCCATGCTGAAAAAATATATATAGAACTTGTGGGTCAGATTAGTGACCTTTGTGCTTCTGTCTATGTCAGCTCAATGCTACTGTTGGAGCTGTGTCATTATGTAAAGTAGAATGCAGTAGAGCTAGAACCCTCCCTTGCCATTGGCAAGGGGGTGAAATGATTATGGGGCAAAATGAGGAGTCTGGATGTTTGCAGAGTCTAGATGTTTGTGCATGCTCTGCTGTCTTGTCTCTGCTCTGCCCCTTTGCCAGGGCTTGGAGGCCATCTGTGTCTGTGCCACACACCCAAGTTTGTTGGGGCTGCCCCAGTCAGAGTGGCTGGGTCCCTGGGAGAGTTGCCGAATTTGAGTAGGTTCTGTCTGCTCATTTTGGCTGAAAGCTGGAAAGGGGGAGGGGCTTGCCCCTTTCCAGTGAGTCCACACCTTCTATTCATAAGCCGCATTCCTGTTTAATTGTTGTGCACCCGACTGCCTGGAAGGGAGGAAGTGAAGGGGGTGAAAAGCAGAATCAGAATAAATGCAGTAAAGTTCCCTCCATAGGGTGTCAAAGCCAAAATACGTTTGCATTCTGCCCAGGTTCTTAGAAGGTGTTGTAGTAACTTTAAGTAAGAGAATGTGTTCTGTGAAGGTAAAATTTGTCTTAAAGGTATAAATAGTTATAAAAGTTTTAACAAAGCATTGTTTAAATTAAGATATTTAAATGGCTAATTGCAGAAAGTCATTATTAAACAAAAACTGAATTGATAATACCAGCCTTCCCTGCCAACTGTTTCTGGTATTACATGCTACTAAGTATTAAAAGCAAAGAAAAGTTCATTATTTTAACAAGCTTGTTTAGTATTAATGGCAATTATATGTTGTAAGAAGTTTGCCTGGTAACTTAGTATGTGGGATATATGGAATGTGTTTTTATTGTTAAGGAAACAGAAGATGATTTTGTCCTAAGATAAAATGATTGATTATTGGAAAGAGTAGAGTGTGGGACAAAACCTGAATGAATACTGAAAGTGCAGAAGGTTTGTGGAAGGAAACTTTTATGATTAAAATTGAGTAAGATCAGTAGACAAAGAAAATCTGTTTTATCAAAATAGCTTCTTGTGCTTTAACCTCATCATTTCCTCAGTGTTTGAAGAAGGGTCTTATCTCATCAAATCCTGAAAAGTAGCTTTTATTTCAAACTAACTGCAAGAGATTTATTTTACCTTAAAAGGAAAATTAAAGTAATGGTTAAGTTCATTTAATATGTTATAAGTCGAATGAAAAGTGTTTAAAAGTGTTATAAAATTAACAGATTTTTAAAAATTAATAAAAACTGTAACTAAGAGTTAAAATCATTTATAAATGCATTTATATTATAAAACAGTGAAAAGATAATAACTGAAATTATAGCTGAGTGAATTTAGCCTGAAACTATTATTTAAGTGTAAATTCTAAACTAACCTTTCCTTTGTTTATGGTTACTTCAAGCCTAACCTCACCCCTTGCCTTTGCCTATGGTTATTTCATAATAGCTTCTGCCCCTACAGGCCAGAGAAGAGCTGAGACATCACTGTCTCCTGTCCTGGTATTAGTAACCCTTTCTCTCATGAATTCAAGTGTAAACTAAATAAATTGCTGCCTGATAGAATAAGGTTAAATGACCACTGGAGTTTTATCTCCAAAATCAAAAAGGGGGGTGGAGGGGGAGAAGTCTCCTGCCTTGATGGTCAGTGTTCCTAAGAGTGGCAATTCATGAGAGAAACCAGTCTGTCTCCCTGAGGCTTCAAATAGCCTCAGTAAATACATATAAAATTAATCTTGTTGCTTATCGAAAATTCTGCTAATTTCAAAGTAAAATGTAAAGTTCTAAAACAAAATGGTGCTAAAGCATTGAGAACATTTTAGTCACAATCCATTAATTAAGAAAGAAAATTCTTGTGTAAAACTGCCTGGTCATAGTGTACAACTGCAGTCATAGTGCAAATTAAGAAAGGTTTCAGGAGTCTTTGAAATGCTTTGCAGTCACACTTGCTTTGTAAAAATTAAAGGTTAAAGTAACTAAAGTTGTGTTTTTGTGTCAAACTATTCATGTCTGCCTATTTGCTCAAATTGTTGAGGTTAAATATGCAGTTATATAAGTAATATATATTTGTGGACCCCAAATTAAGCTAAGCAGTATATAAAATAATGCAAATTATTAGTAATATCAATGAGTTGTGTTTCTGTGTCTGTTTTTCTGCCCATTTGCTCAGTGTATGTCTTCATACATCAATGATATCATATTAACAAATGAAAATTCTTAAAAGAGTTCTATTCAAATTGTTAAAAATTAAATATGCAGTTATATATGTAAATATTCTTAAAGCCCAAATTAAACTAAGCAGGATGAAAATGTCATATAGAAATCTGATTATAGAAACAATTGGGAAAAAGCCTTCTCTTTGCAAGAGCTTTAAAGGCAAGACTAGGTGTGGCAGATTAAACCTATCTATGAGGCTAGGGAATTAAGAATCAGTTTGCCCTGTAGTTTCCCAGTTTAAACCTTTTATCAGCCATAAAATGTAAAAAAACAACAACAACAACAAAGATTAGGTTAGTTTTCACATAAAGGAAAAAAAAATGTTGATTGGTATAACCTGGTGGCCTGCTGCCTCAGTCTCCCACTACCGGGTTGGACAGCAGTGGAGGAGACCAGCTTAGGTTAGTCCTACAGGCAGTGAAAGGTTGCCCGAGAAGGAGCTAGGTTGGTGCCATTTCAGCACTAAATTCTATTCCTTATTTAACAAAGGGGAACAGGTAAAAACTAAAATGGTTGGAATGTGATAGAGGAAGCAGTTAAATCACAAACTTTTGTGCAGGAAAGTTAGATCTCAGATAAGCTTTAACTTCTGAAGTATCCAATCTAGGGAAAAACAGAGGAAGAGCTTGTGTGCTAGGCTTAGGGGTATAAATTGTGTCATTTTTCTTTGTTCAGGGTGCCAGCCATATCTGGCTCTGTGCCCCTTCTTGGAAGATTGAGAATAAATTATTTTCTTCTCCACAATCTGGTGAGCCTTATTTACTTCCAGAAGATTTCTTTCCAACAAAATAAAGGTAATTAGTGGCTCTATTAACAAATTTCAGTAAGTAAAGAAAAGTCCATAAAAACTATGGAGAGATCTTTCCTGGGTTATGATTAAGCAAATTAAGTAATTGTGTAATGTGTTTTAAAACCTGGTAGTCAGTATGCTTTTAAATTATTCATTTTCATAACTTAACCAAAGAAAAGAAGTTTTAGCTTCCTGTAAGGGAAAAAGAGAACATTCCTTGCATAAACTCTAATGGTTTCAATTTTATTTAACTTGAGTGTAATCTCCCATAGTTAATTTATAAACTAAATTAACATTATATTTATGAAATCTTTAGAGTAATAAAATTATAAGTTCACATTGGTGAAATTAGGCTAAAAGAAAAAATTGTAGATATGCTCTTAAATAAATAGAGTAAATATCTTTGGTTGGTAATTGTAATTTAATAAGTTTATTTAAACATGCGGTGGCTAGTCAATGTGGTTATAGTCAATTATAAAGAATTTGTAAAACATCTTCTAAACTAAAAATGTTTAAATAGTTCTAGTTCTAAAGGTCATTGTTAACTAAAACTTAGATTGGTATTGGTTGCAAAAAATAACTTCGTGATAATAAAACCTGTCTGAAGGCCACCGCAAGGCACATATTTAAGTAAATGGTAATAAAAAGTTATCTTGATTCTATTGGAAATATTCTGTTTTCATTTTAACAATGAAAAATATTTTCCCCCCTCTATTACTAAAGTAAAGTACCTACTATTATCTTCATGGTAAAATTGTGTAAGTAAACAGTCATTTGATATATGATGTGTTGCATTAAATTGTTTAAAATATATATATAAAAACAAGGAATAAACGTTAACATTATCAAACTCTTGTGCATTCAAACCAGGCCTTGTATACATTGCATTTTGCCTGTCCATGTGAGTTATTGGCTAGGCTGGTCACTGACCCCTCAATTAAAAATATTTGCTATATCAGCCTCTGGTTCTGCTCCTGAAGTCAATGGAAACTACATTGCAGTTTCAAGCTCCTGCAGCAGCCAATAATGACTCGGTACAGCCAAGTGTACAATGGATATTGCCTCCAGACTGGCACTGTTCCATGGTGCCAGAGAGCACTATGCACCAGGCTAGTAGAATACTGGAAAATCTCTCTAAGATCAAGGATGCTGCGACTTGCTCACTGCATTGAAGAACATGCTAAGTGGAGCCATGATACCAGGATACTGAAAGTGAAACTTAAACACAATTGGCATTATGGCCTGCTCTCATGGAGAGATAACATGTAAAGCATTACAAACCTGAAACTCAAAACTAATAATTGCAACTCTGAATCCTTATGCATTAAGTAATACATTAGTTAATATTAAGTGCTGTACTTTTATCCTGTACTAAGTATATGCCTAATAATTATAACGTTATCTTTTCTATTTTGGATCAAGTGCAGAAGTATATTAGAAATGTTAAATTCCTGGTAAAATAATTTTCTAAATAGTTAATAAACATGTCTATAGAATAAGGTGGCAGTCTCAGCCAGTCTCAGTCAACTTACTATATTCTACTGTACTCTGCTGTGTAGCAAAGGTGAGGCTTGCTTGCTGATGGTGAGTCACCTATTATTGAACAAGTCAAAATTGCTAGAAATTGTACAATTAAAGCCAAGGTGTAAAAAAAAAACCTTTTATTCTGTAGTTCTGATCACTCCCACAGCTGAAAATTAAGAGAATTTCCAACTTAGTGTTCTAATCCTGAATGAAGCCAGTTGCCCAAGGAGTGCCAGTTCACCAGGAGCATCTGACGGAGCGAATAAGTGCCAGTCATTGAACAGCTTGGAATGTGTCTTCAGACAAAGCTAAGTGTCTGTTGCAATTTCTCTCTAAAGATAAATAACTTAAAAAAGAATATATATGCTGTTCCCACCAGTTTTTAAGGAGTGCCATCTTTATAGGCACCTAACCTTGTCTACCTCTGTAATCCAATGTCCTCTTTTAAAAACGGGTATTCCAATTTTTTAATTAAGTTTGTTTCTTTCAGAGTGAACATCTTATTAACCATATGAAAACTTCATCCAACTTCGTACAGAATGCCAGATCCATCTTCTTCCAGTTAAAATAAATTAATAAGAGTTTTACACCTTATTAGGCAATGACTACAGCCCATGGCCAGCAGGAAGCAGTTACAGAAAAGAGATCGTCTCCCTTCAGCACCCCTTTTAAATTAAAGGTGTAAATTCTTCAAGGGTAAAATAAAATTAATAGATGGATCTGGAACCTGACTGGAAATCCACATGAGCGCCGGTGGCCCCAGGATGACTGCAGGAGGCCCCTGCCCCAAGATTCTGCTGTCCAGAATGATAAGTTCTAAACTTCTAAAGATAGCCCTGGATGCTGCACTAAAGACTGATAAATAATCAATCAAAACAACAAACAGCCATCCACCTCATAGCTCCAACAATAATTATGCCAAAGCTTAGCAAGTTAAACTTTGGCAAAGGGGGGAAATGATGTGGGCTATGGGTGGGAGGCTCTTTGTCTCTTCAGAGATAACCTAAGCTGTTTGACTTGTGGGTGTGGAATGGTGAGAGGCTGCAGTCCTGCCCTTAGTGACAATGGCAACGACTCCAGTCCCAGGAAACAGTTTAAGAATGCAAGGTCTATAAACTTTAAGTATTTAGGGGAGATGCAAACAAAATATGTTAAAAGCTTACCTAGAATGTCTGAAGTCCATGCTAAAAGCTTACCTAAGATGTGGAAGATATATGTGCTAATTGAAGCCTATTGAGAACTGAAACAAAGGGACCATTTGGCCTTTCCTCTCTGTATAAAAGGGATTCAAAAATCTTGCTCGGGGCTCGGGATTCAAACAGAAAGCTCCCGAGTCTGGCCGGCCATCAATAAACCATTTTTCCTTCTCAAAATCATTCCTGAGTCCTGGCCTCTCTATACGCAAATAATTGAGCCTCTCTCAAATTCTACAACAGAATAACCTGGTCTACTTTGACTAAATACATATTAAACTAGGTCTTCTACCTTATGCTCACCTCTCTAAAACCTGATTCAGCTGCAACAACCCAGTGCTTTTCCTTCTGCACTACTGTCCCCAGGCTGTCCCTCAGCTGCCCCCACTTCCTTGCTTCTTCTGCGCTGTTTACTGGATGCCTCCTAGATGCTCTATAGGCCTTTCATATGCCTCAACACATCTCAAACTCAACCCATTACCCACCCACTCGCTGTTTGCCCAAATAAGCTGCATTATCCCCAGGCATTCCCATCTCAGTAAGTGGTACCTCTATTTCCTCAGTTGTCCATGTCAGAAAGTTGACCCTCATTCTTATCTTCCACCTTCCATATCCAGTCAACCACCATGCCCTTTTTGTTCTACGTTTTGAATATCTCTTCAACTGTTCACTTTTTCTAATGCTCACAGCTGGTATTTTTGGTTTAGACCCTCTTCATCTTTTACTGAAGAGGCTGCTTCCTCCTTGCTGGATTCCCCACCTCCAGCCGTGTCCTCTCCAATTCCTGTTCTAATTTGCATACAAAGAGCTCTTTTTAAAGTACTGATTTGCCAATGCCACTGACTTTCTTTGCCCCCAGGATACAATTCAGCTTCATTAATATACCATCAAAACACCTGCATGAGCTCATCTTTTCTCACCATACCCTATCTTTTGTAGCCCACTGTCTCCTCTTCCCTATATGCTCTAGACAGAGATTCTGATTTAACGGATCTGCAGTGAGGCCTAACCATTGGCATTTTCTTTTTTTAGACTTTCCAGGTAATCTTAATGAAAACCATAGCTAAGAACTGTGAACCACTTTCAGTCTTTGAAGACTATTTTATTTCTGTGCTTTTGAATATAACTCCACCTAAAACCAACAACTCTAATGTGTTGCAATTGCCTTTATTTCTCCTTCTCCCCACTATTCCACAAGTACCTTGAGGGCATAAGTTGGGCCTGGTTCAACATTTTAAAGCTGTGCCCAGAGCAATGACAGACACATAATGGGGGCTTAATATATATTTTTAAAATGAATAATTGGAAAAGAAATGAGGTTATCTTATTATGGCTCATTCTTGATAAACCTGTGCTAGTTCCTAGTGATCACTTGAAAGTGTGTAACAAGCCATGAATTTCCCAGAAAGATCTGGATTGTGCCACATTTGGTGGGACACAGTGTGTGAAATTCATGGACATCTCTTTTTGAAAGGCTGAACCACTACTTAGGGGTACTTGAGAAAGTTACTTTAACTCTATATTGCCAAAGTTTCTTTCTGTGTAAAATGTCACTGATAATAATTCCTGCCTCATTGTGGTTTTGGAAGGATTAAATAAAGACCTTAGCAATATACCTTAGTCATAGTAGAGAGCCAATGCATGTTTCAAATCATTATTATTGTTATAATTTTGTTGATCACAGATAGTAGGTTAGTGATCTTACTTGCAAAGTGTCTAATTTCCTTCAACCACTACTGAGCTTGTTCTCTGGGCCAGGGGCTGTGGTAGGCACTGCCAGGGTTTCAAAAGACTGTAGGACAAATTTCTTGTTCTATAGGATTGTAGGATCTAGAGCAAGAGACAATATATATATAAATATCTTGAATTCTAACCCAATTGTAGTAAACATTCTGGGATAGAAGAATAAGCAGAGATCAAGGGCTGGATGCAGAATCTGTTGCCTCACTCTGGGTGGGGCTGATGCTGAGAGCCTACCTTCCTGTCTGTCTTCTTGGGTTGGTAATATTTCTGTGTCTCTGCTGATTAAGCTGATGTACAGGCAAGCTGCAGCTCACCAGTTTGACTAGGTTATTTTTGGAATGGTTCTGTAATGGTTTTGCCTCTATGAGTGCAGGGAAAGCTTAACAAACATCTTTCCTAACCTACAGTATGCCTCCTGGTGTACCCAGAGACATTAACTGGATGCTAAGCACTCACTTTTCTGCTGAAGGAAACATCAGGTTCTAATAATATTCCATTATTAGACCTACATAATATCCTGATTGGACAATTTTAACAGATTCCCTGTTTCAAAGACTGTCCTTTCTGGTCTATTTTCCACCTTGCTGCTTTGCAGAGGCCATTTCTGTACTCAAAAGACTTCAATAAGTCTCCATTACATTGGCCTGGGAACTGAAGGACAGAAGGAGTGACCCACCTTATATTACTCCCACTTGGGGAATTTCTCCATCCTGTTCTTATAACTTTGTACTCTGTGGATTTAGAGGGTAGGGGGATGATTTCACCAAGGGCTACATGAAGAGCCCCATTAAATTTCAAACTACAGCTATCATCTGGTCACTTTGAGTACCTCATGCTGACAGACCAGCAGTGTAAGAAAAATGTCACCATGTTGGCAGTGGTAATTGAAAGCAGAGGAGAATACATTTGGAACCAAGGTCATCCATTGGAGCATCCCTCAGTTTTGATGGTCAAGTGTTACAGTCATAGCCTGAGACAGGCATAATGGCCAGGGGTCACACCACAAGATCACCCCCATAAGGCAAGACAGGTATTTGGTGCTTAGGTACTCGCTGAAAGTGAGGGGAATATCTAGTGCATAATAGAAGAGGGAGACAATGAATATCAGCTGTAACCTTTAAATCAGCCATAATGTTAAAGTAGTTCACCTTATTACATTTTTTTTTTAAGAGTCCTCCAGGAAAAGAGACCCACCAGAATCCTGGAGGAGATGCTCTCAGAATTTATATAAAGCAAGTGGATCTGAGTGGCACAAGGGGTGGACTCTAGTAGACCCTGTCATTTGCCACCCAGATTACTACCACTTCCAAGACTGGAGCAGTTATTCTTTCAGCTACTAGAAGTGTTGAATGCCAACAGCTGGCAGCTGAGTCCCTCCTCCCACTGATTGATTGTCTTTGGCTGAAGACAGGCACTTCATCCAAAATTAGGCTCCCTCCCCAGTACAGCCTTCATTAAATGACTGGTTGAAGTGGGGATAAAAGGTATAGCCCCCTTGACCTAATTTGGGACAACTCATGAGGTCATTCAAACTTCAGAGTTTCCTGTGGGATTGGCTGAGGCCTTTGTGTGACCATCACAGACCACGTTCTCCCTCTTCTCAATCCTGCTGTCTTCACTCCTCCTCATGTGGTCATCTTAAATACACATCCCAGTAAACTTTCTGCATGCAAATATCTGTCTGTGAGTCTACCTCCTGGGGAATTTGACCTGGAACAGCTCCTTCACCACCCTTTCCTTCATTTTGCTGCTTGGAACTTGTTATGATGGATGCTGTTCCATCTTGGATAATAAGAATGAAGGCCACATTTCAGTGGAGTAGAAAGCTGGAAAAATCTGGGTCCCACATGACTCAGAGTCATAGAATCAGCCACAAATGGGTGTATGTAAGAACTTTTACTTGAACAAGAAATAAGTTTCTGTCCTTTTAAAGCCACTGTTATTTTGGGTCTCTGTCACATGCAGCTCCACATTAATTCTAACAGATACAGGCACCCAAGTAGATGAGGAGTAGGCAGTTGAATATAAGTACCTCAATGGGGAGGGGAGGGAGGGGGAGCCATTGATATAAATTTGGGGGAATTTAAACCCATAGGGATGTATATACAGAGAAGAGGAACAGGGAAAAGACTGAGCCCTGGGACATGCTAACATGTTGGAAGTTGGAAGAGGAGAAGGATCCAGTCAAGGAGACCAAGATGGGGTGAACACTGAAGATGAAAACTAGAAGAGTGTCAAGTTCCAGAAGCCACGGGAAGAGAGTGATTCAGCAAAAATAGTTTGGTCAGTGGGTCCCTGTGGGAGGAAGGGCACCCGGCTTGCCACAGTAGCAAACGGTGCGGCAAGAAGTGATACCGCCTCTGCCCACTGGGCTTAGATAAGGTGACCACACCTGACTAGGCCTTTGCTGCTAGCGGCTGGCCGGCGCTGCCCTCCCCCTTTCTATCTCCCGCCTAGCCCAACATCTGGCCAGCTCTCACTCCCCCTTTCCCCTCCCCTATTCCAAACCTCTCAGCTAGCCCTCCCTATATCTTACTCCTCCCTCTACCCAACCCTATATAACCAAGTGTACTTCTGTAATAAAGCAGACCTGTTCTTGCGCTCAAGCGGTCTCCGTGGTTTTTCCCCAACCACGCGTCCCCCACGCCTGGAGAACCGGTGCTCCCTCTTGGGGCACCCCCCGCCAGTGGTTTGGCAGGAGCAAGCCCCCCCGACTCTTGGGCCCGAGCGAGGATGAGACCCTCACGCTCAGCCACAACTGGTGCCCAACGTGGAAGCTCCTCCCCCGGCCCCTCTCTGCTGCTGCTGCTGCTGTGAATCGGACGGCCCATCCTCGTTCTCCAGGTAGGGACCCCTCGCCGTCGTCCCACTCCTATCCCAACATGGGTGCCTCTTTATCAATGCGTCAGGCGCCACAAGTCAGGGCCCTTGCTGCCCTGCTCGATACCAATGGAGTCCGCGTTTCCCTGCGGCAGCTCCAAAAATACTGGGACCTCTTGCTCCCTTTTAATCCATGGCTCGCCACATGTCAACTCTGGTAGACCGGACACCCATGAACCCCAGCCAGCTTTTCCCCTGTCTCCTTCTCTCACCTCTCTGCGTGTTGTTCCTGGCTCTCCTCTTCGGCAGTTCCCGCCCTCTAGTCACTTTCGTCCTTTTCCTCGCGTTCCTATTCGCTCTCCCCCTCCCCTTTCTACTCTTCTAAATGGGAGTCTCTTTCTCCAGCCAGCAGGCCCCGCAAGTTTGGGTGCTTGCTGGCCTACTAGCCTGCCACCAATGCAAAGTTTCGGGCAGCAGCTCCAGGCTTACTAGGATCTACTAGCCCCCTTCAACCCCTGGCTTTCACTGCCAATCTCTCGGACCCTGATACCTATCTGAAATTGGCCCCGCCTATCAACAAGGCCAGCCACAAGCCCGAAAATCCACACAAGCTTATAAGGCAATCAACTCTGTTCCAGCAAACTCCCGCCCACCCTTTTCACAACTCCTCAAGCTCCCTACTATCTACATGACAATGTAGCTATGAGAGAAAAACGTGGCAACATTTGTGTTTGTTTTATTTCCATGCTAATTCTAATTAGACTTATTTAACCAAGATAATAAAATGAGTACAAAATTTTTATCAAGGTCTAAAAGGAATTTTCAGTTTTAAATCAATAATTATCTCCAGAACTTCAAGTCTCAGTATAGTCTTACAGTAATTATCCAAAAATGTGTGCTAATGGTCTGCCTAACTGCTGCTCGGGTTATTTTAGCTGATTGCTGATAACTGATAGGAATGTTTCCGAGCACAAGCTTGCATGTTACAGGCAACATGGATTCCAGAGGAAATCTTAATAAGAACTTAAAAGCAGCTATACCAAGAAAGTAAGAATTATGAGTTAATTGTAAACTGTATGTTTCTGTTACTGTGTTGTGATTGTTCTGTGTTTGTCTGTTCGTTCAATGTCAGTGTATATTTTGATACCTCCGGATGGTAAATATAAATTAATAAAAATTTATAAAAGAGCTCTATCCAAATGGCCAAAAATTAAATAAGCGCTTATATTAATACTTAAGTTTATTATATCAATACATGAGCTTAAATGTTAATAAGATATCTACAATAATAGAAATTGTAAGTCTTGATTGACAAGATTAACTGTACGTGTTCATAAAAGGTTGTTCTTGCCCAGATTAAAATGAATAACTTATTTTTCTTCACAGGATAATATAAAGAATGTAAAGCTTAAATGAATATTAAAAAAGGTTAAAAGTTTGTGAAAATGCTAACTGAAATGTAATAAGTTTTGCAAAAAGGTGTATTTTGTCCTAAAGTAGGATGGCTAATTTTCATAAACTCTTGAAACTTAATTTGCAGATGGCAAGCCGGGTGCCCTTCCTCCCACAGGTCCCTATCACAAACAGGATGAAATAACAAGACTTTTAACAGGGCATCCAAAGCCCTTCATGACCTGCCTCACTCATGATGCTCCAAAAATACCAAACTGCTTTTGCCTCATCAGTACCCTTCAAACTGTTTCAGACCTCAGGGTCTTTGCTCATGCACAATGCTCAGCCAGGAATTCCTTTGCTACCTTCTCTAGGCTAACTTCTACTCCTCCATTCATACTTAGCTAAGTCTCACTTCCTCCAGGAAGCCTTCCTTTTTTTTCTTCCCCTCCTTCTCCCTCTCCCCCCCCCCACCCTGTTCTTTTTGCTGTCTGTGTCCATTCGCTGTGGAAGCTTCTATATCTATTTCTCTTTTTGTCTTCTCTTCTCATCTTTCTCCTCTAGGATCCACCAGGATTCCTGGGGACCTCTGATGTCGAGAGAGGTTCCCTGTCAACTGTGCCACTTCAGTTCCTGGTCTCTGCTGCACTTCACCTTGACTCTCCCCTTGTCTCTCTTTTGTTGTGTCATCATCTTTCTGCATGACTCTCTTGTGCAGGCATTGGCTCACCACACAGGCACTTGCGTGGGCACTCAGCTCACCACACAGGCACTGGCTCACCACAGGGGCACTGGCTTACCATGTGGGCTTTCATGTGGGCACTTGGCTCACCAGGTGGGCACTCGTGTGGGCACTCAGCTCACTGTACAGGCACTTGGCTCACCACACAGGTACTTGGCTTGCCATGCAAGCAGTCATGTGGGCACTCAGCTCACCACACAGGCACACTTTCTCTTCTTTTTCACCAAGAGGCCCCAGAGATCAAACCCAGGTCCTCCCATATGGTAGGCAGAGACCTTATCACTTGAGCCACATCTGCTTCCCCAAGAAGCCTTCCTTGGTGTCTCTCTCCATCCCTCCTCATTCCCAGTCTGGGTTATCTGCCCCTCCTTTGGACAACTAAGATGAATCTCTATCACTGATAACATTACTTTGTAACTAGTGATTTATTTCCACCTTCCACATGTGAACCTCTTGACAGCAGAGAGCATGAAACATTTATCTTTATATCATAGGAAGTATTTGAGACCCAATAGGTGTTCCTACGCATGTCTACAGAATGAAATAAGAGTTGATTGCAATTTATACAGCTTATTAAAGTCTCCCTGTCTACTTAGGAAACCCCTAATAATCCTTTTTTTAATCCTGTGTATTTTGCCATTTTGTTTAAAATGCAAAATAAATGAAAGCTCTTTGCAAGCTGTAAGCAACCAGATGCATTTGCAGGATGTTGGCATGGTTAGGATTGAGGAATGGCTGCTGCTGGTCAACTCTGGGCTTATGGTTAAGTTTGCTTCTGCAGGATGCCCCTGGCTGTCAGTTGACCTATAGGCCCTTGCCTCATTCCTGTCACAAGAACATTTAGATTTAATTTTTCTCACTCTCCCCACCTGCACCTTTAAAACATTTTCTTTGTAACAGTAGACTTTACCTCCCACTCCAGACAGGTTTCTGTGCTAATCTTAATTTGGAAATAATCACTACAAATTTGATTTCTATTCAGCACCTCCTACACCCCTCTATTAACTCCAGTATGTTAACAAATACCAAAATATTCATGTAAAAATATTTCTCCCTTTAGAGAACATTTTTCCTTGTTCCAGTTTCCTCTGTTTAGTGCTATCAGATAAGACTTGACTATAGATTTAATTATAATTTACCATAGTGTGACATCTCTCTGTCAGGTATATAGTGAAAAGAATTCAGAGCTGGGGCTGAGAGAGGAGACAGCTGTAGAATGATGGTGGAGCCTACAGAGGAACACAATGCTTCCCTCTCCAAAAACTTAATAAAAAACAGAGAAGAAAAAAGAAAAATCAGCAAAGAATGAATTGGTAGCATTCAAATATATGAAAGATTACAACCTCCCACCATAAATTTGAAAGTTGTCTTTAGGGATGGATGATTTCAGAAGTTAAAGTAGGGGCTTTCTCCACATCAGAAGCAATGCTCTTGTAGCACATCCTACTCTGAAGCCTCTATTGGGAGGGATTAGTGGAAAGGTGTGGACTGTCTTTTCTCACATGGTGGCTCTTGATTGTCATAACTAGGTGGAGGTAATTTGCTCCTGGCATCTGGAGGAGAGAGGCCAAGGATGCTGCTCCAGAATATCTATAAACAAAATGTAATGATACAACAAATACTACATATCAAGTAATACAGAATGTGGCTACAGCAGTTTTCAAAAGAAAATTTTATTAGCTTAAATGTTTATTCTGCTAGATAAAAAGCATGAGAGGAAATAAAACTAATTCAAGAATTCAGAAGAAATATAATAAAGCAAAAACTAAGGGAAGCAGAGGGAAGGAACTAATAAAAAGAAAAGAAGAAAGCAACTAAACAGAAGTTAGAAACATAAAAATTGATACAGAGATTCAAGGACATAAATTCAGAATTTTCCTGAAAAAAAATTGTTAAAACAAGGTAAGCTACTGCCTAGCCTACATTGTTTTTTAATAGTCAGAATGCAAACAAAACATGAATTGAGAAAAGAGGAAGAATTCTTTAAAAAAAAGTTTTTTTTAAAGGTATTTAGATGTCATAAAAAATATAGGGGATTACCATATGCCCCACTCCCTAACCCTCCCACACTTCCCAATATTAACAACATCCTTCATTCCTGAGGTACATTTGTCACAATTGATGAACACATATTGGGGCATTGCCACTAAGCATAAATTACAGTTTACATTATAATTTCCACTCTGTCCCACACAATTTTGTAAGTTATGACAAGATATATAATGGCCTGTGTCTGTCATTGCAACATCATTCAGGACAATTCCAACATCCTGAAAATGCCCCCATATTATACCTATTTTTCCTTGTCCCTCCCCTCAGAACTTCTGGGGGCCACTGCCTCCACATCAATGATAAAAGAACTCTGGAAGAGGTGGGGCAAGATGGCGTATGAATGAGTGCACCTTACGGTCTCTCCTGCGAAGAGGTGGCCGAGTAGGGTTGTAGTCTTGCCGGAGTGGGCTGTCTTGGGGGTTTGCAGGGCAGAGGGTGTGTGGACATCAATGTGGAGAGAGAGTGGCAGAGGTGGTGCTTGCTAAAGGTAGAATTGCAGCTTACAAATACAGAGGGCTGAAGCTGTGGACTGGCGGGGCTCTTCCCCTGGAGCTGGTGGTGGTGGTGTTTCCTGAGAACTGTCGATTGTGCAGTGGCATTCCTGGGCCCCATGGTCCCCAGATGTGTAATCCCCAGGTCAGTGTCTCCTGAGTCCCTATAGCCTGTGTTCCACGGACCTACATGCCCTGGGTCTGCAGAGTCCTGGACTTCCCTTTCCCAAGTCAAGTGCTCCTGGAGTTCTGGGATTGCCTTAGCCCTCCAGTTTTGGACTGACTCTGTGGGTGGGAGGGATTCAGTGGGGGGTGCAGTAGGGGCGTCTGGCTAGTGTGGGTTCTATTTTCTGGTGTTCCTCCCCCCCTTTTATTCTTTTCTTTTGTTCTTTTTCTGTGCTTAGAGGAGCATACCAGCTGACTTGGGGAGAGTCTGGGAAGAGAGGAGTGGTGAATCTGCTGAGAAAGCCCAATTCACCTAAATAGCCTGGGATAGGAAACTTGGCCTGGGAGAAGGTGGAGTCAGAAAATCAACTAGGGAAACGGACTTGGCCCAGTGGTTAGGGCATCCATCTACCACATGGGAGGTCCACAGTTCAAACCCCGGGCCTCCTTGACCCGTGTGGAGCTGGCCCATGAGCAGTGCTGATGCGCGCAAGGAGTGCCCTGCCATGCAGGGGTGTCCCCCGTGTAGGGGAGCCCCATGCGCAAGGAGTGCGCCCTGTAAGGAAAACTGCCCAGCATGAAAGAAAGTGCAGCCTGCCCAGGAATGGCACCACCCACACTTCCCATGCCACTGACGACAACAGAAGCAGACAAAGAAACAAGCCGCAGCAAATAGACACAGAGAACAGACAACCGGGGGAAGGGGGGGAATTAAATAAATAAATAAATCTTAAAAAAAAAATCAACTAGACCTCTCATAGCACATCTAAAGGAGAGGGACTGTAGAAGGTGCTTTCCAAGCCTCCAGTAGCATACTTGGGGTTCCTGGTGAGGTGTGGGTGCTCCCTCTCTGAAATTAAGAGTCATTGTTTTCTGTGCAGAGCTTATTCAACAAGGACCCACTTGAATCTCCTACCGGAACTTTCAGGCAGCTTTCCTGCTGCCTGGGAGAGAGAGAAGTGAGGAAGGGAGAAAAGGGGGAAAGTCAGATCCCTAAGTGTTTTACAATTTAACTACAAACAGGATTCCTTGCTTGAAACTTTCCCTAGTATTTGGTTGTTTTTTTCCTACCTCTTTATCCCCCCAAGGCCCTTTTTTCTTTCTTTTATCTTTCATTCTCTTTTTCTTTTTCCAGCTTACTTCCCCACTCCCTTTTGTTCCTTTTTTTCCCCTCTTTTTTTCTTTCTCTGCTTTCTTATTCTTCTTACATTAGGTGCTGCAGGGAGGGCTTCACATTTGCTGTACTTCCTCATCCTCCATTTACTCTTTTCTGAGTGTACTGATTTTGGCTACCTACACTATTCCCTTTCCTCTACATCTTTCTATCCTCCATCATTGATTATTTCTCTTACATTACACCTCTCTTTGTTTGCCCCCCTATATTTTTTGACTCTTTATTACTAATACCTTTGTTCTGTTTTCTGCCTTATATTCACTCTTTCTATTATTGTCCTCTCTTTTCTCTTTCCTTCTCTTCTGAACACACAGGCCTTTTAATTCACACTGTATTCCTCCTCATACTCAGATTTTTATGTACTCGTCTTTTCTTACTGGTACACCTTTACATACCTTACATGAGTCTAATATCCATTCTCGTATATCTCACATGGTTCCTCTGTTAATATTTACTATCAATACTACTATTATTCATTTCTTTTCTTACTCCTTTTGCTTTCTCTGGCCCTAATATTTTCCTTCAAGTGAACTTAACCAACAAGGAAATAGAATAAGAAGAACAAAGTGACAAAGAGAAGACATAACATGCATGTGAAAAAAAACCAACTAATTAAACTCCAAACTAGAAAAAGAAGCTAAGCAACTGACTAAACTCATCAAGATAAAATGATGACCAGACAGCAACAAAAAACTACAAACCAAACCAATAATCAGGAAAACATGCCCCAAACCAGTGAACAAACTAAAAACCAAGAAGAGGAACAGAATATCAAACAAGTAATTAAAGATCTCAAAACATATATTAGGGACCAATGTGATGAGGAGAAGGAAGAGATTAAGAATATGAAGAAAACAATTGGAGAGAACACAGAAGAAATTGCAATCATACACAACAATATAACGGATATGATGGTGATGAACAGCACAATTCAAGAATATACTCTCAATTGAATACACAATTCAAAATACACTCTCAGCAAATAACAGCTGACTCGAAGAGGCACAGGAGAGATTAAGTCTTGTGGAAGACAGTACATCTGAAATCAAACAGATAGTAGGAATCGTCAATAAAAAGATAGAAAAAATCCAGCAGGGACTTAGGGACCTGAATGGCAATGCAAAATGTGCAAACATAGTATTATAGGCATCCCAGGAGAAGAAGAGAAGGGAAAGGGGACAGAAGGGGTGTTGGAGAAAAGAATAGCTGAAAACTTCCCAAACCTATTGAGGGAGATGGATGTATATGTCCAGGAAGCACAATGCACCCCAAACAGCATAAATCCCAACAAGCCTACTGCAAGACATATACTTGTCAAGTTATCCAATGCTCAAGACAAAGAGAAAATACTAAAAGCAGCAAGAGAAAGAGAACCATCACATACAATGGAGGCTCCATAAGATTAAGTGCTGGTTTCTCATCTGAAACCATGTAGGCAAGAAGAGAGTAGTATGACATAGTCAAGGTACTAAAAGAAAAAAATTTCCAACTGAAAATACTCTATCCAGCAAAGTTAGTATTCAAAAATGATGGAGAGTTCAAAATATTCACAGATAAGCAGGAACTAAGAGAGTATGCCAACAAGAATACTGCCCTTCAAGAAGTATTAAAGGGAATTCTGCAGGAAGAAAGAAAAGAAAAAAAAATGAGAGACAGAGTTGGAGGAGAGTGGAAGAGCAATTAAAAAGACAAAACAGGGAAACGGACTTTGGCCCAGTGGTTAGGGCGTCCGTCTACCATATGGGAGGTCCGCGGTTCAAGCCCCGGGCCTCCTCGACCCGTGTGGAGCTGGCCATGCACAGTGCTGATGCGCGCAAGGAGTGCCGTGCCATGCAAGGGTGTCCCCCGCGTGGGGGAGCCCCCACGCACAAGGAGTGCGCCCGTGAGGAAAGCCGCCCAGCATGAAAAGAAAGTGCAGCCTGCCCAGGAATGGCGCCGCCCACACTTCCCGTGCCGCTGACGACAACAGAAGCGGACAAAGAAACAAGACGCAGCGAAAAGACACCAAGAACAGACAACCAGGGGAGGGGGGGAAATTAAATAAATAAATAAATCTTTAAAAAAAAAAAAAAGACAAAACAGAAAAAGAAAATCAAACAGAATATGACAAACACAAATCCAAAGAAAATATGGCTAATATAAGTAATTCCTTGAAAGTAATAACACTGCATGTCAATAGATTAAACTCACCTGTCAAGAGACTCAAACTGGAAGACTGGATAAGGAAATATAACCCATCTATATGCTGTCTGCAAAGAAACACATCTTAGAGCCAGGGATTCAAGGAGGTTGAAAGTGAAGGGCAGGAAAACAATCTTACAAGCAAACAACAACCAAAAAAGAACAGGAGTAACTATATTAATATCAGACAAAATAGACTTTAAATGCAAAACAATTGTGAGAGACAAAGATGGACATTACATATTAGTGAAAGGGATACTCTTTCAAGAAGAAAGAACAATCATAAACATTTATGCTCCCAATAAGAGTGCCTCCAAATATGTGAGGCAAACACTGGAAAAACTAAGTGAAGGAATAGATGCCTCTACAATTATAGCGGGGGCCTTTAATACACCACTGTCAACTTTGGGCAGAACATCTCAAAAGAGAATCAATAAAGAAATAAAGACTTTGAACATTATATTAGAGGAGCTGGACCTAATCGACATATACAGAACATTACACCCAAATACAGAAGGATATACATTCTTCTCAAGTGCACACGGATCATTCTCCAAGATAGACCACATACTAGGCCACAGAAAAAGTCTCAATGAATTAAGAAAGATAGAAATCATACAAAATAATTTCTCTGGCCACAGTGGAATGAACCTGGAAATCTGCAAGGGCCAGAGACCCAGATTTGGCACCAAGATTTGGAAGTTAAACAACACACTCTTAGAAAAACAGTGGGTCAAGGAGGAAATCACAAAAGAAATTAATAACTACCTTGAAACTAATGAAATTGGTAACACATATCCAAAATTATGGGATGCAGCAAAATCAGTACTGAGAGGGACATTTATAGCCATAAATTCATACATCAAAAAAGAAGAAAGAGCTAAAGTTGTAGAACTAAATGCACAGTTGGAGGAATTAGTTAAAAAACAACAAACTAACTCCAGAGGAAGAAGAAAGAAAGAAATAACAAAGATCAGAGCAGAACTAAATGAAATAGAAAATAAGGAAGCACTTGAAAAAATAAACAAACCCAAGAGCTAGTTCTTTGAGAAAATCAATAAAATTGACAAACCCTTAGCTAGATTAACAAAGAAAAAAGATAGAAGATGCAAATACACAAAATAAGGAATGGGAAAGAAGATATCACCATTGATCCCACAGAAATAAAGGCTTTCATAAGAAGATACTTTGAAAAACTATATTCCAACAAAAACAACAATTTAGAGGAAATGGACAAATTCCTAGAAACACATAAGCAACCTACATTGACAAAAGAAGAGGTTGACAGTCTCAACAAACCAATCACAAGTAAAGAGAGAGAATCAGTCATTTAAAGCCTCCCAACTAAAAAGAGCCCTAGGCCAGATGAATTCCCAGGTGAATTCTATAAAACATTCTGGAAAGAACTAACACCAATCTTGCTTAAACTCTTCCAAAAAATTGAAACAGAAGGAACATTGCCCAACTCATTCTATGATGCCAACACTACTCTAGTACCAAAGCCAAACAAAGGCACCACAAGAAAGGAAAATTACAGCCCAAACTCTAATGAACCTTGACGTGAAAATCCTCAAGAAAATACTTGCTAATCATATTCAACAACACATTAAACAAATTATACACCATGACCAAGTGGGGTTCATTCCTGGTATGCAAGGATAATTCAACATAAGAAAATCAATTAATGTAAGACACCACATAAACAGATTGAAGGGAAAAAATCACATGATCATATCTATAGATGCAGAAAAAGCATTTGACAAAATGCAGCACCCTTTCTCGATAAAAACACTGCAAAAGATCAGAATAGAAGGAAACTCTCTGAACACGATAATGAGTATATATGAAAAACCCACAACTAACATCATTTACAATGGTGAAATCCTAAAATCTTTCCCTCTAAAGTCAGGAATAAGACAAGGATGCCCACTATCACCCCTCCTATTTAACATAGTCTTGAGCACTGAGGCAAGAACCAGACATCAAAGGCATCCAAATTGGAAGGGAAGAAGTCAAAATATCACTATTTGCAGATGACATGATCCTATACATAGAAAGCCCTCAGAAGTCTACAACAAAGCTTCTAGAACTCATAAATGAGTTCAGTAAAGTCGCAGGTTACAAGAGAAATGCACAAAAAGCAGCAGCATTTCTGTACACCAATAATGAGCAATCTGAGGAGGAAATCAGGAATCAAATGCCATTCACAATAGTAAATAAAAAAATCAAATACCTAGGAATAAATTTAACTAAAGAGGTAAAAGACTTATACACAGAGAACTCGCAGCACTGTTCAAGGAAATCAAAGAAGACCTAAATAAATGGAAGAATATTCCCTGTTCATGGATAGGAAGACTAAATATTATTAAGATGTCTATCCTACCAAAACTGATCTACACATTCAATGCAATCCCAATAAAAATCAACACAGCATTTTTTAAGGAACTAGAAAAACTAGCTATGAAATTTATTTGGAAAGGAAAGAGGCCCCGAATAGCCAAAGACATATTGAAAAAGAAAAACAAAATTGGAGGAATCACACTACCTGACTTCAAAACATACTACAAAGCTACAGTCATGAAAACAGCATGGTATTAGCACAAGGATAGACACGCTGACCAATGGAACCAAACTGAGAGTTCTGATAAAGATCCTCATATATACAGCCATATGGTATTTGACAAGGCCACCAAACCCTCTCAACTGGGAGAGAATGGCCTCTTCAACAAATGGTGCCTGGAGAACTGGATATCCATATGTTAAAGAATGAAAGAGGATTACCAACTTCCAACTTACACCTTATACAAAAATCAACTCAAGATGGATCAAAGACCTAAAGACCTTGGAAAACAAAATAGGGAAGTATCTACAGGACCTTGAATGGAAACAGTTTCATGAACTTCACACCAAAAGCACGAGCAGCAAAAGAACAAATAGATAAATGGGACTTCCTCAAAATTAAAGCCTTCTGCACCTCAAAGGAGTTTGTCAGGAAAGTGAAAAGAGCCTACACAATGGGAGAAAATATTTAGTAACCCTATATCTGATAAGAGACTTATAACCTGCATATATAAAGAACTCCTGTATCTCGAAATAAAAAGACAAACCGCCCATTTAAAAAATGGGGAAAAGATTTGAAAAGACACTTCTCCAAAGATGATACACAAATGGCTAAGCAACACATGAAAAAATGCTCAAAATACCTAGCTATTAGGGAAGTGCAAATCAAAACAACAATGAGATACCATCTTATTCCCATAAGACTGGCAGCTATCAAAAAATCAGAAGGCTACAATTGTTGGCGAGGATGTGGAGGAATGGGAACACTCATCCACTGCAGGTGGGAATGCAGAAGGATCCAGCCATTCTGGAGGACAGTTTGGCAGCTTCTCAAAAAACTAGCCATAGATTTGCCATATGACCCAGCAATTCCACTGCTGGGTATATACCCAGAAGATCTGAAAACAAGGACACAAACTGATATATGCACACCAGTGTTCATAGTAGCACTATTCCCTATTGCCAAAAGTTGGAATCAACCCAAATGCCCATCAACAGATGAATGGATAAATAAAATGTGGTATATACATACAATGGAATACTACTCAGCTATAAGAACAAATACAGTACAAACACATGTGATAAAATGGATGAATCTTGAGAATCTTATGTTGAGTGAAGCAACCCAGGCATTGAAGGACAAATACTACATGACCTCAATGATATGAAATAAGTAAACCAAGCTGTCTCAGAGAGCTAGAGACTGGATGATAAACTTTAAGGTAGTTGGACAGTAGAGGAAGGTTGTGAGCTGACAGTTACTTGGGTGAAATCTATGATAAGCTGGAGGTAAGTATTTGTACAGGGAAGGGATAAAATGGGGTTATAGGGATAACTTAGGGTGGGGCTGCATGGGCTTTAGAGGTGCTAGGGATGGGAGGATGGGTCTGATTGCCCAAGAAATTGGGGAGAGGGTGAGAGGGACATTTGTTCTTGGGAGATTGTCAGGTATGTGGTTGAAATTGTGGTGCAGAGAAAACACTTTAGAGAATGTAATGTGGAAGGTTGCCTGTTTGGAATGCTTAAGAGGGGGGGGCATCTGACACAGGGCAAGCTTCTGGGGAATGTGTGAATACTCATTTTGTCATAGTGGGCTATATCATTGGAGGGAGTCCCACACAATGAGTGAAGGCATACCCACATCCTGGGGAGGACTGACGTTCTCGAACAGAGGGAATTGTGCGGCGGCTTGCTCGGTCGGTAGAGGTGGGGTCTGGCTGAGGACGAGGGGTCGGTCCAGCTCTGGACGAGGGGTCGGTCCCACTTGGGACGAAGGGTCGGTCCCGCTTGGGACGAGGGGTCGGTCTGGCAGCAGACGAGGGATCGGTCTCACAAGGGATTGCGCGGTTCGGCTGACGGGGTCGCCCGGCAAAGCCGGCGACGAAGGGGTCGCCCGGAGAAGCAGGCGACGAAGGGGTCGCCCGGCGAAGCCGGCGACGAAGGGGTCGCCTGGAGAAGCCGGCGACGAACTGGGGACAAGGGAGGCCAGGCCCTTGTCGGGGGCTCTCAGGACTGGAGGGCGCACGGCAGAAGAACTACCGCGGAGACAAGGTAAACACGCAAGTCCACTTTACTGAGGGAGAGGCAACAGTTTTATAGGGGCTGGGTAAGGCTGATTGGTCGAAGCCACGCCCTGTTCTGATTGGTTGCCGGCGAAAGGTCAGTGGGCGGTACTGGATGGGGGAGGGGTGGTGGTTAGGGATTGGCTGTCGCTGTTGCTGGGGGAAGGGGCAGGGTTTCGGGATTGGTGGCTGCTGTTGCTGGGGTGGAGGGCAGACTTGAGTTTCCCGCCCACGCCTGGCTGTTGCTGCTGTCGGGGGAAGGGAAAAGGGTGGGCTGGATTTTTCCGCCCACACCTGGCTGTTGCTGCTGTCGGGGGAGGGGAAAAGGGCAGACTGGAATTTTCTGCCCTGCGCCTGCACAGGGAGAAGGAAGAAGAAGGGTGCCGCCCCACAGGCATCGGGTGGCGCCATCTGGGAGGAGGGGCGGCCGCAGAAGCATGGCTGCCGAGAAGGGGAGACCCGGGGGCACTCTGCGCCCATGCCGAGCTTCCTTCAGGGGTGGCGGTGAGTCCGACCAGCCACCCTATTATGGGGGCAGCGGAATTAGGCCTACCGCGGCCGCTCCCCTGCCAGGCCAGCAAACCACACTTCAGCCCAAGGGGTGACCGCATTTCCCCCTTCTTTTCAAATAAGGGCCAGGATGGCAGCAGCAACAAGTAGCTGAGGCCCAAGAGGCAGTAAGCAATGAGGGAAGCGGGGCTGAAGAGGGAGGTGAGTATGACGGGGATACAAATGTACAATTTGGGGGGCAGTATCTTGCCATTGCAAGCAAGGGTAGCCAATGTCCAATTCTTGTTGATCTCGGTGGCTATAAGGTCCATCTGCTTGTTAAAAGTCCAGGATGACAGCGCGTTACAGGTAGTTGATCTCTTCTTGGCGGCGAAGAGCGGTAGAGGCAGACTGTGTGATGGTCTGGAGGATCGCAGCGGTGAGGACAAGTCGCGTCAGGGCACCAGCGACGGTGGTGGCGGCAGCGTCGGGAGTGGTGGAGACGTAGGCGAGGACAATAAGAAGGCCAAAGTCTTCACGGGCGCGAGAGAGGCCGATGTTAATGGGGCGGGCTGACATGGGGCGGCCCAATCTGCAACGCAATAGGGGTTCAAGCGAAAAAAGGAGGGGGGCGGGGGACGAGAAAGGACGCTTTGGATGGCTGAGAAGAGGAGTGAGGTCGAGACAGGAGGAAGCTCCGCAGAAGTATGGGGAGCTGTTAAAAGCAGAAAAGTTATTAGATGCTAGAAAGCAGGCCGCGGGCCGGGGAAAGCGGGTTGCGGGCCGTTTCGCGGGGCTGGAGCTGCTTGAGAGCGATGGCGGCATGGGGGGCCGTGGTTACAATCTTCTGGGGTGGTAGCGGCTAGACAGATGGCGGAAAATATTATCAAGAAAGCAAAGGTTATGAGGAAGAAATAGAGTATTAAAGGCTGTGGGGGAAGTGAGAAGATCATTTAGAGGATAGGGTTGAGAATGGTATGTTTAAGACAGAAGCTTTGTGGTTTGTAGGAGACTGCTTTATAAACGAAGGAGAATGAGGGCAGTAAATATAGTAACGATAGATAGGAAGATGACAGTGAGGAGGAGTCTTTGTTTAAGGTTCCAATCGTCCGGCGCAACAGTGGCTAGGCCGATAGCAAGGGGTGTTGCTAAATAGACAATGGCTGCAAAGACAAAATCATCCTCTGTTTCCTTAAGAATAACTTTTCTTTAAATACTTAGTAGCATGCAATATTAGAAACCGTTTCCTAAAAGCAAGTTGGCAGGGGAGCTTGGTTGCTGTTAATCTTTCCTGTTATAAAATTACCTTTTATTATTATTATCTTCAATTCAGTTTTATATATATATATTTAAGAATGACCTTTTGGAATTAGCCATTTAATACCTTAATGTAAACTATTGAAGATAAATTTTATTTTTACAGAATATATTCCCTTATGTAAAGTTATCACAATACCTTTTACACTTGCTGCATGCAAATTAAGTTTCAAGAGTTTATGAAAAATTAGCCATCTTACTTTAGGACAAAATACGTCTTTTTGCAAAACTTATTACATTTCCGTTAGCATTTTTACAAACTTTTAACCTTTTTAATATTCATATAAGTTTTACATTCTTTATATTATCCTGTGAAGAAAAATAAGTTATTCATTTTAATCTAGGCAAGAACAACTTTTTATGAAGACGTACAGTTAATTTTGTTAATTAAGACTTACAATTTTTTTTAATTGTAGATATCTTATTAACATTTAAACTTATGTATTAATATAATAAACTTAAGTATTAATATAAGCGCTTATTTAATTTTTGGCCATTTGAATAGAGCTCTTTTAAAGATTTCTAGTAATTTATATTTACCATCCGGAGGTATCACAATATACGTTGACATTGAACGAACAGACAGACAAACACAGAACAATTACAACACATTAACAGAAATATATAATTTATTTACAGTTGACTCATAATTCTTACTTTCTTGGTATAGCTGCTTTTAAATCCTTGTTTATATAGCATATTATAGATTATACCCTTCAAGATTTTTTCTGGACTTTATGTTGCCTGTAATAAGCCAGGAGGGAATCTTTTACCTTCCTGCTCCACAGCAAAAGTGACCCTATCTATAAGGCGAGTATAGGTGTCCGGGTCCCAAAGCTGACACGTGGTAAGCCACGGATTAAAGGGGAGAAGAAGGTCCCAATATACTTGAAGCTGTTTGAAAGAGATCTTACACCGGTGAGTGTCTAGGAGACCGGCGAGGGCCCGAACTTGTGGGGCTTGCTTAGCAGATAGGATGTTACCCATTGCTAATGGCCTTTTGGAGCCGATAAGAAAAGGGGCCCTTACCTTGAGAGCGCGGCGATGGGAGCCGAGGTGCGCGGTGAGACGAGGGGTCGGAGCCGGTGGGACTCCGATGGTGGTTGCGGGCCAAAAGAAGGCCCCGACGAGGGGAGGGTGGGACGACGAGCAGTGGAGCAAGGCAAAGGGGAGTAAGCACGGAGGGGAGGAGGCAGAGGTGAAGGCAGGGGTGGAGGTGCTCAGGCCCGCGCTCCTGAGAGTTTTATTGGCGCCTCTTAATCATAGCGGGTCGGTATAAGCCCCCGACATGGAAGGAGAAAGCCATCCAGCGATTCTCCCAGACCGCCGTGGATCATATGAGGTCACCAAGGTTCAGGAGCAGCAATGCAGAGCGAAAAGATAGGGGTGAGAAGAGAGGAGAGCGTAGGGCTATGGTAGGGTTACTTCAGACATGCAAGCGCGTGCTCCCGAGAAATCCAAGGCTCCTCTTAATCATAGCGGGTCGGTATAAGCCCCCGACATGGAAGGAGAAAGCCATCCAGCGATTCTCCCAGACCGCCGTGGATCGTATGAGGTAGCCAAGGCTCAGGTAGCAGCAATGTTGCACGAGAGAAGTCCCAAGGTGAGAAGAGAGGAGGGGGGGGCTGCCAGGTTATGGAGTGAGGCTGTGGTGGGGTTGCCTTGCCCCACGTTGGGCGCCAGCTGCGACGGTTTGCTCGGTCGGTAGAGGTGGGGTCTGGCTGCGGACGAGGGGTCGGTCCAGCTCTGGACGAGGGGACGATCCCACTTGGGATGAGGGGTTGGTCCAGCAGCAGACGAGGGATCGGTCTCACAAGGGGTTGCGCGGTTCGGCTGACGGGGTCGCCCGGCGAAGCCAGCGACGAAGGGGTCACCCGGAGAAGCAGGCGACGAAGGGGTCGCCCGGAGAAGCAGGCGACGAACTGGGGACAAGGGAGGCCAGGCCCTTGTCGGGGGCTCTCAGGACTGGAGGGCGCACGGCAGAAGAACTACCGCGGAGACAAGGTAAACACGCAAGTCCACTTTACTGAGGGAGAGGCAACAGTTTTATAGGGGCTGGGGAAGGCTGATTGGTCGAAGCCACGCCCTGTTCTGAATACGTCTTTTTGCAAAACTTATTACATTTCCGTTAGCATTTTTACAAACTTTTAACCTTTTTAATATTCATATAAGTTTTACATTCTTCATATTATCCTGTGAAGAAAAATAAGTTATTCATTTTAATCTAGGCAAGAACAACTTTTTATGAAGACGTACAGTTAATTTTGTTAATTAAGACTTACAATTTTTTTTTTTAATTGTAGATATCTTATTAACATTTAAACTTATGTATTAATATAATAAACTTAAGTAGTAATATAAGCGCTTATTTAATTTTTGGCCATTTGAATAGAGCTCTTTTAAAGATTTCTAGTAATTTATATTTACCATCCGGAGGTATCACAATATACGTTGACATTGAACGAACAGACAGACAAACACAGAACAATTACAACACATTAACAGAAATATATAATTTATTTACAGTTGACTCATAACTCTTACTTTCTTGGTATAGCTGCTTTTAAATCCTTTTTTATATAGCATATCATAGATTATAAGCTGTTTGAAAGAGATCTTACACCGGTGAGTGTCTAGGAGACCGGCGAGGGCCCGAACTTGTAGGGCTTGCTTAGCAGATAGGATGTTACCCATTGCTAATGGCCTTTTGGAGCCGATAAGAAAAGGGGCCCTTACCTTGAGAGCGTGGCGATGGGAGCCGAGGTGCGCGGTGAGACGAGGGGTCGGAGCCGGTGGGGCTCCGACGGTGGTCGCGGGCCAAGAGAAGGCCCCGACGAGGGGAGGGCGGGACGACGAGCAGTGGAGCAAGGCAAAGGGGAGTAAGCACGGAGGGGAGGAGGCAGAGGTGAAGGCAGGGGTGGAGGTGCTCAGGCACGCACTCCTGAGAGTTTTATTGGCGCCTCTTAATCATAGCGGGTCGGTATAAGCCCCCGACATGGAAGGAGAAAGCCATCCAGCGATTCTCCCAGACCGCCGTGGATTGTATGAGGTCGCCAAGGTTCAGGAGCAGCAATGCAGAGTGAAAAGATAGGGGTGAGAAAAGAGGAGGGCGTAGGGCTGTGGTAGGGTTACTTCAGACGTGCAAGCGCGTGCTCCCGAGAAATCCAAGGCTCCTCTTAATCATAGCGGGTCGGTATAAGCCCCCGACATGGAAGGAGAAAGCCATCCAGCGATTCTCCCAGACCGCCGTGGATCATATGAGGTAGCCAAGGCTCAGGTAGCAGCAATGTTGCACGAGAGAAGTCCCAAGGTGAGAAGAGAGGAGGGGGTAGGGCTGTGGTAGGATTACTTCAGACGTGCAAGCGCACGCTCCCGAGAAATCCAAGGCTCCTCTTAATCATAGCGGGTTGGTATAAGCCCCCGACATGGAAGGAGAAAGCCATCCAGCGATTCTCCCAGACCGCCGTGGATTGTATGAGGTAGCCAAGGCTCAGGTAGCAGCAATGTTGCACGAGAGAAGTCCCAAGGTGAGAAGAGAGGAGGAGGTAGGGCTGTGGTAGGATTACTTCAGACGTGCAAGCGCACGCTCCCGAGAAATCCAAGGCTCCTCTTAATCATAGCGGGTCGGTATAAGCCCCCGACATGGAAGGAGAAAGCCATCCAGCGATTCTCCCAGACCGCCGTGGATCGTATGAGGTAGCCAAGGCTCAGGTAGCAGCAATGTTGCACGAGAGAAGTCCCAAGGTGAGAAGAGAGGAGGGGGGGGCTGCCAGGTTATGGAGTGAGGCTGTGGTGGGGTTGCCTTGCCCCACGTTGGGCACCAGCTGCGACGGTTTGCTCGGTCGGTAGAGGTGGGGTCTGGCTGCGGACGAGGGGTCGGTCCAGCTCTGGACGAGGGGTCGGTCCCGCTTGGGACGAAGGGTCGGTCCCGCTTGGGACGAGGGGTCGGTCTGGCAGCAGACGAGGGATCGGTCTCACAAGGGATTGCGCGGTTCGGCTGACGGGGTCGCCCGGCGAAGCCGGCGACGAAGGGGTCGCCCGGAGAAGCAGGCGATGAAGGGGTCGCCCGGCGAAGCTGGCAACGAAGGGGTCGCCTGGAGAAGCAGGCGACGAACTGGGGACAAGGGAGGCCAGGCCCTTGTCGGGGGCTCTCAGGACTGGAGGGCGCACGGCAGAAGAACTACCGCGGAGACAAGGTAAACACGCAAGTCCACTTTACTGAGGGAGAGGCAACAGTTTTATAGGGGCTGGGTAAGGCTGATTGGTCGAAGCCACGCCCTGTTCTGATTGGTTGCCGGCGAAAGGTCAGTGGGCGGTACTGGATGGGGGAGGGGTGGTGGTTAGGGATTGGCTGTCGCTGTTGCTGGGGGAAGGGGCAGGGTTTCGGGATTGGTGGCTGCTGTTGCTGGGGTGGAGGGCAGACTTGAGTTTCCCGCCCACGCCTGGCTGTTGCTGCTGTCGGGGGAAGGGAAAAGGGTGGGCTGGATTTTTCCGCCCACACCTGGCTGTTGCTGCTGTCGGGGGAGGGGAAAAGGGCAGACTGGAATTTTCTGCCCTGCGCCTGCGCAGGGAGAAGGAAGAAGAAGGGTGCCGCCCCACAGGCATCGGGTGGCGCCATCTGGGAGGAGGGGCGGCCGCAGAAGCATGGCTGCCGAGAAGGGGAGACCCGGGGGCACTCTGCGCCCATGCCGAGCTTCCTTCAGGGGTGGCGGTGAGTCCGACCAGCCACCCTATTATGGGGGCAGCGGAATTAGGCCTACCGCGGCCGCTCCCCTGCCAGGCCAGCAAACCACACTTCAGCCCGAGGGGTGACCGCAGAATTGTATCTCTTGAGAGAATCGGTGGCTCCCAATGGGTTAGGGCAGTCATATGTGAAGCCCTCAATATTTTTGTAAGTATCTCTGAATATGGACCCTCAAGTAATGAAGATTGATTGTCATGGTGGGCCCTAAGGGGAGGGGGAAAGAGGTGTTGAATACATGGAATCAGGGTAACTGTGGGGCAACAGAAGTATTTCACAAGATCATGCCATGATGGATATAGGTCATGTTAAATTACACCAAAGATGTATAAAAGTCTACAGGCTAAAATGTAAACCAAATGTAAGACATAAAATAAAAATTTAGAAAATTGTATTGTCTAAAATATAAACTATAATGTAAACCTAAATGGAACCATGTTTGAAAGCTATCATTTCAATATCTGTACATTAGCTGCAGCAAATATAATATGAACATGTAAAAAGATCACTGTTGGGGAAGAGACAAAGGGTTTGATGTTGGATATGTGGGAGTACCATATATTGTATATGTGAATTAGTGTGACCTAAAACTTATGTCAAGAGAAACTTAATAATCAGGATAAAGAAAGAAAGGAGATAGACACTGAAGAAGAAATGGAAGAAATTGTCCTGCCACTGTACATACAGGACAACACCTGTAGCAGTGATGAAAAGCAAAATGTCAAAAACAAAGCTTTTTCAGTTTTTCATTTCTTTGATACCCCAATTTATTTTTCCTTTATTTAATTTTTCTAAATTTCTATGTATTCTATATCTAACCTTTAAACCCATCATTATATTTCATTTTTTTATTAATGGAACCTGGCAATATATTGGGCTTCCTTTCTGAAGAAGTTTTGGACTACAGAGAGGTCAACTATGGCAGGGGAGGAGTACTTGTATGGGGTGTCATTGGTGGAGGGCACACGGTTGGGAAGGAATTCTCCAGGGCATGTATACAGGGTACATAGAAAGGTTTGGATATTTTCATAGTGGTTTCAGTTGGAAGCGATGGATGAGAGAGTGGTGAATTCCTGACCAGGGGAGCTCTATCACATTCCCCAATGGAATAACAATAATCCCCCAAATGCAATGGCAAAGACCAACAAAGATGGATGGCCCAACAATGAGCCCTTGATACTGATGGCTCCAATTATGAGCCTGTGTGCCTGAAATATGAACAAGGCCTATAGCTGTGGGGTTCCTAAGAGTTACCTCCTGAGAGCCTCCATGTTGCTCAAATGTGGCCACTCTCTAAGCCAAACTCAGCATGTAGATGCATTGCCTTCCCCCCAGCATGGGGCATGACTCCCAGGGATGAGCTTCCCTGGCACTGAGGGATTACTACCAAGCACCAGCTGATGATGTAACTACAAAAAGACCATGAACAAAGAGGTCAACTCAGACTGGCAGAATATCTCAGCCTATATGTAATATCAGGTGTTTAAAACTGCATTTTGACTTTGGATAAAAAGGGGGAATTGGAAAGGACAAGTGAGTTTATATGGCTAAGAGTCTCCAAAAAAGAGTCGGGAGGTCATCAAGGGATGATGCTTATGCATGCCTCAGCAGGGTACCAGAGACAGCCAAGATAGATGGAAACCCAGGTGCTGGTTCTCTTGAGGGCTGCAGTGACTCACAGGTTCTACGGTCAAGGCAGATGGCTCTGGAGTTCAGGGCCATGTCATTTGGCCCTACTTTGGAGTTTGTGTTCCTGAGTGTGATGGAGTACACATGCCTCTTCTGTCACTTTTACGGAACCTGTGGTTGGCATTTGTGGTTGGTGTATACTCAGGAGACCGGAATCTCTGAACTGTCCATGTGATGGCCAGGCTCTGGGCCTCTGCAGACTTGCATCTCCTACCCTCTGGTTTCTTGGACTTACCCTGGCCAGCTGACAGGGAGGTGAAGAGGGTCAACCACCACACCAAAGAGAGAAGAGTGCCTACAGCTGCAAGCAGGAGAATTGCATCCATCATCCAAGTGGAATCTAAACCCCCTCTTGATGAAGAGGAGAACTGAACAGAGCCATCCCAGGTCCACAAGATGGAGGAATAGAGTATGGATTAGATTGGACTTATGGGTGTTCTGCTGGGGAACTATTGTGATTAGTAAGGGAAGAAATTATAGTAGTAATGTGAAGAGGGCAGTCATGGTGGCTGCTGATGATCGGGAGAGGGAAGAAGAGATATGGTGTGGGGGCATTTTCAGGATTTGTCATTGTCCTAGGTGGTGCTGCAGGGATGGATGCTGGACTTTGTGTGTCCTGTCATGGCCCACTGGGTGGACTGGGGGAGAGTGTGAACTACAATGTGGACCACTGTCCATGTGCTGCAGCAGTTCTCCAGAAGGTATCTGCCGGGTGCAGTGGATATGCCACAATGATGGAAGAGGTTGTTGACGTGGGAGGGGTAGTGTGGGTGGGGTGGGGGTATATGGGGACCTCTTATTTTTTGAACATAACATTTAAAAGAAAATAAATAATAAAAAAGAAAAAAAAGAGGAACTCCTCTTTTAAAAAAACTATTCATTTAAAAATGATTTGCACCAGCTCTATGGAAAATCTGGATAAAATACTAATTTTCCAGGAAAATCTGAATTTTCAAAATTTACTCAAGAATAGTTAGACTATGGAAGAAATTGAAAAAGTTACCCAAGACTGACCCCTTTGCCCATACCCACCACCAGAGCACAATGTCAAATCGTTTCATAGGGGATTTCCATCTATATAGAAAATAGAAATATAAGGGTGCCCTTTAAAATGTTTTTTCTTCTATTGTTTTTTGGGGGAACGTATCCTCTTTCTTTATTTTAGATGTGGATATCCAGTTTTCCTAGCACCATTTGTTGAATAGGCTGTTCTGACACAGGCTGGATTGGCTTGACAGTCTCATCAAAAAACACTTGACCATAGATGTGAGGATCTATTTTTGAGCTCTTGTTTTGATTTTTAAACCTTATATACCATTTTTCACCTTTAGCTTTAATTTAGTAACTTCTTTGCTTTTGCTACAATATTATTGGTAACAATAGTCTCTAAGTTATATTAGTGGTATTTTCCCCTTATGTCACCATAGTCTTAGCAGCATATAGTAGAAAAAGATTCTTGTATTTATATTACTAACCACATCCTCATTGACCACCAAAATCACTGTTATACAACCTCTAGATTACCCTCTACTTGTTTTTCCTATTATCTTTAAAAATTTTTTTAATTAAAAATTTTTTATATTATTTTTCCAAAAAACCCACTCCCCTTCCCTTGGTAATGTCTAATCTACATTCTGTCTCAGTGAATTTGCTATTTCTAACCTTCTCCTATAAATGATATAATAAAAATTTGACCTTATGAGTCTTGCTTATCTCATTGAGCATAATGTTTTCAAGGATCTTCCAAGTTGCAACATGTTTCAGAAATTCATTCTCTTTTTATGGCCAAATAATATTCCATTGTATGCCCTTACCTCATTTTATACATCCATTCACTTGATGGAAGTTGGATTGTTTCTACCTTTTGGCTATTGTGAATAATGTTGCTATAAATGCTGGTATACAAGTATCTGTTTGAGACACTGTCTTTACTTTCTTTGGGTATATATTTAGAAGCAGAGCTTTTAAATATTTTAAGGCATAGAAATCAATTGAGAAAATTGTAATACAGATATCCTCCCCAAAAGGACCAGCTTCCTAGGGTTTCACAGGTGGGTTGTTTCAAATCATTAAGAAACAGATAATTTCACTGACCAATCTCAATTATGACAACCAATGCAAAGCTTATAAATAAAATATCAGTAAGAAGAATTCAGAAGACATTAAAAGAAAACTCTACCAAGAGAAATAAATCCCAAGGACACAATATTAGAATTTTTTAAAATAAAAAGTACATTTGCTGTTACTCAATCCTCATTTCAAAATTTTAAAAAATAAAATAAAATAGGCATTAATGGATATTTCTTTAGCATTATAAAAATTGTAATTGTTCTAGGCCCTTATCAATAACCTACCACCTTGGAGCCTTAGTTTCCTAATTTGTAGATGAGTATAACAATGCCCATCTCAGAGAATTCACATGGGGTTTACATAAGACATGTCAGGGCAAGTGCCATGCATAACACTGTGTACAAACCAGGCTCTCAATCAATATTTGTTGAATAAATGAATTTATATATATTTGCTCATTAGCACTGAAGAAAACCTGAAGCTCTGGAAAAGAAGGTTTATCTAGCTAGTTCTGCTTGGAAGAAAACAATTTCACATTTTTCATCAGTTGTAATTGAAACATTCCAATTAGTGAAACTGGGTCAAGCCATATCACTGTGCATTAATTATAAGCTATGATTTCAGCAACCTGTAGAACAGGGGCTTTGAACAAGGGATCCATGGGCTTGAAATGAAATTCAAAAAAAACATTATTCTTGTGGGGACATGTTGGTGCAGGTATGATGTATTTATTAAATAATACACAGTATAGTGTGGACATAGTAAGTCCATGCTTTTCACCTGACTGGCAAAAGGGTCCATGGAACAAAAAAGGCTAAGAAGCCCTACTATAGAAAGATGAGAAAATGACCTAGTGCCTGCAAGTTTCCCCCAGCAACAAATGTGCCTCTGGTGATGTTCTCCAGAATCACCACCCTTTACAGTTGCATGAACCTTTACAGTTTGCAAAAATCACTCACATGATTACATGTAATGCACCTTCAAGGAAGGTAATTTATCCCATTTTGTAGGTGGAGAAATTAAGTTTTCAAAAGGTGAAGGGACTTGGTCAAGTCAAAGCTGGCAGAGTTGGAGCTGGAATATCTGTGATATGATCTGCACAAACTTAACATCATTACAACACATGCCCAATTAACATGCTATAGGCTTAAAGGAGGAAGTCAAGGAGGGTTCTGCCTGGTTCCATCTGTCTCTGTCTCAGATGTAGGTTTGGAGGATCCCAACTGTAGGTTGCAATCCATTCCCAATTCAAAGCCAGTTTGGAAGGGACCAGGAAAGAGCTGCAGCCTCAATCCTGTAGGCTTATGAGGCCATAGTAACTATGACCATAATATTTGCCCATCCCAGTATCTAGCAACCCAATCAGAAGCTATAACTCACTCTAGAGCTGTGGAGATCCATCCAAAGAACTTGGGTCAAGTCCAGCACAGGATTAGGGGTGAAAGTGCTTACCTGGAGTGACAAGATGTTACAGAAGTGGGGAGAAACCTGCCATTTATTAAGCACCAAATATGTGCCATGTTCATTCATTATCAATTAGCTCCCACAGCTTTCTTGTGATACTATTACACTTTTTACACCAATGATGGAGCAGAAACTTGGAGAGGGACAGATCTTACCCAGCATCTCAAAACTGGTAGATGTTGATATGAAGATTCAAATACAGTTCTGTTTTCTATGATCCCAACACCTTTCCCATCAAGGGGCCTAATGGGTTCCTATGATAAGTTAAACTCTGATGTTCTCTATGCTTTCTGTGGAAAGCTTTTGATTATTACTGCCCCTGGGAAGATAGGAGTTAAGTGAATGATCTGTTTGGAGCCAATAACCAAATTACACTTCAACTATTGGATTCCCATAAAGAGCCTGTGCAGATGGAGCAGGGCATCACTTCTGCATCCTACACACATACAGGAGGGGAGGACAAACACGGAGGAGCCAGGCTGGAGTCTGGAGCACCTGCAGCCATAAAGACCCCTTTGTAGACATAAATATAGGACAGCACCTGCTGCCTTTGGAAACAAAGAGCCATGGTTTCCTTCATCCTGAAGGCACCCCTGCTTTTGCCCACACTCTTCCTTTCTGGGAGAAAGAGGAAGGTTTGGTACATTTGATGTGATTGGGAAAAGGACCTGAGAGTGTGCCCCTCAGCTGTTCCCAAGCATTCTCCCCCTTTTTTTATTATTCATTTTTAAAAAATATTACATTCAAAAAATATAAGGTCCCCATTCATCCCCACTGCCCCCACCCCACCACTTCCCCCACAGCAACACTCTCCCCCATCATCATGACACATCCATTGCATTTGGTGAGTACATCTCTGGGCATCACTGCACCTCACGGTCAATGGTCCACATCATAGCCCATACTCTCCCACGTTCCACCAAGTGGGCCATGGGAGGATCTACAATGTCCAGTAATTGTCCCTGGAGCACTACCCAGGACAACACCAAGTCCTGAAAATGCCTCCACATCTCATCTCCTCCTCCCATTCCCCACACCCAGCAGCCACCATGGCCACTTTTTCCACACCAATGCCACATTTCTCAATTACTAACCACAATAGTTCATGAATAGAATATCAGTAAGTCCACTCTAATCCTTACTGTATTCCTCCTTCCTGTGGACCTTGGCTTGGTTGTGTCCATTCCACATCTATGTCAAGAGGGGGCTTAGGTTCCACATGGATACTGGATGCAATCTCCCTGCTTTCAGTTGTAGACACTCTAGGTTCCATGGTGTTGTGGTTGACATTCTTCAACTCCATGTTAGCTGAGTGGGGTAAGTCCAATAAACCAGAATGTAGGAGCTGAAGTCTGTTGAGGTTCAGGGCCTGGCTATCATATTGTCAGTCCAGAGATTCAGGTCCCCTAGATATATCTTAAACCCAGCACCAACTACAATTCCAGTAAAGTAACAGGAAAGGCTTGTGAAAAGAAATCACATCTGAGTCCAGCTCCATCACACAGAAACACCAACTCCAAAGAAGGGCCAACAGACATGACAGTGAACTCCACCTGCCATGACCATAAAACCTGTGGGTCTCTTTAGCCCTCAGAAGAACCAATACCTGGGGTTGTATCTACTTTATCTGTCTGTGAGACTCTGCTCAGGTGTACATAAGGGCAATCCTTCTGACAACCTCCAGACTCTTTTTCAGAGACTCATAGCAATACAAACTCATTTGTTCTTTCCATTGCCCCCTTACTTTAGGTCAAACAGCATTTTTAACTCCTGTTTTTAAATGTAGACAGGGATATTCTGCTGGTCCGTGTTGAACCTTTAATTCAAAGTCATTTTCTAGTTATGTCATCAGCTGGTACTTGGTAGTGATCCCTCGGTGCCAGGGAGGCTCATCCCCAGGTGTCATGTCCCATGCTGGGGGGAAGGCAGTGCATTTACATGCTGAGTTTGGCTTCAAGACTGGGCACATTTGAGTAACACGGAGGCTGTCAGGAGGGAACTCTTAGGCACAGGCCTTGTTCTTATTTCAGGTGTATAGGCTCACAACCATAGTCATTAGTATCAGGGGCTCACTATTGGACCCTCATTCCTTCCTGGTCCTTGCCGTTGCACCCGGGGGACTGCTGCTGCTCCCCTAGGGATCACAACAGAGCCCCACAGCCAGGAAGCCAGTACCCCTCCCAGCTGTTATTTTTAATTGTTTCCACTATGAGTCTATCCAAACATTTCCATGCACCCTGGACATATGCCCTGTATAACTCCCTGTCAAACATATATCACCTGTCAATAACATCCCATACCAGTATTCCTCCACTGCCATTGTTGAACCACTCTGTGATCCAAAACTTCCTGAAAAGTGAAGCCCAATATAATGCCAGGTTCCCTTAATAGTAAAATGGAATATAGTGATGAGTTTAAAGGTTAGATATAGAATACATATTGATTTGGAAAAATTCTACATCCTGTCTTTTTCTTTTCTTTTTTCCTAATTATTGAGCTTCTCTTCACAGGAGCCATAGATCACAGTAATTCATATATACAATATACAGTACTCCCACATATCCAATATAAAAACTTTTCCCTTCCACAGTGATAATCTTTTAACTTATTCATACCATATTTACTGAAACTGATGTACAGATATTGAGACAATAGCTTTCAAACAAGGTAACATTTGTGTTTACATTGTAGTTTATACTTTAGGCTATACAATTTTCTAAATATTTAGTTATCCTATGTTTTACATTATGGTTTACATTATTAGTCTGTCAGCCCCTATATGTTTTTGGTGTAATATTACATGTTTTATATCCATCCTTGTGTACTCTTGTGAAACACTTCTATTGCCCTCACAGTTACGTTGGTTCCCTCTATTCAATATCTATTTTCCCCTCCCCTTGGGGCCCACATGACAGTCAATCTTCATTTCTTGAAGAGCCATGTTCAGAGATACTTGCAACAGCATTGAGGGCTTGACATGCTCAACTGCCCTAATGCACTGGGAGCCACCATTTCTCTTGAGAGATACAGTTCCCTCTATTTGATGGCATTAGTCCTCCCCAGGATGTGGGTATACCTTCACTCTCATTATATACCCAATGGTATAACCCATTCTGGCAAAATGAGCATTCACATAATCCCTAGGAGTCTGTCCTACATCAGATTATCCCCTTTAAGTATCTAAAACAGGTAACTTTCCTAATTATATTTTGAAAAGTTTTTCTCAGCATTATACTCTCAACCAACACCTGACAATCTCCTATGTTTGTATGTTGCCCCACCCTCCCCCCAATTTATTGGGCAATATTACCCATCCGCCCATCCCTAGCCCCCCTCAATCCTGCAAAGCCCCACCCAAAGGTAACCCTGTGCCTCCATTTTATCCCTTCCTTGTACATATACTTACCTTCAGCTTATCATAGATTTCACCCATGTAGATGTCAGCTTACATCCTTCCTCTACCCTCCGATTTCCTGTAAGCCTATCTTCCAGTCACTAGCTCTCTGAGGCAGCTTGGTTTACTTATTTCATATCATTGAGGTCATGTAGTATTTGTCCTTCAATGCCTGGGTTGCTTCACTCAACATAAGGTTCTCAAGATTCATCCATGTTATCACATGTGTTTGTAGTGTATTTGTTCTTAAAGCCGAGTAGTATTCCATTGTATGTATATACCACATTTTATTGATCCACTCATCTGTTGATGAGCATTTGGGTTGATTCCAACTTTTGGTGTTAGTGAACAATGCTGCTATGAACATTGGTGTTCACATATTGGTTTGTGTCCTTGTTTTCAGTTCTGCTGAGTATATACCCAGCAGTGGAATTGCTGGGTCATATGGCAAACCTATGGTTAGTTTTTTGAGGAACCACCAAACTGTCCTCCAGAATGGCTGGATCCTTCTGCATTCCCACCAGCAGTGGATGAGTGTTCCCATTCCTCCACATCCTCTCCAACATTTCTTCACATCCTCTCTAGCATTTGTATTCTTCTGTTTTTTTCATAGCTGCCAATCTTATGGGAGTAAGATGGTATCTCATTGTAGTTTTGATTTGCATTTCCCTGATAGCTAAAGATTTGGAGCATTTTTTTTCATGTGCTTTTTAGCCATTTGTATTTCTTCTTTGGAGAAGTGTCTGTTTAAATCTTTTTCCCATTTTTTAAATGGGTTGTTTATCTTTTTATTTTCAAGATATAGGATTTCTTTATATATGCAAGTTATAAGGCTCTTATCGGATATATGGTTGCCAAATATTTTCTCCCATTGTGTAGGCTCCCTTTTTATTTTCTTGACAAACACCTTTGAGGTGCAGAAGGCTTTAATTTTGAGGAAGTCCCATTTATCTATTTGTTCTTTTGCTGCTCGTGCTTTTGGTGTGATGTTCATGGAGCCATTTCCTATTGCAAGGTCTTGTAGATGTTTCCCTACACTGCTTTCCAAAGTCTTTATGGTCTTGGCTCTTATATTTAGGTCTTTGATCCATCTTGAGTTGATCTTTGTATAAGGTGTGAGATGGTAATCCTCTTTCATTCTTCTACATATAGATATCCAGTTCTCCAGGCACCATTTGTTGAATAGGCCATTCTCTCCAAGTTGAGAGGGTTTGGTAGCTTTATCAAATATTATATGGCTATATATATGAGGTTCTATATCAGAACTTTCAATTCAATTCCATTGGTCTGTGTGTCTCTCCTTATGCCAATACCATGCTGTTTTCACTACTGTAGCTTTGTAGTATGTTTTGAAGTCAGGTAGTGTGATTCTTCCAATTTTGTTTTTCTTTTTCAATATGTCTTTGGCTATTCGGGGCCTCTTTCCTTTCCAAAGAAATTTCATGGTTAGTTTTTCTAGTTCCTTAAAGAATGCTGTGTTGATTTTTATTGGGATTGCATTGAATGTGTAGATCAGTTTTGGTAGGATAGACATCTTAATAATATTTAGTCTTCCTATCCATGAACAGGGAATATTCTTCCATTTATTTAGGTCTTCTTTGATTTTCTTGAACTGTCTTTGTGTAGTTCTTGGTGTATACGTTTTTTACATCTTTAGTTAAATTTATTCCTTGCTATTTGATTTTTTTATTTACTATTGTAAATGGTATTTGTTTCTTGATTTCCTCCTGATCTTGCTCATTATTGGTGTACAGAAATGCTACTGATTTTTGCACCTTGATCTTATAACCTGCAACTTTACTAAACTCATTTATGAGTTCTAGAAGCTTTGTTGTAGACTTCTCAGGGCTTTCTATGTATAGGATCATGTCATCTGCAAATAATGAACTTTTGACTTCTTCCTTTCCAATTTGAATGCCTTTTATATCTGGTTCTTGCCTCAGTGCTTGAGCAAGTACTTCTAAGACAATGTTAAAGAGAAGGGGAGAGAGTGGGCATCCTTGTCTTGTTCCTGAATTTAGAGGGAAGGATTTTAGGATTTCTCCATTGTAAATGATGTTGGCTGTGGGTTTTTCATATATACTCTTTATCATGTTCAAAAAATTTCCTTGCATTCCAATTTTTTGGATTGTTTTTATCAAGAAAGGGTGCTGTATTTTGTCAAATGCTTTTTCTGTATCTATAGATATAATCATGTGATTTTTTTCCTTCAATCTGTTTATATGGTGTATTACATTGATTGATTTTCTTATGTTGAACCATCCTTGCATACCTGGAATGAATCCCACTTGGTCGTGGTGTATAATTCATTTAATGTGTTGTTGAATACAATTAGCAAGTATTTTGTTAAGTATTTTTGCATCTAGGTTCATTAAAGAAATTGGTCTGTAATTTTCCTTTCTTGTGATGTCTTTGTTTGGCTTTGGTACTAGGGTAATGTTGGCGTCATAAAAGGAGTTAGGCAATGTTCCTTCTGTTTCGATTTTTTGGAAGAGTTTCAGCAGGATTGGTGTTAGTTCTTTCTGGAATATTTTGTAGAATTCACCTGTGAAGCCATCTGGCCCTGGGCTCTTCTTAGTTGGGAGGTTTTTAATGACTGATTCTTTCTCTTTACTTGTGATTGGTTTGTTTAGATCATCAATTTCTTCTTTCATCAATATAGGCTGCTTATGTGTTTTTAGGAATTTGTCCATTTTCTCTAAATTGTCATTTTTTTTGGAATATAGTTTTTCAAAGTATCCTCTTTTGATAGTCTTTATTTCTATGGGGTCAGTGGTGATATCTCCTTTGTCATTTCTTATTTTGTGTATTTGCATCTTCTCTCTTTTTTTCTTTTTTAGTCTCGCTAAGGGTTTGTCAATTTTATTGATCTTCTCAAAAAACCAGCTCTTGGTCTTGTTTATCTTTTCAAGTGCTTTCTTATTTTCTATTTTGTTTAGTTCTGCTCTTATCTTTGTTCTTTCTTTCTTTCTTTCTTCTTCCTGTGGGATTACTTTGTTGTTTTTTTACTAAAACCTCCAAATGTGCAGTTAGTTCTTCAATTTTTGCTCTTTCTTCTTTTTGGATGTATGAATTTATGGCTATAAATTTCCCTCTCAGTACTTCTTTTGCTGCATCCCATAAGTTTTGGTATGTTGTGTTCTCATTATCATTTGTTTCAAGGTAGTTATTGATTTCTTTTGAGATTTCCTTTTTGATGCACTGTTTTTCTAAGAGTGTGCTGTTTAATTTCCATATCTTGTTGTGAAATCTGGGCCTCTGGCCCTTGCAGATTTCCAGCTTCACTCCACTGTGGTCAGAGACATTATTTTTTATGATTTTGATTTTTCTGAATTCATTAAGCATTTCTTTGTGCCCTAGCATATGGTCTATCTTGGAGAATGATCCATGTGCACTTGAGAAAAATGTTTATCCTGTTGTACTCAGGTGTAATGATCTGTATATGTCTATTAGATCCAGCTCCTCTAATACACTGTTCAAATATTTTGTTTCTTTAGTGATTCTCTTTTGAGATGTTCTGTCCAGAGTTGATAGTGGTGTATTAAAATCTCCCACTATAATTGTAGAGGTATCTACTCTTTCACTTAGTTTTTCCAGAGTTTGCCTCATGTATTTAGAGGCACCCTTGTTAGGAGCATAAATATTTATGATTGTTCGTTCTTCTTGGGAGATTGTCCCTTTCACTAATATGTAGTATCCTTCTTTGTCTCTCACAATTGTTTCACATTTAAAGTCTATTTTGTCTGATATTAATATAGCTACTCCTGCTGTTTTTTGGTTACTGTTTGCTTGTAAGATTGTTTTCCAACCATTCACTTTCAGCCTCCATGAATCTCTGGGTCTAAGATGTGTCTCTTGTAGACAGCATATAGATGGGTCATATTTCCTTATCCAATGTCCCAGTCTGAATCTTTTGATAGGTGAGTTTAATCCATTGACATTCTTTGTTATTACTTTCAAGGAATTATTTATGTTAGTCATGTTTTGATTGGACTTGTGCTTGGCATATTTTGTTTGGCTTTTTTTCTTCTCTTTTTTTCTTTTTTATTGCTCTTACACTCTCCTCCAACTCTGCCTGTCCTGTTTTTTCCTTTCTTCCTGCAGAACTCCCTTTAGTATTTCTTGAAGGGGAGGTTTCTTGTTGGCATACTCGTTCGATTTCTGTTTATCTGTGAATATTTTGAACTCTCCATCATTTTTAAATGCTAGTTTAGCTGGATAGAGTATTCTTGGTGGAAGTTTTTTTCTTTTAGTACCTTGACTATATCGTACCACTGCCTTCTTGCCTCCATGGTTTCAGATGAGAAATCAGCACTTAATCTTATGGAGCCTCCCTTGTATGTGATGATTTCCTTTTCTCTTGCTACTTATAGAATTTTCTCTTTGTCTTGAACATTAGATAATTTGACAAGTATATGTCTTGGGGTGGGCATGTTGGGGTTTATGATGTTTGGGGTGCATTGTGCTTCTTGGATATGTACATCTGTCTCTCTCAGTAAATTTGGGAAGTTTTCAGCCATTATTTCCTGTAACACCCCTTCTGACCCCTTTCCCTTCTCTTCTCCTTCTGGGATGCCTATAATACGTATGTTTGTGCGTTTTGCATTGTCATTCAGGTCCCTACATCCTATTTGGATTTTTTCTATCTTTTTATCGATCAATTCTACTATCTGTTTGATTTCTGATGTACTGTCTTCCACATCGCTAATTCTCTCCTCTGCCTCTTCTAATCTGCTGCTATTTTCTGCGAGTGTATTTTGATTTCTTGAACTGTGGTGTTCATCCCCATCATATCTGTTATCTTTTTGCATATGTCTGCAATTTCCTCTCCAAGAGTTTTCTTCATATTGTTAAACTCTTCCTTTGCTTCATTAAGTTTGTCTCTGATATATGTTCTCAGATCTTTAATTTCTTGTCCAAAGTTCTGATCCCCTTCCTGGTATTTAGTTTGTTCATTGGATTCAGCCATGTTTTCCTGATTACTGGTTTGGTTTTTAGTTTTTTGTTGCTCTCTGGTCATCATTTTATCTTGATGGGTTTAATCAGTTCCTTAGCTTCTTTGTCTAGTCTTGGGGATTAATTAGCTGTTGTTCTTGTGTAAGTGTTATATCTTCTCTTTGTCACTTTGTTCTTCTTATTCTAATTTCTTGTTGCTGGCTGAGTTCACTTTGAAGGAAAATATTAGGGCCAGGGATAGGCAATTGTGTAAAAAAGGAAAATGTGTAAAGTAGTATTGGTAATAAATGTTTCCAGAGCAACAATATGAGATCTGGGAGGATGGGTATTAGACTCATGTAAGTTGTGTAGAGTTATAGCAGTAAGTAGAGTACCTATAATGAGGTAGTTGACTGAATATGGGAGGAATATAGTATGAATTAAAAAGCCAGCGTTTTCTTGAGGGAGGGAAAGAGAAAAGAAAGACAATAGTATCAAGAGTGGATAAAAGACAGAAAACAAAACAAAGGTATTAGAAATTAAAAGTTAGACAATTTGGGGACCAAAGAAAGGGAGGTGGTATATAGGAGAGACAGTAGATGATGGAGGATATCAAGATGTGGGGGAAAAGGGATAGTGTAGGTGGCCAAAATCAATTCACACAGAAATGAGGCAATGGAGGATGAGGAAACCCAGCAAAGGTGAGGTGTTCCCTGCAGCATCTATTGTATAATTAAGATAAAATAAAACAAGAAGAAAAAGAGGGAAAAGAAAAAAGAGAAGAAAAAAAAGGGGGGTGGGCAAAGAGAAGGGAGGGAAACAAGCAAGAAAAGGAAAAGAAGAAAGAGAAAGAAAAAAAAACCCTAAAATAAATGAAAAAAGACCTTGGGGGATACAATGGGAGAAAAGACTAGGAGATAATGCAATATTAGCAACCAGGACAATAAAAAAGAAAAGAAAAAAAAAAAGGAAAAAAGAGAAAAAGGAAAGAGAAAACAAAAAACAAACAAACAAACAAAACAAACCACAAACGTTGAGGGCTAGGACAATCAAGAACCTCAGATGGACCTCAGGGCATGGTGGATTCAGGGATGGGAAGTCTGTGATATTGCAGACTCAAGAGGTGTGAGTCTCTGGGGTGTGGGCCACCAGGGTTTAGGGGACACAGACCTGGCAACCTCAATTCCAGTTAACAGGGAGCCTGGGAGCACCACAGTGCAACACAGCCTTCAGGGATCCCCGCAGCTGGGTGCCAGCCCTATGAGGGGGGTCACATCTGCAGATTCTGATCTCTGTGTCAGAAACCCCAAATTCCCCCTCTCACAAGAGTCTCTTCTGTCACTGTGTCACCAATTCGACTTCAGAACACCCTGCAAGCCCCCGAAACAGCCTGCTGGGGGTGCCTCTTTATTGCGACTGATTTAAGGACCGCTGCAGATCGGCAACCAGACCTAGGGGGTGGGGCTCTAGCCAGAAGCGCTGAACTCCGTGTCAGAAATCCAAAATTCCCCACCTCGCAAAAGACTCCTAATTGGCTTCCAGACACCTCCCTCCCTGCAAGCCCTCAAAACAGCCTATTGGTGACGCCTCTTTATTGTGACTGATTTAACGACCACTGCAGATTGGCAGCCAGGCCTAGGGGGTGGGGCTCTAACCAGAAATGCTGATATCCATGTCAGAAATGCCATGCCTCACAAAAACTCCATCTCTGTCTCACCAAGTCGGTTTCCAAAGACCTCCTGCCCTGCAAGCCCCTGAATAGCCTGCTTAGGGTTTATGAATTCCCCAGCACCACAGAGCTTCCAGGAATCACCACTGCCATGCTACCCACCCCAGGGGGAAGCGTCCTGTGTGCAGCCCCTATCTCCGTGTAAGAGAGCCTCAATTCTACCTTTCACACGAATCTTCTCTGTCACTGTCCCACCAAATCGATGTCCAGACACCTCCTGCCCTGCAAAATCCTGAAACAGCCTGGTCCTAAAGAATTTCCAACGCTGCCCAGCCACTTCTTTGCAGGAGAGACTATAAGGTGCACTCACTCAGACACCATCTTGCCCCGCCCATCGCATTCTCCCCTTTGACCTTAGTACATGTGAACACATTTTCCTCCTGAGCTACATCCTTCCTGTGGGCCACTGACAAGGGCAGGCTTTTCCTTGGGAGGGCCAAGCCTGTTAGTTTGGGGTGGGTAAACTCAATTCAGGGGAAATTATTGGGAAGCCAGATTGAGGTTGCAGAGTATAGGGGATATGATACTAACTTTTTGATGATTCCTTTGCTTGGAGCCCATGGGAAGAAAGGGCCTGCAGTTATTTTCATCCTGCTATTAATTATCAGCCCTGAAATTCCAACTTGGGGAAAAGTGGAAGAGTTGAGAACCAGAGGCAGCTTAGAGACACAATATTCTGTACTTGTGCCCACCTTCTGCAGCCAGATGGACACTCCCAAAATATTGTGCTACCTGCTCCTCTACTTAAAAACCACTCACTGTTTTATCTGATAGCTCCAAGAGGGGCCTGTGATTCCTGGATTTAGACCTATCTACCTGTCCAGGCTCATGTCCCATATGCTTTGCCCCATCTGATCAGGACTGGTCATGACTCCCTGAGTATTACAGCCCAGTGCTGGCATCTGTAGTGCCCTTCCAGCTAGCAGTGCCAAAGGTTAACCATAGAGTCTGGAAAGAATCTAAGAGGTCATCTTGTTCAACTTTCCATCCAGAGAAGGGGACATCTGGACTTAGCTTTCATATCTGGCTTCTTAGAGTAGCCTCTCCTGTAACTTGGCATTTCTGGTTCTTCTAAAGGGTCGCTTTAGAAATCAAGTAATCTGCCTCCTTACTACTTCTTATGTCTGGTACAAATACCTTCAGTGCCACCTACACACATTCTAGGACACTCTCCCTGGGCACTTGAATCCCCTTTGATTCCTTGTGCATTAGAAATTAGATGGTGTTTTGCCATTCAGTGGGCCTGACACAAGGATGGCCAACTCCCTTAGTTTGTTCTCTCTGGACATGTGCCTCAGCTAACTGAGGCTGGGGCACTCTACTCCTCATGTCTGGAACAGAGGAGGTGTGGAGAGGGTCCTGTCAAGGAGTCTTGGTCTAGCATCTCAGATGGGATTGAAGGGATGGGTCCTGCAGACAATTACTTTCATTCATCTGCTCGTTCATCTCCCACTGAATGTCTGCTATGAACCAGCTGGATTTCAAGTCGATCACCCCCTAAAGGAGGAAGTGATATACAAGCAGACATTTGCAATGTTATGTGATCACTGCTGAAAAAGATTACATAGAAGCTGCTGAGGAGGCATGTTAAGAAGCAATCAAGCCGACCAGTGCCGGGAAAAAGGGAGGAGGCCAAGCCAGAGCTGAGACTGGAAGGATGAGCACAAATAGCCAACTGGCTAGGTAGGGATGGTGTGGCAGTAGAGAGTGGGTCGTGGAGTACTGAGCACAGATTTTATCTACTAATGTTAGGTATACAGCCACATTGGCATACTGACAGTTTTGAAAAAAGTCATCATATGTCTTTAAACTTCTGTCTTACACTTAGGGTCACCTATGCATCCCAGTTTGTTCAGGATTTCCCTAGTTTTAGCACATAAAGACCCTTTCCCTAGAAAACTTCTCAATCCTGGGCAAAGCAAGATGGTTTGTGACCCTACTGAGATCTTGTAGCCAGTATGAATTATTATATTCTGTAAATCTTTTAGTTATCTTCTGATCAGCACAATGACATTTCACTAACAATTGTGATAAAGGCATTAGTGAATCTGTGACAAACATTTAAAATCCACCATTGTTCTTGAAACCATGTATGGGCATATATTAATTAGGGTTCTCTAGGGAAACAAAAGTGACAGAAGATATCTGTAAATAGTATGAGATTTTATGAAATTGTCTCACATGACCATGGGGATGTACAAGTTCAAAATTCCTAGGGCAGGATGCAAGCCAGGGACTCCAATGAAGATCCTCATTGAGTTCCCAGAGACACTGGCTATCCGAAGTAGAGATGGGAATTCTCTCTCTGAATGCTGAAATCACTACTTTTAAAGGCTTCAATTGATTGGACAAGACATCACTCATTGCTGATGGGAATCTCTTCAGTTGATTGTAGATGCCAGCCATCTATGCAGTCAATTCACTGATGATTAAAGTCCATGAAATGCCCTTGTATTATACTTAGTCCAGGGCTTGCTTGACCAAACTGGGCATGATTACCTGGCTGAGTTGATGCAATAGCCTAACAATCACAGTCCACCCCTTATCAATCTGTCAGACATACACATTAACTTAAACCATACTTAGTCTCTAAATTAAAACAATAATTGATATATATATATAAAATAAAACAATAATTGATATATATATATATTTTCTACCTAACAATACTCAACTGTCCTGAGTACAACCAGAAACTCACTAAATCCCCCCAGAATAGGGTGCAAGTCCTTGGTAATACTCACACTTAAACTTGACATCCTTAAATACTACAACATTACTAAATTTGTGTCACATGTAAAGGGGGAAAGACAGTGAAGAAAACAAATATATTCATTTTATGTACTCATAACAAAACAAGGAAGAAATATTCATGACCATCACAGTCCTCATTTCTGTAACTGGCCTCATAGTCGAAGTTCATATTTATCACTACCTCCTTCCACTACCCATTCTATACAGCAGCCTGGACTTATCACAGAGCATCCTCTTGTTCTGTTCCCTACTCCAAACTAGCAGTTTTCTGGTCAGTCAGTAAAAGGGCCAGAGTAGCACACCCAAATGAGGAATATGTTATCTCCAAAATCTGAAGAGATCAACTAACTATTGTGCCTCTTTTTTTGTCATTGGAGGGGCCAAATACAACAGTTTATCCTTCACTTTAGAAGGGACATATTGACATGCTTCCATCACTGGACACCTAGAAATTTCACTGAGGTAGAAGGCCCTTGTATTTTTGTTGGATTAATCTCCCATCCTCTCTCATGCAAATGTCTTACCAATAAGTCTAGACTAGTTGCTACTTCTTGCTCACTGGGTCCAGTCAAAAATATCATCAATATAATGGACCAGAGTTGTAGGAGGGAGAGATGATCAAGGTCCCTGTGGACCATATTATGACATAGGGCTGAGATTTTATACACCCCTGAGGTAGGACAGTGAAGGTATATTGCTGGCCTTGCCAGCTGAAAGCAAACTGTCTCTGGTAGTCCTTACTAACAGCAATTGAGAAAAAAGCATCTTTCAGATCAGTAACTGCATACCAGGTACCAAGAGTTGTGTTGATTTTCTTTTTTTTTTTTTAATTAATTAAAAAAAATTTTTAAGGAAGGATACCACATCTGGAACAGAAGTGGCAATTGTAGTCATCACTTGGTTAAGTTTCCAGTAATCCACTATCACCCTCCAAGATCCATCAGTTTTCTTCATAGGCCAAATAGGAGAATTGAAGGGGGATGTGATGGGGATTACCACCCCTGTATCCTTCAAATCCTTGATGGTGACACTATTTCTGCAATCCCTCCAGGTATTGTTTTTTATTTACTATTTTGATAGGTAGGGACAGTTCTAGTGGCTTCCACTTGGCCTTTCCTACAATAATAGCCCTTACTCCACAAGTCAGGGAATGAATGTGGGAATTCTGCCAGTTGCTGAGTCTGTCTATTCCAATTATGCATTCTGGAACTGGGGAAATAACCACAGAATGGAACCTCTGTGAAATGGATCTGAGCTAAAACTCCACCAATCACCTGATCTTGATGAACACCTACTCTGCTTAGTGGACCGCAGTGATGTTTTGAGTTTCCTAGAATTAATGTCACTTTTGAGCCCGTGTCTAATAATCCCCAGATGGTTTATCATTTCCTTTTCCCAGGGCACACTTACCATGGTAAAAAGCCATGGGTTTCTTTGGGGATACCTGGGAGGAAGATTAACTGTGAATTTTTGGCAGTGTAGCAGGATCCTTCCCCAAGGGAACCTAGACTTCCCTTCATCCAAGGGGCTCTGGGTCTGTAAACTGTCTCAAGACTGGAAATTGATTAAGAGGCCATGACTCTGTGTTTCTGTAATTCAAGTTAGGGTTTTGTCACACATCCTGGAACTCTTCTGCTTATACAGATCAAGTAGGAATTAGTGGACTGCCCATTTATTTTACTTCTAGGTACCCCATGATTTTAGCCAACACCATAGGTCTATGTGACTCAGACCTCTTACTTTGAGTATGTCTTTCATTGGTAGTCTCACTCACCTTGTCTTTGGTGAATAAGAGCTGCTACTTAGCTTTTGCCAGTCCAGGATCTGATCATTCCCATAGCGTTTAAGTATCCTCGTTCTGCTACAGCAATCCCCACAGTAATATCTGACCTACAGAGAAGAGCAACCACAGAGCTCTTCAGGGACGATGGAGTTAGTCTTACAAATTTATTCTTCACAATCCTGGTGAAAGGGTTGTCCTCTGGACATTCCTGGGGTGGGTGGGCAGGTTTTAGATGGTAAATCCATTCTAGCATTCCAATCTCTCTAAGCCTTTGGATCCCCTCATCTACAGTATATTTGGGTGATTCTGGGATCTTGACCTCAGGCACTGTAGGCTATCTTTTGGTCCAACTTTCACTCAGCCTCCCAAACAAACTGTTAGAGCCTTTTCTGACACCTTGAGCTACAACATTCAAGTTAGAATCCCTGCTAAGTGGGCCCATATCAATAAATTCTTCCTGACCCAACTTTATATTCCTTCCACAATTATCCCATACCCTTAATATCCATTCCCACACATATCCCCCTGATTTCTCTATATATAATTTGGAAGACTCATGCAATTATTTTAGAGTATAGCATACTTCCTTATGGGTCACGCTTTGTACTTCAACTTTGGGGGCTTTCTTGTGACTTTAGCCTAGTTATCAGTCTGGACCATCACAGGAGATTTCTTTATATTTTAAATATATCAAGTGCCTCATGCTTCAAGAGGCTCTGGCAGCAGGAGGAGGGTGTGGAAAGCAGAGAGGTGAGACAAAGCATGGCATATTTAGGATTTAGGGGTTATACCTATTGTGCAGGAAAGATGGGGACAGGGGGAGATTGAAGGGATGGGAAGAAGTCACAGGCCTTGATGGGTCAGGCCAAGGCTTCCATTACAGAGCTCCAGGGAACCAAAGAAAGATGTTTTGTAGAGGAGGGTAATTTTTGGATTAAAAGTTCATACTGATGGGGGTTTAGAGAACTGTTTGGGGTTAGAGACCAAGATCAGAGTGGAAGACCATTCAGGAGACTGCTGTAATTATCCAGGGGCAGTGTAATAGAAATGGAGAGAAGGGAAATATTAAGTAAGAGAAATGTTAGGGATCAAGTGATTAGTTGAGGGTGGGGTGAGAGGCCAGGAGAAGATACTCACTTGGGTTCTGAGTATAAGGCAGTGTCAATCATCAAAACAGGAATTCAGGAGAAAAACATTTTAAGGGGAAGATACTGGGTTTGGTTTTGGATGTGTTGTTTGGTCTCTGAGACTACCAAGTGAAGACATCCTCTAAGCAGAGGGACAAAAGGATCTGAATCTTAGGAGAGAGACGTTGGCTAGAGTTTTGGGTGTCTAAGTCCAAGGCGATTGAAATGAGTGAGTTAATAATGGAGCATGTGAGTGAAAAGGTATGAGGCTCCAGCCCAGGAGATGAGGGGAGGCTGGAGTCTCCACTCGTAAAAGAGGGGCTGGTGGTTGAATTGGCTTGTACAGTTCAGTGGCCTTTGCTAGAGTCTTCAGTGTGCATGGGCAGAGTTGGGTCCTTGGGAATCATCTGAAAACTCTGTCCTTTCTTGCCTGACCCAGTTCTAGATAATATGACACTAATAATATCCATTGACTTCTCAGGATTGTGAGAAGTCAAGAGCTCATGTTTGCACTGAGCTCGTTATGCAAATAGCCTGTCCTGCAGTACTAATAAGGCAGGTGGTTCATTCACACCTTCCTTTCCTCTCCCAGGGTTCTGGAACTGTCTGAAGCTGCCAACACAGTGCCCCAGCCTTTCCTCCAGGTATCTGAAAACCTATATAAAGCATCCCTTTAAAACACAATTCTGCATATGGGAGGGCTCAATTAAGGTCTTTTTCTATTTCTAAATTAGAAAAGCTAGTAAAAAGAGCTTTGCACTGAGACTTAAGCTGTGTTACTTAAGATGAGTCTTCCTTCTGATCCTGTTTCCATTTTCTTTAAAATGAGGGTGTTGAGCTAGAGAAGCTGGCAAAATCTAGCCCAGACATGCTGAATATATGATTCTAGTCAACACAAGAATCATGCTTACTGGTGTATGAGTCAGAAATGTTAAATTATATTTCAAAACAGGGAGTTAAAAATGGTAATTTTCACAATTTTATTTTTTCATTCAATAAATTTGCGTCAAATGCCCACTAAATGCTGGCCACTGTGGTAGTTTCCAGGGAAGCAGTGGGAAGCAACACTATCTCTGTGGGGCCTCCCTGAAGTCTAGTAGTAGGTACTGACTGATGCAGGAGCTACAAGCTGTGTGGATGTATCTGCTAAGCCAAGCCAGAGGGAGGAGAAGGTAGGCAAAGAGGGCTCTCTGTGCTTGCTGACAACTTTCCCATGGGTTGTGCTCAGCCCACCTCTACTTCCATTAGAAAATCTACTTCCATTAGAAAATCTACTTCTATTAGAAAATCTAAGATATGCTGCCACACTCCCCAATTTCTCCACACCCTCAGTTTGTAAGAAGTTCCCCTGCCAACTCCCCCCTACCCCCACTTTGTAAGGAGCTAGGATGGAGCGAGATGGCTTCTACTTATCCTTCCAGAATGCTGGGAGCTTTCCCAGGGTCCATGCACTTTGATGCCTCAACTTATGACAGAACTATTTTTAACTGACTGTTGCCATGGCAGCACAAGAACCACTGGGAAAGATGTGGCCTTTCTGACAGCTTTCAAAATGCTGGCTGCCCTCTCCTCTCACTTAATCCCCTGAGTCAAGGCCAAGGTAATCTATATTAAATCCCCTGCCTTCTACTGAGGTAGCTAAAGCTATGACTTCTCTATGTGTGCTTTCTATTGTTATCTGCCACATTGGGATAGTAATAAAATAAAAAGATACTCTACTTTTAGGCCTGTTGTTAGAGTCAAATTAAGTTATTAAGGAGCATTAAAGTGTTCTGTGCAGGGCAAAAGGACACTCTCATGTTAGTTTTTGCTGTGGGTGTCTTAAATAACATGACAACACCCATCCCCCACTCCTGCCTTTGTCCACCTCTGATTTGTCTGCTATCTCCTCTATGTCCTTAAAGTCTGGAAACAAAGGTAATATCATACACTTATTTACAGATTGTGAGGTCCTTGGAAGGCATTATGCTAATTTGCCCATGTTTCCAGACTCCATGAACACTCTGCTGAGCCAGCTCTAGCCCCATGTCCACTGGGAAAACTGTCCTGACTTGCCTCTCCCAGGCAGAGGACACTGCCCCATGCCAGCTTCAGGGCATTGATCTGGAGAGAGCACAAAAAAAAGAGTGATTGCTCGAGGTAAAACCTTGAGTTTCTGGTGCTTGAGGCTGGAGCTGTGGGATGGCTAAAGCCCCTCTCTTAGGTCAGGAAGCCACAGCATTCCCTGACCCTTGTCAGTCAGTCAGCTGAAAGAGATAAACTCCAAGAATGGGAAGGTTCTGGTGAAGGGTGGAGAGGGATCCCCAGAGTGTGGGTTCTATTGCCTGGAGCCCCTTTTTTGAGCTTTGAGGAACATACCAGCTAGCTTGAGAGAAACCAGGAAGAGGGGAGAGGGGAATCTGCTGAGGCAGCCTGGTTTACCTAACCTTGAGATAAGGAAAATTAGTTTGGGAGAAGGTGGAGTCAGGCTATTAACCTAGTCCTGTGCAACTCGCCTAAAGGAGGGGGATGGTAGGAAGTGCTTAATAAGCTTCCAAGAGCATATTTAGGCTTCCTGGCAAGGTGTGGGTGCTCTCTCTCAAAGAGACTGAGAGTCATGTTTTTCTGTGGTGAGTTAAGTCACCAGGGTCCCATTTGAAGTTCAAAAGGGAACTCTCACACAAGCTATTGCTTCATGCTGCCCTGGGAGAGAAAGCAGTTAGAAAAAAAAAGGAGGGGGGAGGACAGATTCCTAATCAGCAGTTTATCCAATTGCAAAGAGTTGATTGTGCCCCAGAATTGAAGAGCTAACCAACCCAGCAGGAAGTTTTGGCTCAGTAGAGGAGTTTCAGCCTTGAATATACAAGGTCTCTAGTTCAATTCCTGGCTTCTCTTAGAGTAGTGACCCAATGCGATATTAAACATCCAGCTGATGCTTTAGGACAGGGAAAACATAGACATTAACCTTGTATTAGCTTTTCTTGGGTCTCTTATTTTTCCTTAAAAAAAAAAAGTTTACTTTTGTTATATAATTTAACTTACTCACTAAAAACCCACTTCACTTCAAAGTCTGCAGTGGGAAAGCTGCAGGGTAACTGATTGATAAACACCAGCAGCCTGACAAGCTCCACAGGGGTTTAAGAGGGAAGTCTGTTTATTCTTAGTGTTTGGTTGACTTCTTGCTTGGGGTTTGTCTGGTTTTTTTTTCTCTCTTGTCTTTCCTTCCTCTTTATCAACCCCCCTTTTTAAATTAGGTGCTGTCAGCTTGTTTCTTGTTTGCTTTGTTTCTTCTTCCTTGATTTCCTCTTTTTGGTGTGTACTGATTTTTTCCCCACACTTTTTAAATTAAAGTTAATAGATTACAAAGAATGTTACATTAAAAAACATAAAAACCATAAAAAATGTAAGAGGTTCCCATATACCCCACTCCCCACCCCCATCCCATCATTTTTGTAAATTGTATTTTTTTGAAGATATATATATCACACAAAAAATGTTACATTAAAAATTATAAGAGGTTCCTGTATACTCCCCACCCCCCCATCCCACTCCTCCCACACCAACAACCTCCTCCATCATTATGGCATTCAGTGAACACATTTTAGAACACTGATGCACCACATAGATAATGTTTACCCTGTAGTTCTCCCCCAGTACATTCAATAGGTTAAGGCAGGATATATAAAGTCCAGCATCTGAGCCTGCAATATCATCTAGGACAAATCAAAGTCCTAAGAATGCCCCCACATCACATCCCTTCTTCCAACTCCCTGCCCTCAGCAACTGCTGTGGTCACTTTCCCAACCTAAATGACACCATTTCTTTCATTACTAGTCACAATAGTTTTATAGTAGAATATCAGTAAGTCCACTCTAATTCATATTTTATTCCTCCATTCTGTGGACCCTGGGATGGTGATGTCCACTCCACCTCCAGATCAAGAGGGGACTTAGATTCCACATGGATGATGGATGCAATTCCTCTGCTTGCAGTTGTTGGCATGCTTGATTCCCTGGTATGGTGTTTGACCATCTTCACCTCCCTATTAGCTGACCTGGGTAAGTCCAATGAACCAGAGAGTAGGATTTGCAACTCTGCTGAGGCTCAGGGCCCAGCTGGCACATGGCCAGTCCAGAGATTCGAGTCCCCTGAGTACTCACCATCTCTAGCACCAATGACAGGTTCAGTAAAAGTGGCATGTGTAGGAAATACATCTGAGTCCAACTCCATCATGCTCAGGAGCACAAACTCCAAAGTAGGACCTTCTGACATGGCACAGAACTCCAAATCCATCTGCCATGACCATATACCCTGTGGATCTCCATAGCCTTAAGGAGAACCCAGCACCTAGGGTTGTATCTACTTTGGCTCTCTCTGGGGTCCTGCTGAGGTGTGCGTAAGCATGACCCCTCTGATGACCTCCTGACTATTTTGGAAGACTCTGAGCCATATAAACTCATTTGTCTTTGCCATTTCCCCCTTTTATTCAAGGTCAAAAAGCAGTTTTTAACACTTGATCCAAAATGTAGGCTGAGATATTCTCCTGGTCTGAGTTGACTCTTTTATTCAAGGTCTCTTTCTAGTTGCATCATCAGATTGGCAGTAATCCCTCGGCACTAGGGAGGCTCATCCCCAGGAGTCATGTCCCATGCTGGGGGGAAGGTAATGCATTTACACGCTGAGTTTGGCTTAGAGAGTGGATGTGTGTACTGATTTTGACTACCAATGCTATCTCTATTCCCTCCTACATCTTTCTATCTTCCACAGTCTATTGTTGCTCTTACATTCTACCTCTCTTTATTTAGCCCCCAATTTTTCTGGCTTTTTATTTTTAACACTTTTTTTCTGTTTTTTAGCTTTTATGAACTCTTTCTGTTTTTGTCTTTTCTTTTTCTCTCTCTTCTCATCGTAGTGACCTTTTATTTCATACTATATTCTTCTCCATATTCAGGTTCCCATTTCATTGTAAATACTTCACTTTTTTATTCCTATAATTCTACACTGCTTATATGAGTTTAGTATTCATTCCCCTAGGTATTATACAGATCTTCTGCTAACTTTTACTATCAATATTATTATTATACTTTTTCTTCTCTTACCTCGTTTGCTTTCCCTGGCCCTAATCTTTTTCCTTCAAGGGAACTTACATAACAACAAGGAAATAGAATGAGAAGGACAAAGTGTCAAAGAGAAAAATTAACACACACAAAAACAGTAACTAAATAAAACCCTAGACTAGAGGGAGAACTGAACAAACCCATCAAGATAAAATGATCACTTATATTTTAGACTGTAAAATTTTCTAATTTTTTAGTTACCTTATGTTTCACATTATGATTTACATTTTGGCCTATAGACTTTTATACATTTTTGGTATAATTTAACATATCCTATATCCATCATTGCACGATCTTGTGGAATACTTCCACTAACCCCCAGTTACCTTGTTCCATCTATTCTATTCCTCTCTCCCCCTCCCCTCAGGGTCCACAGTGACAATCAATCTTCACTGCTTGAGGGACCAGATTCACAGACTTGAAACGATGCATAGGGCTTGACATACTAGACTGTCCTCCCCTATTGGGAGCCACCAATTCTCTTGAGAAAAACAATTCCCTCTATTTCAAAACATCAGGCCTCCCCAGGATGTGGGTATATCTAACCACTCATTATATGGGTCTCCACCCAATGATATGACACACTATGACAAATGAGCACTCACACACTCCCTAGAGGCCTGCCCCTGTGCCAGATGCCCTCACCCCTTAAGCACCTTAAACAGGTAATCCTTCCTTATAATATTTTCTAAAGAGTTTTCTCAACATTATAGTTTCAACCGCATACCCGACAATCTCCCATGATCAACTGTTCCCCCCAGCCCTCATGTTTGATAGCTATGTTTCAAAAGCTGTACATCAGCTGCAGCAAGATAACATGAACATGTAAAAAGATTCTTGCTGGGGAAGGGGGAAAAAGATTTGATGTTGGATATATGGGAGTCCCTCCATATTGTATATGTGACTTTACTGTGATCTAAAACTTTTTTGAAGACAAAATTAGAAAATAGAAAAATAAAGAAAGGATGTAGACACTAAGGAAGAAATGAAAGAAATTGCCTTGCCACTGTACATACAGGACAACACCTATTACAGTGCTGAAAGGCAAAATGTCAAAAACAAAGTTTTATGATTAAAAAAAATTTTTAATACCTCAATTTATTTTTACTTTATTTTAGTTTTTCTAAATCAGCATGTCTTCTATTAGTAAACTTTAAAACTATCACTATTATTTCATTTTCCTATTAATTGAACTTGGCTATATATTAGGTTTCATTTTTTTAAAAGTTTTGCACCACAGAGGGGTTCAACTATGGCAGGGGAGGAACACTGGTGTGGGGTGTTATTGATGGGTGACATATAGTTGGGAGGGAGTTCTCCAGGTCATGTACATAGGGTACATAAAAATGTTTGGGTATATGTTGGGTACTTTCATCATAGTCACAGTCACAGTCACAAGGACAACAGAGGGAGTGCTGAATTCCTAGCCAGGGGAGCTCTGTCACATTCCACAATGGAACAGCAACAATCCCCCAAGTGCAAGGGCAAAGACCAGTGAAGAAGAATGGTCCAATGATGAACCCTTGATACTGGTGATTATGCTTATAAGCCTATATGCCTGAAATTTCAACTAGGCCTAGAAATTGTAGGGTGCCTAAGAGTTACCTCCTGAGAGCCTCCATGCTGCTCAAATGTGGCCACTCTCTAAGCTAAACTCAGCATGTAAATGTGTTACCTCCCCCCGCACCCAGTGTGGGACATGACTCCTGAGGATGAGCCTCCCTGGTGCCGAGAGATTACTACCAATCACTAAATGGTAATGCAACTAGAAAAACACCTTGAATGAAAGGGAGAAATGGTAAAGACAAATGAGTTTATATAGCTAAGTCTTCCAAAAATAGTCAGGGGTTCATCAGAGGGGTCATGCTAACGCATGCCTCAGTAGGATCCCAGAGACAGCTGAAGTACATCACAACCCCAGGCACTAGTGTTCCTGAGGGCTACAGAGAGACACAGGTTCTATGATCATGGCAGTTAGCTCTAGAGTTCAGTGCCTTGTCAGTGAGCCCTACTTTGGAATTTGTGTTCCTGAGTGTGATGGAGTTGAACTTCCTACACAGATATGAACTTCCTACACAAACCTTTTCTGTCATTTTTACTGAACCTGTGGTTGGTGCTGGGGATGGTATATACCCATGAGACTTCAATCTCTGGACTAGCCATGTGCCAGCTTGGCCCTGAACCTCAGCAGAGTTGCAGCTCCTATTCACCAGTTTGTTGGACTTGCACAGGTTGGCTAACAGGGAGGTGAAGATGGTCAACCACCACACCAGGGACCTGAGAGTGCATACAACTCCAAGCAGGAGAATTGCATCCATTAACCATGTGGAATCTAAGCCTACTCTCCATATAGAGGTGGAGTGGACATCACCAACCCTGGGTCCACAGGATGGAGAAATAAAATATGAATTAGAGTGGACTTACTGGTATTCTACTTTAGAACTGTTGTGACTAGCAATGGAAGAAGCTGTAGCATTGATATGCAGAAAGTGGCCACAGTAATTGCTGAGGGCAGGGAGAGAGAAGAAGAAATGAGATATGGGGGCATTTTGGGGACTTGGTGTTGTCCTAAATGATATTTCAGGGAGAGATGCTGAACATTATATATCCTACCATAATGCACTGAATGTGCTGGGGGAGGAGTGTAAACTACAATGTAGACTATAATTCATGTGCAGCAACAGTGCTCCAAAATGTATTCACCAAATGCAATGAATGTGCCACAAGGATGAAAGAGTTTGTTGATGTGAGAGGAGTGGGGGTGGGGTGGGGTAGGGGTATGTGGGAGCCTCATATTTTTTAATGTAACATTTTTTTGTAATCTATGTATCTTTAAAAAAAAGGCAATCTCGTTTTTTAAAAAAAGATAAAATGATGGCCAGACATGAACAAAAAATTACAAACCATACCAATGATCAGGAAGACATGGCCCAGTTCATCAAATAAACTAAAAACCAGGAAGAGGGGCAGAACATTGAATAACTAATCAAAGGTGTCCAAACAAGTATCATGGACCAACTTAGTGAAGTGAGGGAAGAGATTAAGGATATTAAGAAAACATTTGGAGAGCATACTGAAGAAATTGTAAACATATGCAAAAAGGTAACATGTGATGGTGATGCATGGCACAATCCAAGCAATAAATAATACACTCTCAGCAAATAACAGCCAATTTGAACAGGCAGAGGAAAGAATTAGTGATGTGGAAGACAGTACATCTGAAATCAAACAGGTAGTAATATTGCTAGATGAAAAGATAGAAAAAACCCAGCTTGAATGACAACACAACATGTACAAACATATGCATTATAGGCATCCCAGAAAGAGAAGAGAAAGGAAGGGGAGACAAGGGGAGTTGGAGGAAATAATGGCTGAAAATTTCCCAAACCTATTGAGGGAGATGAATGTACATGTCCAGGAAATGCAGCACATCCCAGACAGTATAACTCCTATTAGGCCTACTCCAAGACATATATTTGTCAAATTAACCAATGCTCAAGACAAAAAGAAAATACTGAAGGCAGCAAGAGAAAAGAAAACCACCACATACAAAGGAAGCTCAATAAGATTAAGTGCTGATTTCACATCTGAAACCATAGAGGCAAGAAGGCAGTGGTATGACATAGTCAAGACATTAAAAGAAAAACATTTCCAGCCAAGAATATTCTATCCAGCAAAGCTGGCATTCAAAAATGATGGAGATTTCAAAATATTCACAGATAAACAGAAACTAAGAGAGTATGTCAACAAGAATCCCACCCTTCAAGAAATACTAAAGGGAGTTCTGCATATCGAAAGGAAAAAACAGGAGAGACAGAGTTGGAGGAGAGTGTGAAAATAACTAAAAAGACAAAAAGAAATTAAAACAATATATGACATACACAAATCCAAAGAAAATATGGCTAATGTAAGTAATTCCTTGAGAGTAATAACACTGAATGTTAATGGGTTAAGCTCACCAGTCAAGAGACACAGATTGGCAGAATGTAAAAGGAAATATGACTCATCTATATGCTGTCTACAAGAAACTCACCTTAGACCCAGGAATTCAAGGAGGTTGAAAGGGAAGGCCTGGAAAACAATCTTACAAGTAAACAGTAACCAAGAAAGGACAGGAGTAGCTACACTAATACCAGACAAAATAGACTTTAAATGCAAAACTATTGTGAGATTCAAAGATGGACACTATATATTAGTAAAAGGGGTACTCTTTCAAGAAGAAAGACAATTGTAAACATTTATGTACCTAACTAGGGTGCCTCAAAATATGTGAGGCAAATACTGGAAAAACTAAGTGGAGGAATAGATGCCTCTACAATTGGAGTGGGGGACTTTAATACACCATTATCACCATTAGACTGAACATCTTGACAGAGATTCAATAAAGAAATAAAGACTTTGAATAATGTAGTAGAGGATCTGGACTTAATAGACATATACAGAACACTACACCCCAAAGCAGCAGGATATAGCTTCTTTTCAATTGTACATGGATCATTCTCCAAGATAGACCACATGCTAGGCCACAGAGAAAGGCTTAATGACTTTAGAAAGATTGAAATCATACAAAATAATTTCTCTCACCACAATTGGAATGAAGCTGGAAATATGCAAGGGCCAGATATCATATTAGGAACAAAGATATGGAAGTTAAGCAACATGCTCTTAGACAAACAGTGGGTCAGGGACAAAATCTCAAAAGAAATCAGTAACTACCTTGAAACTAATGAAAATGACAACACAACATAACAAAACTTAGCAAAAGCTGTACTGAGAGGGGCACAGTCATAAATTCATATATTACAAAAGAAGAAAGAGCTAAAATCTAAGACCTAAGAGCACACTTGGAGGAATTAGTAAAAACAACAACAACAAACTAACCCCAAAGGAAGAAGAAAGAAAGAAAGAAAGAAAGAAAGAAAGAAAGAAAGAAAGAAAGAAAGAAAGAAAGAAAGAAAGAAAGAAAGAAAGAAAGAAAGAAAGAAAGAAAGAAAGAAAGAAAGAAAGAAAGAAAGAAAGAAAGAAAGAAAGAGAGAAAGAAAGAAAGAAAGAAAGATTAGAGTAGAAATAAATGAAACAGAAAATAAGAACATACAATGAGTGGGAAAGTGTTGTACCCTCATCCTGGGGTGGACTTATATCTTGAACAGAGGAGAGAATGTCTCTTGAGAGCATGGGTGGCTCCCAATAGGGGAGGGCAGACTAGAGTGTCAAGCCCTCAGTATTGTTGTAAATATCTATGAATCTTGTCCTTTAAGCAGTGAAGCTTGGTAGTCACTGTGGGCCCTGAAGGGCAGGGGAGAGAGGAATAGAATGGATGGAAGTGGAGGTAACTGGGGGGCAATGGAAGTGTTCCACAAATTCATGCAAAGATGGATATAAGCCATGTTAAATGTCACCAGAAACTTATAAAAGTGTATTGTCAAAATGTAAACCATAATGTAAACCATAATGTAACCAATATTTTAGAAAAGTATACCGTCTAAAATATAAATCATAATGTAAGCTATAATGGAACCATGGTTGGTAGTTATATTTCAATATCTGTACATCAGCTGTAGCAAATATAACATCCACATGTAAAAGGATCATTGTTGGGAAGGGGGAAAAGTGTTTGATGTTGGGTAGATGGGAGTCCCCTATAATATATATGTGACTTTATTGTGATCTAAAACTTTTTAGAAGACAAAATTTAAAAAAATAATAATAAAAGGATGTAGACACTGAGAAAGGAATGGAAGAGATTGGCTTACCACTGTACATGCAGGGCCACACCTATTATTGTGGTGAAAGGAAAATGTCAAAAACAAAGTAGTATGATACTTTTCATTTTTTAATACCCCAATTTATTTTTTACTTTAGTTTTTTTAAATTATTATGTATTCTATTTCTAATCCTTAAACCTGTCAATACTATTACATTTTCCTACTAATTGAATTTGGCAATATAATAGGCTTCACTTTTGAAGAAGTTTTGGGTCACAGAAGGGTTCAACTATGACAGGGGAGGAGCACTGATGTGGCATGTCATTGATGTGGGATGCATGCATGGGAGGGAGTTCTGCAGGGCATGTGTGCAGGGAATATAGATATGTTTGGGTGCTCGTTGGGTACTGTCATAGTGGATAGAATTGAACATGACAACTAAGGGAATACTGAGTTCCCATCCTGGGGAGCTCTGTCGCATTCCCCAATGGAACAGCAACAATACCTCGAGTGCAAGGACAAAGACCAGTGAAGAAGGATGGTCCAATGATAGGTCCTTGATACTGATGACTATGCTTATGAGCCTGTGTGCTTGAAATTTCAGCTAGGTCAAAAGCTGCAGGTAATCCTAAGGATTACCTCCTGAGAGCCTCCATGTTGCTTAAACATGGCCACTCTCTAAGCCAAACGCAGAATGTAAGCACATTACCTTCCCCTCAACATGGGACGTTGTTCCAGGGGATGAGACTTCCTGGCGCTGAGGGATTACTACCATCACCAGCTGGTGATGCAACTAGAAAAAGACCTTGAATAAAAGGGGGAAATGGTAGAGATAAATGAAACCTGGAAAATGTGAGCCAAATATACACTATGGGAATGGTAACAATCAGATGATATTATTTTATCTTTAGCAAATAACACACCACATTGTGATGTGTTGATTGAGGAATGTTGTTTGGGAATTTTGCACATGTGTGTAATTGTTTTATAAGTTTACAACTTTTGTCACAAAAAATATATTAAAAAAATAATAATTGGGTGGGTTAGGGGAAAAACAGCAAATGTAAGATAAGGACTATGATTAGTAGTAAGATTTTGTCATTATTCCTTCATAATTTGTAACAAACATCTCATGACAATGCAAGGTATTGGTGGAGGGTTGATATATGGGACCCCTGTATGATGTTATGTATGTTTGCTTTGTAAGTTCACAACTTTTACTATACACTTAATTGTTTATGTGTGTTCATATATAAATGATATAAAGATAATAATAGGATTGGCTAGGGGAAAATACTTTGTTTAGTAGTAATATTTTGACAGCGCTCTTTAATTGTTAGATAAAAGGTTTAAAAATGATGCACGCTGTTTGTGGTAGGGTGAGATGTTATATATGTTTGTTTGATGTTATATGTTTGTTTTGTAAGTTCACAACTATTATACACTTATTGTTTATGTTTGTTTATGTACGAGTGATATATTTCAATAAATTAAGGGAAAAAAAGGTTCCCATAGACCCCATTCCCTCCATACTGCCTCAGTATCAACTCAGTACATCTTTCACATAGAAGTAAGAATATTGTATTATTATTACTAACCACAGTCCATAGGGCACTCCAGCTGTATTTTTCCCATGCTTCTCTACATTCCCAACACCCTGCAGTAGTGGTATATTTTTGTTCTAGCGAACAAAGGACACTCTTGCATCTATACCATCAACAACAATTCTCATCCACCTTTTGGTTTACTGTGCTATCCAGTTCCTAGATTATTCTCAAGCATTCTGCCAATTGGCATTTACATAACTAGACTACCATTTTCAGTCACATGCCCATTTATAAACTAGCTGTTACTCACTCTACATTTCCAAACTTTTACAGTAAGGCTAATTAAAACTTCTACATACATTAAACATTAGTAGTCCACTCAGTTCTTCTCTTATCTTCTTTAAGAATCTACCACCAGGTCTTGAAGATACTTTCCAATAATTTCTTCTCGAAGCTTTATGGTTCTTGCTTTTATTTTTAGTTTAGTTTTTTTTTTTTATCCATTTTGAGTTAATTTTTGGATAAAGTGTGAGATAGCAGTCCTCTTTCCTTCTTTCAGCTATGGATGTCCAATTCTTTCAGCACCATTTGTTGAATGGATTGGTCTGCCCGAGCCACGACTCGGGAGTTTGACAGGCTTCAAAAATCACTTGACCATACCTGTGAGGGTCTGTTTCTGAACCATAAATTTGGTTCCATTGGTCTATTGTGTCTGTCTTTAGGATAGCAACATGCTGTTTTTACCACTATAGGTAGGTATTATGATTTAAAGTCTGAAGATGAGGGTTCACTTTTCCTTCTTATGATGTTTCTGGCTATTCAGGACTCCTTACCCTTCCAAATAAATTTAATGATAGTGTTTTCAATTTTTTCTTTAATGCTGGTGGAATTTTTATTGGTATTGCATTAAATCTGTATATCAACTTGAGTAGAATTGACATCTTGATGATATTTAGTCTTCCAATCCATGAGCATGGAATGTTCTTTAGTTATCTAGGGCTTTTTTGGTTTGTTTTAACATCAAATTGCAGTTTTCTGAATAAAAATGCTTTACATCACTGGTTAAATTTATTCCTATTTGAGTTTTATCTGTCATATTTTATTTTCACCACTCTTTTGACACTTTTACTTTTATTGATATAATCCTCATTTCTAGGCTCTCTTTCAGACCCCTGTCTCCTGTCTTTTCTTTTCAGGCTCTAGCACACCCTTTAGTATTTCCTGAAAATCTGGCCTCTTGCTTAGAAATTCTCTCAGTTTCTATTTATCTGTGAATATCTAATTTTGCCCTCATGTTTTGAAAGATAGTCTTGATGGATATAAGATTCTTGGTTGGAAGTTTTTCTCTTGTACTGTCTTAAATATATCAGACCACTGTCTTCTTGCCTCCATGGTTTCTGGTGAGAAATCAGCATTTAATCTTATTGGATATCCCTTAAATGTTATGCATTGCTTTTCTCTTGTCTTCTCTCAGAATTCTCTTTGTCTTTGGCCTTTGACATTCTGAGGGTATGTGTCTTGGAGCTGGTCTATTTGGATTTTTTTGGATGAGAGTTCGTTGTGCTTCTTGGACAGGGATATCTATGTCTTTCAATAGGGTTGGGAAATTTTATGCCATTATTTCCTCAGATATTCCTTCTGCCCCTTTTCCCTTCTCTTCTCTTTCTGGGACACCCATGACACATATGTTTGCATGCCTTTTGCTGTCATTTAGTTCCCTGAGACCTTGTTCAATTTTTTCCATTCTTTCCTTCATCTCTTCTTTTGTATGTTCACTTTCAGAGGTCATTTCTTCAAGCTCATCAATCCTTTCTTTTGCCTCTTCAAATCTATTATATGATTCCAATGTTTTTTAAATTTCATTTATTGCACCTTTCATTCCCATAAGATCTGCTATTTTTCTATGTATGCTTTCACATTCTTCTTTGTGCTCATCCAATGTCTTCTTAATATCCTTAATGTCTTTAGCCATATCATTGAATTTACTAAGGAGATTTATTTGAACATTTATGATTAGTTATCTCAACTTCTTTATGCCATCTGGAGGCTTATCTTTTTCCTTTAACTGGGCCATAGCTTCCTGTTTCTTGGTGTAGATTGTAATTTTTTGTTGGTGTCTTTGCATCTGGCTTACTGGAGTATTTTTTCTGGGTGCAGTTTCACTCTCTAGTTTAAGGCTTCCTATCCTTTCTCCCTGCTCAGTTGTGCAGTAAGAGCCAAGCATATAGTTGGTGTTGTAAGCTGTGGAGGTTCAAGTTGCTCTCATTACACCAGGGACTAGTGAAGCTTCTTCAAACTTTCTCCTTTGCCAGGGGTAGGGACAGAGTCACAGCTATGTGGCATAATCGAAGTGTAGGCCTAGACTGTAGTTGCCCAGAGAGACTGATGAAACTTCACATCCCTTTCCTCCCTGCTGGTGCAGAGATGGAGCTGCAGGCATGGGCAGCAATCTATGCAGTGTGGATTCAAGATGACTGCAGTTACCCTGGTAGACTTCTGATTTTCAGTCTATTCCAGTCAAAATTCCCTGCAGTTACCTGTATAGGCTGGTGCAGGGCTCCTCAGGTTCCTCCCCACCAGAGGCAGGGCTGAAGCCTAGGCTAGGGCTGCAGGCTGATCTCTGTGAAAGAAACTGGTTCCTGCCAACACTGAGAGTTTCAGTTAGCCCAGCTTCCCCTCAGGCTGGGGGCAGAGTCAGAATGGTAGCTACTGGTCTCTTTCTGATTTGGGCTGGTTTTCACCCCAGCTGTTCCCAGGGTTATCTCTTAGACAGCCAAGTCTCTCAATCAGTAACTGAAATCAGCAGCCAACCGTCTCCTCCTCCCCTGTTTCTGGGAAATGGGAGCTTCCAATTCCTGTCACAGAATAGCTTCTTGGGCAGCTCGTGCCACCAGAGTAGGACAGTCACCAGCCTCCATGGCTTGGCCAGTAATTTCCCAGAGAGGCTGGCGCAGGTCCCCACAGCTTCCTCCCTACTAGAGGTGGCAATGGGGCCTAGGCTAGAGCTGCAATCTGACCTGGATGGAAAGAAGCCAGTCCCTACCAGCACTGGGATTTTCAGTCTGCCGCCCTTCCCCTTGTGCCAGGGGTGGAGTTAAGATGTCAGCTCCCAGCCTCTTTCTGACCTGGACAGGCTCAAACTTTAGCTGTTCTCAGAATTATACTGTAGCCCACCGAATTTACTCATCAGTAGCTGAAATAGGTGCCCAATGTCTCTTCCTCCTCCATTCTGGGGAAGTGGAGCTTTCAATTCCAGCCACGGAACAGCTCCCGAGATGGCTTGTGCCTCCAGATGGGCACTGGCCTCTGTGGCTTGGAGCACTCTACTTATCAGTCTTCTCTGCTTCTCTACTTATTAGTCTTCCACTCCTTCAAGGATGTTGCAGGATGCTCTTCTGGCCTCCTGGAGCCCCCAAACAGGTACTTCAGCTAGCTCCAGAGAGCCCCGGGTGTTTGCTAACTGCCCTGTAGCAGGAGCTGACTCTAGGAGTGCCTTACTCCACTGCCATCTTGCTGGTTTTCATATTTTTAATGTAACATTTTATGTGATCTATGCATCTTTTAAAAAACGGTTGAAAAAAGAATCTTTGTTCCTATCTCTATTTTCTCCAGGAGACTATGAACGTGGCCCCTTTGCCCTCCTTGATTATTATTGTGGACAAAAATGCTGCCTCATTGTTTTACTTCTCATAATTTTGATTATTAATAGCTAAACATTGATTCACATGTTTATTGTCCATTTGTATTTCTTCTTTTGGATTTGTCTGTTCATATCCTTTGTCCATTTTCTATTAGTCTTCACCTTTTTTTATTCAACTATTGTTAATACACGTTGCAAATATTTTCCCTAGTTAATCATTTGTCTTTTGATTTTATTTATGATATTTTTACTCCCAAATCTATCAATTGTTTCATTTATGTTATCTAAGAATTAAAAAATTCTTCCAGCAAGATTTAAAAATTTTCTTTAATATCATCTTGTAATAATTTTATGATTTTATATTGCAATGTAAATTTTAACTCATCTAGAATTTATTTGTTTTGGTGCAAAAAATGAGGAATTAAGTCATTCTTCCCAGTTACTTATTCATTTTAAAAATATCCATCCCATCACCAATAGTACAGATTACATATTTGTCATGTATTGACTTTATCTGTATAGCTTTATTTTTCATTAATACATTTCTTTGCTAGTAGTGTTATTTTTAATTACCTGTATAATGAATCTCTAGTACAAGAAATAACAAATTTCCTCCTTCTTTCCACATTATCTCCCCTTTCAACATTTTAAAAAATATTTTTTCAGAGAATTTATGGGTTTACAGAAAAATCATACTGAAAGTACAGAGTTCTCATATACCCCCTCACACACAGAATTTTCTCTATTATTAACAACTTGCATTAATGTGGTACCTTTGTTACAATTGATTGTATTATTAACTGCAATCAATAATTTACATTAGCATTAATAGTTTGTTTTATAGTCATGTGTTTTTAAAAAATTTATTCTAGTAACACAGATACAACATAAAATTCTTTTAACCATTCAAATATATTATTCATGCATTTATTACATTTAATATGTTGTGCTATCATTCATTACTAAAATTTTTCATTGCCCCAAATTCTATTCCAATAAAGCTTTAACTCCCCATTTCCCACTCTCTACCTCCACCTGCCCCTGATAACCTGTGTTCTAGTTTCTAACTTCTATGAATTTGTTTATTCTAATTATTTCGAATCAGTGAGATCATATATTATTTGTCCTTTTGTATCTGGGCTATTTCACTCAACATGATGTCTTCAAGATTTTATCCATGTTCTCACAAGTATCAGAATGTCATTCCTTTTTATGACCAAATAATATTCCATTATATGTGTATATCACATTTCATTTATCTATTCATCAGTTGATGGACATTTGGGTTGTTTTCATCTTTTGGCCATTTTGCACAAGGCCACCATGAACACTGATGTTCAGATATCTGTTTGAGCCCCTACTTTCAAATCTTTTGAGTATATACCTAGAAGTGGGATTGTCAGGTCATGTGGTAATTCTATACTTAACTTTCTAAATAAAGTTTGATATCTCTTGGTTAAAGAATTTATCTTTGGGATTTTGATGATGATTGCATTAAATTTCTAGATTAATTCTAAGACAGCTGTCATCTTTATGGTATTAAGGCTTCTAATCCGAGTACACAGTGTGCTTTTTATTTCCCTGAATCTTCTTTTATGCACTTCAATAGTGATTTGTGGTTTTCTCTATATAGAGCCTGTCCATTCCTTTTAAAGTTTACTTCCAACCATTTTCTGTTGATACTGCTATTGTGAATATATTTTCCCCTGTTGTGTTGTCTAATTTTTATTGGTGGCATATAGGGAAAGTATTCATTTTTGTACATTTATTGTGTAAATGTATTGATCTCTCTTCTTAGTTTTTGTAGTTTTTCCATTAGTTGTTTTGGGTTTTCCAGGTGAATAATAATGTTATCTGCAATATTAATATTACTTATAACATTCTAATATTCACATCTTTTCTTTCTTTTTCTTATCTTAATTCATTCCACCTCAATTTTTAGATCTAAGCAGGGCCAGATAACATCTTTTTTTTTAATCTAATTTTTAAAATTAAAGTTAATAGATCACAAAGAACATTACATTAAAAAACATAAGAGGTTCCCCTATAATCCACTCCCCACTCTCCACCCCCATCAGATAACATCTTAAATGTAAGTAGCATCAGTGTCCTATGTACAGACTGCCAGGCATTGGGTATGGGCACCACTATAGGCAATAGCTCATGGGCAGCTGGGTCCTGTGGCTGGATCACACCAGGAAGGTAATACCCAGATTGGCCCAAGGCTACATCAGTCACCATCATTGCCTGGTGAAGCCAAATGTGAAGCCAGGAAACTGCTGTCGAATCTAAGAGACCCAAGTAAGAATGGAGATAGGAGAGGAAATAGCAAGGACAGAGACTGGCAGAGCTGCACACAAGAAAGAGTTGATGTGAAAAATGGGAAAATCAGGGAGTGGGTGTAGCTCAGTGGTTGAGCACGTGCTTTCCATATATGAGGTCCTGGGTACCTCCTAAAAAAAATGAGTAAATGGGTACAGGTGAGTGGGTTGAACAAAGAATGTGAAAGTCAATGTTTACAGAGCATCACTTCAATGTGTGCCTGTTCACCTGACTGAACAGTCCAACTACACACAGGCCTTTTCTCTGCCTGCCTGGACATGATGGGAAGCCAAAGAAAGAATAAGCAGAGGTCTTGAAAAATGAAGATTGGTGTCTACTAGGCAACGTTTATTTTTCCCCTTTATTTTTTTAATGTTACATTAAGAAAATATGAGGTCCCCACATACCCCCCACCCTCCTCACCCCACACCTCCCCTCATAACAACAACCTCCTCCATCATCATGAGACATTCATTGCATTTGGTGAATACATCTCTGAGCACCACTGCACCTCATGGTCAATGGTCCACACCATAGCCCACCCTCTCCCACAGTCCACCCAGTGGGCCATGGGGGGACATACAATGTCTGGTATCTGTCCCTGCAGCACCACCCAGGACAACTCCAATCCCCAAAAATGCCCCCACATCACATCTCTTCCTCCCACTCCCTACCCCCAGCAGCCACCATGGCCACTTTCTCCACACCAATGCCACATTTTCTTCGATTACTAATCACAATAGTTCATGAATAGAATATCAGTAAGTCCACTCTAATCCATTCTCTATTCTTCCATCCTGTGGACCCTAGAATGGCCGTGTCCACCCACATCTATATCAAGAGGGGGCTTAGATTCCACATGGATGCTGGATGCAATTCTCCTGCTTTCAGTTGTAAGCACTCTTGGCTCCTGGTGTGGTGGTTGACCTTCTTCACCTCCACGTTAGCTGAGTGGGGTAAGTCCAATAAACCAGCGTGTAGGAGCTGCAAGTCTGTTGAGGCCCAGGGCCTGGCTATCACATGGTCAGTCCAGAGATTCAGGTCCCCTGGGTATACATTAAACCCCAGTACCAACTACAGTTCTGGTAAAAGTAACAGGAGAGGCTTGTGGACAAAGATCACATCTGAGTCCAGCTCCATCACACAGAAACACTAACTCCAAAGTAGGGCCAACTGACATGGCACTGAACTCCATCTGCCATGACCATAGAACCTGTGGGTCTCTGCTGCCCTCAGAAGAACCAATACCTGGGGTTGCATCTACTTTTATCTGTCTCTGGAACTCTGCTCAGGTGTGCATAAGGACAACCCCTTATGGCAACCAGGCTCTTTTTGGAGACTCATAGTCATATAAACTCATTTGTCCTTTCCATTTACCCCTTTTATTCAGGTCAAAAAGCATTTTTAACTCCTGGTATTATATGTAGACTGAGATGTTCTGCTGGTCTGAGTTGACCCTTTTATTCAAGGTCATTTTCTAGTTACATCATCAACTGGTACTTGGTAATAATCCCTCGGTGCCAGGGAGGCTCATCCCTGGGAGTCATGTTCCACGCTGGGAGGAAGGCAACACATTTACATGCTGAGTTTGGCTTCGAGACTGGCCACATTTGAGCAACACCGAGGCTCTCAGGAGGCACCCTGCAACTCTAGGTATTAAGCAATGTTAACAGAGCAAACAAGCAGACAGAGGGGATTACCCATCAAGTTCTCTTCCTTTAGTGTTTAGAGCTTCTTAATTTTAAAGGTTCTGGCCATGGTGCTGCCATATTTGAACTGGATTTATGACCTTCTGTTTCCTTTATTAAATGAGTGAGGGTTGACCCTGGTTCCAAAGCTCCTGAGAGTTCCAGCCTCAGTCCCCAGCCCCCTACTGAGCTTGCTTCCAGAAAAAGGGCCTCACTAGCTTAGTCCCATGCACCACACAATTGTTGATCTTCTCCAACATGGGCAGAATTTCTCAAAGTAAGTGTTCTAGAACACCTGTATCAGAAAAACCTGGAATGCTGTTTGTTAGTAAATTCCTGGACCCAGTTCCAGATGTATTGAATCAGAATATTTAGGGGTGGAGCCCAGAAGTTTATATTTTCAGTATGCTACACAGATTATTCCTATATTCACCCAAATTTTGGTTATCACTTTTCTAGGTTAATACTTATCATTACCTCATCAGCAAGTACCCTGCATGTTCCCTGGAAACTTGTTATAAGTACAAATTTCCAGACTCATCCCAGACCTTCTGAATCAGAAACTGCGAGTGAGGTCCACCAATCTGTGTTTTGAGAAGCTTCCAGGTAATTCTGATACATGCTCAAATTTGAGAACCCGTGGATGAAGCCAAAGTTCTCAGCCCATGCTGCACATTAGAATCATATCAAAAAGCTCCTGGGGAGCCTTTAAAAATCACCAATTCTGAAGTTCCAACTGCCTGAGATCCTGATTCAGTTGATCTGAGGTGGAGCCTGGGCAAATTTTTAAGCTCCTCAGTTGATTTTATTTTTTTATTTTATTTTTTTTAAGATTTATTTATTTATTTCTCTCCCCTTCTCCCCCTGCCCCAGTTGTCTGTTCTCTGTGTCTGTTTGCTGCATGTTCTTTGTCCGCTTCCGTTGTTGTCAAGCAGCACGGGAATCTGTGTTTCTTTTTGTTGCATCATCTTGTTGTGTCAGCTCTTCATGTATGTGGCACCATTCCTGAGCAGGCTGCACATTTTTTTGCCCTGGGTGGCTCTCCTTATGGGGTGCACTCCTTGCTCATGGGGCTCCCCTGCGCGGGATCACTCCTGCATGGCACAGCACTTCTTGTGCGCTTCAGCACTATGTGTGGGCCAGCTCCACATGGGTCAAGAAGGCCTGAGGTTTGAACCACAGATCTCCCATGTGGTGGGCGGATGCCCTAACCACTGGACCAAGTCCGCTTCCCTCTCAGGTAATTTTAATACGCAGGCAAAGATGAGGTCTACTGGTCTAGGAAAGTAGTTCTCAACTTTCAGGGGTTATTAGCCATGTATGAAGGCATTTTAGGGGTGGATGTGACTGGCATCTAGTAAGGGTGGATGTGACTGGCATCTAGTAAGTAGGGGTCAGAGATGCTACTAAATAGCTTACTATGCACAGGACAAACACCCCTCCCCTTCCCAGGGTTAGAATTTTCTGACTCAAAATGTCAGTGGTGCTGAGATTGAGATACCCTGGTCTAGGGAACAGTCATATCCAAGAACCTCAGCTCCCCGACTTAATAAAAAACAATATGTATTTTTTGAGTATTCTTTCATTAGAATAAAAGATACCATAAAGAGCTTAATCATCCTCCGCTACATGAGAACATATATAGATATACACAGAAGCATTCATATTCATAAATTGGGTTGAAGGATATTAACATTTTCATGGTCTTTCATATCTATAATCGAATTGCTCTTCAAAACCTATTTCTGGAAATGTTTTCAATGGAAGTCATTCAAAAACATAAAAAATACCTTTATTTATGAAGATGTTCATTTCATGTTTACTTATAAGCAATCTAATTGTGCAATAGGCAGATAACCACCAACTTAACTATTTGAAATAAAGCATATAAACAAGCTGTTACTGGTTAAGGTATTTGTAGTACAGACTCTTGAGAGTATATATAGACAGTGAAATAATAAAAGTAAAGATAAGTAGTAAAATTGAAAAATATACATGACCAAATGAAAAGAGAAAATTTGAAATTGTATTGGAACAATTATTACAATGTATAATATGTATGCATTTGGGCAACTCTAGATAACACTTTAAAGCAAAAGTTGGTTAACTCTTTCTGCAAAGGGCCAGATAGTAAATATTTTAGGCTTTGCAGGCCAGATAGTTTCTGCTGCAACTACTCAACTTTGTCCTTGTGAACACATAAATGAATGAATATGGCTGTGTTTCACTAAAAATTTATTTACAAAAACAGATGGCATGCCAGATTTGGCCCATAGGCAAGTTTGCCAAGCCCTGGTTTTGAATGAAAACAACTATATTATGAATATAGGAGAATATTTTTATAAGCTTCCTGCTGCAGTCTTACTACGTGATCATTTTTTAAAGATTTAAGAAAAAGATGAGCATTAGACATGAACAGAAGTCCCAAATAAATGATTCACTAAAGGAATACCAGAGTACCATAAATATGAAAAATGAAATATTTGTCACTTTTCAATTAAAAATGGGTATTTTCAGATCCTAAAATATTTATGGAACTGTACTGAGATAGGTACAGTTGCAGTTGGAAAGTAAATTGACCCTTCTTTCTGGTAAGCAAATTGTTAATATACCAAGGAAATTCAACTCATTAAAGATAATTCCATTTCTTTGAACCCATCTGTTGCAGTTTGAAGCTTTTGTAGATCTCCAAAAATCATGTTCTTAGGATTAATCCATTCCTGTGCCTGTAAGCCTATTATAGGTATGACCTTTTGATTAAATTAATTCAGTTAAGGGTCTTTGATTATATTGTATGACCAAGCATAGGTCTTTTTTTTTTTTTTTGTCTTTTTTTTTTATTGACTTTGCAATAATATTACATTAAAAATATATATGTGAGGTCCCATTCAACCCCACCCCCCCCACCCCCCCCCCCCTCCCCCCCCAACAGCACTCGTTCCCATCATCATGACACATCCATTGGATTTGGTAAGTACATCTTTGGGCATCTCTGCACCTCATAGACAATGGTCCACATCATGGCCCATACTCTCCTCCATTCCATCCAGTGGGCCCTGTGAGGATTTACAATGTCCAGTGATTACCTCTGAAGCACCATCCAGGGCAGCTCCATGTCCCAAAGACGCCTCCACCTCTCATCTCTTCCTGCCTTTCCCCATACCCATCGTCCACCATGTCCACTTTTCCCAATCCAATGCCACCTCTTCTATGTGGACATTGGATTGGTTGTGTCCATTGCACCTCTAAGTCAAGAGGAGGCTCAGATTCCACATGGATGCTGGATGCAATCCTCCCATTTTCAGTTGTAATCACTCTAGGCTCCATGGTGTGGTGGTTGTCCTTCTTCAACTCCATCTTAGCTGAGTGTGGTAAGTCCAATAAATCAGATTGTAGGTGCTGGAGTCTGTTGAGGCTCAGGACCTGGCTATCACATTGTCAGTCCAGAGATTCAAATCCCCTAAATATATCTTAAACCCCAACGTTAACTGCACCTCCAGCACATTAGCATGAAAGTCTTATGAAGGGAGATCCCATCTGAGTCCAGATTCATCACACATAAACACCATTTCCAAAGAGGGGCCATCTGCCCTGGTAGTTAACCCCATCGGCCATGACCATAACTCTCATGGGTCTCTTTAGCCTTCAAAGGAACCAATATCTGGGGGTTGTATCTGCTTTATCTGTCTCTCTGACTCTGCTCAGTTGTGCATGAGGGCAAACCTTCTGCCAGCCTCCAGACTCTTTTTTAGAAACTCGTAGCCATATAAACTAATTTCTCCTTTCCATTTCCCCCTTACTTTAGGTCAAACAGCATTTTAAAGTCATGGTATTTTATGTAGACATGGATATTCTGCTGATCCGCATTGAACCTTCCGTATAAGGTCCTTTTCCAGTTGCATCATCAGTTGGTATTTGATAGTGGTCCCTCGTTGCCAGGGAGGCTCATCCCCGGGTGTCATGTCCCACGCTGGAGGGAAGGCATTGCATTTACATGCTGAGTTTGGCTTCGAGACTGGCCACATTTGAGTAACATGAAGGCTGACAGGAGGAAATTCCCAGGCACAATGTTGCTCTAGGCCTTGTTCTTATTTTAGGTTTATCAGCTCACAAGCATAGTCATTAGCATCAGGGGCTCACTGTTGAACCCTCACTCCCTCCCGGTCCCCGCCGCTGTACCTGGGAGACTGTCGCTGCTCCCCTAGGGACCACGACAGAGCACCACTGGCCAGGAACCCAGTACCCCCCCTGCTGTGGTTTTTAATTGTTGCCACTATGAGTATATCCAATCATTACCATGCACCCTGGACATATGTTCTTTAAAGCTCCCTGTCAGCCATATATCACCTGTCATTGGTATCCCATACCAGTATCCCTCCATTGCCATTGTTGAAACACTCTGTGATCCAGAACTCCCCGAAATTTGAAGCTCAATATAATGTCATGGTCCCTTACTAGGGAATGGCATATAGCGATGGGTTTAAAGGATAGATAAAGAACTTGGATAAAGTTAGATAAAGAACTTAGATAAAGAATGTTGACTTGAGAAAATTCCACATCCTATCCTTTTTTTTTTTTTTTTTTTCCCCTAATTATTCAGCATTTCTTCACAGGAGTCCTAGACCACAGCAATGCATATATATAATATACAGCACTCCCATACATCCACCACAAAACCTTTTTCCTTCCACAGCGATACTCTTACACCCTATTCACATCATATTTACTTAAGGTGATGTACAGAGTCTGAGATATTAGCTTTCTAACAAGGTAATATCTGTGCTTACATTATGGTGCATACTTTAGGATACACAGTTCTTTACATTTTTAGTTATCCTATGTTTTACATTATGGTTTACATTATCAGTCTGTCATCTCCTATATGTTATGGTATAATATTACATGTTTTATATCCATCCTTGTGTACTCTCAAGAAACTCCTCTCTTGACCCCCATTTACTTTGGTTCCACACATTTAACGTCCATTTTCCCTTCCACCTTGGTGCCCACCGTGACAGCCAACCTCCGTTTCCTGAGGAACCACTTCCAGAGATAGATGGAATAGTGTTCAGGGCCTAACTTGCTCAACTGCCCCAATGCCCTGGGAGCCACCCTTTCTCTCGAGGGATACAGTTCCCTCTATTTGGTGGCATTAGTCCTCCCCAGGATGTGGGTCCACCCCCACTCTCGCTACTTGGGATTCTACCCCATGGTGTCACCCACTCTGGCAGAATGAGCATTTAGACATTCCCCAGAAGCCCGTCCTGCATCAGACCCTCCCCTCCGAGCATTCTAAACAGGTAACCCTCTTTATTATATTTTGATATGATTTTCTCGGCATTTTACTCTCCACCACCTCCTGACCCTCTCCTGTGTTCGTATGCTACCCCTCCCTCCCCCCACTTTTGGGCAACGTTACCCAACCGTCCCTCCCCAGCCACCCTCAAACCCGTAAAGCCCCAACCAAAGGCAACCCCTTGCCCCCATTTTATCTCTTCTTTGTGTTCATACTTACCACCATCTCGTCTTAAATTCCACCCCTGCAGACATCGGCTCATATCCTTCCTCCACCCTCCGATTTCCTGTAAGCCTATCGTTCAGTCTCTTGCTATCTAGGGCAGCTTGTTTATTTCATATCATTGAGGTCATGTAGTATTTGTCCTTCAATGTCTGGGTTGCTTCACTCAACATAAGGTTCTCAAGATTCATCCATGTTATCACATGTGTTTGTAGTGTGTTTGTTCTTACAGCCGAGTAGTATTCCATTGTGTGTATATACCACATTTTATTGATCCACTCATCTGTTGATGGGCATTTGGGTTGATTCCAACTTTTGGCAATAGTGAACAATGCTGCTATGAACATTGGTGTACATATATCGGTTTGTGTCCTTGTTTTCAGTTCTGCTGGGTATATACCCAGCAGTGGTATTGCTGGGTCATATGGCAAATCTATGGCTAGTTTTTTGAGAAACCGCCATACTGTCCTCCAGAATGGTTGGATCCTTCTGCATTCCCACCAGCAGTGGATGAGTGTTCCCCTTCCTTCACATCCTCTCTAGCACTTGTATTCTTCTGTTTTTTTCATAGCTGCCAATCTTATGGGTGTAAGATGGTATCTCATTGTAGTTTTGATTTGCATTTCCCTGATAGCTAGAGATTTGGAACATTTTTTCATGTGCTTTCTTGCCATTTGTATTTCTTCTTCGGAGAAGTGTCTGTTTAAGTCTTTTTCCCATTTTTTAAATGGGTTGTTTATCTTTTTATTTTCAAGATGTAGGAGTTCTTTATATATGCAAGTTATAAGTTTCTTATCAGATATATGATTGCCAAATATTTTCTCCCACTGTGTGGGCTCCCTTTTTACTTTCTTGACAAACTCCTTTGAGGTGCAGAAGGCTTTAATTTTGAGGAAGTCCCATTTATCTATTAGTTCTTTTGCTGCTCGTGCTTTTGGTGAGATATTCATAAATCCATTTCCTATTACAAGGTCCTGTAGATGTTTGCCTACACTGCTTTCTAAGGTTTTTATGGTCTTGGCTCTTATATTTAGGTCTTTGATCCATCTTGAGTTGATCTTTGTATAAGGTGTGAGATGGTAATCCTCTTTCATTCTTCTACATATGGCTATCCAGTTCTCCAGACACCATTTGTTGAATAGGCCACTCTCTCCCAATTGAGAGGGTTTGGTGACTTTATCGAATATTATGTGGCTGTATATGTGAGGTTCTATATCAGAGCTTTCAATTCGATTCCATTGGTCTATGTGTCTCTCCTTATGCCAGTACCATGCTGTTTTCACCACCATAGCTTTATAGTATGTTTTGAAGTCAGGTAGTGTGATTCCTCCAATTTCGTTTTTCTTTTTCAGTATGTCTTTGGCTATTCGGGGTCTCTTTCCTTTCCAAATAAATTTCATAGTTAGTTTTTCCAGTTCCTTAAAGAAGGCTGCATTGATTTTTATTGGGATTGCATTGAATGTGTAGATCAGTTTTGGTAGGATAGACATCTTAATAATGTTCAGTCTTCCTATCCATGAACAAGGAATAGTCTTCCATTTATTTAGGTCTTCTTTGATTTCCTTGAACAATCTTGTATAATTCTCGTTGTATAAGTTCTTTACCTCTTTAGTTAAATTTATTCCTAAGTATTTGATTTTTTTATTTACTATTGTGAATGGTATTTGTTTCTTGATTTCCTCCTGATCTTGCTCATTATTGGTGTACAGAAATGCTACTGATTTTTGCGCATTGATCTTATAACCTGCGACTTTACTAAACTCATTTATGAGTTCTAGAATCTTCGTTGTAGATCTCTCAGGGTTTTCTATGTATAGGATAATGTCATCTGCAAATAATGAAATTTTGACTTCTTCCTTTCCAATTTGAATGCCTTTTATTTCTGGTTCTTGCCTCAGTGCTCGTGCAAGTACTTCTAAGACAATGTTAAATAGGAGCGGAGACAGTGGGCATCCTTGTCTTGTTCCTGAGTTTAGAGGGAAGGAGTCTAGGATTTCTCCATTGTAAACAATATTGGCTTTAGGTTTTTCATATATACTCTTTATCATGTTCAAAAAATTCCCTTGTATTCCAATCTTTTGGAGTGTTTTTATCAAGAAAGGGTGCTGTATTTTGTCAAATGCTTTTTCTGCATCAATAGATATAATCATGTGATTTTTTTCCTTCAATCTGTTTATATGGTGTATTACGTTGATTGATTTTCTTATGTTGAACCATCCTTGCATACCTGGGATGAATCCCACTTGGTCGTGGTGTATAATACGTTTAATGTGTTGTTGAATATGATTAGCAAGTATTTTGTTAAGTATTTTTGCATCTAGGTTCATTAGAGAAATTGGTCTGTAATTTTCCTTTCTTGTGATGTCTTTGTTTGGCTTTGGTACTAGGGTAATGTTGGCATCATAGAAGAAGTTGGGTAATGTTCTTTCCGTTTCGATGTTTTGGAATAGTTTCAGCAGGATTGGTGTCAGTTCTTTCCGGAATGTTTTGTAGAATTCACCTGTGAAGCCATCTGGCCCTGGGCTCTTCTTAGTTGGGAGATTTTTGATAACTGATTCTATCTCTCTGCTTGTGATTGGTTTGTTAAGATCATCAATTTCTTCTTTCGTCAATATGGGCTGCTTATGTGTTTCTAGGAATTTGTCCATTTCCTCTAGATTGTCATTTTTGTTGGAATATAGTTTTTCAAAATATCCTCTTATGATAGTCTTTATTTCTGTGGGGTCAGTGGTGATATCGCCTTTCTCATTTCTTATTTTGTGTATTTGCATCTTCTCTCTTTTTTTCTTTGTTAGTGTTGCTAAAGGTTTGTCAATTTTGTTAATCTTCTCAAAAAACCAGCTCTTGGTCTTGTTTATCTGTTCAAGTGCTTTCTTATTTTCTATTTCATTTAGTTCTGCTCTTATCTTTGTTATTTCCTTCCTTCTTCTTCCTGTTGGGTTACTTTGTTGTTGTTTTTCTAATTCCTTCAAATGTGCAGTTAGTTCTTCAATTTTTGCTCTTTCTTCTCTTTTGATATATGAATTAATGGCTATAAACTTCCCTCTCAGTACTGCTTTTGCTGCATCCCATAAATTTTGGTATGTTGTGTTATCATTATCATTTGTTTCAAGGTAGTCATTGATTTCTTTTGAGATTTCCTCTTTGACCCACTGTTTTTCTAAGAGTGTGCTGTTTAATTTCCAAATCATGGTGTGAAATCTGGGCTTCTGTCCCTTGCAAATCTCCAGCTTGACTCCACTGTGGTCAGAGATAATGTTTTGTATGATTTCAATCTTTCTGAATTCGTTCAGCCTTTCTTTGTGGCCTGGCATATGATCTATCTTGGAGAATGATCCATGTGCGCTTGAGAAAAATGTATATCCTGCTGTGTTTGGGTGTAGCGATCTATATATGTCTATTAGATCAAGCTCCTCTAATATACTATTCAGATGTTTTGTTTCTTTGGTGATTCTCTTTTGAGATGTTCTGTCCAGAGTTGATAGTGGTGTATTAAAATCCCCCACTATAATTGTAGATGTATCTATTCTTTCACTTAGTTTTTCCAGCGTTTGCCTGACGTATTTAGAGGCACCCTTGTTAGGGGCATAGATATTTATGATTGTTCAATCTTCTTGACAGATTTTTCCTTTCACTAAAATGTAGTATCCTTCTTTGTCTCTCACAATTGTTTCACATTTAAAGTCTATTTTGTCTGATATTAATATAGCTACTCCTGCCTTTTTTTGGTTATTGTTAGCTTGTATGATTGTTTTCCAGCCATTCACTTTCAATCTCCATGCGTCTCTGGGTCTAAGATGTGTCTCTTATAGACAGCATATGGATGGGTCATATTTCCTTATCCATTGTCCCAGTCTGAATCTTTTGATAGGTGAGTTTAATCCGTTGACATTCAGTGTTATTACTATCAAGGAATTATTTGTGTTAGCCATATTTTGATTGGATTTGTGTTTGTCATATTTTGTTTGTATATATTTTTTTGTCTTTTTTGTTGTTGTTGTTGGTCTTATACTCTCCTCCAACTTTGCCTTTCCTGTTTTTTCCTTTCTTCCTGCAGAACTCCCTTTAGAATTTCTTGAAGGGGAGGTTTCTTGTTGGTATACTCTTTCAGTTTCTGTTTGTCTGTGAATATTTTGAACTCTCCATCATGTTTGAATGCTAGTTTAGCTGGATAGAGTATTCTTGGTTGGAAGTTTTTTTCCTTTAGTACCTTGACTATATCATACCACTGTCTTCTTGCCTCCATGGTTTCAGAAGAGAAATCAGCACTTAATCTAATTGAGCTTCCCTTGTATGTGATGGTTTTCTTTTCTCTTGCTGCTTTTAGGATTTTCTCTTTGTCTTGAGCCTTGGATAATTTGATAAGTATATGTCTTGGGGTGGGCCTGTTGGGGTTTATGACTTGTGGAGTGCGCTGTGCTTCTTGGATATGTACATCTGTCTCTTTCAGTAGATTTGGGAAGTTTTCAGCCATTATTTCCTGCAACACTCCTTCTGACCCCTTTCCCTTCTCTTCACCTTCTGGAATGCCTATAATACGTATGTTTGAGCATTTTGTATTGTCATTCAGGTCCCTAAATCCTAATTGGATTTTTTCTATCTTCTTATTGACCCCTTCTACTATCTGTTTGATTTCTGATGTACTGTCTTCCACATCACTAATTCTCTGCTCTGTCTCTTCTAGTCTGCTGATATTTGCTGCAAGTGTATTTTTGATTTCTTGAACTGTGGTGTTCATTCCCATCATATCTGTTATGTTTTTGCGTATGTCTGCAATTTCCCCTCCAAGTGATGTCTTCATGTTGTTAACCTCTTTCATTACTGCATCAAATTTGTCGGTGATAAATGTTCTGAGTTCTTTCATTGCTTGTGCCAAGTTTTGCTCCCCTTCGTGATTATTGGTTTGTTGATTGGATTCAGTCATGTTTTCCTGATTATTGGTTTGGTTTGTAGATTTTTGTTGCCTTCTGGTCATCTCTTTATTTTGACGAATTTAATCAGTTCCTTAGCTTCTTTGTCTGCTTTTGGAGGTTAATTAGTTGTTATTTTTGCATAGGTGTTATATCTTCTCTTTGTCACTTTTTTCTTCTTACTCAAGTTACTTGTTGTTGGTTAAGTTCACTTTAGAAGAAAGTATTAGTATTGGGGAAAGGCAATTGTGTCAGCAAGGGAAAAGTGTAAAGTAGTATTAGTAATGTATGTTAACAAAGCAAGAATATGAGATCTGGGAGGATGGAGGTTAGATTCATGTAGATTGTATAGAGTTATAGCTGTAGGTAGAGTACCTTTTATGAAGTAGATGACTGAATATGGGCGGAATATGGTATGAACTACAAAGCTATTGTTTTCATGAGAGAGGGAAAAAGAAAAGAAAGGTAATAGTTTCAAGAGTGGATAACAGACAGAAAACAGAACAAAGGTATTAGAAATTAAGAGTTAGACACTTTGTGGATCAAAGAATGGGAGGTGGGGGGTGGAATATAGGAGAGACAGTAGATGATAGTGGATATCAAGATGCAGGGGAAGGGGGATAGTGTAGGTAGCCTAAATCAGTTCACACAGAAATGAGGCAGTGGAGGATGGGAAAACCCAGCAAATGTGAGGTGTTCCCTGTAGCACCTATTGTGTACTTGAATTAAAATAAAATAAGTGGAAAATGAGGGACAAGAGGGAAAGAGAAAACCGAAAAAAAAACATTAATTATAATAAAGAAAAAAAGAAAGACAAGAAGAAAGGAAGAAAGAGAAAGAGGATAGGCAAACGGTGGAGAACAGATAGGGGGAAGAGAGATACAGGTATACACGTGTCACAATTGCAACACTATCTAAAACAACAACCAAAAAAAACCCCTAAATAACTGTATAAAAAAAAAAAAAAGGACTTTGGGGGACACGCTAGGAGAAAAGACTAGGGGATAATGCAATATTAGCAATCAGGGCATCAAAAAGAGTAAAAAATAAGATAAAGTGAAAATAAAAACAAAACAATATGAACCAATAAAGATAAAACACAAACGTTAAGGTCCAGGGCACTCAAGGACCCCAGGTAGACCCCAGGGCGTGATGGATTCAGGGGTGGAAAGTCTGAGACACTGAAGACTCAAGAGGTGTGAGTCTGGGGTGTGGACCGCCAGAGTCTAGGGGACCCAGACCTGGCAACCTGAAATCTAGTCCACGGAAAGCTTAGGAGCCCCGCAGTGCAACACAGCCCTCAGGGATCCCCGTAGCTGGGTGCCAGCCCGGTGGGGGAAGCCAGATCCGCGAATTCTATATTGAATGTCTGATCCCTGAAATTCACCTAACTCCTCAGGGTATCAGCCTTTGGACAGCTCCCTCCCTGTGCTCCCACGCAACAGCCACTTGAGGGCGCCTCTACACCACGGCCAGTTCAATGACCCAGATCCCAAGCCCCGCTGGGTGGGGTGGGCTTCACCTGGAAACGCCGAAAACAGACTCTAAGATCTGAAATCCCAAACTTCGCAAAATATTCCCCAATCAGCTTCCAGACGTGTCCTCCTCCCTCACTGCACCCTACAACAGTCTCCCAATTGTGTCCTCTTATTGCCCAAAATCCAATTCCGTTGCAGATCGGCAGCCGGACCTGTGGGGATGGGGCTCCAGGCGGAAGCGCTACCCCCCCCTGTCCGGCGACGAAAACGTCCCCCGCTTCACAAGAAAACACTGTCTGTCTCCCCAAATCAATCTGCAAAGGAGTCTTGTCCCAACAATCCCTCACCAGCCAGCCCAGTATCCGCGAATTTCTCAGCACCGCAAAGCCTCCAGAAAAAGGAAAAAAAAAACAAAAACCCTGGCCTCCGTGGCTCCGGAGCTGCAGGAGCGCCTGCTACCGCGGCTCCGCCCACCCAAGGAGGGAACTTCCCGCGCCCAGCTGGGACCTCCGTTTATATATTATAGAGTATCCTCTCTGTTACCTTCCCACCGAATTGACGTCCAGACACCTTCCAACCAGCAAAAATCCCTGAAACAGCGCGGTCCCAAAGAGCCTTCAACGCTGCCCAGCCGCCCCCTGCAGAGACACTACCAGGCAAGCTCACGCAGCCACCATCTTGCCTCTCTCCCCCAGCATAGGTCTTAATCCTCTTACTTAAGTCCATTATAAATGGAGGAATGAATGAAAAGTTGCAGATACAGAAAAAAGCGACAGAGACAGAGAGGAATCCAGAAGCTGAAAACAGCAGATCAGAGAAGCTAAGGGGAAGCCATGTTAGCCAGAAGGTAAAAGCAACTAGGCCCAAAGGAGAGGCTGGAGACAAGCAGACACTGCCATATTCCTGATCACCCATAGCTGCAGTTCAGGGAGAAGGCCTCTCCTATGATGCCTTGATTTGAACACTTTCATGGCCTTAGAATTGTGAGCTTATAATTTAATAAATCCCCATTGTAAAAGCAAACCCATTTCTGATATATTGCTCCCAGCAGCTTAAACCACCATCCTTAAGCAATAATCAGAGACATGGAACAACATCTGTGTTATTTACTATAGCAGAAAATTTATAAACAACCTAAGGGTCAACAATAGGGGGAAGGGTTAAATTAAAACTTATCTATGTAATAGAATAAAATATACCATTAAAATTATATGTTTAAGCAAGAATAGCCAGAAAACTTCTGAAAAAAACTTATAAGGGTGATTAGTCCTAACAAACAGTGAAACAAAATATAAACTTAGGGCAATGAAATTGATGTGGAACAAATGTTTTACTGGTTAGGGCAATGGAAATTGACAGAAGGTTCAGAAATAAAAACCCCAAAACATGTGGGAATTTATTATACTTTAAAGTGGCATTTCTGATCAGGGGGAAAGAGGTATTTATTATTCAATAAGCAGTATTGGGGCACATAGTTAGCCACTTGGAAAAAATAATTGGATTGCTACCTTACATCTTCCCTCAAATTAACTCCATATCAAGTATTTAAAAACAAAAAACATGAATGCATCTTAAAAACATGGAGGAGTTAAAAACAAGAAAAAAACCCAAAAGACTGGAAGGCCTTCTCATGTATGACACAGAAACCAGAAAATCACAGCCCAAAGGAAAGATGCAGAGGGACTTGGAAGAGACGCTCTCCCTAGTATAAGCTGACACAGTATTCCCCTGTGCCTGCAAACAACAGCTGCGTCTTCACAAGTCTCCACCAACGTGTCAGCTCAAAGCATCCAGGTCCTGGAAATTTACATATCATGAGCCTCCTTTGGGAGATGAGAAGAGTTTTTAGATAAATTTATTTTAAAAACACAAGGCTCTCACAGGACCCCAAAGCACAAGCTCACAGCTTCTAACTAGGTTAGCTAAACAGGGACACTCCTTGGAGGGAACTGCTAGCATGGGCTCTATTTTAGGCATTTCTACACTGGCGATCATGACTTATACTGGATGGAGTGGCTATGTAGGGACATTTATTTTTGCTAAGATATTTGCTGGGTATTTTTATAAATTACTTTAAATTTGTAAAGAAAAAATAATTTCTGTAGGAGCCTTTAGGAGAGGGTGGGAAGGAAGGCAGTCATCACAACACTATTGAATTTATGTTGCAATGACACCTTGAATGCAATCTCTTCAGAGTGAAGAGTTGAAGATCCAGAGCAGAGAAAGCAGCATAAATTTAGCATGAAAAGAATATTGTCAGATCCTGCCTCTGCTGGTTTTCCCATAACTTTCGCTTTCCCAAATGGACAGGATTATGTAAAGAAGTTCTCATGGTTAATGACCCCTTCTGTTTGGGAAGCAATGGGGTGTTTAGATCATGGATGCATTCAGACCTGGGGATTCTGTTTTCAGTCAGCTTGACTGAGACAGTTTCCTAGGAACCCCAGACCATTGTCTCCAGGTATCGTCACTTTCACCCCTGCTTTCTTGAAAGTGTCAGCCTTAGCAGCTTTTGGCATCCACAGTGACTTACCTGTTGTTGGTTGGGGTCTCATGGAGATGTGCTACAGCCCTAATTCTATATTAAAATCGCCTGGGGATGTTTGAAAAAAAAGTCCATGCTTTGGCTCTACATCCAATTAAACAAGTCTGAGGGTGGAACCCAAGTGTGGATATTTTTACTTAATATTCTAGATGATTCTTATGGACAGTCTGCTTTCAAAGTCACTATGGTATTTCAGTGTGCTTAAACTTTCACTTATAAATGAATTACCTGGGAGATTTTTTTAAACTGCAGATAGGTGGGGCCTGAGCTTTTGTTAAACTGCAGATAGGTGGGGCCTGAGCTTTTGTTAAACTGCAGATAGGTGGGGCCTGAGCTTTTGCATTTCTTACCGGCTCTCAGGTACTATTGCTGCTGGTGGTGTCATACTTTGAATAGCTAGATGGAGAGTAAAGCATACTGGGCTAGTTGCTGGGAACCTGTGGGTAAATTGTCAATAACTGAAATCTTAGGTAATTGGCATCACCTCTCTGGGCTACAGTTTCTGCATTTATACAAAATGTGAATTGGACCAAGGCAACCCTAAGGCCCTTCAAGCTCAGCCTTTCTATGATTTCATGACTGTCCCACCGCAGTATGCTGGAGACAGTTAGTACTGTTCACAAGAACCTGTTGTTAAATTTTCTGGAATGTTGTGAGCCTTTTGTCAACACACAGCCATTATTAAAAATTAAGTTATATAAACTTAAAATTAAATAAAGTATATTTTTAAAAAGGTAACAGGGCCCCACCCCAATAAGGATGGCAGAGTATGAGACATTTCAGGGTTCCATCCCCCCAGAGAAGCTTTGACAAACTAGCAAGAATTGACAGGAAATAATTTTCAAAAGCTCAAGAAAATAGTTAAAGAACTTCAGTAACAGGGTGAGAGCTGAATTAAGAAAAAGTTTACTTAAAAGCAGTAGGATCTTGTGGTGCTTTGGCTTACTGCTCTACCACCCCTCACCAGGAACAATTAACTGAAAAAGAGTACTGTATATTTTATTCTTATTTGGAAATAGTATACTATATGTCCTTCGTATCAGTAAAGTTTAGAATAAACATTTATAAAATGTGTATATATATGCATACATACACTCTCACACACACACACACACATCTTTCCTGCCAGAAAACATTTACCAGCATAGCACTATATGTGAGGACCCCAGTTTTCTGAATGTCTTCCAAAATTGCTTCCCAGGTGACAATAACTTTGAACTCACAATTAGAGACAAAGTTTTGAGAGGCAAAAATCTCTGAGCATGGGAGTCGGCTCCCAACTTGACACCAGTTTCTCAAGGATTGATGCCAGAGCCTTTGTGATGAGCAGCCAAAGGGAGGAGAAAGTACTGGACTCTGGTATCTTTGAGGCTCAAATAAAAAGGGTCTCTCCAGAGGAAACTGCTATTGAATTTGGTCACAAAACATTGTCTAATTTGTTGTAGAAATCAAAGGCAAGAAGACTGAGAGCCACCTTTCGATAATTATCCTTCTGGTAAGGAATCTTACAAACTTCCTTTCCACTGTTCTTGAAGATGGTCTCATATTGGGCCTAGAGGTCTCTGATGCTATAACCTTCATCTTTCATCTGAACAGTGGCATCTGAGGCATTCATATGTCCATCAACAAACACTCTCTGAGTAACTTCATGGTGCCAGGCCTTTGGGGAGTTCTATCTATTATTTAGAATAAGTAAAAGACACAGTCCTTGCTCCCAACAAGTTAGTTTGGGAGATGTACAGATAAAAAGAAATTCCAGATTCTGGCCACTCTAACCTACCTTGTCCAAAACAGACAAAGCAGCTTGCCTATTGACAAATCCATACTCTCTGTTTACAACATCTAGTAATGCTTGAGATATACATCTGTAAGTCCTCACTGGGTACCATCTTACTTACCATTACTGCTTCATATAGGCTTGTGTCCAAAGTTTTGAGGGTTCCCAGAAAGCTCAGTTCTTAGAAAGCCATGTGCCATGATGTAGTATTCCTTTGGTGACTTATTCCCATTACTGACTGAATGAACCAGAATGGGGAATCCAACCAATCTTGCTAAAAGCATCCATGCTTATAGCATAGAATTGAAGAAGCAAAATAAACTTAGAAGTTGTCAGAAAATATTTCTTGTATCCCAATAGGTTGTAGGAATCATGGGGAAAAGTCATCTACAAACTAATGTTTATAGAGGGTTGAGCTCAGAAAGCTTAAGGTCAAAGACAGGTTCTACACCAACCTGTAGTCAATAATTCTTCAATGCATCAGATTTTTCACTGAAGCTCACATTTATTTTCAAAAATTAGAAGGTTGTTGATAGGTGCGGTGATCATTAGAAAGGAAGACAATATTTAATAAAATATAACTTTTTACTTTAGGACATTGAAAGATAATTTGTGGTATCAGGTTCTAGGTCCCCATATGACTCATACCTGTTTTTAGGTCATCTGGCTTCATCAGTAAAGCCATGTACATAACTTATTATTCTTACAGAGTATCCTTAAAGGATCATAATCATCACAAATAAATTCCAGGAGCATCTTCCAGTTCAAGGTGGAAGTATCAAAACATCTGTCTTACTCACCATTTTCTCAATATTAAGTCAGAAATGGAGAATGGGTTGCCACTATCACCTTTTATTTTTTATTTTTTATAAGTTAAAACAAAAATTTCTCTCCCCTTCCTCCCCCCAGAGGTGAGCTCTCTGTGTCCATTCATTGCGTGTTCTTCTGTGACCCCTTCTATCCTTATCAGCGGCACTTGGAATCTGTGTTTTTGTTGCGTCATCTTGTGTCAGTTCTCCATGTGTGCGGCACCATTCTTGAGCAGGCTGCACTTTCTTTCACACTGGGCAGCTCTCCTTACAGGGCATACTCCTTGCCCGTGGGGCTCCCCTACACGGGGGACACCCTTGCGTGGCACGGCACTCCTTTCGCGCATCAGCACTGCGCATGGGCCAGTTCCACACAGGGCAAGGAGGCCCAGGGTTTGAACTGCAGACCTCCCATGTGGTAGGCGGACCCCCTATCCATTGGGCCAAGTCCACTTTCCTCACCTTTTAGATTTAATGTAGGTTCTGAAATGTTAGCTAATGCTATTAGATAAAAAATATTAATATAAATATGTTCATATTCATGGATATATACATATTGTAAAGAAAGGAAAAAATATAATTATTTGCATGTTATGAGCATGTATACCTAAATTACTAATGGAGTCTATTGAAACAGTAAGGAAACATAAGGTAAGTTGGCAAATCAAAAGTAAATCTATTTCTTGTATCTGGATTTTGTCAAGTTAGAAAATGTAATAGAGAGAAAACTTAAATATCAAAGAATAAATTTAACAAGAGGTGGGCTTCTTTGATTTCCTTGAAGAGCGTTGTGTAGTTTTCTGGTATAAGTCTTTTACATCTTTAGTTAAATTTATTCCTAGGTATTTGGTTTTTAAATTTACTATTGTAAATGGTGTTTTGTTTCTTGAGGGAAATGGTGAAGATAAATGAGTTTATATGACTAAGAGTCTTCAAAACAGAGTCCAGAGGTTATCAAAGGGGTTAAGCTTACGCAGGCCTCAGCAGGATCCCAGAGACAGCCAGAGTGGATACAATCCCAGGTGCTGGTTCTCCTGGGAGCTACAGAGACACACAGGTTCTACAGTCATGGCAGTTGGCTCTGGAGTTCAGTGCCTTGTCAGTGGGCCCTACCTGGGAGTTTGTGTTCCTGAGTGTGATGGAGTTGAACTCAGGTGTGAAATTTCTACACATGCCCCTTTTATCACTTTAACTACTGTGGTTGGTGCTGGGGTTGGTGTATACCCAGGAGACTTCAATCTCTGGACTGGTCATGTGCCAGCTGGACCCTGAGCCTCAGCAGAGTTGCAGCTCCTACTCTCCAGTTTGTTGGACATGCAAAAGTTGGCTAACAGGGAGGCGAAGATGGTCAACCACCACACCAGGGAACCAAGAGTGACTCCAACTCCAAGCAGGAGAATCACATTCATCAACCATGGATCTAAACCCCCTCTCAATATAGAAGTGGAGAGGACATCACCAACCCAGGGTCCACTGGTTGGAGGAATAAAATATGGATTAGAGTGAACTTACTGGTATTCTACTATAGGACTATTGTGACTAATAATGGAAGAAACTGTAGCATTGATCTGGAGAAAGAGGCCAAGGTAGTTGCTGAGGGCATGGAGAAGGAAGTAGAGATGAGATGTATGGGTATTTTTGAGACTTGGAGTTGTCCTAAATGATATTGCAGGGACAAATGCTGGACTCTATATATCCTACCTACCATAACCCACTGAATGTACTGGGGGAGAGTGTAAACTACAATGTAAACTATAATCCATACAGTTCAGCAGTGCTCCAAAATGTATTCACCAAATGCAATGAATGTGCCACAATGATGAGGGAGGTTGTTGATATGGAAGGAGTGGAGGTGTGGGGTGTGGAGTATGTGGGAGCCTCTTATGTTTTTTAATGTAACATTTTTTACAATCTATGTATCTTTTTTTTAAAAAAAAGACAATTTAATAAAAAAATAAACAAATAAATAGAAAAGAAATATGCAGGTCCAGTACGAAAAAAGATAACATGATAGTAAGCAAGATGGTTTTATTAAAGGTGAGTTGAGATTATATCCAACCAAAATTTCAACATACTCCTAATCAAAATCCTAATGTGATGTGTTTTTTTACAGACTTACAATATAATTCTGAAAGAGCCAAATACATGGTAAAATCTAGGAAGTATAGTTTAAAGAGAAAGCTGTCCTACTAGATATGAAACTGTCTTAAAAATTCATAATATTCAAAATCATGTGACACAAGTAGAGAAAAAGAAAAATCAATGGAATAGAATGGGAAGTTCACAAATAAATTCAAATTTATGTGGCAATATAGTATATGATAAAGTTAATATACAAAAACATTGGGGAAAATATGGACACTTTCAAAAATTTTTAGCAGGTAATTAGTTTGTCATTTGGAACACAATTTCAGTCCACATCTAGGTGATTGCACAAAATAAATACAAGAAGGAATAAAAATCTAATTATAAAACATCAAAGCATAAGAATGGCAAAAGAAGCCTGGAATACTCAGCAATTTCTTTAGTAGTTATTTTCTCTGAGAATAGGTGGGAAAATATACTAATATATAGTTAGTGTTTATAATTGAAGAATTCAAAACATCCTATCCTAAATGTACATCTCTTGCTGATTGCTAAATTGTAATATACTTATGCAATGGACTATTCCTCAGCCATTGGGAGCTATTGTGTATACTGTATTCATTTACAGGAAAAGATACTCATTACCTATTGTTAAAAGTACAGTAAGTATTATGTTACATTATTTATAAACAATTTTTATATGTTTATAAAACAGGAGGAAGGTATCCATAGAAATAAAGATAAAACTAGTCAATTAGGGAGTGGGTATAGCTCAGTGGTTGAGTGCCTGTTTCCCATGTTTGAGGTTCCTGGTTCAATCTCCTGTACCTCCTAAAAACAAAAAGAAGTAGTGATTTAAAACAGAAAAATGCTATAATGGACTTTGAAATTGTAAATATAACTAATCTATCTTTGAAAGAAAAACAATAAAATATACAATAATGTAATAATATAGATAGGCCCTTAGTCTTTTCTTATTAAGAAAAAAGACCTCTTGGGGAGCAGATGTAACTCAGAAGTTGAGTGCCTGCCATGTATGAGGTCCTGGGTTCAATCCTGGGTATCTCTTCCCACACTGACATCTTCTTTTATTAATGTGGTACTGTCATTGCATCTGATGAGTACATTTTGGAGCATTGCTACACAGCAAGGATTATATTTTACGTTGTAGTTTACACATTCTCACATTCCATTCAGTAGGATATAGCAGGATATATAATGTCCTACATCTGACCCTGCATTATCATTGAGGACAACGCCAACTCCCGAAAAAGCCCCAATATCATACCCATTTTCCACCTGCCTGCATTCAGCAACTCCCATGGTCATTGTCTCCACATCAGTGATGTCATTTCTTCCATTGCTAGAGTCACAATGATTCTATAGTAGAATACCAGTAAGTCCACTCTAACCCATATCTTATTCCTCCATCCCGAGGACCCTGGGTTGGTGATGTCCACTCTACCTCTAATTCGAGAGGGGGATAATGGAACACTGAAGATGGCGTCAGAGTAAGAGCACCTATATCATTGCTCCTACAAGAAAACGGCTGAGTGGGAACAAAATTCTCCTTGAGTGAGCTCTTTTGGGAATCCACAAAGCCGGAGGCTGCAGGACACGGACCTGGAGAGAGCAAGACAAGAGTGATAGCTCAAGGTAAAACCACCAGTTTCTGCCCATTCCCCAGGGCAAGAAGCTGTGGCTTTCCCAGAACCTCCATGGTCAAAAACTGAGAGTGGGAGGGTTCTGGTGAAGGGTGGAGAGGGGTCCTACGAGTGCAGGTTCAATTGTCTGAACCCCCCTTTTTGAGCTTTGAGGAGCATACCAGTTGGCTTGAGAAGAAACCAGGAAGAGGGGAGAGGTGAATCTTGGAGACAGCCTGATTTACCTGACCTCTGTGGGTTATGTCTGAGAAGGTGGAGCCGGGCAATTAACTAATCCTGTGCAACACACCTAAGGGCAGAGGCAGTAGAAAGTGCTTGGTAGGCTTCCAAGAGCATATTTAGGGTTCCCGACAAGGCCTATGTGCTCTCTCTCAAAGAGACTGAGAGTCATTATTTTCCATGGTGATTTGGTTCACCAGGGCCCCATTTGAATTTTGGAGGGAAGTTCTCATATGGGCTTCCTTCTGCCCTGGGAGAGAGGGAAGTGAGAAAGGGAGAAAGGGGAAAAGGCAGATTCCTAATCTGACCCACTGGTATATTAGCTGATACTTTGAGACAGGGAAAACGTGGATAATATCCTTGAATCACCTTCCCTTGGGTCTCTTATTTTCCCCTAAATAAGAGCTTAAGATAGGGAAGACTGGTTTTTTAATTGTTTGGTTGACTCTTTGCTTGAGGGCTTGTATTTTATTTTTCTTGTTATCTTGTCTTTCCTACCTATTTATCCCCCCCCCCATGCTTTATTTTTCTTTCTTTCTTTTCCTTTTTTTTCAATTAGGTGCTACCAGCTTGTTTACTGTTTGCTATTTTTCCTTATCCTCAAACTCCTCTTTTCTGTGTGAACTATTTTGGCTACCAAAGCTATCTTTTTTCCTTCCGTACATCTTTCTACATTCCACCTTCAGTTGTTGCTCTTACATTCCCTTTCTTTGTTTAGCCCCCAATTTTCTGGCTTTTTCTTTCCAATACTTCTATTCTGTTTTCTATCTTTTATTAACTCTTTATCTTATTGTCCTTTCTTTTCTCTTTCCCTCTCTTCTGATCATGCTAGCCTTTTAATTCTACTATATTCTTCTCCATATTCAGTTTCCCATTTCATTGTAGATATTTCATTTTCTCATTCCTATAACTATATACTACTTACATGAGTTTAATATTTATTCTCCTAGGTCCTATATGGTTCTTCTGATAACATTTACTTCCACTACTACTATTATACTTTTTCTTTTCTTACCTCTTTTGGTTTCCCTGGCCCTAATATTTTTCCTTCAAGGGAACTTAGACAACAACAAGGCAACAGAATTAGAAGAACGAAGTGTCGAAGAGAAAAATTAACAAACACAAAAAAAACAGCGCCAAAAAACCCCCAAGACTAGAGGGGGAAGCTAATCAACTGAATGAACCCACCAAGGTAAAATGATGACTAGACAGCAACAAAAAGTACAAACCAAACCAATAATCAGGAAGACATGGCACAGTCTAATGAACAAATTAAAAACCAGGAAGAGGAGTGAAACATTGAACAATTAATCAAAGCTCTCCAATCAAATATCATGGACCAACTCAATGAAGTAAAGGAAGAGATTAAGGATATTCAGAAAACACTTGGAGAGCATACTGAAGAAACTGTAAACATATACAAAAAGATAATCCCAGAGACAGCCAAAGTAGATACAATCCCAGGTATTGGTGCTCTTGAGGGCTATGGAGACACACAGGTTCTACGGCCATGACAGATGGCTCTGGAGTTCAGTGCTTTGCCAGTGGGTCCTACTTTGGAATTTATGCTCCTGGATGTGATGGAGTTGGACTCAGATGTGACTTCTCTACACATGCCTCTTCTATCACTTTTACTGAAACTGTGATTGGTGCTGGGGTGTGTGTATGCTCAGGAAACTTGAATCTCTGGACTGGCCATGTGCCAGCTGGGCCCTGAGCCTCAGCTGAGTTGCAGAACCTACTCTCCAGTTCATTGGACTTGCCCAGGTCAGCTAACAGGGTGAGAATGGTCAACCACCACACCTGGGAGCCAAGAGTGCCTACAACTGCAAGGAGGAGAATCACATCCATAAGCCATGTGGGATTTAAGCCCCCTCTCAATAGAGGTGGAGTGGACATTGCCATCCCAGGTCCCACCAGATGGAGGAATATAATATGGATTGGAGTGGACTTGCTGGTATTCTACTATAAAACTGATGTGACTCTAGCAATGAAAGTAATTGTATCATTGATGTGGAGATGGTGACCGCGGGAATTGCTGAGGGAAGGGAGAGGGAGGAAGAGGTGTGATATGGGGCATTTTTGGGATTTGGAGTTGTCCTGAATGATATTGTAGTGACAGGTGCAGGACTGGGGGAAAATGTGAACTACAATGTAAGCTATGGTCCATGCAGTATGGCAGTGCTCCAGGGTGTGTTCACCAAATGCAATGAATGTGCCTCACTGATGAAAGGGGATGTAGATGTGGGAGGTACAGGGGTGGGGTGGGAAGTGGGGTATATGGTAACTTCTTATGTTTTTATTGTAACATTTTGTGTGATCTAGTTATCTTTTTAAAAAAGACAATAATAAAAATAAAATAAATGGAACACAAATAAACAAATAAATGAATAAATACATTGAGAGGGGGCTTAGAGCCCATCGTCCCATGGCTGATGGATGGGATTCTTCTACTTGCAGCTGTAGACTCTCTCAGTTCCCTGGTGTGGTGGTTGACCATCCTCACCCCTGTTAGCTGACTTCTTTTTAAGGGAGGAAAGGGGTGATATATGGTTAATGCAATACTCTTAAAATTTTATTTGTGTGATTATATAGTATGTATTATGAATAGTATATATAGTCTCTTTTTCTTATCTTAATTTTCTAAGATTTTAGTAACCAAGCACTGCAAAGGTCACATTATCTTTTCCCTACTTACTTTCTTGGGAACAGAACTTGATTGTGTTTGGGTCTAATTGGCTTAGACTAGGCCCAGGAAAGGAACCATGTGTTGGTTTACGCCAGACATAACAATTTTGCTTTCCATTTTCCCAACACCTCTTGCATATGACCCATTTCTAATCAGAAAATTAAAGGAGAAGTCTTCTGAGGCATGTATGTCTGGGAAAGCTTTGCTTTTGTGATGAAATGGACAGCTGTGACTGTCTCCATCCCTTCCCTCTCCTGTCTGGAATGTGGATACTATACTTGGAGCTGTCAGAAGTCTTATAGCAAATTTAGGGAAAAGTCCAAGCATATCACTTCTGGCTTGAAAGCTCTGAGCCTCTGAGCAACCACCTACTTTCAGATTTTTGTTATGTAAGAAAAGAAGTCTCTCTTTGTTTAACATGAGTTTATACTACTTGCAGCAAAAAAGCAGCCCAAGTGATTTAAATATGCATTAAAAACATTTGAAAGAAAGTTTTTAAAAAACATTTTTAAAAGTGTAAGGCAGAAATAAAAGGACTAGTAGTAAGTATATCTCCTATCTGTATTTTAAAAGGATAAACCTAATGCTTTTGTAATAGAGACTTAACAAAACTTATTTAAAACATATGAGTCTGGAATACAACATTGATCTCAGGAGACCAGGTAACTCTGATATTGGTGTGCTATGCCATCTTGGGAAAACATCTATTCTGCCTGGAGTGTAGTCTCTCAATGTGTATAAGGAAAAAATGAATCTGATGACTGCTAAGGTCCCTAGTTCATAGCTCTGGCTTTCTGTAGTGTTTACCTCTGAACCTGACTTTCCCTTTTCTAAGGACAATGACTGACTGAAAATATACTCTGTGCAGAGAAACTGCTCAGGAGTGGGAAACAAATACTTTACTTTCAATAACTTAAGACAGAGTACATAGTACATAGGGAACGTGGCAATCAAGGATCCCTTTCCAATTTTCTTTGCGGTATCAGAATTCCATTTGATGTGACTCTCTTCTGATCCAACCACATGTGTTAGGAGTGGGGACAGGAAGAGAGCTTGGGATCAAATTCACATTTTGCATATTGGAAAATTAGAGGAATCAGGGGTTTTCTAGGTCATTTTCTTATGGGATCAAATTCTGTTTTCTGATTTGCTTTTGTTATGAAACTTCAAGTCCAGTTGAATTTATTTAACATCAAGTACTTACCCTGCCAAGCTCTATTCTAGTTGGTGGTCATGAAGAAAGAAGGAAAGAGGGTGGGAGGCATGGCAAGACAAGGCTACAGGCTCCTTGCCTTAGAGGAGCTTATAGTCTAAAATGGAGGGAGTAACTGTTGTTCAGGTGCTAAGTGCTGTCCCAGAGAGGTGTACAAAGTACCACAAAGCCTAGAAAGTACAAGCAACCACATCTTCAGGGGAGAATGGGGATGGCTTTAGAGGACAGATGAATTTGGCAGGAAGACAGGGGATGGTTGGGAGGACAAAGAAATTCAGGGAGAAGAAAAGGTAAAAGCAAAGCCAGCATGAATTTCTGGTGGGTCTGGCAAAGCAATGTAGTAGGTGAGAAGACAGGCTTGAGGCCAAACTTCCCCTCTTACAATGAGCCTAAGCTTTTTTATCCATAACATGGGAATAATGATGGTACGTACTCGTAAGCTTTGAATGCATGCAAAAGGCTTCAAACAGTGCCAGGCATGTAATAGCAGAAGGGAATTAAAGAAAGCATCTCTGACATCTGGGAGCTAACTTGGGACAGCAGCTATGCCTTGGTGTTCCTATGAGCTGGCCTGGTGTTTTCCAGAACATCAGTATCAGACGAGTCTCCTCTGTTACCATGATGGATCAAGACTGAAACAAGACCACTCCATGGGATGTGGGATAGGTGGGAAGCTCTTATATTTTTTAATGTAACATTTTTTGTGATCTATCTTTTTTAAAAAAAGACAATTTAATAAAAAATAAATAAAATAAAAGCAATTTCAGACCTGGACAAAAAAGAATGACTCTCAGACAAATCAAATGGAGGATGCCCTGCAGGTGTACTGAACTGTAGAGGACTCCTGACTCATATTTCCCCTCCTTATTGTGATGAAAATGTTTATCCTTTATCTGTCCATTTGTGCATTGGAAACAGATTAATTGTTTTGTAAGTTTCAGAGGTCTATAGCAGACAGGACTTTGCCCCAAGACAAACTTTATTTCTTTAAATTAACTGTGATATGATTTAATACTTGCATTGTTACTGATTTAAGTTTTTTTTGAATACTGTAATGTCTTTTTGGAATTCAAAGGGTAGAGTGTAGCAGTTTGATATGGTTATGAATTCCAAAAATAGATATTGGCTTATGTTTGTAATCTGGTCTGTACCTGGGCATGATTAAATTATGATTAGGGTTTTGATAAGGTTTGATTAGGGCACTGAGTCCCACCCACCAAGGGGACTCAAGGGATGGCAATGGACAGAGTTGAGGGTTTTTGTTGTTTTTAAAGATTTATTTATTTCTGTCCTCTTCTCCTCCCCCCCACCCGGGTTGTCTGTTCTCTGTGTCTATTTGCTGCGTCTTCTTTGTCTGCCTCTGTTGTTGTCAGCGGCATGGGAATTTGTGTTTCTTTTTGCTGCGTCATCTTGTTGTGTCAGCTCTCTGTGTGTGCGGCACCATTCCTGGGTAGGCTGCACTTTCTTTCGCACTGGGCAGCTCTCCTTACAGGGCGCACTCCTTGTGCGTGGGGCTCCCCTATGTGGGGGACACTCCTTGCGTGCATCAGCACTGCACATAAGCCAGCTCCACACGGGTCAAGGAGGCCCGGGGTTTGAACCGCGAACCTCCCATGTGGTAGACGGACACCCTAACCACTGGACCAAGTCCGCCACCTGAGTTGAGGGTTTTTGAAGTTGGAGTTTTAAAGTTGGAATTTGATGCCTTAACCTGGAGCCCCGGGAAGTATGCTCACAGAAGAATGAGAAGCAAACCCCAGGAAGCCTGAACCTGCACAGACGTCAGGAGCCATCTTGCTCCAACACTTGAAAATAGATTTTGGTGAGGGAAGTAACTTATGCTTTATTGCCTGGTATCTGAAAGCTCCTGCCCCAAATAAATACCCTTATAAAAAAAAAAAGATCGTGCCATAGTTATGTCTAAACATACACGAATATTGTCTAAATCAAGTAGTAACAAACAACCTCCTCTTGTGGCTAGTATGAGTAACTGTTATTTCTTCATCAATTATAGCTTTAGCCTTACCCTAGTCTGTCGTCCCTACAGATAAGATTTATTAAGCTACCCAGTCATAGAATTATTTGTACTTTCTGACAGCATCCCATCCAGAGTGACCTCCTATTTCCTTAAACCTTCCCCTAAATCTCCCAAATAAAGCCTAAATTCTATAATTCCTTTCCAATATCCTTTTACTAAGACATTCCAACGGAGACACAGAAAGATTTCATGATTCACCAGAAGTCCTATGGCTGGTAAGTGGTGGTGCTGAGATTGAAATCCAGGCAACCAGACTCCAAAGTCTGTGCTTTTAACCAATATACTCTGCTTCCTTACTGGACAAAAAGGTATCAAGGGTAGTATTGTTCAACTAACTTTGTGTTTGTTTGTATCTAAAAACATAGAATGAACATTGACTATGAGGAAAATTGCTCACTGAGTATTTTTAATTGGCCATATAAGTAGGCCACAAAAATGAAAATTATGTAGAGCATATAATTTGACCACAGCTCAATAACATTAGATATTAAAAAAACAAAATAGTAGTAAAATTATTTTTGAAATTAAAAAGCTATCTTTTAAATAACTTGGGAGAAAAAGAGAGAGCAAAGATAAAATTACAAATGATTTTCTATGTGGAAAGAGGGAAATAAGTTATAAACAGATATTGATGAAATATAAGATCCAACCTGTCTCTCCCTACTACTTAAGCCAAGTGGGGATTGGGAGACAAAGCCAAGGACTGGTTTTCTGAATGAGCCAATTAAATGGATAAATCTTCAATAAGTCTGGTAAAAGTTGGGGGAGGGGACAAAACACAACATTAGGAATGAATAGGGTGTATAAGAAGAGACTCAGAGGAGATGAAAAATAAGGGCGCACAATTTGTAACTTTATATACCAAGAAATTTGAAAATGTAAATAAGATGAACTTCTTTTTCCTTAGGCAAATATAAATTACTGAAAACTCATGAAAAGTCAAACAATTACTCCGATAGTCATCAGTAAATCTGAAAAGATAATCAAGGATCTAGCCTTTTAGAAGCTATCAGGCCACGATGGTATTATGGGCTCATTCTGTTAAAATGTCAATGAACAGATAGTTCTCTTGATAGCTTAAATATTCCAGAGTGTAGGAAAAGCCAGAATGTTTTATGAATCATTCCATAAATTTAGCATAAACTTGTATGAAAACTGAATAAGAACTCCACATTCTCCTAGAAAGAAAATAATTTTATTTATTAACATAGATGCAAAAACTAAAACAAAACATTCCAATCCAGCAGTGTATTTGTTTTTTTTTTAAGTTTTTTTCTCTTTATTTATTTTTTTAATGTTACATTAAGAAAATATGAGGTCCCCACATACCCCCCACCCTCCTCACCCCACACCTCCCCTCATAACAACAACCTCCTCCATCATCATGAGACATTCATTGCATTTGGTGAATACATCTCTGAGCACCACTGCACCTCATGGTCAATGGTCCACACCATAGCCCACCCTCTCCCACAGTCCACCCAGTGGGCCATGGGGGGACATACAATGTCCGGTATCTGTCCCTGCAGCACCGCCCAGGACAACTCCAATCCCCAAAAATGCCCCCACATCACATCTCTTCCTCCCACTCCCTACCCCCAGCAGCCACCATGGCCACTTTCTCCACACCAATGCCACATTTTCTTCGATTACTAATCACAATAGTTCATGAATAGAATATCAGTAAGTCCACTCTAATCCATTCTCTATTCTTCCATCCTGTGGACCCTAGAATGGCCGTGTCCACTCACATCTATATCAAGAGGGGGCTTAGATTCCACATGGATGCTGGATGCAATTCTCCTGCTTTCAGTTGTAGGCACTCTTGGCTCCTGGTGTGGTGGTTGACCTTCTTCACCTCCACGTTAGCTGAGTGGGGTAAGTCCAATAAACCAGCATGTAGGAGCTGCAAGTCTGTTGAGGCCCAGGGCCTGGCTATCACATGGTCAGTCCAGAGATTCAGGTCCCCTGGGTATACATTAAACCCCAGTACCAACTACAGTTCTGGTAAAAGTAACAGGAGAGGCTTGTGGACAAAGATCACATCTGAGTCCAGCTCCATCACATAGAAACACTAACTCCAAAGTAGGGTCAACTGACATGGCACTGAACTCCATCTTTAGCAGTGTATTTCTAAAAAATAACAGACATTGGTCAAATAGAATTTGTTTGGGAAAACAAATAAACTATTCAGAATTGGTGGTGAGGTAACAGGCTCTTCACCTTCATCAGATCCTTACCTCACCCTATACACAAATACTTTCCAGATGAGTTTATAATCTAAACATAAAAATACAAAACTGGGGAGAAGATGTAGCTCAGTGGTTGAGCACCTGCTTCCCATGTATGAGATCTTGGGTTCATTCCCTAGTAACTCAGAAAAAAAAAAAGGCATAAATTACTAGGAGAACATTTAGGAAGCTATTCTTGTGATTCTGAGGGAGCTAAGCAAGATAGGAGATCCAGAAGCCATGGAAGATAAGCTTTACAGATTACATAAAACCTTGAAACTACTCTATAGGAAAAGACAACAGAAACAATGTTAAGACTTCTTGCTTAGTAATAAAATCTTTGTTATTTATCTGGACTAAAGTCTTCAGGGAATTAAGTTTTTTCCCCAGTCTCCCATATCTCAGTATGGGTCACATCATTAGGTCTGGTCAATGTTGTGCTGCCTGGTTGTTTCTCGGAAACCTCCTTAAAAGATAGTTCCATCTGCTTTTTGCCTCCTTTTCATCCCATCCTCCAACCTCTAGTCTGGAATTTTGATATAGTTGTTGGAGCTCCAGCCTCCACTTTGGACCATGAGGATGATACCCAAAGCACAGGGATGCATAAGCAGCAAGGAGGCTGAATGATCAAAAAAATTTAAGGTGCTGCCTTGCCAATCTGGGCTATCTATATACTGACTTAAAAAAACAACAACAACACACATGAGAAAGAATTAATGTCTATTCTGTATAAGCCCCTTTTTTTCTCTCCAGGGGAAAAAAGTTATGGTGGAGGGCAGCTGAAACTTTTTCTAACTGATTAAAAAAAAATGGAAACATAAGCAGCAAAAAACCTAATATGTCTCATATACAATGAGAAGCCTATAAATTAATGAGAAAAAGAGGGAAAATCTAAATAAATAGATAAGGACAAAAAAATTGAACAAACAATTCAAAGAGGAAAAAACAAAAATGATCAATAAATATTATAATAGAACTAGTAATCAGGAAAATGCAAATAAAAATCATGTACATTCTCCACCAATATAATTGGCAGCATTTTATGAGATTGTGACTCCCCAGTGTTGATGAAGATGCAGGAGAAGAGAAGAAGTGTAACTCTGTGAAGCCAGTTGGAAAGCACCAATACTTAAGATGCACCTATATTTCACTTCTAGAAATGTTTCATGGAGAATACTTGAGCAGAACTGCAAAGATATATGCTTGATGTTAATTACAACCTGTTGATAATAGTAAACAATTGAAAGCAACTTAAATGTATACCAAAGTAGCCAAGTTAACTTAATAGGTCAAACCTACTAGGGAAAAAAAGCATTTAGTCCTTACAAATAATAGGCACTGGGTGGAAACATTCCCATAACATACTACTAAGTGATAAAAGCAAATTGCAGAACAATATTTACACTTTTAAAAGACCAATAAAATTGATAATCGTCCAGCAAGCCTGGTTTTTAAGAAATGGGGAAGGGAGAGGGAGAAAGCATCTATAAATAATATTTGGAATGAAGAACGGGTATAAAAACAGTCCCAGAGAAGATGAAAAATATAAATCGATAACTTTCTGTCAATAAATTTTAAAATGCAAACGAGCTGGACAATTTTCCTGGGCAAATATAAATTACTAAAATTGACTAGAGAATAAGTAGGGTTTGTTTTGTCCAAAAAATAGAATCCATGTGCACAAGTATATATTGATAATACATATCTGTAAGTTTGTGGTTTGCAAATGCAGGTTAACTCTGGGAGGCAGAAAGACCATGCTGGCCGGGAGCGAGGGGTGGCGGTTGGGTTAGGATTAGTTCTTAAATAACAATTTCTTGCATCCTATTCAACAAGCATGAATTACTTTTGTAACAAGGAAGCAAACTTTGTGGGCGAATGGCCCTGAGGGAAATCCTGAGAACAGGTAAGAGGTGATCGAAAGGATGGAGCTGGAATGAAATCTAACTGAATCAGCACTCATAATCAGATTTGCTCATGTCTTACGCTCACACTCGCCCCCTCTTCTCTCCCTGTCCTTCCTATACCGTCGACAGAAATCCTGAGATACGAGGACGTTTAATGATGGAAACCCGAGGAAGGCAGCCCCGCAAAAAGAGCAAAGTAGACACAAACTCGAGTCCCTGCCATAGTTTCGGACCCGCAGTATCAGACTTTGGGAGGGCTCCGTCCCTACCCCAGACCCCACAGGTCGCCGCACCAGATCTGCGCGAACCCTCTGGGGCTCTGGGACGCTGAGGCTGAGTTATTGAGCAAAGAGCAAGAGATGAGGGGGCGGAGTGGCGGTAACATTTTCCTGCGGCTGCAGGTAGTACTTCCCCACCCCCTCTGCCCCCTCCTACCTCTTTCCTCCCCGGCATACACACCCACATCGTCCTCTCCCGTCGCGGCTTCAGAGCCGCTTTCAGGCGCCAGCGGGCAGCTATGCCTCGCTAGCCAGCAGAATCAAAAGGGAGCTGGCGGGCTGCTGCGCAGGAGACTGCAAACCAGCAGCTAGGAACTAGGGACAGCTCTTATTTTCCTTTCATGCTTCTTTCTCTTTTTACAAATTGCCCTCTTCCTACCTCAACTTGAAGGACCAAGGAGTGATTCAAAGGAACTGACGCAGAGGTTTTATTTATGAACCTTGAAGAAGATGTGGGCAAGTCACTCAACAGGACCCGGTAGCCTCAGCTCCTGGCGCCGACTCCTCCTGGCAGTGCCTTCTGGTAGAATGCTAACCCGCAGCTGCCCATGCCCCAGACTCTTCTTTGGGCGTAATGACACCAGCTGTAGCTTGGACCTGGGTGCCCTGGCTCAGTGTGCGTCCGCACCAGGTAAGTGCACCCCAGACGTCTCCACTAGTCACCTGGGTGGGACCGCAGCTCCCATGAAGTAAGTCTACGTTGTTTAGTCACAAGATGGAATGGGGAATCGGTCGAAGAGAGCCCGCATTTATGACAAGAAATAGTGGGAGGCGGAATGAGAGACGAATTTTTAATTTTTTATGTTTGCATTGACGCGTAAGGATGAAATGCAGAGGGGACTGCATTTTTTGTAGGAAATGGTTTGGGAGTGGGGCTGGGGGATAGGTGTCTGAATTTTTGAAGGAACTGACCGGGGTGGAGGGGCGGGGGGGGGAGGTGAGCGAAGTCTGAATTTTTGCCGAAACATGTAAGGAAGGGACGGTTATTATCCTGAAAACGTGCAAGAAACTGTAAAGAATGTGAACCTGAGATTTCCGAGAAATTGTGAGAGAAACACTTACCGCTCTGGTTTCACCTGACTGCCACTCTCGCCCTTGTTGAAGATGCCTACAGTCTCTGGCAACAATGGACGCCCGCACTCAATCAAGCTCACCGGGAGTCCGCGGCGTTTAGCACCTCGGACAGATCTCGTCCCGGCTGCAAGCTGCGCGCGTTGAACGCCAGGCATTCTGGTTTCTCTGCCCCAGGCCGCTGCAGTTCTCTGCGGACGTGGCTCGGTAACACCCCCAGCTCGGCAGGAAAAGGTTCTCGAATCGCAAAAGCTAAAGGGGAGCTCAATTTCTGATCCGCTTTAAACTGCTTCCCGTGACTTCGAAAGGAAGAGGCGGGTATAAGGACGCTCCCAAGCTTCCACGCATACTACAACTGAAGCTTCCTGAGATTTGGAAGTTCTACCCACATTCCTTCGAAACCTAACATTTATCCAGAGTTTACCACGTGCCAAAGCCCTGTGCTTAAGCTCTCTACATAGGTTATTTTATTATTATAGTAAATCGCAAACTCGTGTAGTATTATCATCCCCGTTTTACGGATAAGAAAAGGGAAGCAAGAGAGTTTATACATACAGCAAATGGTATAGGTGCATTCTTAAACCCCATGCCAGGTTGCAGTGATGGGAATAAGTGCCCCAGGGGTATTCCCTCCATGAAATAGCTATGAACTGGGGATCAGAGGAACAGGGTTTGAATCCAAAGCTGAGTCACTTACAACCTTGTGTCCTAGGGCCAAATACTTAGTGTTTGTCAATTTCAGGCTTCTTATCAGTACAATTAGGATGATAATACTTCTTTTCTAGAAGTGTGTTGGGAAGAGGAGTAGTGGAAAGACTCAGCAAACTGAATTGTGGTTGGGGAGACTAGAAAGGAGGGAGGAGGTAATTGGAAAAGAAAGAGCATTGGCAATTGAACACTAGTGGCATGCTGCAAGGGGGCTGGACACACAGCAGGTCTCAATGGCAGGAATTCTGGATGAATTCAACATAATTATCCCTTAGGGTTTTTCAAGGCTTCATAGAAAATGTTCACACATTACCTCTCATTTGGTCCTTATAACAACCCTATAGGATTAGCAGAGTAGGGGTTATTTTACTCGTTTGGCAAAACAATGCTCAAAGAAGAATAACTTGCCCAAAGATAGTCAGGTGCCAAGTAACAGAGCTGTAATTAGAATCTAAGTCTCCTGCCTCTGTATCTTGTAAATCTTTCCACCATGGACTGGCAAACCTTTATGAACTTACTTGTGGAAAAATTACAGAACTTAATTATGTCTGGACAAGTACTGTAAATATTAGGTTGAACCATATGAAATTGATTATTTTTAATGATTTACACTATTTTTGACCAACAGAAACTGCAGTTTTATATGTTTTGACCTAATTAAATATTATTGATGTTCCTCAAAGAATTTAAAGCAACTTATGAAGATCCACAAAACCTCAGGTTTGCATATATTAGAAGTAATTGAGAAAATAGAGGAGAAATAGGATTAAGGACATAGCCAGAAATAAGGCAAATACAAAATATGTATAATATAAAGTCCTAGATACTTCTCTGGTTAACTAAGTACAATAAAGCATATATCCAGTTCCTTTCTTGGGGGTTGGAGGAATGTTGCAGATGTTTGCAGTAGTCTGAAATCCCTTCTCTTTTATGTAATTTTTCTATTAGATCAAATGTGGGGGTGGTCTTAGGAACCAAATGCACAGCCTGAATCCTCTGGAAGATCTGCTACTGTGCCAAACAAAGGAAGTTTAACTGGAAATCCAATGTTGATGTGACTCAAGAAATGAGGGATAAAGTGAAAGGTGTTGTATCTCCCTTGAAATAATTAAATGTTAGTTACATAATTTATAGTGGCTCACATGAGCATACCATGCATTGAAGTTTATAAAAAGAGCATCCACAGCCATTAGCTCATGGTGCCTAGAGCAGCAGAAGTGGATGGGATTTGAAAATTCTTGGGTTGTGCCAGGTCTTTTCAATTGGGATTGCTTGCTTTCACTCCAATAAGCTTAGAGACACTGAGAAGCATCCAATCTTTCCAGCATTAGTTTTTATTAACATTTATTCTCTGTGATGCACAATAGGAGGCACATACCTAAATTAAAGTAAATCAGATTTTGGTTGAACCCCACAGTTCTAGCTTTTATTTTTTTAATTTTTTAAAATTAAAAAAATTTTTTTTCATTTGTCCTTATTTATTTAACATTAGCAAAACAAGTACCAGGTAACTTTCTTTTTTAAAAAAATAATATGCTATGATTTTACTTGATCTGTTTTCTTTTGTCTTTTTTAAACAAATCAAATTTATTAATACATATTAATAAAGCACAAATGTATTCAAAGTGTACAATCAAATATATCTGTTATAAATCAAATAGTTGTATATCCATCACTTCAATCATTATTATTTTCATTACAATGATAATATTAACAAACAAAAACAAAGAAAAAATTCATCACCTAACAAACTGTTATTCTGTTTGTCCCTCTAGTTTATTTATATTTGTAGTTTGTAAAAAGTCTTATATATGCAATATTATCCCATTCGTATTTCACATGAGGTTTTTTTTAGTTATTTATTATTTATTTATTTATTTAATATTACATTGAAAAAATATGAGGTCCCCATATACCTCCCACTCCCTTCACCCCACTCTTACCATAACAACAATGTCCTCCATCATCTTGGTGAATACATCTCTCAGCACTGCTGCACCACATGGTCAGTGGTCCACATTACAATTTACACTCTCCCCCAATCCACCCAGTGGGCCATGGGAGGACATACAATGCCCAGTAACTGTCTCTGCAGTACCACCCAGGACAACTCCAAGTCCTGAAAGTGCCCCCACATTACATCTCTTCTTCCATCTCCCTACCCTTAGCAGCTATTGTGGCCACTTTCTCCACACCAGTGCTACATTTATTTCCATTACTAATCACAATAGTTCCAGAATAGAATATCAGTAAATCCACTCTAATCCATACGCTATTCCTCCATTCTGTGGATCCTGGGATGGTTATGTCCACTCCATCTCTATATCAAGAGGGTGCTTAGATTCCACTTGGATGATAGATGCAATTCTCTTGCTTGCAGTTGTAGACATTCTTGGCTCCCTGGTGTGGTGGGTGACCTTCCTCACCTCCCTGTTACCTGGCTGGGGTAAGCCCAATACACCAGAGGGTAGGAGTTGCAAGTCTGTTGAGGCTCAGAGCCTGGCTATCACATGGACAGTCCAGAGATTCAGGTCCCCTGAGCAGTTCTAGCTTTTAACCATCTCTCTAGCTTGATTCTTCCTCCTGCTCCCCCTTGATAGTAGTTCTGATCCTTTTCATTTCTCAGCGGCTCTTAAGTGGCCTCCAAATTCCCTGTCTCACTCTTCCAATCTCCCTCACTTTGACTAGAGTGATCATGGCACTTTCCTCCTTGTAACTCTTTGCTGACTCCCCATTTCTTCAACCTGCAGAACTAGAGTCTGAGAAACTTTAGGTCTGGTCTCTGTAGACATCGCCATGTTTGTAAATTGCACCAGCGTACCCCTACCCTGGTCATGCTTTAGTCACACAGTTCCTTAAATGCCTTTGCTACATTACCTCTTGCCTTTGAACATGCAGACACCCCTAAGTGCAGTGCCTTTCCCTTTTTATTCAATGAACTTTCACTCATTTTCAAGAGCCATTTCAATTGTCTTCTTTTTGTGAATCCTTTCCTAATCTGTATCCCTGTCCCCTGTGTCACTGACAACCCCCCCCCCCAACGTGTTTGTCTTCCATTATGGGACTTACACACATACTACACTATAATTATTTCATGTCAAGGTTAAAAACATGGACTTTGAAATTAAACAGCCTGGATTTGAATTCCAGCTCTGTGGTAATCTGGCTTGGTGATCTTCGGTAAGTGAATTTACGTCTTTGAGACTCAGTTTCATCTCTGATAAAATGAGGATAATAATAGTACCCACTTCATAGCATTGTTGTGAGAATTAAATAGATAATGCATATAAAATGATCAGCACACTGCTTAGCACATGGTAAGCATCCAATAAAGGTTTATTATTGTTACTGTTATTAAACTAACTAAATTGTAAACTCCCTAAATTGTAAATGACTTGGCAACTGTTCATGAATTTTAAGTATCTCTTTACCTTCAGTACTGAACAGAGAATAGGCACTAGATATATGCTTGATAATGGATGAATGAATGAAGAAACAAGGAATGCCACTGTTTTAATAAAGGTTTAGTTGACTATAAATAACAAAGTAATTCAAGCTATGATTAGCAAAATCAAGTTCATTTATTGGGAGGATTTTAGGGTGTTCATGGACCCTAAGGACAGCTGGATCTCTGTAGAGAGAGGTGACTCTCTCCCCACCTCTTATGTCAGCTTCTCAGTGTGTTTGCGTCATTATTTTTCCTCTGCACATTAGCTTTTTCTGTTTCTCTGTGCATGCAGCTACCCAACAAATGTGTGTTTTACACCAGAGTCCCCAACACTTCAGTTCCTGCAAATAGCTGAGGCTAACTGACATTTCTCCATCCCTGAGAGGTAGGAATGGAGGAAAAGAAAAGTGAGGCAAGGAAGGAGAAGGCTGCTGGAAAAGTCAAGCCAGTGTGAGTTTTTCCTGGGCATTTGGTACCAGGTGTGAGGCTTTGCCATCTGTAGCTGTGGCAGCAGCAGCAGTGACCTGACTCTAAGACACGGGGAGAGGTATGGCCCTTGTTAAGGCCACTCAGGTAAGAAAACAGGTCATGTGGCTAACACCGTCCCCCAACAGGGGGTAAATAGACAGGACTGTACAAATCTGGGATGGTGCATAAATTGAATCTGGCATAATTTGCAAGGCTATTGTCAACCTAACATAAATTGCAGTCTTTTTAACCCAATATTCTTGAAATGAAAAGTAGGAGATAAATGCAGCATACTAACAGTTAATGTTGGCACAGCACATTTTATCTGGGCTACAAGAATGAGGTAAGGATCTGAGTTCATCCTCAAAGATCTTACATTTTCATCATTTAAAGAATTTCAGTTTGTAAGCTTAAACAGTGAAAAATATGGTTATAGACAACCTGAAGAATAGCTCCCTGAGCACAAAGGATGTTTTATCCGTAAGTGGGGTATACATTCCAGACCACAGAAAAGAACTTGATTGCCTTGCCTCTCTCCTGTTCCTTCCTTAGGTGTGGGGGTAGAGTTGATTAGGGATAAGACTTGAACATAGGGGAAGAGATGAGTGCTAATTCCAAGTGAAAGGAGAGAAGCAGTCTTAGAGATACCATTTTCTTCTCTCCCTTCCTGTATCGCTCTCTACCTACCTCCCTTGACTCTGAGGTAGACAAGAGGTATATGATCACACACAACATAGAAATATAACCCAAATATCCACCCATCTTGCCTTCCTACCTTCCTTTCCTTCTCTTCTTTTTCCTTCCCTTCCTCCTTCCACCTTTTCACCATGGTTTTCTTTATCCTACCTGCCAGTTGTAAGATAGTGGACAATGGAGAAAAGAGAGTATTACTACCTTGAGGAGTCCAAAGTTCTAAGTAGGAGGCTGACACAGATTGATTAACAAGATCTATACTCCAGTAGAGAAAGTTGCAAAGTATTAAGGAACACAGTAGGGGCAGCATCCATTATTGCTTTTGGTGTGTGTGTGTGTGTGTGTGTGTGTGTGAGAGAGAGAGAGAGAGAGAGAGAGAGAAAGAGAGAGAGAGAGCACACAAAGATGGCTGTATAATATTCCAGTGTATGAATATGCTATAATTTCCTTATTTTCCTCTTGAAGGGTTGTTTCCAAGTTTTTTTCTTTTATGGTTAGTGCTGCAGGGAACATTCTTGCACATGTCTCTTTTGCTACACAGTAATCTCTGTCTGTGAACAAATCATCCCAAACATAGTGGCTTAAAATGACAATCATTTATTTGCTCATGCCTCTGTTCTTCAAATTGGGTCACACTCTGGGTGATTCTTCTGCTGGTTTCACCTGGGTTCATTCATACAGGTGCATTCATTTGGAGGTTGATTGGGGGGTGGGTGGCAGTGAGCTGGGAGCTGTCAGCTGGAGCTCCTTTCTTATAGGATAGCCAGCTTTCTTTATATCCAGCTGGCTTTTTTTTTTTATTAGAGATTTATTTTTTATTTTTTTCTCTCCCCTTCCCCACCCCGTTGTCTGCTCTCTGCGTCCATTTGCAGTGTGTTCTTCTGTGACTGCTTCTATCCTTATCAGCAGCACTGGGAATCTGTGTTTCCTTTTGTTGCGTCAGGTCTCCGTGTGTGCGGCGCCATTCTTGGGCAGGCTGCACTTTCTTTCGCACTGGGTGGCTCTCCTTATGGGGTGCACTCCTTGCACTTGGGGCTTCCCTACGCGGGGGGGTGGGGGAAGCACCCCTGTGTGGCACCACACTCCTTTCATGCATCAGCACTGCGCATGGGCCAGCTCCACATAGGTCAAGGAAGCCTGGGGTTTGAACCTCGGACCTCCCATATGGTAGGCGGTCACCCTACCCATTAGGCCAAGTCCGCTTCCCGATCCAGCTGGCTTTTGAAAGGGTAAACTTGGAAGTTGCAAAATCTAGTGAGGATTTGCCTCAAAAATTGCAGTTACTGTTGCTGCATTCTATGGGTCAAGCCCCATCACAAGGCAGACTCCTCCTACTATGGGAGGAAAGGCAATATTGCCATGTAGGGGACATAACTACTGGCAAAGCAGGACTTTGTGATCATGTTTGCAATCTACCACAGGCATAAAACTAGGCATGGAATTGCTGGTTGCAATGTAGTTTTTAGCTCAGTACCAATTTATACTCCTACCAGCATGGTATGAGAGTTCCTGTTGCTTCCCATCTTCACTTATCCTTGAAATTGTCACTCTTTCAAATTTTAGCCATTATGGTGAGGGTGTAGTGGCATCTCATTGTGCTTTAATTTGATTTCCCTTGAGTACTAACGAGGCTGAACACGTATTTATGTGCTTATTGGTTATTTGTGTATCCTCTTTTAGGGGAAGTGATTTGTAGGAGTTCTTTATATATTATGGATATGAGTCAGTTATAATTTTTCTCAACTCTTCCACTTTGATCATGAGTAATTTTCCTCTTGATTACAAAGATAGTAACATTTGAACTGAGACTTGAAGGATGAGAGCAGGGAGGCCTTATAGTAAGAAACATGAACAGAGTCAAAAGGAGGAAGAAGGAAAGGGGTGCATTTGAAAGACAGAGAGACACCAAGGTGGGTGGAGTGTGACAGTAACTGGAGGAATAGGGGATGATGTAGGAGAGGCAGGTTGGGCCAGGAGATGAAGGCCCCCTTTGATAGAATGGAGAGCAGCATGTTCTCATTGGATGTTCCCTTTCCTTTATTTAACCCTTGAACATATTTTTTTTCAAAGAGCTTAGAGACTGACAAGTTTATCATGCATACGTTAAAAAAAAATCATATGTAGGGATCACAGAGGTGTTAATGTGACAGAGAGAGAAAAGCCAACACACACATACATACGTAGAGGGAGAAGATCAGTTGGAGTTTGAGGGGGAAAGGAAGATAGCGATGGAGAGGTAGAAACAGACAATACATTGTCAGCAATGTATTTTCTAGCCACAGTATCCTCAGGGGGTCATTTTTTTTTTTTTTGGCAGAAAATCTAGTAGAGATACTCAGACACAATTGCAACAAGACCAGACTCAGACATATTATCAGAACAATACATTGGAAGAAGCTGAAAATGATCTTGAAAGATACACACTTGACTGTTAAACCATAGTTACCTCTGAATAGAGAGTGGATTTCAGGAGAGGAGGGGCAGGAAAAGGACATTGCTTCCTTTTTATATACTTAAGTGCAGTGTTTTTTAAAAAAATAACAATTATCTATTCATGTATTATTTGTGAGATAAAAAAATATAAGAAAAATATATGCTGTCCCACAAGTTCAACCAAAAACAGATTTTGACTTCCAATTATTAGAGGAATACAAATTGTTAAATAACTGCTCAGGGTAATGGAGTAAGATAAGGAACGCTATGAAATGGATGAGGGGGAATGCTTAGGAATTGTGGTAAATAGACCATGCAGGCCATGTGCTCTGTGGGAGGCTGGAGACACAAACCTTCCATGTGGAGGCTGTGCCACCAAAGACATGGACCCCTGAGGTACCAATGAACTGGCTGCATCTGTGCTGGGACATCCATCTCTCCTTATCTGTGAAAAGGATTCTCACACTGTTTGCCTTGAAGAATTGAGTTCAGGAACAAGGTAATCAGCATGGGGGAGAATCAAAAGAGAAAATTCAAAGTTGACAAATCTCAACTGAGTAAGCTTTGATTTGAACGTTCTTTTTAATATTTGTGAACAAAAATGCAGTCCCATTCTGCTTTCTTTTTCTCAAGTCTGTTCAATCAGAGGGAAGGGTGGTATTACATGCATTACATTATTAGAGCTATTCTAAAATCTGAACAAGGAGGATGAGAATTCTGACATCTGCTGGTAAAGTGGGGACTGCAATCTGGAAAGGGATAGCTAGATTGATTTTGCTTTGCAAAAAACTTTACTGCTTTTTCTCCTATTATAATATTAACACATATTTATTTCAAGAAATACGGCAAAAAGAAGAAAATGGAAATTATTTCATAATCCCATTAACCAAAATATGGATTATTATTTTGGTATATTTTTGCCAGTCTTTTTAATATAAACCAATAACAGTAATGTATTAAAAATTATTTATTAAGTAACATACAATGCATCCGTCATTGCTATATGCTAGGTATACAGCAGTGAGCAAGATAGAGGCATAAATTTCCCTTAAGGAACTTAGGGTTTAGTGGTGCAAACAGACATAAAACAAAGAGCTTCTTAAATTACATTTGTGATAAGTATTCTGTAGTCAACACAGTAATAGCTAGAGATTCTTTTATTGCTTACCATATACTAAGCATTATATTAATTGCTTTACATGCATTATATGTTAACTGTTTTATATACACTATCTCTTTAATCTTCATATGACTCTATGAGGTAGATACTCATTGGACTCCTCACTTCACAGATAAAGAAACTAACTCAGAATTGTCACTTGTTCAATGTCATATAACTTGGGATCAGGCTGGGAGGTGACTGGATCCAGACCCTGTAATAAGCATGTGGCATGGATAAGCTATAGAATACATGACACTTTTTCTTTGTTCTTCCTTTGCTAGGTCTGATGCCACTGTAGCTCAGAGACTCTAAGCTCTAGCCAGAATGATGGATGATGACACAGAATTGAGGACTGATAGAAACTCACTTTTAAAGGCCGTGTGGCTAGGGAGGCTCAGACTGACCAGACTCCTCCTGGAAGGAGGGGCGTACATCAATGAAAGCAATGACAAAGGCGAAACGGCTCTCATGGTGGCATGCATTACCAAACATGTGGATCAGCAAAGCATCAGCAAATCCAAGATGGTGAAGTACCTGCTGGACAACAGGGCAGACCCCAATATTCAGGATAAGTCTGGCAAAACTGCTCTCATCCATGCTTGCATTAGAAGAGCTGGGGGAGAAGTGGTCTCCTTATTACTGAAGAGTGGTGCAGACCCCAGCCTTGAGGATCGCACTGGTGCTTCAGCTCTGGTTTATGCAATAAACGCAGATGACAAGGATGCATTGAAATATCTCCTTGATGCCTGCAAAGCCAAAGGGAAGGAGGTGATTATTATAACCACTGATAAATCATCTTCAGGCAGCAAAACTACCAAACAGTATCTTAATGTCCCCCCTTCTCCCAAAGTGGAAGACAGACAGTCTCCATTGTGTGTGTCTCCCTCTGACATCGAACTGAAAGCTCAAGGTCTGGACTCTCCACCCAGTGAGAAGAAAGATGATTTTTTCAGCCTCCAAACAGGGCATCCAAGCGGCTGTAACCCTTCCAAGGCTCTAAATGAGCCTGGGTCACCCACCAGGAAAGTCAGTAACCTCAAAAGGGCCCATTTGCCCCAACTGAAGAGGCTCCAGTCTGAACCCTGGGGCTTGATTGCGCCCTCTGTGCTGGCAGCTTCGACGCGGCAGGAGGAGACCCATGGTGCCAACACAGACAATGATGTCATCAAGAGCATTACTGACATGTCCTTCCCCAAAAGGGGGCCCCTTTCCAGAACCAACAGTATCGATGGCAAAGACCTCACCTTCTTCCCCACAGTCACAGAGCAAGTTCTAAAGATTTCAGCCTCCTCGGCACTAGCATCCTGGAAAGCAGCCTATGAGAAAGGTCAGGCTACTCACCCACATCTAGCCAGAAGAGGCACTATCCCTGTTGACCAAGAGAAGGGTGGGATGAGTCCATCAGGACCCTCTACTCTCAAAGATGCAGCACCCCTCAAATTGCTGGAAAATGATTTTTATGGTTTAGATTTACAGGCAGGGTCTGACCCACCCAACTCCTCCCTTGAATCCGGAAAAGGACACTCAGATAGAAAGAAACTCAACAGCTCCCACTTGTCTCTTTTCCATGGCTCTCGGGAGTCCCTGGATGCTATGCCCAGCACATCCCCCAGTTCAGTGTGCTGCAGACCATTACATCTTCTAGAAAGACGAGGTTCTGGAACATTGCTACTAGACCGCATTTCCCATACTAGGCCTGGCTTCCTTCCACCTTTAAATGTGAATCTGAACACACCTCTCCCGGATATTAGATCTAGCAACAAACCTTCCCTACTGGCTAGTGGCTTAAAATCCATGGTTCCTGTTGCTCCAAGTTCACCAAAAAGAGTTGACTTGAGAAGTAAAAAGAAACTCCTCAGAAGGCATTCTATGCAAGTGGAACAGATGAAGCAGCTGTCTGACTTTGAAGAAATTATGACCTAGAAGTTTTGCTTTAGAAAGCTTTTTTTTTTTTTTTAAATTCATGTAGTTTATGAAAGGGATCATAACTTAGGTCATCTCAGCCAGGCAGATTCTCTACATCCTCATCATTCTTAATTTTGGTGTGTGGTTGCTTCAGAGAATAGAGAAAGAGCATGCTGATTCACTTCTGAAATAATCCCTAGGATAATTCTTGAAATGAGCTCAGGATAATTGGCTTTTAGAGATGAAATTAAAAAATAATTCTCCAAAGGAAGAAAATCATTGGAGTTTGAAAATAATACAGCAAATACAATAATCTAAGCTGTTGATACCAGTTATTTTCTGCAAAACAGAAAACAAGAATTTAAACCACAATATGGTGGCCTAAGTATGTAATTTGTAATAAATATATGAAGTGCCTACGAAGAAAATAAGGCTTTAACATTTATTAGCACATGCGAAAGCTCAAAACAAATCCCTAAAAGCCACTAAATCTGGCTATTTGTATCCTATTTGAAGGAGTAGAAGCAGAATTCCCCAATCAAAATGGACACTGTCTCTTACTGTCATGGGTTGCTGTCAAGCATGTATGGTAGAGATCTTTCAGATCCCCAGTAAAAAAATTTGTTCACATACTAATTTGGATATGCTCTGGGTCCCCAAATATCATCTATATCTATATCCCCCCTCTCCCCGACACTGATGTGTCACAGTAGCTGATGTTTCAGAGATGAACCTTTCCCCAAAAATGAAACTTGTCCCAGCCCCTACCTGACAGAGACTTTGTATATGAATCTCATGAAAAACATGAGGTCTGTTAACTAACTTGGATTTGAAAGTGATATAAGTTTTAAAACAGATCTATAACAGGGGTTTCCCAATTATTTCTAAGAAAACCTGATGAGATTTACCTAAAACCGGAATGAAAAAGGATGATGTGATATGCACAGATCAAAATGTAAAATGGATAGTTCTCAGGCCAGAAGCAGTGGGGACTATTTAATTCTGTAGCCTGAAAAATTTAGAGGATGCAAACAATTATTTCCCACTCACTTACTAGACAATTCAAGAAAAAGGTGGTTTCCCCTTTGCCTGAATAATCCAGGAGACAGAATTAATCTGTAAAATAGCCTTTTAAGTCACTTTGAACAAACCCAGGAAGCAGACATGTAGCACATTTGGTGTTATGTAGCCATATTTCAGATGAAGACATTCCTGGTTATTTTCCCATTTATTTTTCCTCTCAAGATGCTTTCTAGTTTAAAAAAATCATTAGCCCCTGGAATAGACATCATGGAGAAAATAAGAGTAAACACTGAGTCAACAGGCTGGGATTTCTTCTCAGATTCATCATTTATTAGCTCTGTGATCTTGAGTATGTTGCTTAACTTCTCTGAGCCTCCATTTCCTCTTTTATTTTCTTTAAGTGCATATTTATATATGTATAGATAGATACATATGCAGTGTAAATATTCATATATTCCTTAGCTCTGTCCCCTGAGAACTGTAAGCAGTGACAATCCAATAGCAATGAAGTCTCTAGCATCCAGATCTTGATTTCTTTCTTCTTCTTCTCCTTCTTCTCCTGCTTCTCCTTCCTCTCCTTCCTCTCTTTCTTCTCCTTCCTCTTCTTCTTCTTCATCATATTATTATTGATTTGCTTTTTTAAAATTTTTATAATAATAAAGTTAATTTTTAGAGAAATTTTAGATTCCAGAAAAGTTACATAAAAAATATAGTTCATCTATCTGTCCTATGGAATCTAAGCCCCCCCCTCAATCAGAAACAGAGTGGGCACCAACATCCCCAAATCCCCAGGATTAAGAAATGAACAAACATAAGGAGGGAATGCAACTATGGACTAAAGTAGACCCACTACCATTCTAGCAATAGATGAAACTACAACACCAATATTTCCTCTTTTTAAAAATAGGATCAGTAATGCTTCACCTTGCAATAATTAAATGAAATAATGCCTGCAAATGCCTGCTATTGTATCTGGCACAGGTAGAAGGATTGGATAAAGGATAGTTAATTTTCATTTTTTTCTTGAGTTTTTTGGTTAAATTTTCTGGATCTTCAAAATCTCAAATAGTACATATCATTGTAGACAAAATAAAGTCAAGCTGAAAAGTTCAAGCATCTCTTTGAGATTCTCAGTCATTCTATGACTATTGAACACTAAACTCATTTGTAAAGTTATTAAAATTAATTCTGACAACTGAAATTAGCTAGAAATTCATCTGAATAACCCAAATCAAAGTGTTAGTAATGGTTATAAAGAAAGTGTTACTTTTATATAATCATTTTAGGACAGGATTTCTAAACTTTGGCTCTACTGACATTTGGGGATAATTCTTTGTTGTGGGACTGTCCTGTGCATTTTGAGAGATTTAGCGGCATCCCTGGCCTCTACCCACTAGAGGTCGGTAACATTTCCCCCAAGTTGGGGCAACCAAAAATATCTCCAGGGATTGTCAAATTTCCCCAGGGAAGCAAAATCGCCATGGATGATCACCACTACTCTAGGAGAATACTGTACGCATGGTAGAAATATGTGGAGAACAAAGAAGCCACATGGAGGTGTGGATGCCTGCTGGCTGCTGAGTTATGCTCTCCCATTAGCTTAAAGACAGTATAAATTGTGCTTTAGTAGAATGATGGAGCAGTATATATTAGAGTTCTTGGCAAACACACACAAACATGATCGCCAATGCCTGCACTTTGCAAAGGGAAGAAAATGAGAAGAGAAGCTCCAAAGCTAAAAAGATGTCTATGGTTCATGAACTTGGCTAAAAGTGGACAACCCATATGCTTTTCAGAACCACTTAGTCATTACCAGTTTTTACCAATAAGACACGACTGCAGGCACAAAAACAACTCTTCAAAGTACTTAAGAGGGAATGATTTGGACAAACATTGCTCTCAGCACCTCATTACACACATACATATCACATTTTTCTCTCTCTTTTTACATTCTAATTACTTTTACAACTGTTTTTAGTGCTAAACACCAATCTCTGCTAGTAGTAGGATCATTTTTCTAAACCTTTAGCTAAGTTTGAAAGCCTAATTTATACTAAGTAGTCATATGCATAGCAATTAACTTAGGTTAATACATGATGAGTTGCTCATTCTGGATAGCCAGTCCATTACACAAACACATGATATCAGGTACTCACATGCCATCATTGCCTGCATCAGTCCGTTGTGAACTTTCCATTAGCCTTTCTCTAGACAGTAATCTCATCACTACTTGACAATACACTAGCTGAATTAGACTGTTCAAAGCCAGTACAACAATAAAAATACTCTATTATTGTTAAAGTATAAATAGGCAATGTTGTTCATGTTAATAAACCTTACAAGAATTTTTTAAAAGTATATTTTAGATGTAGATATGCTTTCTAGACCAGAGCTTAGCTTTTCTTTTTGGAACCCTGGAGTTACTTTAGAAGTTAACTGTAAACTCTAGTTTCAATAACCTGTCCACTTAAGGCTCTCTGAAATGTTTAGAAGCTATATTACAAGTTTAAGTAATATAATTGCTATATTAAATTAGTTTAAAGTTCACAACGTTGGTTTAATGTCCAGGCATTCCAACGCCTTTTATATTTTTATTTTTCAGCCAACTCTCAACTCTTTTAGAATGTCATTAAGAAAATGGTACCCTGCAAAATGCAGGTTGTGTCCAACCTTCCTCTTTTCTGTGCTGGTAGTTCAGAGGTACTATATGCTGCTCATTCTCTACAGTGTTATATCATAAGGTCAAGTTGGTGATGCACTCAAAGATTTTTCAAAGCCCATGTAACTATTTAAATGTTTCTAATGCATCAATAAATGATATAATGCAATCCTTTAATACTATTTTCCATTTTTCTTAGAAAAAGCTAAATTTTAAATATTATCTTTTCTTTAAGATGGGATTAGCATGACTGCCCAGTCACATCGACTTTATCAAATACCCAGTATTTTATGTACATAAAATTTTAAAAATTCATTTTAATTACACAAGTATTATAGGCTCTTTCATGGTTAGAAAAACAACAACCAGAAACTGACAGTGAATGAGAAGGTGCATTGCAGTGAGAGGGGAATGGGGGGGGGTGTTGAATTTCTTTACTCTGCTCTTCCTTCTCAAGTTCTCTCAGGGCTGCATCTGCTATCTGCCAGTTAACGACAAGAACTTAGTGTTACTGGATGCCCCTCCATTGTTGTTCCTCTTTCTAATTTTTAAAAAAAAATTTATTGAAATATATCACTCAAACATAAACATACATAAACAATAAATGTATAATAGTTGTGAACATACAAAACAAACATATATAACATCTCACCCTACCACCAATATGTGCATTGTTTTTAAACCTTTTTAACTAATGATTAAAGAGCATTGTCAAAATATTACTATTAAACAAAGCATTTTCCCCCTAACCAATCTGATTATTATTATCATTTACATACGAACATATGTAAACAATTAAGTGTATAGTAAAAGTTGTGAACTTACAAAGTAAGCATGAGTAACATCATCCAGGTGTCCCATACATCAACCCTCCACCAATACCTTGCATTGTCATGAGACGTTTGTTACAAACTATGAAAGAACTGTGTCAAAATCTTACTACTAATCATAGTTCTTTTCTTACATTTGGTGTGTTTTCTCCCCAACCCACCCTATTATTATTATTTTTAATATATATTTTTTATGGCAGAAATTGTAAACTTATAAAGCAATCATGCACATGAGCAGAATTCCCAAACTACACCCCTCCATCAACACACAACAAAGTGGTGTGTCATTTGATACAGACAAAATAATATCATCTGATTATTGCCATGTCCATAGTGTACATTTGGTTCACATTTTCCATACTGCTTCAGTAACAACACAGTATATTTTTGCATAGATGCAAGAATATTATATTATTACTACTAACCACAGTCCAAAGGGCACTCCAGCTGTATTTTTCCCATGCTTCTCTACATTCCCAACACCCTGCAGTAGTGGTATATTTTTGTTCTAGCGAACAAAGGACACTCTTGCATCTATACCATCAACAACAATTCTCATCCACCTCTTGGTTTACTGTGCTATCCAGTTCCTAGAATATTCTCAAGCATTCTGTCAATTGGCATTTACATAACTAGACTACCATTTTCAGTCACATGCCCATTTATAAACTAGCTGTTACTCACTGTGTGTTACCATCCACTCTACATTTCCAAACTTTTACAGTAAAGCTAATTAAAACTTCTACATACATTAAACATTAGTAGTCCACTCAGTCCTTCTCTTATCTTCTTTAAGAATCCACCACCATGACAATGAAGACTAGACTCTGTAGTTTTGGCATCTCAGTGCAAGCCCATCTGGCTGGTTTGTCCTTTGGCAAATGTAGCACCAGTGGGGTAGCCTAGCCTTAAATGACCAATTGGGCATGGGCAAAAAGCAGTTGCCAAAGTGACCAATGGGGAGTAAAAGTCAATGTCCTTCCAATTATCATGCACAGCACAAAGAAAAAGAAGGATTTTCCATGGTATTGAATTTCTAGCCAACTTTGGAAGAGGGGCTATTGAGTTTGATTTACTGTGATTTGGAAACATGTTAAACATTGTGTTTTCTTTATGAAGGTCATCATAGAATCATCTAAATCTCTTTAATAACATGCCTGGCAAATAAAATGAGCTCAAATTGGGGAAAAAAAAAAGAATCCACCACCAGGTCTTGAAGATACTTTCCAATAATTTCTTCTAGAAGCTTTATGGTTCTTGCTTTTATTTTTAGTTTAGTTTTTTTTTTTATCCATTTTGAGTTAATTTTTGGATAAGGTGTGAGATAGCAGTCCTCTTTCCTTCTTTCAGCTATGGATGTCCAATTCTTTCAGCACCATTTGTTGAATGGATTGGTCTGCCCGAGCCACAGCTCGGGAGTTTGATAGGCTTCAAAAATCACTTGACCATACCTGTGAGGGTCTGTTTCTGAACCATAAATTTGGTTCCATTGGTCTATTGTGTCTGTCTTTAGGATAGTAACATGCTGTTTTTACCACTATAGGTAGGTATTATGATTTAAAGTCTGGAGATGAGTGTTCACTTTTCCTTCTTATGATGTTTCTGGCTATTCAGGACTCCTTACCCTTCCAAATAAATTTAATGATCGTGTTTTCAAATTTTTCTTTAACGCTGGTGGAATTTTTATTGGTGTTGCATTAAATCTATATATCAACTTGAGTAGAATTGACATCTTGATGATATTCGGTCTTCCAATCCATGAACATGGAATGTTATTCCAGTTATCTAGGGCTTTTTTGATTTGTTTTAACATTGAGATGCAGTTTTCTGAATACAAGTGCTTTACATCATAGGTTAAGTTTATTCCTGTTTGAGTTTTAACTGCTATATTTTATTTTCACCACTTTTTTGATACTTTTAGTTACTTTTATTGGTATAATCTTCATTTCTAGACTCTCTTTCAGGCCCCTGTCTCCTGTCTTTTCTTTTCAGGCTCTAGCACACCCTTTAGTATTTCCTGAAAATCTGGCCTCTTGCTTAGAAATTCTCTCAGTTCTTATTTATCTGTGAATATTCTAATTTTGCCCTCATTTTTGAAAGATAGTCTTGCTGGATATAAGATTCTTGGCTGGAAGATTTTCTCTTGTACTGTCTTAAATATATCAGACTACTGTCTTCTTACCTCCACGTTTCTGGTGAGAAATCAGCACTTAATCTTATTGATATCCCTTGAATGTTATGCATTGCCTTTCTCTTGCTGCTCTCAGAATTCTCTCTTTGTCTTTAGCCTTTGACATTCTGATGAATATGCATCTTGGAGTTGGTCTATTTGGATTTTTTTGAATGGGAGTTCATTGTGCTTCGTGGACAGGGATATCTATATCCTTCAATAGGGTTGGGAAATTCTCTATCATTCTTTCCTCAAATATTCCTTGTGCCCCTTTTCCTTTCTCTTCTCCTTCTGGGACACCCATGATACATATGTTTGTATGCCTTTTGCAGTCATTTAGTTCCCTGAGACCTTGTTCAATTTTTTCCATTCTTTCCTTCATCTCTTCTTTTGTATGTTCACTTTCAGAGGCCATTTCTTCAAGCTCATCAATCCTTTCTTCTGCCTCCTCAAATCTGCTGTTATAGAATTCCAATGTTTTTAAAATTTCATTGATTGCACCTTTCAATCCCATAAGATCTGCTATTTTTCTATGTACGCTTTCAAATTCTTCTTTGTGCTCATCCAATATCTTCTTAATGTCCTTAATCTCTTTAGCCGTCTCATTGAATTTGTTAAGGAGATTTGTTTGAACATCTATAATTAGTTGTCTCAATTCCTTTATGTCATCTGGAGGCTTATCTTGTTTCTTTAACTGGGCCATAACTTCCTGTTTCTTGGTGTGGATTATAATCTTTTGTTGGTGTCTTCACATCTGGCTTACTAGAGTATTTTTTCTGGGTGCAGTTTTTCTCTCTAGTTTAGGGGTTCCTATCATTTCTCCCTTGCTGGTTATGCAGTAGGAGCCAAGCATGTAGTTGGTACTATAAGCTGTGGTGGCTCAAGCTGCCCTCATTGCACCAGGGACCAATGAAGCTTCTTCCAACTTTCTCCTTTGCCAGGGGTAGAGACAGAGTCACAGCTATGTGGCATAATCCAAGTGCAGGCCTAGACCGTAGTTTCCCAGAGAGACTGATGGGCTTCACATCCCTTTCTCCCCTACCTCGGACATTGATGGAGCTGCAGGTGTGGGCAGCAATCTATGCAGTGCGGGTCCTAAGATGACAGCAGTTGCCCTGGTAGACTTCTGATTTTCAGTCTATGCCAGCCAAAGTTCCCTGCAGGGCTCCTTAGCCTCCTCCCTGCCAGAGGCAGGGCTGAAGCCCAGGCAGGCTGCAGGCTGATCTGTGTGAAAGAAACTGTCAGCCCGGCTTTCCCTCAAGCTGGAGGCAGAGTCAGAATGGTAGCTACTGGTCTCTTTCTGACTTGGGCTGGTACTCACCCCAGCTGTTCCCAGGGTTATCTCTTAGCCTGCCAAGTCTCTCAATCAGTAACTGAAAACGGCAGCCAACCGTCTCCTCCTCCCCTGTTTCTGGGAAACGGAGCTTCCAATTCCTGTCACAGAATAGCTCCTGGGGCAGCTTGTGCCGCCAGAGTAGGACAATCACCGGCCTCCATGGCTTGGCCAGTAATTTCCCAGAGAGGCTGGCGCAGGTCCCCGCAGCTTCCTCCCTGCTAGAGGTGGCACTGGGGCCTAGGCTAGAGCTCAATCCAACCTGAATGGAAAGAAGCCAGTCCCTACCAGCACTGGGATTTTCAGTCTGTCACCCTTCCCCTTGTGCCAGGGGCAGAGTTAAGATGGCAGCTCCCAGCCTCTTTCTGACCTGGACAGGCTCAAATCTCAGCTGTTCTTAGGATCATACTGCAGCCCGCTGAATTTCCTCATCATAGCTGAAAATGGTGCCCAACTGTCTCTTCCTTCCCCGTTTTGGGAAAGTGGCGTTTCAATTCCAGCCACAGAACAGCTCCTAAGGTGGCTTGTGCCTCCAGTGGAGGATGGGCACTGGCCTCCGGGGCGTGGAGCACTCTACTTATTAGTCTTCTCTGCAGACCGGCAGTCTCCTCCTTCCACTCCCCCAAGGATGTTGCAGGATGCTCTTCTGGCCTCCTGGAGCCCCCAAACAGGTGCTTCAGCGAGCTCCAGAGAGCTCTGGGTGTTTACTAACTGCCCTATAGCAGGAGCTGACTCTAGGAACGCCTTACTCCGTCGCCATCTTGCTGGTTTCCCCCCTCTTTCTAATTTTGATGAGCAAGTGTCCTTAGCTCTTACTTAAGGGCTGGCAGTAATTATAAAATGAACTAGATGGAAGGTCTCCACTGAATCTTAAACTCTAGAATTCTGTGATTCAAATTTCGTCCAGACTCTGACTTCTTGGAAAGTTCCAAACTTTACCCCTAGATTCTCTCCTAGATTGATGAAACAAAGTAAGTTAGTAAAAAGGAAAAAAAAATTTGACTACTTTCAGCATAGCATCTCTTTTCTCCCCCTCTATTTTCAGGAAAGGGAAGCCAATATTGTGTTTCCAAATCCTTTGAGATAATTAAGGACCCTCTCAGAGGAGGAGAAAATGGCAGGAAAGGAAGGGAAGCAGTGAAGGACAAGATCAAAGTGGCTGACCATGGGGGAGGTATATCTTTCCAAGACTGATAAAAAGCTAGAAGTTTGGGATCCCTTGGATAGAACCCACTCCTTTCCAGAGCTCTAGGAGAGAAGCAAAACCTAAGAGGGAAGTGGCTGCATGGTGCACTTTGGGGGTCTGGGCCTGGGTGGGCTTGTCAGGAAGGCACCTGAGTTATCTGTCTTGACAAACTCCTATGGCTTGGACAATGGACACATCAGCCTGGTGAATGAGGAGTGCGGAGATTATTGGGCTTCCTGAAACAGAATGCTGCCAACTGTTATAAGACCTCCACAGAATGGAGGGTGTGGGGGTTGAGAGCTACAACAACCTAAATGGATTTTCTTGTCATCATGGTTGAAGTGGGGAAGGGAACTAGAATCAAAAATTTTTTTTATCCCCTCACCCCTGCAGCTTTTTGCAAGCGGTCTGCTCCCTGTGTCCATTTGCTGTGCACTCTTCTCTATCTGTGTTTATTTTTATTTATTCCACCCCCCCTTGTGGCTTGCTTGCTGTCTGCCCTCTGTTTGCTGTGCACTCTTCTGCGTTTTTGCTTGTCTCCCTTTTTGTTGCATCACCTTGCTGACTCGGCTCTCCACAGGGCTTGCAAGCCAGGTGGCACTCTATGGTGCCAGGCTGGTGGCTCTCCGCAGCATGTGGGTGAGACTCCCTTCACCAGGAGGCCCCAGGACATGAACCCAGGGCCTCCCATATGGTAGATGGGAGCCCAACTGATTGAGCCACAGCTGCTTCCCAACTAGAATCAATTTTAATTTGATTTGGAGAAGTAAAGAAATGTGGCATTTCTTAGATCCAGAGGTAAAGTAGTGAAATTCGTAGCACTCCATGTCCAAGGTACAAAATGGCATGGATACGGTAGGAAGAAAAAGACCTATAGCACACTTTGAATTTCCCTGCGGAAGATGTTAAGAACAAACATATCCTAACTGAGTCAAGGGTAAGCAACACCACCCCTGGGTCCAAGGGCAGTCCTGATTGGTCTGAGCCCATCATGGCAATCCCATTCTCCTTACCTGTGATCTTGAAAGTATCTAGTCTATGCTAATCGGCTTTCCCCATGTCAGTGTCTTAGATCCAGAGATGGGTGCATGCCCTAAGTCGGACCAATTGGATTGAAGGAAAGGACATTCACCCTAGCTGAAGGACAGGCTTTTCTCGTTCTCCCTCTGGACATGACCAAATAGGCATGTTGTCTCAATCTTGTTTATTTGTTTTGTTTGGTAATCTTCTTGTGATACTGAGAGAATAGGGTCTAAGAATAAAGCAAGCTTGCAGAGGAAGCAGAGTCCAGAGATGAGCAGATAAAAGGACCTAAACCTTGACCATCCAATGATATTCTTGGTATGAATAATATTAGATTTTCCTCGTGATTCCAATGAAAATGTGCAAAGAATTTTTAGTAAAATGATAAAATGATTTTATAATTCATGTGGAAGAGCAAAGATCCAAAAATAGCTAAAACTATTTTGAAGAAGAATAACAAGATTGGGAAGATAATGGAAGCAGACAGCAAGATTTTAAAAAGTTATAATTAAACAATGTGATAAAAAGCAGGAATAAATAAACTGACCTACAAAAATGGACTAGAGTCCAAGAATGATAGTGGCCTACAGTTTTTCCTTCTCATAATTTTTTAAAAAGATTTATTTATTTCTATCCCCTTCCTCACCCCCACCCCCAGTTGACTGTTCTCTGTGTCCATTTGCTGCATGTTCTTCTTTGTCCACTTCTGTTGTTGTCAGCAGCACGGGAATCTGTGTCTCTTTTTGTTGTGTTATCTTGCTGCATCAGCTCTTCATGTGTGCAGTGCCATTCCTGGGCCGGCTGAACTTTCTTTTGCACTGGGTGGCTCTCCTTATGGGGCGTACTCCTTGCACGTGGGGCTCCCCTACGTGGGGGACACCCCTGCATGGCATGGTACTCCTTGCGTGCATCAGCACTGTGCGTGGGCCAACTCCACACAGGTCAAGGAGGCCCAGGGTTTAAACCGCAGACCTCCCATGTAGTAGAAGGACGCCGTATCCATTGGGTCAAGTCCGCTTCCCCCTTCTCATAATCTTTGTCTAGCTTTGATATCAAGTTTACTCTAGGCTCATAAAATGAGTTGGGGCATGGTTCTTCCTTTTATATTCTCTGGAAAAGTTTAAGTTTGTATTGCAATGTTCCTTGATTATGTGTTCACTTACTTATAGGTAGTAAGTAAGTAGATCTTGCTGGTAGAGCCAGTAGAACTTGTTAGTAAAGTCATTTTGGCCAAGTGTGGTTTTGTATGTGTGTGCACATGTGTGTGTGTACATGGGCATCCAGACACTAGTATTATCTCCATTTATAAAGGAGGAAACTGAGGCATATAGAGATTAGGTAACTTGCCCAAGGTCACCCAGCAAGAAGGTAGTTGATGGAGATTGGAACTCAGGCAATTTGAATTCAGAGCCCTCTCTTTTGCCAAGTACTTGGAGTTCAGAATTTTAAAACTATTAATTTAATGATTATGGTGTTTCTTATGTTGGATTCACTAAAAGCAGATTAACGTGTGACTTATTGATGAAATGTTTTTCAGGAAAAAGCTCTAAGGGAAGCAGGAGTGATAAAGGAAAAGAACCCAGGAAGGATGTGATCTCAGGTAAAGTCTCACCTTTGCCTGATCCACAAGAGGGCTCTAGAGAGAATAAAACTTCCCAAAGAATTGTCCCTCCTTGAGGCAAGGAATGCTTGTCTTTTCTACCCTTGCTTCAGTCAGTCATAGACTGTGGACTGAGAAGAAAGGGTTATATTTTCTGACTTTCATTTCAGTGTAATTCTTAGGAGAAGGAGAAAAACTGTAAAAACTTAGCAGTTCACACAGCAGTTGGGGAAAGGTGGCACTGATCTGATAAAGGGAATCTGTGCAGGGTCCCCAAACAGCATCTATCACATGAAGTTCTTCAGGGTTTGTTTTTTTTTGTTGTTTCTTATTGTTTCATATTTGGAAAGTTACATTTTTCTAAGAATTGTCTATTTTTTCAAAGTGTACAATTTTGGGCCTATATTATTCATAGTATTATTTTTTATTTATTATTGTTTTTTAAAAAGTTTTTCCTAAGGTATAATTGACATACAATAAACTGCTCATACTTAAAGTATACAATTTGAGAGTTTTTGACATATGTAAACATCTGTGAAACCATCACCACAATAAAAATAGTAACATGTCATTACCCCCCAAAAGTTTCCTTGTGCCCTTTATAATTTCTCCCCTCAGTTCCCAGCAACCTCTGAGCTGTCACTGTTTTAGTTTCTTTGGCTGCTCAAGCAAATACCACGCAATGGGGCAGCTTAAGCCATGTGAATGCATTAGTTCATGGTTTTGACGCTAAAAGGAAGTACAGAACAAGAGGTCATCAAGGCAATGCGTTCTTCCCCAACACTGGTATTATGTGGCTGGCTGCCAGCAATCCTTGGTCCTTAGTTTGTTACATGGCAAAGCACGTGGTTGTCTCTTCCAGCTTTTCCATTCTCTTTCAAGTTCTGTTAGTTTCAGCTTCTGGCTCCTCCATCTGTGGCTTTCTCTTTTTATCTGCCTGAATTTCATTCTGCTTTTAAAGGACTCCAGTTCTAGTAACAGTAGCTGTGAGTCAGGAGTTCATTCCAGAGGTTACATTTAGGCATGTCTCAGCAGGATCTCATTGACTGCCACAGTAAACAGTCCCTCAAAGAGTGGACCCCCTGAGACATCTGGACACTATAAGCCGGGCAGACAGCTCAGAAGTCTGGCACCCTGCCAGTGGGCCTTTATTTGGAATTTATGCACCCCAGTGTGACTCATTGTGGTTTCCCTACACATGACTCTTCCATCCCTTCTAATTGAACTTATAGACTATACTTGGCAGGTGTATGTCTAAGAGAGTTAAATTTTTGGTCCGTCCACATGCCACATGGGCCCTGAATCTCAGTAGAGTTGCAACACCCACTCACCAGTTCATTGGACTCACCCAGGACAACTAACAAGATGATGATGATGGACAACACCCATCCCAAGAAACAGAGAGCATCTGTAACTGCAAGCAAGATAGTTCCATTCATCTGCCCCATGGGATCTAAGCTCCTCCTCAATTATAGGAAAAGTGGGCATCACCATCCCCAAATCCTCAAGATGGGTGAAAGAATGATGGACTAAAGTAGACTTACTATTATTCTACTATAGACTTAGCAATGGAAGAACTCTTATCATTGATGTTGTGATGGTTACGCTATTGTGTCAACTCGGCCAGGTAATTGTGCCCTGTTGTTTGGTCAAGAAAGCACTGGACTAACTGTAAGATAAGGGCATTTATGGGCTTTAGTCACCATTGGTTTTACTGCAGTGGTAAATCATAGATAGCTGGTTATAATTACATCAGTCAGGGAGATTGCCATCAACAAAGAGTGACTCTTAACCCAATCAGTTGAATGCCTTAAAAGGGGAAGTGATTCCAGCATTGAGAGAGAATTTCCCAGCTCATCTTTGGACAGCCAACATCTCCCAGAACTCATCAAGAACCTTCACTGGACTTTCATCAGAGCTCCTGGTTGCAGCCTGCCTGCAGAACCTGGACTTGCGCATCCCCACGGCTGCATGAGAGACTCTGATAAATCACTTACTATTGACAGATATCCCTTGTTGATTCTGTTTCCCTAGAGAACTCTGTCTAATACAGCTGTGGAGGCAGTGGCCACTGGAGGTTCTGAAGGGAGGGACAGGGAAAAATAGGTGTATTATGGGGGCATTTTTGGTACATTGGAATTGTCCTCATGATGGTGCAATGACAGATACAGGCCATTATATATTTTGTCATAACTTACAAAATTGAATGGGACAGAGTGTAAACTATGATGTAAACTATAATATATGATTAGTGGCAATGCTTCAATATGTGTTCATCAATTGTAACAAATGTGCCATATAATGAAGGATGTTTTTAATGTGGAAAAGTATGGGAGAGGGCAGGAGTGGAGCATATGGGAATCCCCTATATTTTTATATAACATTTATGTAATCTAAAGTTTTGTTTAAAAGTTAATTAATTAAAAAAATAAAAACACTTTGCCTACCCCCAGGTTAAAAAAAAAGATCCATCCTGATTGAGGCGAGCCACACCTTAACTGAAGTAACCTCATCAAAAGTCCTGATTACAGAAGTGGACTTGGCCCAATGGATAGGGTGTCCACCTACCATATGGGAGGTCCACGGTTCAAACCCCAGGCCTCCTTGACCTGTGTGGAGCTGGCCCATGAGCAGTGCTGATGCGCGCAAGGAGTGCCCTGCCACGCAGGGGTGTCCCCCGCGTAGGGGAGCCCCACACGCAAGGAGTGCACCCCGTAAGGAGAGCCGCCTAGCGTGAAAGGAAGTGCAGCTTGCCCAAGAATGGCGCTGCATAGATGGATAGCTGACACAGCAAGATGATGCACCAAAAAAAACACCAGAAAGATTCCTGGTGTCACTGATAAGGATAGCAGTGATCACAGAAGAACACTCAGTGAATGGACACAAAGAGTAGATAACTGGGGGGGGGGGAGTCGGGGGGTGGAGGGGGGACAGAGAAATAAATAAAAAGTAAATCTTAAAAAAAAAGTCCTGATTACAATGGCTTCACTTCTACAGGAATAGATTAAGCTTAAGAATATACTTTTCTGGGATACATACACCTCCAAATCACCATGACTATGTATTCATTTGCATTTTCTAGATTCTTATATAAATAGAATCACACCATATTTAGTCTCTTGTGTCTAGGACTAATGTTCTTTCCTTTCAACTGGAATAACCCCTTAATATTTCTTAAAAGGCTGCCCTCAGCTTTTGCTTATCTGGGAATGTCTTCATTTCTCCCCCATTTTTTGAAAGATAGTTTTGCTAGATACAGATTTCTTGATTGGCAGTTTATTCCCTTCAGGACTTTGAATATGTCATAGCATTGTCTTCTTGGCTCCATGATATCTGATGAGAAATTGGCATTTCACCTTATTGAGACACCCTTATACATGCCATATTACTTTTCTCTTGTGGCTTTCAGAGTTCTCTGTCTTTGACATTTGATAGTTTGATTATAATATGACTCAGTGTTTGTCTATTTGGGTTTATCTTGTTTGGCATTCCTTGAGTATCTGGGATGTGAATATTCCTATCTTTCTTTAAATTTGGGAAGTTTTCAGCCATTATTTCTTTGAATTTTCTTTCTGTCCCTTTGTCTCTTTCTTCTCCTTCTGAAGCTCCCATGATGGTATGCTTGATGGTGTCTCAAAGATTCCTCAGGCTCTGTTCACTGTTCTTCATTCTTTCTTTTTTCTACTTCTCAGACTGAATGATTTTAATGGTCTTATTTTTTTTTTTTTAAGATTTATTTATTTATTTATTTAATTCCCCCTCCTCCCCCGGTTGTCTGTTCTCTGTGTCTATTTGCTGCGTCTTGTTTCTTTGTCCTCTTCTGTTGTCGTCAGCCGCACAGGAAGTGTGGGCGGCGCCATTCCTGGGCAGGCTGCACTTTCTTTCACGCTGGGCGACTCTCCTTACGGGTGCACTCCTTGTGCGTGGGGCTCCCCTACGCGGGGGACACCCCTGAGTGGCAGGGCACTCCTTGCGCACTGCTCATGGGCCAGTTCCACACGGGTCAAGGAGGCCCGGGGTATGAACCGTGGACCTCCCATGTGATAGACGGATGCCCTAACCACTGGGCCAAGTCCGTTTCCCTTTAATGGTCTTATAATCTAGTTCATGGATTCTTTCTTCTGCCATCTCCAATCAGCTGTTGAAACGCTGTATGGAATTTTTTTTTCCTGTTATTGTCATCTTCAGCTCTTTTTGATTCCCTTTCATAATTTCCATCTTTCTATCAATATTCTCTTTGCGGTCATCTATTATTTTTCTTATTTCCTTTAGTTTTTTTTTTGTTTTTTGTTTTGCCTGTGTTTACCTTCAGTTCTTTGAATATATTAGGCCTATAATTTGAAAGTCTTGTCTGTTTCCCTTTCATAATTTCCATCTTTCTATCAACATTCTCTTTTGCGGTCATCTATTATTTTCCTTATTTCCTTTAGGTTTTTTTTTTTTTTTTTTTGGCCTGTGTTTACCTTCAGTTCTTTGACCATATTAGGCCCATAATTTGAAAGTCTTGTCTGTTATGTCCCATGTCTGGTCCTCCTCACTAATGGCTTCTGATGCTTTAATCTTGTACTTTGCATGGACTATCACTTTTTGTTTCTTTGTATGTTTTGTAAGCTTTTTTGGAACTTGGATAGTTTTATATTTTAATATGTTATCACTGGAGTTTAGACTCTGAAGTGCTTGTTCCTTATGTTTGTATTTAGCTAGTGCGATAACAGAGAGTTCCTGGAATGTCAGGAGCCAAAAACAAAAATAACAAAAATGGAAAAAAAGAAAACAACTTTCATAGCCTTGCAGATTGGCCTGTGCAACTGCTTTTCTTCAAGTTTAGCCTTCCCAATAGTGAATTTAGAGGGCAGTCCAAGGCAAATGCATAGTATCCTCCCCAATCTTTACTGAGCATGTGTCTTGTCCTGGGCATGTATGTGTGGCCCTAGGAATTTCCCTATTTACATGGATATCAGTCTGCATTGTCTTAGGAAATAGTGTTTCCTTATTGTCCCAGGTACTACACCATATGTCCCACAGCTGGCACTCCATTTTACCAGGCAACTGCAATTTGTTTTCTATAGTGTTCTGTACGAGAGGTCTGTGAGTTTCCTCTAGATTCAGGGCACATTCTGGGATGGTGAGCCTTCAATGTGTATCCTGGTATAGTCCTTCAGGCTGCCGTTAGATTGGAACAGACATACACACACCCAGTATGTGCATGAGGGTTTTTCTGCTTGCTCCAGAACTGGGACCAGGGACTCTGCAAGAAGCCAGTGAGGGGATAAGGGAGGGGTCATCAAGGGCATCACAGGATTCTATAATTTTAAGTTGCCTTTTTTAGGAGGTACCAGGGACTGAACTGAGGACCTCATACATGAGAAACAGGCACTCAACAACTAGAGCTACATCCACTCCCCAATCTTTTCTTGATTCAGCACTTGTTGTGTTATTGCAACCCTTTAACTGTTTTCTAGAACTTTGAAAAAGATGTTTCTGCCAATTATTGCTGGTTGTTCACAAGCTTCTGTTGGGGGCAGGACCTTCAAAGCATCTCATTCTGCCATCTTGACTGGGGCAAGCCTCTCTGGCTATTTTTAGGCAATTAAAAATCTAGTCAAATAACATTTCAGTTTAAAACTCTCAAATTCCTTGGAACAAATGAGAAGAATGGAGATAGGCTCAAGGAAAGGGTACAAATTTTATAAAGCTATATAACCAAGCGTGCTGCCAAATTCATGCCATAGCAACCATTTGCTTAGGATGCAGGGGCCAGCGCTTCTACCCCTGGGCACTTGCTGTCACCCCATCAGTCTTTCAGTGTTACCAATGCCATCAGTAACCTCTGACTCCCCTGTGTCCTTGGATAGCCCCTCAAAATTCCAAAGTAAGAGTATGTAGTTGGCAGAACCTGGGTCACATGTTTTGGTGTCAGGAAGCAGAAAGAGAGGATGAATATCTGTCATTCTTTGATTCTGAATTGAGAGTCAGGCTGGTCTCCCACCGAGTTTGGTATCCCCCAGTGGGAAGGATGGGTAAACATTGGACAGACACACAATTGTCCCAGAGACATCAGCGGGTCCCAGGAGGGCAGTGTTTGTTACCTTTCTTTGGTTTGTTTGTTGAGGAAAAAGCTGTTATTGTTTATAGCTCTGCAGCAACAGTAAGTGGTTTTCAAACTTTCTATTTCTCTTAGTCAAGTCACTGACAGTGATGACATTGTTTTCTTTCCTCACCATCAATTATAGTTATGAAGCATGGCTAAATATTGATTTTGTTTCAAAATCCTAATAGCATGTGGGTAAATGCTCCCTTTGTACGGAACAGTGGTAAAGTCCAGCTTCAAAGCATGGATGGGTACATTTTATACTGCCCATGTCATTATAATTCACATTTTTGCTTCTTAAAATGGTGAAATAAAATATACACACACAGAAGTCATAGAACATAAATGTGAGTGCAGCAAAGAGCCATAACATGAACATTCATGGGTTCCCATGTGTGCCCCTTCTGAATTGCTACCTCCTTCTTCCCCTTAGAGATAAGCATTCTTCTGACTTGCAATCATTTCCAATTCTCCTCCTTTTATTTCTTTTTCTTACCTTACCTAACTAGTTAGGACTTCTGGAACAATATTGAATAGTAGCTGTGATAGCAGGTATCCATGTCTTATTTCTAATTTCAGAGGGAAAGATTTTAATGTTTTATTATTAATTATGAGGTTTGCTGTAAACTCTTTTTAATAGATATTTTTATGACATTAGGAAGTTCTCTGTTATTCCTAGTTGCTAAGACTTTTTTTTTTATCATGAATGGGTATTGAATTTTATCACATTTCTCTGCATCCATTAAGATAATCACTTTTATTCACCTTTTTAAAAGGTCTTCAGAGAAGTCATCCAGAGACCAATGTGGATGGGTAACTATTTGGTTTTTCTTCTAAGGTACCTATTTTTAATACCTTTTACCATATTGTTTTAGTTTGCTAAAGCTGCTAGGAGTGGTATACCAGAAATGGGTTGGCTTTATAATGGGAATTTATTAGGTTAAAAGCTTACAGTTCTGAAGCTGTCCAAATCAAGGCATAATCAGAGTTGTTGTTTCACTGAAGGTCAGCTGCTAGTATTTCTGGATTCCTTCCATGTGGTAAGGCAAAATGGTGGCATCTGCTTCTCTTCTGGGTTTTGTTGCTTCAGCTTCTGGGTGCTTTGTCTGTGGTTTCCTCTCTTCCTTCTCTCCATCTCTGTGGCTTTTTCTCTGTGTCTCTGCTTTTAGTCCTCTGTTTATAAAGGACTCCAGGAAGAGGACCAAGATCCATGCCTCACTGAAGCAATCCAAACAATGTACCCTGTATTAGTCAGGGTTCTCTAGGGAAACAGAATCAACAAGAGACATCTGTCAATAGTATGCAATTATATAAGAGTCTCTCACGCAGGCATGGGGATGCAGAAGTCCAGATTCCACAGGCAGGCAATGAAAATCCAGTGAAGGTTCTTGATGAGTTTTGGGAGATGTTGGCTGTCCAAAGACGAGCTGGGAAATTCTCTCTCAATGCTAGAACGACTTCCCCTTTTAAGGCATTCAACTGATTGGGTTAAGCCCCACTCACTACTGATGGCAATCTCCCTGACTGATGTAATTATAACCAGTTATCTATGATTTACCACTGCAGTAAAGTCAATGGTGAGTAAAGCTCATAAATGCCCTTATCTTACAGTTAACCCAGTGCTTGCTTAACCAAACAACTGGGTACAATTACCTGGCTGAGTTGACACAATAGCCTAACCATCACAGCCCCCCAACTGAATCCAATCCAATCAAATGGCCCCACACCCATAGGAATGGAGTAGCTCCAAGAACATGAACTTTTCTGGGTTCCACAAAAAGCTTCAAACTGTCACATATAAAACATGGAATCTTGAGGTTGAAAGGAACTTGAGAGATTATCAAACATTACAATCTCTCACTCAGTTCACAAATCATCGTTATAACATCTTGAATGGTTGGTAATTCATGCGTTATCTACGTGAATATGTTCAGGAATAGCAATTTTACCATCCCTGTGCACTCCTTTTAAAGGAAAGCTCTGGTTACCAGAAAGTCATTTCTTATATTGAGCTAAAAAGACTTCAGTGTCATGCTTTGATCCAAGTTTTGCCACATGGAACCATGCAGGAGAGGTGTCCCCTGAGGAAAAGGTAGATTTGATATATTTGGTAAGAAGTAGGTAATTCGGCAGATCTGGGTTCAGTTCCTAGCTGGGTGACTTTGGGCACTGTTGCAGATTGTTTAACAATTACAAATTTGTCCCATCTCAGCATGCTCCCCCCTTGCAAAGTGACTTGCTGCTCCTCCCATCCAGAGGTGGAGTCGTGTTTCCACTTTCTTGATTCTGGGCTGGTTTTGTGACTTGATTCTGCCAAAAGAATGTGGTAGAAGTAATATTGGGCAAGTTCTGGAGAGAGGCCTTACTGCTTCTGCTTTGACCCCCTTGGAATCCTGCCTTGAGAATGCCCACATAAGGAAGTCATATAGCCTACTGGACATGAGAACATGAATGGAGGAGAACTAAGGCACCCCTCCTGAGAGCTAGCATCAGCCTTCAGACATAGTAATAAGGCCATCTTGGGCCTCCAAGCCCAGAGAACTCTCCAGCTGAGAGTAAGCCCAGAGAAAAGTAGTTGAAGAGCAGCCCAGCCAACTCACAGAATCATGAGAAGCAATAAACTATTGGTCCTTTACACAGCAAAGGCTAACAAAACCAGAAATATTATTTAATTAAACTTCCTTTGTTTCAGTTTCTTCATCATCTGACTGGGTAAATATCTTCTTTGCAAGTGTTTTGGTGAGGATTAATTAATATAAACTATGTAAAGCATATAAATATCTAGCACTGTGAAGTATACAGAGCTGCAGGATGCCTAAGAGTTACCTCCTGAGAGCCTCCATGTTGCTTAAAGATGGCCACTCTCTAAGCCAAACTCAATATGTAAAGGCATTACCTTCCTCCCACCATGGGACATGATTCCCAGGGATGAGCCTCCCTGGCACCAAGGGATTACTACCAATCACTAACTGGTGATGCAACTAGAAAAAGACTTTGGATAAAAGGGGAAATGGTAGAGACAAATGAGTTTATATAGCTAAGTGTCATCAAAACAGTCAGGAGGTCATCAGCAGGATCCCAGAGACAGCTAAAGTAGATACAACCCCAGGTACTGGTGCTCCTGAGGGCTACAGAGAAACACAACTTCTATGGTCATGGCAATTGGCTCTGGAATTCAGTGCCTTGTCAGTGGACCCTGCTTTGGATTTGTGTCCCTTGAGCATGATGGAGTTGGACTCAGATGTGATGTTTCTACACATGCCTCTTCTGTCACTTTTACTGAATCTGTGGTTGGCACTGGGGTTAAGGAGGCTTAAATCTCTGGACTAGCCATGTGCCAGCTGGGCCCTGAGCCTCAGTAGAGTTGCAACTCCTACTTTCCAGTTCGTTGGACTTACCCAGGTCAGCTAACAGGGAGGTGATGATAGTTAACCACCACACCAGGGAACTGAGAGTGCCTACAACTCCAAGCAGGAGATTCACATCCATCAACCATGTGGGATCTAAGACCCTTATTGATATAGAGGTGGAGAGGACATCACCAACCCAGGGTCCACAGGATGGAGGAATAAAATATGAATTAGAGTGAACTTACTAGTATTCTACTATAGAACTATTGTAACTAGTAATGGAAGAAACTGTAGCATTGATCTGGAGAAAGTGGCCACAGTAGTTGCTGAGGGCAGGGATAGGGAAGAAGAGATGAGATGGGGCATTTTTGGGACTTGGAGTTGTCCTAAATGATATTGCAGGGACAGATGCTGGACTTTATATGTCCTCCCATAACCCACTGAATGTACTGGGGAAGAGTGTAAACTGCAATGTAAACTAATCCACGCAGTTCAGCAGTGCTCCAAAATATATTCACCAAATGCAATGAATGTGTCACAATGATGAGGAAGCTTGTTGATGTGGGAGGAGTGGGTGGGTGGGGGGTTGGAATATGTGAAAACCTCTTATATTTTTTAATGTAACATTATTTGTGATCTATATATCTTTAAAAAAAAGAATTTTATAAAAAATGAAATAAAATTAAATTTTAAAAATAAATAGTAGTTGTTATGCTGTTGATTAAAGCCCTTTGCTTGTTTTGACTTGGGGTCCTCACTCCAGAGTTTATGCAGGCTTTTTTTTCATTAGTTTTTAACATAAAGGTTGGACTCAACATTTAATCTGGTAAATTTTCTTTTTCTTAATTTTAGTCTGACCAAGGTAATGTTGTCTTACATGTCATTTGTTTCTAGATTTGATGTTTACTATCAGTTATTTTTTTGTCTTTTTTTTATGTTACATTAAAAAAAATATGAGGTCCCCATATACCCCCCACCCCCTTCACCCCACTCCTCCGACCATAACAACAACCTCCATCATCATGAGACATTCGTTGCATTTAGTGAATACATCTCCGAGCAAATCATTTTTTAAAAACTAAACAGGACTGATCCAGGGAAAAGAGCCTTGAAGAACACCGTTAGATATACTTGACCAATCTGACACAGAGCCAGTGAATGTTATCAATAACTGTATTACAAGTGCACATTATTTCATCACCTGCAGATTGCTTTCACATAACACAATAAACCACAGGCAAACGAATCCAGTGGCAGTGTACCTCAGTCTTATTCATGTGGATATCCAAATGGGCAGTAAAATTCTTTGCTGAAATCAAGGTAAACCATACGTAATTATGCTCATCTGAAAAAAAACCTTTACTGAATGGTGACACCACAATCTGTCTTTTTCCTGTTTATTTGACCACAGTGAATATAAAATCCTATGGGTATGATTATACCAAAAAATCCTAGGTCAATGACAATAGATAGGACAGTAATCACTTCATCTACTTTCAGTGCTTTTGAGAAGTCAAAGAACAAAATGATAGCTTTTTTTTTTTCCTGAGAAGAAATTTCAGCGATCTGAAATCGCTGGGAGACTTTTATTTGCATTTTCAGGAGAGCATTTATGTATTAACACACACGTGTTTTCCCCAGAACTGAGGTAATTGTTTTTTAAGTACCTTCACCACTTACACTCCCTGCCCCCCAGCTCGCACATTTTTTTAACTTTGGGAAGGGGATAAGCATGAAGGAAGGAGGGATAATAGGGTTCCCAGTGTTCCATATCCGCTTTCATCTAACCCTCTATGTGTATGGTAGGTTTGGGCATACCCATTTTCTAGATAATACTGAGAGAAGCGTGAGACTTAAAAAGTCAGTCATAAGTAGAGCCAGATTTGCACTTGTTCAAAGCTCATGTGTGTGCTTCGTGCTGCTACAGTTGGGCAGGGTGGGATAAAAGGACCTGGGCCAGCCCCTGAAGTATGCTCAATATGATGGTCCCAGAGACTGTAAGAATGTCTGTTGCAGGTAGGGGGTGGCAGGAGCAACTTCCTGGGAAGCAGCGCGCTGAGGAATCCCTACACATCCTCTACAGACAACCACTCTTGGAGTACCGTGGAGACTGTCCCCTCCCCCTGCCAAGCCCACGCGCATGCGCAGCGGAAGGGAGGAGGGCGAGGAGGCCGCTGTGCTCGTTCAAGCTGGATCCCAGGTTCCCTACAGAGTCCGCGGCTGCGCAGTCAGTTGCTTGCCCTCCCGGAAACGCAGGGTCTGGTTCTCGCCACGTCAATCCCAGCACGCCCTCCGCGGCCCTGCAGCCGCTTCCGTGGCCCTCAACTGGCGCAGCGTTGGAGCCGTGGGCCACAGGACGGCATGGGGCACACATCTGTCTCCGCGCTGCTCCTTTCACTGCTGCTGTTGCTCCAGGCCCAGCGGCCGCGGGGCGCCGAGCTGACTTTCGAGCTGCCGGACAACGCCAAGCAGTGCTTCCACGAGGAGGTGGAGCAGGGTGTAAAGTTCTCTCTGGATTACCAGGTGAGACTCGGGCTTCTTTATTACCTCATTTCTCTCCTTTCCAGGATTTTTTACCTGGGCACTGGCGCGCCTCTGATTAGAGCAAGGGATCCTAACAAGGGGTCCGTGAGCTTGAGTTTAAATAAAATGAAAAAAAACATTCTTGTGGGGACATATTGGTGCGGGTGTGATATATTTATTAAATAATACACAGTATAGTGCGGACTTAGAAAGGGGTCCGTGGTTTTCACCTGACTGGCAGAGGGATCCTTGGAACAAAAAAGGTTAAGAACCCCTGTTTAGAGTGACTAGAACTAGGCAAGGCGGCTGCAGCAGTTGGGATTCACCCATGACTTCCCCATGAGGAAGAACGTTTTGATCAGTCAGTGACTCCCCCAGACAGGCTTGGCTGGTTGGGGAGGTGTGTCACCTTGTGGGACTGAGTCCGAGATACATCCTGCTAGTCTTGCATCTGGGGAATTGACCAGAAAGACCTCCTCAGGCTCCTTGGACTGTAAGGCATGCCAAGTAATGATCAGCTGGATACAGCCTCCCAGTGTGTCCCAAGTCTCTCGTACCCACTTGTCTCAGCGGGTACTGAGAAATGGCAGCGACAGGAAGTGGTTTCATAGTTTATTCTTTTTGCCCCGACTTTCAAACATTTAAAGTCAGAGTCAGAATGAGCACAGCAGTGGTGAGAATGGGCTCTCTTTGGGGAGATCCCATCACGTATTTGCACTCTGGTGGTGGTTACAGGGAGAGGTGATGTGGCTACAAAGGCTTGGCTGTTGCCATGTGGCTCAGAAATGCTCCCAACTCCTGCACTCCAGTCTCTGCAGAGATCTCATGGCTTACAGTTGCTGGGAGCAGGCCTTGGGCGAGAGGACTGCTACTAAGGTTTAAAGAGCTGTTTTAGGATTGGGAGGCTGAGTGGGCATCATACCCAGACTGCTGTCTGCTGAGGGAACATGCTGGCAAGCATTCCAGAGATGAAGTGGCATGAGCAACAGAAGTGAGGGCATGCCATATGAGAAACCCTCTGTCACCAGAGCCGTTGAAGGAGACTTGTGCTTGGGGGGCAGCTTCATTTGTGATCATCTCTGAGTCCCTAATTTGACCACATTCACATCTGTATGAAAAAGTGAGAAGTGTATGGGCCTGAGAGAGGCATCTAGTCATTGGCAGGGCAGGAATCCCCTGACAAGGCATGGCCAGTGTAGGTTTAGAAACCTCTAGCAGTAGATAGCTCACTACTTCACAGAGCAACTTCCATTTGGGCAAAGGAAATTCTAAAGTTTGGAAGCTGAGGGAACTTGGCTACAGTCATTTACTAGCTGCATGATTTTGCCTTTTGCAGGTCCTACTTTTCATATGTTTATAGTTTACAGTGAGAATTTGGACTAAATGATTCTCAAGGATTCTGGCGCTTCTGGACAGCCTCTTAATTCTATAAACATATATATATATATATATATTTGCCTTCCCCCTTGCAATAAATTAAAATCCTGTTTGTAATAAAATTTACTAGACTGTGCAGTAAGTCAAGAATGACACTTGTTCATGGGTCCTGTTTCTCCTGAGAAGGGAGCTGCAGTAGATGCAATACTCCCTCCACCATTTCTTGCTCCTGCATGGTCCAAACGAGATCCCATTCTACCATCATCCTAAATTGTCCAGTAATTGATTGGCGTTTATTGGGCACTTGCTATTTTTCAGGTACTGTGTTAAGTCCTTTACATGTGATATCTTATTTAATTCTCAGTTCCACAACCCTAGGAGGTAAGTCCTATTATCTTCATTTTATAGATGAAGACAAATAGTTGCAGAGAGTAAAGTAATGTGTCCAGGGTCGACACAGTTGATGAGTGGTAGTGCCCTAAAGAAGTGACTAGCTCCATGTCTTGTGTTAAGTAGTAAACAAAGGTACAAAAGCAAAGGCATCTAGCTGCCTTGGGGCAATTCTTGGGTATCCCTTCCCCTTCATCTTCCTCCCAATTTCCAAATCTCTTATCTGAGCAGATTACCTGGGGTCTGTTCATTTATGCTGCAGAATAGCACATCTGTTATAAGGGATTGGGCATTGGAGCCAACAGCTCTCTGGCCAGATCCCAGCTTTACCACTTCTGCTTGTATGACTGTAGGCAATTGATTTAACCTCAGAGCCTCACTTTCCACTTCTGTGAATTGGAAAAGATTAGGCTAAGTGCATACTTTGCAGTCAGGCAGACATGGATCCAAGTCTTAGCCCTCCCACTTTCTAGCAGTTTGACCATGGCCAATTTAGTTCTCCCAGCCTCAGTTTCTTTTTCAATAAAATAAGGACTGTACTCAGATTTGCCTTAGAAGATTAAATGAAAAAAAATGTTTGTAAAGTTTAATCAGAGTTTCTGGTGGGCATTTAGTGAGTGGTAGCTGCCTCTGCTAACAGTGGACTCTGGTGTCTTCCCTGGTTGTCAGGTCATCACTGGAGGTCACTATGATGTTGACTGCTATGTGGAGGACCCCCTGGGGAATACCATCTACAGGGAAACCAAGAAGCAGTATGACAGCTTCATGCACCATGCTGAAGTCAAGGGCGTTTATCAGTTTTGCTTCAGTAACGAGTTTTCCACCTTCTCTCACAAGACCGTCTACTTTGACTTTCAAGTGGGTGACGAGCCCCCCATTCTCCCAGACATGGGTAACAGGGTAACAGCTCTCACCCAGGTAAGTGGACACTAACTGTGACAGCTCTGAATTCCTGGCTAAATCCCCTAGCCTGTTCCTCCTCTTTTGTATCTGATTTGGGGTTAATGAGCAGAGCCATCATTACCCAGATCCCAAGCTGAAGTCTCAGTATTGGCTTTGCCTCTCCCTTCCAGTCCTAAAGGACACTATATTCTCCTCTTCCCTGTGCATTCTTTTACCAGTTCCCTGCAATACATTCCTCTGGTTTTCTTGCCTCTACTCTTTTGTCCCCACTGAATCTTTTACTTTCTAAGTACTTATAATACTGCTATGTTTATATGCTGTGCCTTTATCATAGAGATCAAAGTTATACTCTATATGGCTTATTACTTAAGGTAACACAAGTTGCTGTAATAAATACACCCCAAACATCAGTGGCTTAACATAATAAACATTTTTTTCTCACTCAAATAACAGTCTAGACAAGGTTGGCAGGTAGCTTTCCTCTTGGGGTGATTCAGGAGTCCAGACTCTTTTCCTCTTATGGTTCTGCCAGTCACGAGGGCTTTAGAGTCCTCTGCCTCAAGACACTAAAAAAATGAGAGAGTGGGAAAGCCCCACATGCTTCTTAAAAGCTCTAGCCCAGAAGTGACACACACCACTTCCGCGCATATCTTATTGCCGAGACCTAGTCCTGTGGCCAATCTGGATTAAAGGAAGGCTGGAAAATGTAGCCCTGGTTTGACAGTCACCTCCTAGCAACAATTCTACCCTGTGGAAGAGAAACCTTGGAATTTTTGGAGGACAGTTAGTCATCTCTGCCATGTATGACTGTCAAGGTTAATTATAATCTGATCCCATTCTTCATCAGTCTTCCCTCCTGCTATTTAAGATCTGCCCTCCCTCCCCACATTCAGGCTCCTGACCTTCCTGAGAGATGCAACTATTATTTACTTTGTATTATCAGTGCCTCAGTGCGTGAGGTATGGCACAGAATAGGAGCTCACTAAATATTTGCCAAATAACTGAGCGACAGGGTCCGGGTAACCTGCTAGTGAGCAATGTTTCAGACCCAAAGCCCTGGTTACCTTTCAGCATGGCCACAAGTTTCCACTCCTCTGTGGCTTTGGGCACATTCATGAAATCCTAAGTCCTCTTTTGCCCCATCTTCCACCTTCCCTGAGTGGCTCTCTGTGATGCAATTAGAGATTAGAGCCATGGCATCCAATACCATAGTCATTATCTACATATTTAAATTAAAATGAAATAGAAAACTCACTTCCTCATTTGCACTAGCAACATTTCAAGTGTTCAATAGCCACACTTGGCTTGTGGTCACAGACAGAACATTTCCATCGTCATTTAGAAAGTTCCATTAGACAACACTGGGTTTGAGCTTGGTAGCATGACTGCCATTAGAAGATCCAACCTACAGTATATATTTGTGTGTAAGATCTGTCACAACCAATACTTTTGAGAATTCTACTGGTCAGTGATGAAACTGCCTTGCTTTTGAAGATTTTGTATAACTCTAAATTCTAACTGAAAGACTTCCCTCTTTAATAACCATAGAAAACAAATTGGTAAAGAAAAGGCTTAGCTAGTTAGTGCCATAAAGAAGTTCTTTCCTAGAGCCTTAGCATTAGAATTTTATTTTGTTGCAAGAAAGAGTGATTTAGTCCCCTATTTTCCTGTATTTCTGAACCTTAACTTACTTCCTTCTGTCAAGCCTTAGAAGGGGCATTTCCTCTCACTTCTGTACCTCTGAACCCTCTGCCTTGAGCCAGCATCAGTCTGTCTGATTCTGAGAGCTCTCATTCTGCCTCTGGCAGGCTTTCACTGCTGAACAAGGATCAGGTAGTGACTGTCTGGCAAGGACTATAACCCAGTAAACCAGTTGGCCACGTGGTCTGTGGTCAAGGCTATGATTGAAGGGTGAGGGTTCTCAAGGAAGAACCCATTAGTTCTCAGAGAATTTTAGCTTAAAGTGAAAATGTGGAAGTTGCCTAGGAGTTTGCCTGTCATTGGAGAAAGAGGGGTTTCCAGATGGAGGGAACAGCAGGTGCAAATATATTACTTTCTACACCAGCCCTTTATTTTGTTTGGCATGGCCACTCCTTTAGCCATCACATTTTCTGTTTGCCACAGACTTCTTACAGCACATCTGTGGGCCAGAGGCCACGTTATCTGACACTGAAATAAATGCTGGAGTGAAAGAACAGAATCCAGAGTGACCAAGGCCCAGGTAGAGATTCAGGCCAAAGGGATTTCTCTCAGGCCTGAGTTCCAGAATAACAAAGCTCCTAGGAGAGAAGCACCAACCAGCAATGCCACTGAAAAAGACATTGACAGAAAGGGGGAAAAGATAAAGACAAATGGCTAAGAGACTTCAAAGTGAGTTGGGAGGTTATTCCAGAGGTTACACTTATGCACATCCCAGCGGATGAGTTAAGCAATGTTCCATCCACCTTCATGTTTTGGAAGAGTTTAAGCGGGATTGGTGTTAGTTCTTTCCAGAATGTTTGATAGAATTCATTTGTGAAGCCATCTGGTCCTGGACTCTTCTTAGTTGGGAGTGTTTTGATGACTAATTCTGTCTTGTTATTTGTGACTGGTCTTTTGAATTCATCAGTTTCTTCTTTTGACAATGCAGGTTGCTTGTTTGTTTCTAGGAATTTGTCTATTTCCTCTAAATTATCCATCTTGTTGGCATTTAATTTTTGAAAGTATCCTCTTATAATAATCTTTATTTCTGTAGGGTCAGTGGTGAAATCCCCTTCCTCATTTCTTATTTTATGTATTTGCATCTTCTCCCTATTTTTTTTTTTTTTGTTAGTCTAGCTAAGGGTTTCTCAATTTTATTAATCTTTTTGAAGAACCAGCTTTTTGTTTTATTTTATTTAGTGCTTTCTTATTTTCAATTTCATTTAGTTCTGCTCTAATCTTTGTTAGTTCCTTCTTTCTACTTGCTTTTGGGGCTAGTTTGTTGTTCTTTTTCTAATTCTTCCAGGTGTTTTATTAGGTCTTTGACTTTAGCTCTTCCTTTTTGAATATAGGCATTTATGGCTACGAATTTCCCTCTCAGTACAGCCTTTGCTGCATCCCATAGGTTTTTATACATTGTATTGTTATTTTCATTCATTTCAAGGTATTTACTGATTTCTTTTGTGATTTCCTCCTTGACCTACTGTTTGTCTAAGAATGTGTTTAACTTCCATATCTTTGTTCCTAATCTGGTATTCTGCTCCTTAGTGATTTCCAGCTTCATTCTACTGTGGTTTATTTGAGCATTGGATAATTTGAAAAATATATGTTTTGAAGTAGGTCTGTTTGGGGTGCATTGCACTTCCTGGACGTGTACGTCCATCTCCGTCAGGGTTGGGAAGTTTTCAGTCTTTTTTCCTCCCCTTGTCCCCTTTCCCTTCTCTTCTCCCTCTGGATGCCTACAATGAGTATGTATGTGAGTTTTGTGTTATCATTCAAATCCCTAAATCCCTGCTGGTTTTTTCCTATCATTTTATCTATCTGTTCTACTATCTGTTTGAGTTCAGATATACTGTCTCCCACATTGCTGATTCTTTCCTCTGCCTGTTCAAATCTGCTGTTATGTGCTTCCAGTGTATTTTTTATTTCTTGTGTTGAGCCATTCGTCACTATCGTATCTGTTATCTTTTTAGGAGTATTTACAATTTCTTCAGTATGTTCTCCCAGGGTCATCCTAATATCCTTTAGCTCTTCCTTCACTTCATTAAGTTGATTTATGATATTTGTTTGGACATCTCTGATTAGTTTCATGTTTTGCATCTCCTCCTCTTTTTTAGTTTGTTCATTGGCCTGGGCCATGTCTTCCTGTTTCTTAGTATGGCTTGTAACTTTTTGTTGGTGTATAGACATCTGTTTACCTTAATGGGTTTTTTCACTTGATTAGCTTCTCTCTCTATTCTATGATTTTATTTTGGTTTTGTGTGTTTGGTAAGGTTTCACTTTGACACTTCATTCCTCTTATTCCATTTCCTTGTTGTTGTCTATGATCCCAGAGAAAAAAGTTAGGACCAGAGAATAGGGAAGATAAGGAAGGATAAAAAGAATAATAGTAATACTATTAGGAAAAGATAAGAGAGGAACTGTACATGATCTAGGAAATTGAAAAATTAACACAAGAAGTACAGAGGAATAAGATTAGAAAATTGAAGTAGAAATAATGAAACAAGAAACAGAATAGAGAAAAATGTTTAGAATGAATTACAAGGCCAGACTGATGAGATGGGGAGAAAAGAAAAAAGAGAAAGAAAAAAAAGTGAAAAAAGAAACAGAAAAAGGAGAGTAAAATAAAAACAAGAAAACTTGAAGACCAAACAAAAAAGGTAGAATGAAAGAACAACAACAGAAAACAGAATTTCTGGAGAGAAAAGAAATAGTGTAGGTAGAGAAAATGGTAAGTGAAAGGGAAAAAAAAAACAATCAAACAGAGAAATGAAGGAAGTAGAAACCCAACAAACAATAAAGTAGACAGCAGTGCCTTGTTTAAAAAAAAGATGAAAAAACAAAAACATGGAAAAATAGCCTTCTCTCTTAGACTCCTAAAGATTTTCTCAGGCTTGTAGTCATCAGTCGTTCTCCCTGAAGCCTGGCCTCTGCAGGTTTTGAACGAGGTTTTAGTGCATAAGGAAAATAAAAAAGGAACCTTTTTTTTTTTTAAATTAGAAATCCAAGAAAAGGTAATACAAAGAGAATGTCTGTATGCTTCCTGTCATAAAGTTTCAATGGATGCCTGAAAACCCTGTGGCTCACTTTTCTAAGAAGATCCAGGAATCAACCCAGGGACCTTGTATATGCTAGGCTGGAATTTTTCCACTGAGCTAATCTGTCTCCTTAGGTTGATTAACCTTTCAGAAAGCTCTCTGCCCCTTTTTCCGCATGCAGGTTAGATTCCCTGCAGTCTGCTGGTTTCCTGCTGGTCAGTCAATTGTCTCTGCCTCCTCTCTGATGTAATTGCTCTCCCTGTCAAGTCAGGGTCCCTTCCAATATTCTCGGGGGCCCAGCTGGCTAAGCTCACCACAAATAAACCATTCTCTACCCTCTGAGACTCCTCTTCCTTCCAGAGAATCTGCTGTCACTTTCAGTTCAGAGAAGGGAGCCAGCAGCTCTACCTAGGCTATCTGCCCTGAGGATGGGGTATATGTGCCACTTCCAGCCACAGGGGCTCATGACCCATGATTTTCCCCTGGCTTCCCCATCTGTACAGTACTCTCCTAGATGACACAGAACACTTTCTTGTTCAATATATATCCAGAGGAGTTGGCAGCAAAGAAGGCACCCATTCTTCTCTCAGATAAAATTCACCAGGAGTTTTACCCTTGCTTAGATCTCTAGGGACGGGGAGGGAAGCCCTTTCTGGTGATTGGGAGGTCTAATAACTCACAGCCTATTGTTTCGGCTTCTTCGTCTCTCCATACCTCACTCTCCGGGCAGCCATGAAGCAGTGTCCCAGTCCACTGTACCCCAAAGAAAGTCCCAAGACAGCCTCTGGCTCCCTCTCTGTTGTCTTAGTGAGAGCTAAGCCCTATCTGCCTAACCCTTTGGCTATGTTCCCACAGTCCTCGGTTTTAGACCCCAGGAAAGCTGTAGGCCATGACCTATTCCTCTGTCACCCTCTGGGAATTGGGTTCCTTCCCTAACATTGATCTGAGATTGGTCTTTTAAAGGCCTCTAGGCCTTCTTCATGGAATCCCTGTGCTGATCTCTGCCTGTGGCATACTAGTCAGGTCTTTAAAGCAATTGTCTCACATGGCATATCTGATGTATCTTCTGCCTGGGGTTCTTGCACCTGTGACTTTTCTGTCCTCCCTCCGTTTCTCTTCCTCTGTCTTCCTTCCTTCCTTCCTCTCTCCAGTGATTCTGGATCCTAAGAGAAGGCTAGAGATGCTGATCAATACTTAGTGCTGTATTTCTGGGCCAGGGTCCAGTATCCAAGGAGCTCCCAGTTCAAGTGAGCCCAATATAAGTTTTGAGTTTCTGAATGAGCTTGGAGAATGATGTTTTAGTCTCGAAAACCAAATAATCCTCTTCCAAGTATTTAAGAACAGTCTTTGTATTTATATGTATAAAGTTTGTATAAGCTATATTTACATATATATGTATCTGTGTTTCTCCATCTCTCCTATTGATTTCAAATATGATCTACTTTGTTACTAAGACCTCTTATTTTTGTGCACTAAATCTCCCCTAAACACACTCTTCTTTCCCTACATGGCAACTGTCTTAATCGAAGCTCTCCTCTTCTCTTGCCAGCAGAATTGCAGGAACCTAAGTGGTTTCCCTGCCTCCAGACTGGTTACCACCAATTCCTCTCTACACCTTGGTCACCAAAAGGATCTTCTAACAGTGGGATTCTGATCTTGTTATCCATCTGCTCCCGCAGCTCCATGATAAAGTCTTAACTGTCTTTACTTGACTTTGAGGTCCTTTACTGTGAGCTTCCACCTACCTACAACTTCTTCCCCACACATCCAGTCCTCGGCGTTAGTCCCAGACCCCATTCCAGATTCTGCATGGACTCTGCCCATAAATATGCTACTTTGCCTTTCTGGAATGTCTTTCTTTTGTCCTCAGCCATGTATCCTGCCCATCTGCCAAGTCTCAGTTTGTCACTTCCTGTGTCAAGTCCTCCATCTCTGGCAAAGATTGACAGCTTTCTCCTGGGCTTTCCTGTAACTCTGCATACCCCTCTGTTGTTAGCTCTTTTCACATTGCATACAGCAGATTATTTTCTCCTTAAATTGTGAACTTTTTGAGATCCAGACCTAGGTCTGACTGATTCATCTCTTGATTCCCTAGGACTAGCACAGTGCCTGGAAGACAAGTAGGCATTTAATAAATAGTTGAATGAATGAATTAGTGGAATTTTCAGCTATGAAAGAAAAGCCAGCATGATTTGAAATTCTTTCAGTCTCATAGTTATCTTTCCTGAGTCCTCCAACCCCACCTCCAGTAGTTGTGGCCTTCTAGGGACCACCAAAGTAATACAAATACAGAAATAACTTGACTTACTAAGTTTACTAATATCATACCGTAGGTAGTGCCTGGAATGAAAACTAAAAAGGTTTTCAGAAATGCCATATCTTAAGTCAACTCTGATACACATTTATGACCTCTTTCCTACTTCCTTCCCAGTTTAGTCTCCAACTGTATCTTCATTGACATGCCTAAAGAGATTTAGGAGCATTACCTGGAGAATAGACTTGAAAATGCCAACATATGCCTCCAGCACAGGGGTCTGTACCCTCAGACATCTCATCTGATGATTTGCATTTGAATCCAGTTGGCACTTTGGGAAGTCCCCTTTGTAATCAACTTCCTGATACTAGGAGCCTTCTCAGGTCTATATGTCCCTTTTTCAACATCTGTGGGTGCAGTCTACCTGGCAAATATGGGGGAAGTGAAGCATCCCAGTGCTAACTACACTCCAGTCCAAGAGAAGATTGTAAAATATCCGAAGACAACAGGACATGCAGGACATCACTGAGAAAAGCAGGATGTTGGAGATAAATAATAAAGGTACTGTTGGGAGACAAATTGAAGTACAAGCAGACTTTTTCTTCACAGTAGATTCAGTCCTTTGAGCTGGAGGTTCATAGTCAAGTTCCACCAGTGCTATCTGATACACAATGGTCTTGTCACCTTTCCATTCTCACTTCTCGCCCATGGATCAGAATGAGAGGGTGAGCCAACAAGTGCAGGGGAAACCTGAAACCTAAGGTGTTAGACCAGTTTCCAGACGGACGGAAGTCGTCGTCTAGTAAATCCAGATGCTACAGGGGAGCTCTGTCTTTCCTCATAAGTCTAGTTTAGCAACTAGAGTAAAGAAAATCCAACTGGCCAGTAAGGGCAGCACCATTTTTTGGGTCATAGTTTCACATTTGCCTTCTGAAAACTTTTAACTTGTGAGAGAACCCAGTGTTCTTGGGGGTTAGTCTCCTCTAACTTCTTACACTGTCCTCTGGGGAGTTTGGAAATGGAAACCAGTGTCTCTTGGATATTTTATGAACTTTTCTAGCCTGAGAACTCGCAGTTGGGGTAGACTTTTAGGTTTTGGATGAACTGGTATTTTAGAGGTTGCCTGTGAGTAAGAACTCATTTTCTTCCACAGGCATAATGTATTAGTGTTATGTTGGTGAGTAACAAAGTACCACAATCCAAGTGACTTAAAACATTGCCCATGTATTATTTCACAGGTCTGTGGGTTAGAAGTCTGGTTAGACTTGGCTGGGTTTTACACTTAAGGTATAATACAAGGCTGAAAACAAGGTGTTGCCTGAGCTGGGATCCTGTTTGGAGGCTCTGGGAAAGAATCTGCTTTCACACTCATTCAAGTTGTGGTAGAATTCAATTGCTTGTGGTCATAGACTAAAGTCCCTGTTTCCTTGCTGGCTGTCAGCTGCAGACTGCACTCAGCTTCTAGAGGCCTTTTCTGATCTTTGCACATGGCCCCTTCTATGTTTAAAGCCAACATTGGCACATCAAATTATTCTTGTGCTTTGAATCTCTCTGACTTCCCCTTCTCCCACCACCTGGAGAGAATTCTCTGCTTTTAAGTACCCATGTGATTTGATCCCATCTGGGATGATCCCCCTATCGTAAGGTCAACTGTACCATTAACATAACATAATCATGGCAGTGATATCTCATCATAATCACAGGTTCCAGGGACTAAGGTATGGAATCTTGGGTGGGGGGATGGAGTGGTTATTTTAAAAATTCTATCTGCAACACAAAATATTTTAGCAGGTAAAGGAAGTTGTGAAGTAGGATGTACTGAGTAAGAGTATATATGTGTATGTGTGCATGTTTGTATATTTATCTGTTTTTGCATGTGTTTGTGTGTACTTACATATATGAGAAATTTGTGTTTTTGTGTCTGTGTATACATAAAACCATAGACAGCAATTATATAGAAGACTGTACGATACAGAGTCCTACACAATTATGATCTCATTCACACTCTGTTATTTATTAGCTGTGTCACCTTGGGCAACTCACTTAGCCTCTTTGATCTTCAACATCTGCTTCAGTATATGGAGTAAGCAGTCAGTCAGCCCTCCTTACCACAGATGTCAATGATCCCTGCCTGGAAGGGTATTATGAGGATTAAATAGGGGAACATAGGGCAGTGTTTGAAAGCATAAGCTCAGAACTCAGGCAGGTTGAGGTAAAATCCTGACTGCCACATAAAAGTTTGTGACTCTGGGAAAGTTACATCACCTCTCTGAGCCTGTTTCTTCATCTGTTAAAAGGGTAATTCTACCCAGAATTGTGAGGATTAAAGAAAACTATGTAAAACTTTAGTACAAGTACATGATTTGCATTCAGTAAGTGCTACCTTGGAAGAGGATGACATTTTCCATATGCTTGGTCTACTTTTCTTTGGACAGGATTAAGGGTGTGACTGCTTTTCTCTTCTTGTGCAGATGGAGTCTGCCTGTGTGACAATTCATGAAGCTCTGAAGACTGTGATTGACTCCCAGACACATTACCGGCTTCGAGAGGCCCAGGACCGGGCCCGGGCTGATGACCTGAATAACCGAGTCTCCTATTGGTCTGTTGGTGAGACGATCGCCCTGTTCGTGGTCAGTTTCAGCCAGGTGCTGCTGCTGAAGAGCTTCTTTACAGAAAAACGACCTGTCAGCAGGGGTGCCCTCTCCTAACTGAGGCTTCCTGCTCCCAGGCCCTTCACACCCCAGGGTGGGGCAGCTCTCCAAGGCCACAAACTTGAGGGTTCCCAGGTGCCTAGGTGAACTGAAGGTCTGACACAGGTGGAGGCAGCCCCTTGGCTTCTGTTCAGATGCTTAGTCTACTGTCTGCAGTAGCAAGTCCCTCCCACCCTGGAGCTCAGTAATTGGAAACACCAGATTACAATTTGTTATATAAAAGTGTTTGAATAAAAGTTTATAATTAGACTTGGTATTGGCTGCTGTGGGCAGGCAGGCAGGGAGCAATGCAGTGATCTGGTAGATAGGAGGAACCCCATGTGCTTCCTAGGTCTCCAGGTCAGCTTAGGATTCTCTGTTTTCTCCATGATGCCATGGGCTGTTGCAGCTCACTGGGTCATTTGGCTTATATGTTCTACACAATGTAAAAAAGAAGAGGTCCCTCACTTCTAGCCTTTCCTCCCATGGAGCTCTTTGTACCTAAATAAACCAAGCCCTGAAGCAGCTTTGCAGAGCCTCCTACCCCAGGTGAGCAATGGTGCCAGCCATGCAAGCAGAAAAAAATGGTAATGGGTTGCCCTTGGCTAGCTGTGTTTCTCCTAGGAGGTGGAACTCTGGTTAATAAAAAGTAAGTGTGAGATGAAGATTGGTGACATTATTTCTTTGCCTCTAAAGGAGCTTATAGCTTAATGGGGAGCATGGATGTGTGTTTAGATATTGAGAGTAAATAGAACAAATGATGCCTTAGAGATGTGTATAGGATGCTGAGAAGTATAGAAGGGGGTAAATTATTCTCCCAGTTGAATAGAAAGAGTGAAATAGTTGTGTTTTTTTGTAATCTCTGGCATCAGAAATCACTCTGAACAACTGAGTTATCATTCAATCCAAATATGAGGGCTAAGAAGTAATGAGTGACTCTCCTAAGCAGCTTAAGTCAGACCATATCACTTCTGGTTATAATCTGCCCATGACCCCACATGTCATTCAGAGTTCACATGAACTCACTATAGACTGTAAAGTCCTACATAATCAGATGTACCAACCTCTTGCCCTTGTGAATCATCTCCTTCCCCACTTCCCCTCACTCACTCTGCCAGGTCCTACTCTTCTCACTGTTCCCATCACATATCAGGCTGTGCTCCTGCCCCAGGACCTTTGCAATTGCTGTTTCTTCTACTAGAAATCCTCCCCCTGGTAGTTGCATGGCCTTCCCAATTACTTCCACCAAATGTCATGTGGTTGGTGAGACTGCCCCTAACCATTCTATTCAGGATGGCATCCTCCCTGGCCTTATTTCCCTACCTTAATGCTCTCCAGGGCACTAACTGTTGACATATATATTTACTTGCATGTTTATTGTCTTCCCACAGTTAACTCCTTGAAGGGCAGGGACTTTGTTTACTGCTGAATCTCTAATGTCAGAACAATATCTGATACATACTAAATGTTTCATCATTATTAGTGTTAAATCAATATTCTTTTCCATTACGGGAAGCAGACTTGGCCCAATGAATGGGGCATCCGCCTACCACATGGGAGGTCTGTGGTTCAAACCCTGGGCCTCCTTGACCCATATGGAGCTGGCCCATGTGCAGTGCTGATGCATGCAAGGAGTGCCCTGCCACACAGGGATGTCCCCCGCGTAGGGGAGCCCCACGCACAAGGAGTGCACCCAATAAGGAGAACCGCCCAGCGCAAAAGAAAGTGTAGCCTGCCCAGGAATGGTGCCACACACACGGAGAGCTGACACAACAGAATGATGCAACAAAAAGAAACACAGATTCCCAGTGCCACTGATAAGGATAGACGCGGTCACAGAGGAACACACAGCAAATGGACAAAGAGAGCAGACAACTGGCGGAAAGGGGCCCAGGGGGAAGGAGAGAGAAATAAATAAAAATAAAATATATTCTTTCCATTAGAAAAAAATTCATACTGATCAAGAGTTTGTAGGAGGAAATGATGTTGATGTAGGTAGGCACTGCTAAACTCTTTCACAAAAAACAGAGAAGGGGCAAAATCCTACGTGAGCTGCTTTGGGAATCTACAGAGCAGCAAGCTTCAGGGCATCTGCTGGAGGGAACTGGACAAAGAAATAAAGAGCCCAAGGAAAAACCATGAGTTGTTCACCCCTGTGACTGGAAATGGTGGGCAGCTAAACCCCACCCTCAAGGCAAATAGCCTGCTTGGACCCCCCTGGCTCTCACCAGCCAGCTGAATGGGAGGGAGCATTCCCTGGGAGGAAGAGGGATCTGGTGAAGGGTGGAGAGTGGTTTCCTTTCCATGGGTTTGGACACCTGAGCCCCCTTTGAAATTCAGGAAGAATACAGCCAATATGGGGTGGCACTGGGGAAAGGGGAGGGGGAAGTCTTCTTAGGCAGGCTGTCAAACTCAGCCACCCTGGGAGAGAGGAACTTGGTCAGGGAGGGGGCACAGACAGGCACCTCACTAGCCTGACCACTGAAAACTAGAAGTCCAATTTTCCCAAGGGAAGCGGGGCAGGAAGAGCCCAATAAGCCTTGAAAAGCCTATTTAGTCTATAGCCCTGCTGTAGTGCAGTGTGTGTGAGGGGGGAATTTCTGCCTTTTTGCATGTAGAAGGTCAATGGTTCAAATCCCAGTACCTCCTAAGAGAAGGGATCCAGGGAGAGATAAGGCATGTAGCCAGCACCTATGAGAGCAAACTTACAGATTAAGTTTCTACTGTTTTATGTGGCTTTTTTTTTTTTTTTGTATTTTTTCCTCTTTTTCCTTTATTTGCTAAAACTGGAAACATCATCTGCAGAGAGCAGCCTGCAGGGTTGATGAGCACCAACAGCCTGAAAAGGTCCCTGTCAGCCTAAGAGGAAAGACTGTTTTTCCCAGGTTGCTTCTTTTTTGCTGTTTTGTTTCTTTTTTTTTTTTTTAAAGATTTATTTATTTACTTTTCCCTTCCCCCCTCTCCTCCTGCCCTGCTGTTTTTGTAGTCTATGTTGTTTTCTCTTCTCATTTTCTCTCCTCTAGGATTCACTGGGATTTGATCCTGGAGACCTCTGATGGGGAGACAGTTTCCCTGTCAATTGCACCACCTCAGTTCCTGGTCGCTGTTTTGTTTCTTGTTTCTGGTTTTCCCCTTTTTTGTTTCTTTTCTTTCTTTTACTTATTTTTTCACCTACCTTATTTCTCTTCTTTCCTTCATTTTTCTTTCTTCTGACTTTTATTGTTTTTCTTCCATTCCACCACTTCTTGTTTTGTTTTCATTTTTTCTTTTCCTCCTTTTTTCTCTTTCCTTCTATTCTCACCTGTCTAGCCTTTTAATTTATTCTATTTTTCTATTTTGTTTCTTGTTTTATTTTTTGCTACTCATGTGTCCAGCCTTTTATTTATTCTAAATTTTTCCTATTTTGTTTCTTATTTTATTTTTTTCTATTCCAAAATTTTATTCTTATTCCTTTGTACTTTGTATGATTTTTTACTTGTACTATTTAGTTTCCTAGCTCTTGCATGGTTGTTCTTCTACCTTTTTGTATCATTACTACTATTCTTTTTCTCTTCTTATCTCTTTCCTTTTCTCTGTTTCTCATGTATTTTTTCAAGAGAACACAGATAACTGCAAGGATATAGAATAAGAGGAACCAAATATCAAAAATTAACCTTACCACACATAAAGAGAAAGCAAAATAAAACCTTAGAGTAGAGAGAGAATCTAACAAACCAAATAAGCCCATCAATATAAACAGATGCCTAGACAGCAACAAAAAATTACAAGCCTTAGTAAGAAACAGGAAGCCATGGCCCAGCTAACGGACAAAAAAAAAAAAAAAAAAAAAAAATGAAGTGCAGAATGTGGACAACCAATCAAGGATATCATGAATCAATTAAGTGAAGGAAGAGATAAAGGATATTAAGACCCTGTGGGAACATACTGAAGAAATTGTAAATATACCTAAGAAGATAACAAACCTGATGGTGATGAATGGCACAATGCAAGAAATCAGAAATATGCTGGTAGCTCATAAAAGATTTGAACAGGCAGAGGAAAGAATCAGTGATGCAGAAGACAGTACAGCTGAAATCAGATAGTGCATCAGATAGAAAAAAGATAGAAAAATCCAGCAGCGAATTAAGGACTTGAATGACAAAAAGAAATGAACAAACATGTGTGTTATAGGCATCTAGAGGGAGACGAGAAGGAACAGGGGAAAAGAAGGGGTATTGGAGGAAATAATGGCTGAAATTTTCCCAACTGTTGAGGGACATGGACATACATGGAAGCACAGTGCACTCCAAACAGTATAAATCCTAACAGGCCTACACCAAGACATATACTTGTCATATTATCCTTTGCTCAAGACAGAGAATACTGAAAACAGCAAGAGAAAGATCCATCGCATATGAGGGAAGCTTGTTAAGATTAAGTGCTGGTTTCTTATCTGAAACCATGGAGGCAAGAAGGCAGTGGTATGACATAATCAAGGTGCTAAAAGAAAGAAAAAAAAAAACATGCAGCCAAGAATTCTCTATCCAGCAAAGCTGGCATTCAAAAATGAGGGAGAGTTCAAAATATTCACAGATAAACAGAAATTAAGAGAGTTTGTCAATAAGAAACATGCCCTTCAAGACATACTAGAGGAAGTTCTGCAGGTTGAAAGGAAAAAACAGGAGGAGCGTGTAAGAATAAAAAGAAAAAAAAATATATGGCATACACAAACATAAAATGTGACTAATGTAAGAAATTCTTTGACAGTAATAACATTGAATATCAATGGATTAAATGCTCCAAATGCTCCAAATGAGCACGGATTGCCAGAGTGGTTAAGGAAATATAACCCATCTATATACTGTCTTTAAGAAACTCACCTGAGACCCAGGGATGCAAGGAGATGGAAAGTGAGTGGTTGAAAAACAATTTTTCATGCAAACAATCAGAAAAGGACAGGAGTAGCTATACTAATATCAGACAAAATAGACTTTAAATGCAAAAACCATTTTAAGAGACAAGGCTAATATATATTAATAAAAGGGGTAATCTAGCAAGAAGGAAGAACAACCATAAACATTTATGCATCTAACCAGGGCGACTCAAAATACATGATGCAAACACTGGAAAAACCAAGCAGAGAAATAGATGCCTCTACAATTATAGTGGGGGACTTTAATTCACCATTAGCACCATTAGAACATCTCAACAGAGGCTCAATCAAGAAACAGAGACCTGGAATAATACATTAGGAGATCTGGGCCTAATAGACATATAATACAGTCTTCTTGAGTGCATGTGGATCATTCTCCAGGATAGGCCACATGCTAGGCATCAGAACAACTTTCAGTAAATTCAGAAATGGATATCATACACAGTATTTTCTCTGACCCTAATGGAATGAAACTGGAAAGGGACAGAGAAGCAGATTGGGCACAATGATATGGAAGTTAAACCACCTAATCCTAAGACAATCAGTTGGTCAAGGAGGAAATTGCAAAAGAAATCAATAACTATTTTGAAACAAAAGAAAATGACAACAAAACATATCAAAACCTATGGGATGCAGCAATAGCAGTGCTAAGGGGGAAATTCATAGCATGAAAGCCTACCTTAAGAAGAAAGCTAAAATCAAAGACCTAACTGCACAGCTGGAGGAATTAGAAAATGAACAACAAACTAACCCCAAAGCAAGTTGAAAGAAGTAACTTATAAAGATTAGAGCAGAGCTAAATGAAAATTAAAATAGGAAAGACCTAGAAAAAATAAAACCAAAGGCTGGTTCTTTGAGAAGAGTAATAAAATTGATAAACCCTTAGCTAGACTAACAAAAAGAAGATGCAGATTCATAAAAAGGAAGGGGATATCACCATTGACCCCCAGAAATAAAGACTAACATAAGAGGATACTTTGAAAAATTGTGTGCCAACAAGTGGATAATTTAGATGAAATGGACAGATTTCTAGAAACAAGCAGCCTACATTGACAAAAAAAGGAACTGATTTACTCAGCAGGTCAATCACAAGGAAAGAGATAGAATTAGTCATCAAACCTCCCAACAAAGAAGAGCCCAGGACCAGATGTCTTCACAGGTGAATTCTATGAAATATTCTGGAAAGAACTAACACCAATCCTGCTTGAACTCTTCCAAGAAACAAGTGGAGGGAACATTTCCTAACTCATTCTGTGAGGCCAATATCACCCTAATACCAAAGCCACCTAAAGACACTACAAGAAAGGGAAACTATAGACCAATCTCTCTAATGAACCTAGATGCTAAAATCCTGAACAGAATACTTGCCATTTATATTAAAAAACACATCAAATGAATTATACACCATGACCACATGAGTTTCATCCCTGGTATGCAAGGACGGCTCAACATAAGAAAATCAGTCAGTGTAATAAACCACATAAACAAATCAGATGAAAAAAAATCACATGATCATTTCTATAGATGCAGAAAAAGCATTTAACAAAATACAGCACCCTTTCCTGATAAAAAAACACTTCAAAAGATAGGAATAGAAGGAAACTTCCTGAACATGATAAAGGGTATATATGAAAAACCCATATCTAACTTCATGTTCAATGGTGAAATCCTAAATGCTTTCCCTCTAAGATCTGGAACAAGACAATGATGCCCACTTTCACTGCTTCTGTTTAACATGGTGTTAGAAGTTCTTGCTCGTGCACTTAGGCAAGAAAAAGATATAAAAGATAATCTAATTTGAAAGGAAGAAGTAAACATTTTATTATTTGCAGATGACATGATCCTATACATAGAAAGCCCTGAGAAATGTACACCAAAGCTTCTAGAGCTTATAAATGAGTTAAGTGGCAGTTTATAAGATCAATGTGCAAAAATCAGTAGCATTTCTGTACACCAATAATAAGTAATCTGAGGAGGAAATCAAGAAAAACAATCCCAGTCCCATTTACAATGGCATCTAAAAGAATCAGATATTTAGGAATAGTTTAAAGATGTAAATGACTTGCATGCAGAAAACACAACACTGTTAAAGGAAACCAACAAAGACTTAAGTAAATGGAAGAATATTCCCTGTTCTTGGATAGGAACACTAAACATTAATGTCAATCCAACCCAAACTGATGTACAGATTTAACACAATCCCAATAAAAATCACCATAGCATTTCTTACTGAGTTGGAAAAGCTAACTATGAAATTTATTTGGAATGTCAAGATGCCCTAAATAGCAAAAGACATATTGAAAAGTGAAACTGAAGGTATCACACTACCTGACTTTAAAATGTACTACAAAGCTACAGTGGTCAAAACTGCATGTATTGGCACAAAGACATACCATTGGAAATGAGAGTTTCTGATATAGATACATATACAGTCAACATTCAACAATATTCAACAAAGCCACTGAGCCCATTCAACTGGGAGAAAATGGCCTCCTCAGCAAATGGTGCTTTGAGAAATGGATATCCATATGCAAAAGAATGAGAGAAGAACACTGTCTCATACCTTACACAAAAATTAACTCAAGATGGATCAAAGATCTAAATTTAAGAGATAAGACCATAAGGATCTTAGAAGATAGTGTAGGGAAGCATCTACAGGATCTTGCATTAAGCAATGGCTTAATGAACTTCACACCCAAAGCATGAGCAATGAAAGAAAAAATAAATGGGACCTCAAAATTAAAAACTTTTCACTTCAAAGGAGTTTGTCAAGAAAGTGAAAAGGTATCATACTCTATGGGAGAAAATATTTGGTTACCAGATCTGATAGTGGCTTAATATCCATCATGTATAAAGAAACACTACACCTCAAAAATGAAAAGACAACCTAGTTAAGAAATAGGCAAGTGACTGGGATAGGCAGTTCTCCAAAGAAGAAATACAAATGGCTAAAAAACACATGAAAAGATGCTCAACATCACTTGCTAATAGGGAAATGTAAATCAAAACTACAATGAGATATCATCTTACACCAATTAGACTGGGAGCTATTACAAAAATGAGGACTACAAGTGTTGAGAGGATCTGGAGGCATGGGAACTCTTATCCACGGCTGGTGGGAATGTAGAATGTTGCAGGCATGTGGAGGACAGTTTGGTGGTTCCTCGGAAAGCTAACTGTAGAACTGCCATATGATCCAGCAAACCCACAGCTGGGTATATACCCAGAAGAATTGAAAGCAGGGACATGAACAGATATATGCACACCAGTATTCATAGTGGCATTATTCACTTTTGCCAAAAGTTGGAAACAAACCAAATGTCCCTCAACAGATGAATGGATAAGCAAAATGTGGTATATACATATGATGGACTATTACTCAGCTGTAAGAAGGAATGCAGTATTAGCACATGGGATTACGTGGATGAATCTTGAAGACCTTATGTGGAGTGAAGCAAGCCAGACACTGAAGAACAAATACTATATGACCTCATGAAATGAATTAAGCAAATTGAGCAGACTCAGAGCTAGAGTCTGAAAGATAGGTTTGCAGGAGACAGGGAGAAGGTTTTGAGCTAATGCCCATGTGGGCAAAATCTATGATACAATGGAAGGGTGTAGTTGTGCAGTGGATGGACATTACAGTGGTGCTGTGCTATTGGCTTGGGTGGTGCTGGTTTGTGAGGAGGGTAGGATGAGTTGGGCTGTCCATGGGCCTGGGGAGAGGGTTGGAGGAGGAAGCAGGTGAACTCTGGATTTGTGGGTATGTGGTTGAAATACAACATCGGGAATGTTCTTTTTGCAAATATGCCAGGGGAGGGTTACTGGTTTAGGATATTGGGTGTGAGTGACATGCATGATGGTGCACCTGGGACAGTCCTGTAGAGAGTGTGAGTGTTCATCTAGTCATAGTGGGTTGTATTGGTGGGTGGAGATCCACATAATGAGTGGGATGGTGTTGGACTGACATCCTGGAGAGACCTGCTGTGTTCTCAGATAGAGGGACATGAGTCTCTTGAGAACATAAGCAGTACTTAATAAGGAAGGACAGGCTAGTATGGCAAGCTCTCAATGTTGTTGCAAGTAACTATGAATCTTGTTCTTCAAGGAGTGAAGCTTGCTGGTTGCCATGGGTCCTGAGGGGAAGCTGAAGGGAGGAATAGAATAGATGGGACGTGGAACATTTTGGGAGTGATAGAATTGTACTACATGATCTTGCAATGATGGATACAGGTCATGTTAAATTTAAAACATAAACCATAATGTAAATCATTGACCTTGGTTAGTATCAGTGTTTCAATATTTGTACATCAATTGTAACAAATGTACCATCCACATGTAAAATGTTATTGGTGAAAGGGAAAAGGGGGGAGGATTTGGGGTATATGGGAAACCCTCATATTCTGTATGTCACTTTTCTGTACCCTAAAGCTTTGAAGACAAAATGGAAAAAATGAGACACTGGGGAAATAGAGGAATATGTCACTGTACATACAAGATGACAGATCTTACTGTGATTAAAGACAATGTGAAAAACTTTTTAAAATTTTATGTATTTTTATTGTAAATTTTGAAAAATTTATATTTATTTTCAATACTATCATTTTGTTTTCTTATTTTTTTTCTTTTGGTTTCTTTTTTTTTTTAAATTCATTTTTTAAAAAAATATTACATTAAAAAAATATGAGGTCCCATTCAACCCCACCACCCCCAACCCCCACTCCCCCCACAGCAACACTCTCTCCCATCATCATGACACATCCATTGCACCTGGTAAGTACATCTCTGGGCATCACTGCACCCCATAGTCAATGGTCCACATCATAGCCCACACTCTCCCACGTTCCATCCAGTGGGCCCTGGGGGGATCTACAGTGTCCCGTAGTTGTCCGTGAAGCACCACCCAGGACAACTCCAAGTCCCGAAAATGCTTCCCCATCTCATCTCTTCCTCCCATTCCCCATACCCAGCAGCCACCATGGCCACCCTTCCCACACCAATGCCACGTTTTCTCTGTGGACATTGGATTGGTTGTGTCCATTGCACATCTATGTCAAGTGGGGGCTTAGATTCCACATGGATACTGGATGCAATCCTCCTGCTTTCAGTTGTAGGCACTCTAGGCCCCATGGTGTGGTGGTTGACCTTCAACTCCATGTTAGCTGAGTGGGGTAAGTCCAATAAATCAGAGTGTAGGAGCTGAAGTCTGTTGAGGCTCAGGGCCTGGCTATCATATTGTCAGTCCAGAGATTCAAATCCCCTAAATATATCTTAAACACCAACACCAACTACAGTTCCAGTAAAGTAGCATGAAAGTCTTGTGAAAAGAGATCCCATCTGAGTCCAGTTCCATCATGCAGAAACACCAGCTCCAAAGAAGGGCCATCTGACATGGCAGTGAACACCATCTGCCATGACCATAGGACCTGTGGGTCTCTTTATCCCTCAAAAGAACCAATACCTGGGGTTGTATCTACTTTATCTGTTTCTTAGACTCTGCTCAGTTGTGCATAAGGGCAATCCTTCTGACAATCTCCAGACTCTTTTTTAGAGACTTGTAGCCATATAAACTCATTTCTCCTTTCCATTTCCCCCTTACATTAGGTCAAACAGCATTTTAAAGTCATGTTATTATATGTAGACAGGGATATTCTGCTGATCCACATTGAACCTTAATTCAAGGTCATTTTCTAGTTGCATCTTCAGCTGGTATTTGGTAGTGATCCCTCAGTGCCAGGGAGGCTCATCCCTGGGTGTCATGTCCCACACTGGGGGGATTGCTCTGCATCTACATGCTGAGTTTGGCTTCGAGACTGGCCACATTTGAGTAACATGAAGGCTGTCAGGAGGAAACTCCCAGGCACAATGCTGCTCTAGGCCTTGTTCTTATTGCAGGCGTATAGGCTCACAAGCATAGTCATTAGTATCAGGAGCCCACTGTTGGATCCTCATTCCTTCCTGGTTCTTACCGTTACACCTGGGGGACTGCTGCTGCTCCCCTAGGGACCACAACAGAGCCCCCCCAGCCAGGAACCCAGTACCCCCCCCAGCTGTTGTTTTTAATTGTTTCCACTATGAGTATATCTAAACATTACCATGCACCCTGGACATATGCCCTGTATAACTCCCTGTCAACCATATATAGCCTGTCAATAGCATCCCATACCAGTATTCCTCTGCCACCATTGTTGAACCACTCTGTGATCCAAAACTTCCTGTAAAGTGAATCCCAATATAATGTCAGGTTCCCTTACTAGTAAAATGGAATATAGCGATGAGTTTAAAGGTTAGATCTAGAGTACATATTGATTTGGAAAAATTTCTACATCCTATCTTTTTCTTTTCTTTTTTCCTAATTATTGAGCTTCTCTTCACAAGAGTCTTAGATCACAGTAATTCATATATACAATATACAGTACTCCCACACATCCACCATAAAACCTTTTCCCTTCCACAGCGATAATCTTTTAACTTATTCATATCATATTTACTGAGACTGATGTACAGACTCCAAGACAATAGCTTTCAAACAAGGTGACGTCTGTGCTTACAATGTGGTCCATACTTTAGGATATACAGTTTTCTAAATTTTTTAGTTATCCTATGTTTTATATTATGGTTTACATTATTAGTCTGTCATCCCCTATATGTTTTTGGTGTAATATTACATGTTTTATATTCATCCTCATGTACTCTCGTGAAACTCCTCTCTTGCCCCCACATTTACCTTGGTTCCATCCATTCAACATCCATTTTCCCCTCCCCTTGGGGCCCACAGTGACAGCCAATCTCCATTTCCCGAGGAGCCACATCCAGAGATACTTGCAACAGTGTTCAGGGCCTGACTTGCTCAACTGCCCTAATGCCCTGGGAGCCACCCTTTCTTTCGAGAGATACAGTTCTCTCTATTTGATGGCATTAGTCCTCCCCAGGATGTGGGTCCACCCCAACTCTCACTTCTTGGGTCTCTACCCAATGGTACAACCCACCCTGGCAAAATGAGCCTTCAGACATTCCCCAGGAGTCCGTCTCACATCAGACCATCCCCTCCGAGCAGCCTAAACAGGTAACCCTCCTAATTATATTTTGATACGATTTTCTCAGCATTTTACTCTCAACCAACACCTGACACTCTCCTATGTTCGTATGTTGCCCCTTCCTCCCCCCAATGTTGTGGACAATATTACCCATCCCCAGCCCCCCTCAAACCCACAAAGCCCCACCCAAAGGCAACCCCTTCCCTCCATTTTATCTCTTCTTTGTGCTCATACTTACCGCTAGCTCATCATAGATTCCACCCCTGCAGACGTCGGCTCACATCCTTCCTCCACCCCCCGATTTCCTGTAAGCCTATTTTCCAGTCTCTAGCTCTCTGAGGCAGGTTGCTTATTTCATATCATTGAGGTCATGTAGTATTTGTCCTTCAATACCTGGGTTGCTTCACTCAACATAAGGTTCTCAAGATTCACCCATGTTATCACCTGTGTTTGTAGTGTTTTCTTATTTTATTTCATTATTTTGTTGGCTTCATTTTTGAAGAAGTTTTGGATGACAGAAGGGTTACAGCTGTGACAGGGAAGCATCATTGGTGTGGGATGTCATTGATGGGAATGCATGTAAGGAGGTTCACCTGGGGCATATCTTTAAGGCTTGTAAATGTGTTTCTGTTCATGAGGCATTGTCAAGTGGGTGGAGAGTCACATGATAACCAAAAGAATGTCAGGTTCACATCCTGGGGAGCTCTGCCACATTCTGTAATGGAACAGCAAGAATCCCCCTAGTACAGGGACAGTGACTAGTGAAGGAGGATGAACCATTTCCAGACCCTTGATATTGATGACTGTACTTACAAACCTTTACTTTTGAAATTGAAAGAGCTGAGTATTATATAGAGTGCCTAGGAGGTATCCTTGGAGCCTCCTTGTTACTCAAAAGTGACCTCTCAGCCATAATCAGCATAAATGCCCAACATGGGACATGACTCGCAGGAATGACCCTCCCTGGGACTGATGGATTACTACCAAGCACCAACTAGCAAATGCAACTGGAAAAAGACATTCAACAGAAGGGGGAAAAGATGAAGAAAAATAAATTTATATGGCTAAGAGACTTCAAAGTGAGTTGGAATATCATTTCAGAGGTTACATTTATGCATCTCAGCAGGATCTCATTGACTGCCTAAGTAAATATTGCTTCATGTAATGGAGCTCCTGAGGGCTCTGGGGACATCAAGACACTAAATGCAGGGCAGACAGTTCAAGAGTTTGGTGCCCTGCCAGTGGACCCTACTTTGGAATTTATGTTACCTAGTGTGACAGAGTTGGACTCAGTTGTGGTTTCTCTACACAGGCTCTTCTGCCCCTTCTATTTGACCCAATAGTTAGTGCTAGAGTTGATAGGTGTATGTCCAAGAGACTTGAATCTTTGGGCTCTCCTTGTGCCAAGTAGACCCTGGGTGTCAACAGAGTTGCAGCACCTACTTTCTAGTTTGTTGGACTCATGCAGGAGAACTAACAAGGAGATGATGATTGACTGGCCAATCAAGGAACAGAGAGTGCAGCTATGAGCAGGATGGTCCCATCCATCTGCCCCATGGGAGCTAAGTCCCCTCTCAATTAGAGATGAAGCTGGCCTCACCATCCCAGGGGCCTCAGGACTGGGGATTGAACAATGGACTAGAGTAGATTTATTGTGTTCTATTATAGATTTATCATGATTTTAGCAGTGGAGGAAGTTTTCTCACTGAGGTGGAGGCAGTGGCCACTGGAACTTCTGAGGACAGGGAGAAGGAAAAACAGGTGTAATACAGGGACATTTTTGGGACTTGGGAATTGTCCTGAATGACATTGTAATGACAGATACAGGACATTCTATATCTTGCCATGACCTACAGAATTGGGTGGGAGAGAGTGTAAAATACAATGTAAACTTAAAATCCATGCAAAGTGGCAGTGCTCCAAGATGTGTTCATCAATTATGGCAAATGTGTCACACTGATGATGGATGTTGTTAATGTGGGAAAATGTGGAACAGGGCATATGGGGATCCCCTATATTTTTTATGTAACGTTTATGTACTCTATCTTTTAAAAAATTAAAATGTTTTTTAAAAATAAAATTACCATATTACCCAACATTACCATTTTGACACATTTACCCTATCAAATTAAATTTTGAGCTAATACAGATACTTTCACTCCAGTATTTATGGTGGTATTATATACAATTATCAGAAGATGGAAGCAACCCAAAAAGTCCATCTTCAGATGAATGGATAAATGTATATTTGTGCAATGGAATATTATTCAGCCATAAAAGATGAAGTTCTAACACTTGCTACAGCATGCATGTACTTGAATACATCATATTGAGTGAAATAAATTAGACCTAACAGGACAAATATTGTATGGTCTTACTGTCATGAAATAATTAGACTATGTAAATCTATAGAGTCAGAAACTAGACTACAGGTAGACATGATACTGGGTTGGTGTTGGGAATAGGGAGTTGATGCTTAATTGGTACAGAATTTCTGGGGTGATGGAAAAATTTGGGGGATGGATGGTGGTGATGGTAGCACAGTATTGTTAATATTATCAACACTTAATTGTATATTTCAAGCGGTACTATTGAAATTTTAAGTTTGCATATATGTTGCAGAATAAAAGTTAAAAAAACAGATTTGTAAATTTTTAAAAAATGTTTTTAATAGGTATTGAGGGAACATATGATGTCTATCCTAAATGAACTCTACCAGAAAAGAAAGAAGAAATATGAAATCTGAGCCCATCTGGCATCTGTAAATAATTCACTGCCTTTATAAAGAAACTCCATAAGCTTTTTTTACTTAGCTTGATTAAAAGATTGATACTGCTTATCTACTTATATGTATTTTCATGGTATTTCTTTCCACTCATGTAAAATTAAGTACTGACATAGAAAATTTGTGAAATATTTGTGAAATATGTCTAGGATATGGTGAAAGTACAACAAACCCTATATTCCCACTGTCTAGATTAAGCAGTGGAATTGCTTCTTGGAAGCTCCCTGACTGCCCTTCTCCAGTCCCACCCCTTCTCAGCCTCTGAGGCAACTAGCAACCTGGATTTAAGCACTGAGGAGCACCAAGGATTGAGGAATGTTGCTCTACTAAATCTCCCATCACCTTCCACCCTTTTTAATGGGTACAAGGCTCTTCAGAGTTTACAACCTTAAAAGCCAAAAAGTAAGAATTAGAGTTGCTGGTGACCCCTGTTCTATTTATAGAACCTTGAAATCATCCATAAATATATGGACTGATTAGGGAAAAAGCCCTGCCCCATTCACTGTATTAGGAGATGAGGTTAGCAATAAAATTTACTTTTTATGTTGAATATTTATCAAAGATTTATATTTATGTCTTGATTAATGTGACAGTTTGAAATTATGTATGATTCCCAAAAAGAGAAAGATTATGTTTGTAAACTAATCTATTCCTCTAGATGTGGTACCCTTTGATTATAGTGGATTCAGTTGAGTAGCCCTTGATTGATTTCCTGTTAAAAGGACTTTCTTATGTCAGTAGGGTGGGGTTTAGGTTGAGTCCCCACCCCTTTGGGGGGTCTGATATAAAACAGAAACTCAACTGAGATAGACACAGGAAAAGAGAGAGCTCTGTCATTTTTGATCCTGGGGCCCCAGGGAGAGATGAGCAATTTGCATGATAGTTTGCAGCTGACCTTGGGAAGATAACAAAACAGCTGAGACTGATAGAGAAGTCCTGGAAAGAAATGATCCCTATGCCAGAAGAGAGAGAGCCCTGAGAGACAGCCCTATGCCAACTTCCAGCTGAGAGAAAAAGCCCAGTGGGGAAGATCTCTCCCTTGGAGAGATCAGCAACCATTTTGGCTCAACACATGGTAACTGTTGAGAAAGCAACATTGAGTTGGACTCTTTAGGACATTATAACTAAGGTTTTACCTCAAACAAATATCCTTCATAAAAGCCAACAGATTTCTGGTACTTTGCTTTGGCACCCTTTTGGTAGACTAATACAAATATCTAAAAATATTGAAAAGAACACAGAAGATGAGAATTTATATTACCAACAGATTTCTGGTACTTTGCATCAGCACCCCTTTGGCAGACTAATACAATCAGTTATGTACTAATAATGACAATTGTGATGATTCCCCAACTCAGAAGAAATACTTTTAACAGCTTTACAACTATAGGACATGAATCCATGAGATACATTTAAAATAGTGATTTAACTTTTCTAAAAAAACCACAACAATCTTTAAAATAAGCAAGAAGCCATCTCCTTTGTAGCTCTTTAAATTCATGATGGAAAATTTTAAATGTCATACAAAATTTAATTGTATGAAAATGCTCATTGTTTCTCAAGTTCTCTTAGAGATGATAAAAAGAAATCAAAGGTGCTGCTCTACTTTGCAGCCTGATTCCATTGGGAGACTCTCCTCTTGACATCTGGGACACCTTTGTGGAACATGGTCTTCATAATTGGTGCTTGAGTGGGAAGAGACCTGGGTTGGGTCTGACCCTTCTGGTTTTGAATCTGGATCTGCCATGTGCTAATTGTGTTATTTTGGGCAAGATACTGAACTTCCCTGAACTTTCCTTCATCTGTAAAATGGGTGTAAGGGAATATTTTTCCTGGATAGGGACTTGGGTCTCATGCATTGCTGATGAGCAGAATTAAAATTCATCCTGTCCCCAGGAAAATCCATTTGACTTTGAGCACTGGTAGGTGGAGTTTGGAGGCACATCAACTAATTTGCATAGGATTTTGGGAATCCTCCAGAGAAATCAATCAGTCTGATAGAGTATTATTTGTTAGACTAGGACCAGATTTCAAGAAAGTGGGGCTTCTGGGAGGAAATTCTCCATAAAGTAATGAATCTGGACAGGTAAGCTGGGCTTGGCTCCAAAGCCAGGAGTTGGTAAATGTGCTGATTTTGGACACAGCAAAGAGCTGATTCTGAGCTCATTCTAAACCAGCCGTTCTGGCATTAAAATAGCTGTGTATGGTATAAAAGAGTTTTAATACTTGGGGGACCAGGCAACTTTCCTGCAGAACATCCCTTAAAAGGGGATAACTCCAACATAGGGGGTTAAGGATGGCATTTATTTTATCAAAAAATATTTTTCCAAAATAGGTAAAATAAGTTTCATGCTGATTTTTTTTTTGTCATTAATCAATGCAGGAACTAGGCAAATGTTATAACAGTTTAAAACAATCTAAAGAACAATGTAAACAACTGTTTACAAAGACTTGTAAAACAGCTCACAGACAGTAAACAGGGTTAGAATCAGATAACCCAGAAGGGTGCTATAAGGAGAAAATGCACAGTTATAAAGTGACTCAGAGACAGTGAAAGGCTAGAATCAGATGGCCTGGAGAAATGCCCAGTAGACCATGATGGTGTTCTCTTAAAACGCATTTTCCCCCCTAAAACTTCAAAAGGGGTTACTGAACTGTCACACTGCCTGGGGAGTGGCAGTGAATTCCAGTTTAATTAAGACCAGCCGGGGAGGCAGATGTGGTTCAAGTAATTGGGCTCCCATCTACCATATAGGAGGTCCAGGGTTCAATGCCCAGGGCTTCCTGGTGAAGGCAAGTTGGGCCATGCGGTGAGCTGGTCCACACAGACAGCTGGCACAGCAAGATGATACAACAAAAAGAGACACAGGGGAGAGACAATAAGAGACTCTTACACAGCAGATCAGGAAGCTGAGGTGGCATAAGAAAATGATCTCTCTCCCACTTCAGAAGTTGCCAAGATTGGTTCCTGGAGCTGCTTAATGAGAATACAAGCAGACACAGAAGAACACACAGTGAATGGACACAGAAAGCAGACAACGGGGGGAGGGGGGGAGGAGGGGAGAGAGGGGATAAAGTAAAATCTTTAAAAAATAAAAATAAAGACCAGCTGTTGCATCCTAGCTCTGTTTCCATAAATGTTCATCCCCGGCCCTTTCACACCTGGAGCAGGAATAGCTTTCAGCTATTGCTAGTCTTGGGGCTTCACATCCCTTTTTCTTTCCCTTAGCCCTGCTCAACTTCTGTAAACAGTGGCTTGAGTAAACTCTCCGCAACCTAAAAATAGGAACAAAGGAGGAGGGAAGGAGTGAGAAAGGGAAAGAGAAAGAAAGGAACAATGGTTCCAAGAAATGAGATTGATTAGGAAAAAACTGTAAAGAAAATATGAATTATCCCACCGGGGTGAGGAGTAGTCTGGGCAAAGGCTGGACTTCCTTTATTTTTTTACCTTAGTTTTAAAGGAATTTTAGATTACAGAAAAGTTACATTGAAAATATAGAGGATTCCCATATACCCTACCCCATCCTCACATTTTTCCCTATTATCATCTTTCATTAGTGTGGTACATTTTTTTGAATTGATGGAGAAATATTGAAGCATTGCTACTAATTGTGAACCATAGTTTACATTATAGTTTACACTTTGCACCGTACAATTTTACAGGTTTTGACAAAACGTATAATGGCCTGTATCCATCATTGCAATATCCAATGTCCCCAAAATGTTCCATGTTACACCTCTTCTTCCCTTTCCCTCCTCTCAGAACCTCTTGTGACCACTATCTTTATATGAATGTTGAATGTTCTGCCATTGCTAGAATAAGTCTACTTTGGTCCATAGTAGCATTCCCCATTATATTTTTTCATTCCTCAATCTTAAGAATTTGGGGGTGGTGTTTTCACTCTGCTTCTGACTGAGAAGGGGCTTAGATCCCATGGAGCAGATGGATGGAACTATCTTGCTTGCAGTTGTAGATACTCTCTGTTTTGGGGGGATGGGCATTGTCCATCATCGTTTTGTTAGTTATTACTGGGCAAATCTAATGGAGAGTAGGTGTTGGCTGCAACTCAGCTGAGATTCAGGGCTCAACTGTTATATGAACAGACTGAAGATTTAAGTCTCTGGGACATATATTTAATGAGTATAGGGCTAAGTATAGGTTCAGATAAAAGGAGCAGAAGAACCATGTATAGGGAAATTATAAATGAGTCTAACTTTGTTACATTGGGGAAATAGGTTAACATATTCCAAAGTAAGGTCCACCAATAAGGTGCTGATTTCCTGGAGTTTTGTGGTCTGCCTATAGTGTCTAGATGTCTCCAGAACCCTCAGGAGCACCCCTACTTGAGGCACTGTTTACTCTGGCAGTTAGTGAAATCTGCCTGAGATGTAAGTTTAACCTCTGAAATGACCTCCCAACTCACTTTGAAATCTCTTAGCCATAAAAACTCATTTCTATTTAATATTTCCCCCTTTTGGTCAAGGTCTTTTTCCAAATGCATTGCTAGTTGGCACTTGGTATTATTCCCTCAGTGCCAGGGAGGCTCATACCTGGGAGTCATGTCCCAGACTGGGGGGAAGGCAGTGAGCTTATATACTGAGTTTGGCTTAGGGAGAGGCCATATTTGAATAACAAGGAGGTTTCCAGGAAGTAACTCACAGGCACTGTGTATTACTAGGCTAAGTTTCAATTTTACAAGAATAAGGTTCATAAATACAAGCAATAATATCATGGGCCTGGCATAGTGGTCTCTCTTCTTTCCCTAGGGACTGCCTATGTAGTGATTATTGCCACTCTATTAAAGAATGTAGCAGGACTCCCCAGGATGGGGATTTAATATTTGTTGGTTATTGCTGGGTCTCCACCCACTGAGATAAACATCCCATGACCACATCAACACATTCATATTCCATAGACACATGTCTTGGGTGCATCTTTTCCCACATATCCCACCACTACCAACACCCTGCACCAGTGATCCTCCCTTGCCATAGTTATAAATTTTCTGTAATCCAAAACCTCCCCTAAAACAAAGCTAAAAATTTTTTCTTGTATTGTGCCTTTCATCACTGTAAGTTGTTATCTTTTGTGTAAGCTTATAATTTCTTTGTATGTTTCCCGGGTGTCCTCTTTTTTCCCCTTTATTTTCAAAGAAGATTTACGTTATAGAAAAGTCACATTCAAATTATAGGGGATTCCCATATACCCCACCCCTTTCCCCTCTCACATTTTCCCATTAATAACATCTTACATGAATATGGTGTATTTGTTAACAATTGATACTGAAGCATGGCTACTAACCATGGTCAACAGTTTCCATTATGGTTTACGCTTTGCACTGTACTTTGACAAAATGTATAATGACCTGTATCTGTCATTGCAAAATCTGTCATTCCAATGCCCTAAAAAAGCCCTATGTTCCACCTGTTCTTCCCTCCCACCCCCTTTGGAACCTATAGTACCCACTAAACTTCAGTTTTTCAAGAATAAAGTTTATAGATACTTGCATTAATATTGAGGGTTTGACATATTGGTCTGTTTTCTTTTATTAGGTACTGCCTATGTACTTGAGAGATTCTTGTCCCTTTATTTGAGAACATAGCTGGACTCTCCAGGATAGGAGTTTAATTTTTTTTGTTGTGTGGATCTCCAACCACTGAGATAACATGCTATGACAAGATGAACACATTCATATTCCATGGAAGTGTGCCCCAGGTGCACCCTTTCCCACACATCTCCCCACCACTGACACAGCACATCAGTGACTCTCCCCTGCCAAATTTGCCAAAAGATCATTCCTACAATTGTATTGGACTTCATTCTTCTTGTATAAGTGGGGCCTTGGAGAGTCTAGGAATGTGCAGTCATTATATTTCTTCCACCCATGTTGTTTGATTTCATATGTGAACATACCTAGCACAATACTGTTTGGAAACAAATGTTGACTTCCTGCTCTCTACACAGTTACTAAATATGACATGAATCAATAAACCAGAGATAATGGGACTGGAGAAGTTTTGAGCCTCTAAATCCATCCATGATAATTTACAGTCAGGCGTTTGTGCTATTCCTTGTAGGGCTGGCAGTCAACAGCTTTTATTTGACTCCAACCAGAGTTTTAGAGCTCATGCATTATGACTTATCTGAAGGGTGGTTCATTTTACCTTATCACAAGTCTTTCAAAATAAAAATAGAAAATCATTGTTTCCTTGGGGTTAGTTAGGGTGGCAGCAAGGACCATATATTTTCTAAGAAGATTCTGTGTATTTGGGGGCTTTGTAAGAATTCTTAGTGCTATAGAAAAAAAGTCATGAACTCTCAAATGGGGAGTTCTACTCCTCATAGAAAATAAAGCTGATATTGCTCAAACTCCCCAGTGAATGCCAATCAAAATATGTTACTTTCTTGTGGAATTTGATTCAAATTTAGTTTTCAAAAGTCACTTTTCCTGGCAATAGCATTTATTACAAATGGAAAGAGTTACAAGTGGGCTGGGTGGTATGTGTGATACAGGAGGAAGAAAAAGTCATGGCTTTGTTTCTGGGATCATCAAGCAAACTGATTGTAATCTAGCTTCTCACAGAGTTTGCCTACAAAAGGAAAATAGACTCAAGTTATATTTTTAATGGCGAAATGAAAAACAGCTTTCTCATTTTAATTTGTAAAGTCATATTTCAGGCAACTAAAATATTAACCAAAATCCATCCATTCCCTCACCCCATGCAAAGAAACCCATCTTAAAAGGACTGGTCCTCAGTCCTGAGGCTTGGGTGGTCTCCAGCCAAGAAATGGCCTGTAGTTTATCCATCCTCACAGCAAGCACTCAAGGATGAACTGAATTTTTATTGCACCATGTGGACAGACAGTAAAGCCTAGTAGCTAAAGTTTGCAGAAAGATTGACTGGGGTAGGAGTGAAATATAGGAAATGGGGGACCTTCAATGTGGTGACCTGGAAGGGAGGCTGGGTAACATCCTTCATATGAACCAAGGGGAAACTCTGCATCTAAAGAACTCTTGCATAGACACATCTGTGAGAAGCAGGATGTGTGGGGAGGAGAGGGAGGGTCCTGGGGCCTGATGCAGTGGCCCCAGATAGCACTGTGAAGTGATGGTTTGATTCTGGATGGGCCCCAAAAACTCATACCCTTAGAGCTAATCCATTCCTGTGGGTGTGAACCTATTGTAGGTAGAACCTTTTGTGGGTAGGACCTTTTTAAAGTATTTTGATTAGATTACTTCAGTAAGGCATTGCTTAGGGTGGTATTAATTCTCCTACTGGAATCCTTTATAAATGGTTTGAATATGGAGAAAGACACAGAAGGTCAGAGAGAAACCCATGGAAGTTGAGGGAGGAAGCTAGGAGAGAAAGCCATGGAAACCAGGAAGTTGAAAGCAATGAGACACAGAGGAGAAGGCAGATGCTGCCATATGCCTTCCCACTTGACAGATAGCCGGCAGCTGGTCTTCTGGGGAGAGAACATATCCTGGTGCTTTGAGTTGGATTTTTTTCTCAGCCTCAGAACTGTAAGCTTGCAAGCCAATAAATCCCTTTGTAAAATCAACCCATTTCTGGTATATTGCTTTTGGCAGTTTTTTAGCAACTAAAACACCAGGGATAGTTGATTTAAAACTGAGGCCACCCACTCATTCAAATGTGGCTTCTTTCTAAGAGTTTAAAATGAAGTTTGGACAAATTTGTCAAGTATTAGCAAATGGGGATTATCCATTGTGATTTTCTGTCCTGGGACTCATCCCCCATCCCCCATCCCTAAACATCCATCCCAGAAAAAAATGTCAAGGAGGGTCTGTCCTCTAGTTCTTCTCAATGCACGTTACCAGATTCCCTGCAAGCAAGTACTCATGAGGCAAAATAACTAGACCCAGAGGTTATCATAAAGGAGATATAACAAACTGAATACCAAATATCATTTGAAACAGAACTGGAACATGTGGAATAAAATTTTTAAATAAGCATGATAAATATGCTCTGAAAGAGAGGGGAAGATTTTAATAAAATTTACTATAACATGAAGTCATAAAAAGGAGAATGTTATGTGTGAAAAATGTATTGTAGAAAGGAAAAATATCCCAGAGGAAATAAAAGGCAGGATGAAATATAGCTTAAGATCTGTTTGAAGAAAATATTTGGAAATCATATATCCAATAAGGGTTTAATATCCAATAAGAGATACTGAAACTCAAAAATAAAGACAAACTACCCAATTTAAAAAATGGGCAAAAGAGTTGAATAGACATTTGTCTAAAGAAGAAATACAAATGGTGAAAAAAACAACCACAGGAAAAATGCCCACCAACATTAACAATTAGAGAAATGCAAATCAAAACTATGATGAGATATCATTTCACACCTCTTAGAATGGTCACTATTAAAAAGTCAGAAAACTACAATGAGGGGATGTGGAGAGATAGGAATGCTTATTCACTGTTGGTGGGACTGTAGAATGGTATAACCACTGTGGGAAACTGTTTGGCAGTTCCTAAGGAAGTTGAAAATAGACTTTCCATGAGGCCTGGAATACCACTACTATGTATATACCCAGAAGAACTGAAAAGCAATAAAATGAACAGACATCTGCACGCTGATGCTCATAGCAGTGTTATTCACAATTGCCAAAAGATGGAAACAACCTAGGTGTCCATGAACCAAATTGTGGAGTATACACGTGATGGGATATTATGCAGCTGTAAGAAGAAATGAAGCTGTGAAGCATATGACAACATGGATGAACCTGGAGGACATTATGGTGAATGAAGCAACCCAAACACAGAAGGACAAATACTGTATGATTGCACTATTATGAACTAAATATATTGGGTAAACTTATGGAGTTAATAATCAGAATATAGGACATGAGAAAATAGAATGATGGTAGAGAATGGAAAGCTGAGGTTTAATCTGTGCAGAATTGTAAGAACTTGTTTGTAAACCTTTAGAAATGGTGAAAGCATGTCATAGTGTTTGTAACTAGCAGAGCTACAGCATTGCTATGCCAGTGGTTGAAAGGGAAAGTCTATGGGAAGCAGACTTGGCCCAGTGGTTAGGGCATCCATCTACCACATGGGAGGTCCACGGTTCAAACCCCAGGCCTCCTTGACCCATGCGGAGCTGGCCCATGCGCAGTGCTGATGCGTGCAAGGAGTGCCATACCACACAGGGGTGTCCCCTGTGTAGAGGAGCGCCATGTGCAAGGAGTGTGCCCTGTAAGGAGAGCTGCCCAGTGCGAAAGAAAGTACAGCCTGCCTAAGAATGGTGCCGCCCACACGGAGAACTGACACAACAAGATGACACAACAAAAAGAAACACAGATTCCTGTGCCACTGACAACAGAAGCAGACAAAGAAGATGCAGCAAATAGACACAGAGAACAGACAACCAGGGTGGGGGGGTCAAGGGAAGGGGAGAGAAAAATAAAAAGGGAAAGTCTAAGGACATATATATTACTAGTTGGAAAGCTAAATAATTTAACATGGGACTGTATAACATAGTGAAACCTCATGTGAAATACAAATACAGATAATATTGCATATATCAAAATGTTATTACAAAACATAAATACAAATAAACTAGAGAGAGAGAAACAGAACAGCAGTTATATATGCCAGGGGAAGCATGGAGAGATTGAGTGGTGATGAGATTTCTGCTGTTTGTTTTTTGTTTATCATTATTATTGGAATAATGAAGATGCTATAATAATGATTGGAGTGATGAATGCAAAAGTATGTGATTATACCACATATCATTGATTGTATGCTTTGGATGTATTTATGCTTTATTAATAATATGTATTAACAAAATTGATCTGTTAAAAAATCTGTTTGTAGAACTCCCCCCTCCCCCAAAGGCAGCAAGAATGGAAGGAGAAAATATAAAAAAGAAAAGCTAAGAATATGGAAGATGGAAGTAGAAGTGAGAGGATATGGATAATAGGAGAATTAGGAGGAGGAAGAGGAGGGAAACATTTAAAGAAACTATCACATTTAAAGAGACAATGAAAACAAATTCCTTAGGATTAAAGATGAAAGATCTTAGATTTAAAGACCTCACAGAGTGAAAAACAGGATAAAGAACTGACAAGGTAAAAGCCCCACATGGACTCACAATGGCATGTAAGAATACCAAAGGCAAAAAGAAGTTTTCAGATGCTTTCAGAGAGAGAACAAATTCCCTGCAAATCAGACCGACACCAGATTTCTCAATAGCAACATTGCATACAAGATGAAAATGGAGTTATATATTTAAATTAGAAAAGACAATAAACTATGAATTTAGAAATTTATGTACAGCCAAGGGGTAAATGTAAAAATAACTATAATTCTAAGGTACACAGGGTCAACATAGGTGAGAAAAGAAATATACCTAGGAGAACTAACAGATATAACAGCAGATATAATAGCTTAGTATATTTACTGTTGTCTAAAAAATCTAGGACCAAAGAAAGGAAGAAAAAATAATATGGCCACCATGAGCTAACATTTTAACATGGTCAGCAAAGTGAACTGGTAGGAGTGGGAAAGCAAACGGCATGAGGTTGTGCTAAAGTTCTTGCCTCTTTTGGGAAAGACAATTATATTGATAAGCTTAAGAGATCATTATGTATCCTGCCATAACCCACTGAATGTACTGGGGAAAAGTGTAAACTACAATGTAGACTATAATCCCTGCAGTGCAGCATTGCTCCAAAATGTATTCACCAAATGCAATGAATATGCCACAATGGCGAAAGAGGTTGTTGATGTGGGAGGAGTGTGGGAGGATGGGGAGTGGGGTATGTGGGAACCTCTTATATTTTTTAATGTAACATTATTTGTGATCTATGTATCTTTAAAAAAGACAATACAAAATCAACAGGGGTAAATAAATGAGTTTGAGCCTTCAGGTAAGAGCAACTGCCATAAGAACAAGATTAGAACAAATAATTTTCAAACCAATGAAAACAACTTGATCTAGCCAATGAAAAACTGAAAAGAAGATAAAGAAGCAAAAAAGAATATATTAAATGAACTTAGGAAATAAAATGGTGAAATATATATATATAGTCTATGTCTTTCTAATAAAAGAACAATTACAATAAATGTAACCAATTAAAAGGCAAAGGCTCAAATTAGATAAAATAGAAGATCAAATAATATACTTTCTTTTTTTAAAAGTTTTTATTTATTTATTTCTCTCCCCCCCCCCCCCCCCCCCGTTGTCTGTTCTGTGTCTGTTTGCTGTGTCTTCTTTGTCTGCTTCTGTTGTTGTCAGTGGCACGGGAATCTGTGTTTCTTTTTGTTGCGTCATCTTTTTGTGTCAGTTCTCCGTGTGTGCAGCACCATTCCTGGGCAGGCTGCACTTTCTTTCACACTGGGCAGCTTTCCTTATGGGGTGCACTCCTTGTGCATGGGGCTCCCCTACACGGGGGACACCCCTGCATGGCATGGCACTCCTTGCGTGCATCAGCACTGCACATGGGCCAGCTCCACATGTGTCAAGGAGGCCCAGGGTTTGAACTATGGAACTCCTATGTGGTAGGTGGATGCCCTAACCACTGGGCCAAGTCCACCACCAATATGCTTTCTTTAAGAGACATGCTTCAGAAGACACATAAATGCTGAAAGCAAAAGGCAAAAGACTTGCCAGGCAAATATCAACCAAATGAAAAATGAGGTAATAATTATAGCTTTTGGAAAAATAGAATTCAAGGCAAATCAGCTTAATAAAGACTAACATTCCCTACTAATGCTAAAGGGATTAATGAAAGGAATAGTAGAGCAGGAAGATAGAATCACCATCAATTGTTGCTGTTAAAAAAAGGCTACAACCTCAAAATGCTTAAAGAAATGGGCAAAATTGTGAGGACTCCTCAGGCCATGGGGGAAGAAAATCTTGCCATCATTCCCATCAGAGTCTTCAAGACAGTGTGAGACCTCACTCACACTCCAGACTGGCCAATGCAAAAGTTTTTCAGCTTAAGCAAGGTGCTGCATTAGAATTGGGAGTGGAGGGGAGGTAGGGCACATTCAAGCTGTTATGTCCCCAGAATTACCCTTCCTCTAAGACTTTATTTAAAAAGTTGATTTTTCTCTTAAGGACAACCCTCTATTATTATGGCCAGATATGGGCAGCCATCATTTATTATGGTCAGGAACACATTGCATTATCTGAGACTTGACTGGTATGCTGAGGTGAGACAGGCAATTTTCTGGATTAGTCAAAACCAGCAAGTGCCTTTCTCAGCACTGAGCTACAAGTGCCTAATGGTTGCCTTCTTTCAGGCCCAAGGACCAGGCTGCACTCTCCCAAAGGTTAAAATCCCTCTCTTGAAATAGTTAGGTGAGGTTCTGAACAAAAGCAGTCCTATCTAGATTTTATGATGTTTTATTCTGGGCTTTTTAATACTGTAGCATGTGGGGCATGGATTCTAGAAATTTAGTTGCCTCGTTTCTAAAACTTCAGCTTCAGCTTTTGGCCATAGGGAAAAACATGGAAGATCTAAAGTTCACAGACCTCTTTATTTCCAGTCAGTACTGGCACTCTAACTGGCTACCAGGGTTCTATCTTGTCATGATTTGTTCCTGCTGTCCTTTAATATTTGTGTAACTTCTGTGAGTGTTTGCACTCTCTTTTCCAACTTCATGGTTAGCAATTGGACAGTCTTAAATTCTATATATTCTATGAGCATCATCTCTGGAAAGTCAAAAGCCAGGGGGCATAGATGCTAAGACTTTACCTAGAGAAGATCTACTAGAAAGATGATCCCTGTGACATTTTTTTAAGGGGAAAATTTAAGAACATAGGTAAAACCTCCTTAGCCAAACTCTTGTGTGAGCAAAATCTAACTGATTTATGGAGGACATTTGGGGAGAACCTGTTTTTCCAGCTTGGGCATCAGTAACAGACAAGGCCATACAGAGTTACTCCTTGCTAATCACAGACCTGCAAATTGGACCTTTTGGATTATGTGGGAAGCAATCACTCTTTCATTAATGTAATGCTAGATATAAGCAGCCTGAAGCCTTTTTCTACCCTCAAAGCTACTGACCCATTATAAACCTGGAGATTCCAAGATGGTTGTATGCTGATTTCCTTCTTCAGGTTTTGTTTCTCAGACCGATGTTTGACCATAGGAGCAAATGGGCTTCATATGTGGCTTCTTCACCATTAAATACTAGACTAGTACATTTTGTAACTCCTTGTGGAGAAGTCTTCCAAAAGCACTGTAAGACTGTTTACATCATTTGCTGGCTGTTTTCAGCTTTCAGTAGTGGAGGGGAAATGTTCTGGCTCAACTGCTTTTGCTCAAGAAGACTCCAGATTGATTGCTGAGGCACATGTTCTCCCTTTCTTTAAAACCACTGCAAGAGAACTTCTGGGAAAATGTCAAAGTAGGTAGGCAGAAAACTCAACTCTCTCACAAAAAACAATGGAGAAACTGCAAAAACCTACCTGAGCTGCTTATGGGATCTCCAGAACAGGAAAGTGCTGCACATCAGCCAGGAGGGAGTGGGACAGAGAGACAAAGAAGCCAAAGGAAAATAATGACTTACCCCTGTGGCCTGAACAGCACAATATACCCCACCCTCTAGCTGAATAACCTCAGTAAAACACCTGGCTCACTGCAGCCAATTGAATGGGAAGAATAATCCCTGGGAGGAAGAGGAGTCTGGAAGAGGATGGAGAGTGGTTCTTTTTCAGTGAGTTTGGTCAGGTCAGTGCCCTCTGAATATCAAAAAAGACCCCAACCAGTACTGAAGGAGCCCCAGGAGGAGGGAAGGGGGATCTGATCAGGCAGGCTGTCACATCCATCAGCCCTTGGAGAGAGAGGAACTAGGTCAGTGAGGGTGTGGAGAGAGGTACCTAACCAGCCTGGCTTTGGTGAACTGTTAGAAGCCCAACTCACCTGAAGGAAAATGGTGAGAAGAGCCAGATAAGCTTTCAGAAGCCTATTTAATCTGTGCAGTGGGTGTAGTTAAGTGGAGAAATTCCTGCCTTGCATATAAGAGGCCCCTGCTTTGATTCCCAGTACCTCCTAAGAAAAAGGATCCAGACAGTTATCAGATACTCAGCTGGCCCCTTATGACAGGGAACATATAGACTGAGATTTTTTGTTTGTTTTAGCTTTTTTATCTTTTTTTTTTTTATTGGTTATTTTTTTCTTTATTTTAATTTGCTAAAACTGGACACCTGACCTGCAGAGGTCAGACTGCAGTGTGAGTGATAAGCACTGGCAGCCTGAGAAGCTCTAGAAGCCTAAGAGGGAAGGCTGATTTTCCTGTTTTGTTTTTTTTTCTTTATTGTTGTTGTTATTGTTTTGTTTCTTGTTGGTTATCTTTTCCCTATCTTTGTTCTGTTTTTTCTTTAACTTATTTTTTCTACCTACTTTATTTCTTTTCTTTCCTTCATTTTTACATCTTCTGTCTTCTGTTGCTTTTCTTTCATTCCACCTTGTATTAGTCAGACAAAGGAGTGCCAATGTAAAGTACAAGAAGTCTGCTGGCATTAGAAAGGGTATTTATTTGGGGTAGAAGCTTACAGTCTTAAAGTGTAAGTTACTTCCCTCACCAAAGTCTGTTGCCAGGTACTGGGACAAGATGGCTGCTGGTCTCTGTGAGAATTTAGCCTTCCTCTTCCTCTTAAGGCTCCATGGTCCCAGCTTATGTCACCTGTAAAGCATAAGGCTTTCTCTCTTTCCAGGGTTCATCTCTTTCCAGGCTCAGTTGCTGTACTCTCTCCATGAGGCCAGCTGTGAACTATCAGGCAAAAAGTTTGAATACAAAGTCAAAAACTCAAATCTTCTTCAGCAACTCCCATGATGGCCACTGTCTCCACATCAAGGACGTAACTTATTCCATTGCTAGAGTTGCAATAATTCTATAATAGAATACCAGTATGAAGGTAGGGAGAGTGAAAAAGAGGTGTGATATAGGGGTATTTGGGGACTTGGGGTTGTCCTGAATGATATTGCAGGGACAGATAGATGCAGGACATTATATATGCTGTCATAACCTACTGAATGGAATGAGCATGTAAACTATAATCCATGCTGTGTAGCAGTGTTCCAAAATGTATTCATTAAACACATGCACATGCATTACCACACTAATGAAAGAAGTTGTTGATGTGGGAGGAGTGGGGGGTGTGGGGAGTGGGGTCTATGGGAACCCCTTATATTTTTTAATGTAACATTTTGTGTGAACTATGAATCTTTAAAAAAGAGATAAAATTTTTTAAAAACAAATCTCAAATCTCTGTGTTCTCCTTCTCCATGTGTTTTATTCCATGTGAGAGTCTGTTTTATCTCACCAAGGGGGTCGAGACTCTGCATGCCCTAATGATGTGGTTATATAAAAGCCTTAATCTTGATTTAATAAGGTGAAAGTGAAACCTCTGAATCTAATACAATCTAATATGCCCAGAAGAGCAAACCAGTTTACAAACACAATCCAATATCTGTTTTTAAAACTGGTCTTCATTTTTTCTTTCTCTCTTTTTTTCTTCTCTTTTCATCTTCTGGCCTTTTAATTAATTCTACTTTTTTCCCCTATTTTGTTTTTTGATTCATTTTTTTTCTATTCTACCTTTAAAAAATTCTTATTCCTTTGTATTTTTTGAGTTTTTAATCATATTACACATTTATTTTCCTAGCTCTTGTGTGGATCTTCTACCTTTTTTATTACTATTACTATTATTTATTTTATCTTCTTAGTTCTTTCCTCTTCTCTGGTCCTAATATTTTTTCAAGGATATAGAATAAGGGAAACCAAATGTCAAAAAGGAAACTTACCAGAAAAAAAACACAACAAAATAAAACCCTAAAGTAGAAAGAAAAGCTAACCAACTGAATTGGTCCATCAAAGTAAATAGATGCCTAGAGACCAACAAAAAATTACTGCCATACAAAGAAACAGGAAGTTATAGCCCAGTCTAGTGAACCAACTAAAAAACAGGAGGTTATGCGTAACATGGAAAAACTAATCAGAGGATTTCCAAACAAATATCATGAATCAATTTAATGAAGTTGAGGGAAGAGATATAGGATATTAAGAAGACACTGTGGGAACATACTGAAGAAACTGTAAACATACATAAAAAGATAATAGACCTGATGGTGATGAATGACACAATGCAAGAACTAAAAAATATGCTGGAAGCACATAACAACAGATTTGAAGAGGCAGAGGAAAGAATCAGTGATGCAGAAGACAAGAAGACAGTAGAGCTGCAATCAGATAGATCATAGAACAGAGAGATAAAAAGAAAAAAATCCAGCAGGGACTCAATGATCTGAATGACTACACTAAATGCACATATATATGCATTATAGGCATCCCAGAGGGAGAGGAGGGAAATGGGACAGAAGGAGTGTTGAAGGAAATAACAGCTGAAAATTTCCCAAATCTTTCTTTTTCTTTTTTTAGGTACTGGGGACTGAAAAATGAACCCAGGACCTCATATGTGGGAAGCTGGCACTCAATCACTGAGCCACAACGGCTTCCCTGAGATGGTTTTTTCATTTGTTTTGCTTGTTGTTTATTTGTTTTTTTCAGTAGTCACTGGGAACTAAACCTGGGGCCTTCCATGTGGGAGGCTGGGGCTCAACTACTTGAGCCACATTTGCACTCTCCCAACTCTTGGGGGCATGGATATACATGTCCAGGCAGTGCAGCAGGCTCCCAAAAGTATAAACCCTAACAGGCTCATCACAAGACCTATACTTAACAAATTGTGAAGTGCTTAAGACAAAGAGAGAATACTGAAGCAGGAAGAGAAAAGAGATTCATCACATACAAGGGAAGCTCAATAAGATTAAGTGCTGATTTCTCATTTGAAACCATGGAGGCAAGAAGGCAGTGATATGACATAGTTAAGGTGCTAAAAGAAGAAAAAAACTGTGAGCCAAGAATTCTCTATCCAGCAAAGCTGGCATTCAAAAATGAGGGAGAGTTAAAAATATTCACAGATAAACAGAAATTAAGAGAATTTGTCAATAAGAAACATGCCCTTCAAAAAATACTAAAGGTAGTTCTGCAGATTGAAAGAAAAAAACAGGTGAGAGAGGGAAGAGAGTGTAGGAAAGAAATTGTTGGTAAGAATAACTGAAAAGATAAAAAGAGAAATGAAAACAGGTGACATATGTAAACCTAAAGAAAAACATAGCTAAGGTAAGTAAGGTCTTGACAGTAAAACATTGAATGTTAATGTGTTAATCTCTCCAATCAAGATGCACAGACTGGCAGAATGGATAAGGAAATATGATCCATCTATATACTGTCTACAGGAACCTCACATTAGACCCAGGGGTGCCAGTAGTTTGCAAGAGAATGCTAAGAAAATGACTTTACATGCAAACAATAACCAAAAAGGTGGGAGTAGCTACACTAATATTGGACAATAGACTTTAAATACAAAACTATTTACAGCCAAAAAGGACACTATATATATTTTTTTCTCCCAGCTCCCAAATTGATTTATTATTTTTTCTTCTTTATTTTATTTTAAATGTTACAATAAAAAAAATGAGGTACCCATATACCCTCCACCCCATCCCTGCCACCCCTCCCACATCAACAAACTCTTCCATCATTGTGGCACATACATTGCACCCGGCGAATACATTCTGGAGAACCACTGCAACACATGGACAGTGGTCCACATTGTAGTCCACACTCTCCCCCAGTCCACCCAGTGGGCCACGATGTCCAGCATCCATTCCTGTAGCACCACCTAGGACAACTCCAAATCCTGAAAATGCCCCCACACCATATCTCTTGTTCCTTCTCCCAATCATTATCAGCCACCACAGCCACCCTTTCCACATCACTACTACAATTTCTTCCCTTACTAATCACAATAGTTCCCCAGCAGAACACCAGTAAGTCCACTCTAATCCATACTCTATTCCTCCATCTTGTGGACCTGGGATGGCTCTGTCCAGTTCCCCTCTTCATCAAGAGGGGGTTTAGATTGCACATGGATGATGGATGCAATTCTGCTTGCAGCTGTAGGCACTCTTGGCTCCCTGGTGTGGCGGTTGACCCTCTTCACCTCCCTGTCAGCTGGCCAGGGTAAGTTCTAGAAATCAGAGGATAGGAGATACAAGTCTGCTGAGGCCTAGGGCATGGCTGTCACATGGTCGGGTCAGAGATTCAGGTCTTCTGAGTATACACCAACCCAAACGCCAACCAAAGGTCTGGTAAAAGTGACAGAAGAGGTGTGTGTAGAAAGGTTATATCCGAGTCCAACTCCATCACACTCAGGAACACAAACTCCAAAGTAGGGCCAACTGACATGGCCCTGAACTCCAGAGCCATCTGCCTTGACCATAGAACCTGTGGGTCGCTGCAGCCCTCAGGAGAACCAGCACCTGGGTTTGCATCTACCTTGTCTGTCTCTGGTACTCTGCTGAGGCATGCATAAGCATCACCCCCTGATGATGTTCCGACTCTTTTTTGGAGACTCTTAGCCATATAAACTCACTTGTCCTTTCCATTTCCCCCTTTTTATCCAAAGTCAAGATGCAGTTTTTAACACCTGATATTACATGTAGGCTGAGATATTCTGCTGGTCTGAATTGACCTCTTTGTTCATGGTCTTTTTATAATTACATCATCAGCTGTTGCTAGGTAATAATCCCTCAGTGCCAGGGAGGCTCATCCCTGGGTGCCCTAGGACACTATGTATTAATAAAAGGAATAATCTATCATCAAGAAAGAGCAATCATAAACATTTATGCACCTACCCAGGACACCTCAAAATACATGAGGCAAACTTTTGGAAAAACTAAGTGGAGAAATGGATGTCTCTACTGTTATACTGGGATACTATCACCACTAGACAGAACATCTTGACCTTGAGTCGATAGAGAAACCGAGAACTTGAGTAATATATTAGAGTATATAGATCTAATAGACATATACAGAATATTAGACACAAATACAAGGGAATATTCTCAAGAACATTTAGATCATTCTCCAGGATAGACCACATGTGAGGCATCAGAACAACTTTCAGTAAATTCAGAAAGATTGAAATTGTACAAAGTAATTTCTCTGACCACAGTGAAATGAAACTGGAAATCAGTAAGAGGTAGAAAACCAGATTAGGCACAAATATGGACGATAAACAACACACTGTTAGACAATCAGGGGGTCAAGTAGGAAATTGCTAAAGAAATCAATAACAACCTTCTGTTTCTGTGTCAGTATAAGTGATGGAAAACCCTTAGCAGCTTACAAAATGTGTACCTTGCTTAGTTCCTGAAACTAGTGCCACAGGGATTCACTACTTGCAGTAAGTTTGAAGAGTGAGCTTGATATGATTATAGTAAAGAGGTATACATTGCAGGCTAAAAAATCCCGTTTGCTTCGAAAGGACAATGTTAAAGCACATTACGTTTCAAAGTGGACCAGAGTCCTGTATTGTGAATGATTGGTTTATAGAGAAAATGCATTGCTGTCAAAGAGACAGGATCAGTGCATTGCTATCGAAAGTAAGTTAATTACACACATCTGATTCTGGTATCTCAGCCACATACACTGAAGTTGTGAAAGTGAGTAAAATCCAATAGACAACAAAGAAGTGTGGGTGCTTCATAGTTATAAAAAAGAAAGACAAGTTACTTGAGCATAGAACAAAGTTTAAATTGTGAGCAAAGACTGACTTTGGAGTTTGTATTATGCTATGCTTAGATATGGGTTATGGGCAGGCATATTAATAAGCAAACAACTGGGACAGAGAGGATTAGATTCAGGGATAGGCCAAGATGGCAGGAAAAGTGAATGAAAGCACATAGGAGGGAAATCTCTGCCAATGATGCTTAGCTCACGGAAGTAAAGCACGGAAGTAAAGCAACGGTCATTCAACTAAGGTACAAGAGTATGTTAATACAGACCCAGGTCCTGGGTGGGGTTTGGGTGCACTTAATATTGTCTCCCTGGGTGAGGAAGATTGACTTTCTAGTTCATGTTATGATAGGCTTAGATATGGTAGAGTGGCAGGGATAAGGATGTGGATAGAGATAGGGTTACTTATAGGGATAGCTCTAGTTGGCAGTAAAAGTGAATGAAAGCACACAGCAGGGAAATCTCTGCACATGCTGCACAGTTCACAGAACTAAAGAAGATGTGCATCGTTCATACAATTAAGATAAAAGACCAAGCTACAATAGACCCAGGCCTATGGTGAGGCTTAGGGTCCAGAAAGGGTTGTCTACCCACTTGAAGAATACACTTCAGTTTAAGTGTCAATGTCAGTGATGGAAAACCCATAGTGGTTTACCAAATGTACACCTTGCTTAGTTCCTAAAAGTAATGCAATGGAAATGGCTTACTGGCAGGGATATGGATGAGGATTCATTGAGGAAAGAGAGGCTTATTTTCAGGGATAGCCCCAGCTGGCAGTAAAAGTGCATGAAAGCACACAGCAGGGAATTCTCTGCACATGCTGCTCAGTTCACAGAAGTAAAGCATATGTGCTATGTTCTTACAACTAATATTAAAGACCAAGATAATATAGCCCCAGGACTATGGTGAGGCTTAGGATCCAGATACCCTTGCATTGCTGTGTGTAGAATAGGCTTCTGTTTAGGTGTCAGTGTAAGTGAGGGAAAACCCTTAGCAGTTTACCAACTGTGTATCTTGCTTAGTTCCCAAAAGTAATGCATTGGATATGGGTTACTGGCAGGAATGTGGATGTGGATGACCTGGTGAAAGAGAGGCTTAGTTTCAGGGATAGCCCTAGCTGGCAGTAAAAGTGAATGAAAGCACATAGCAGGGAAAACTCTGCCTATGTTGCTTAGTTCACAGAAGAAAAGCACACGTGTTACAGTCATTCAACTAAATTTAAAGAGTAAGCTAATACTGCCCCAGGTCCTGGGTGGGGTTGGGGTGCACTTACTATTGTCTCCCTGGGTCAGGAAGATTGACTTTGCAGTTCATGTAATGCTAGCAGTTAGGTACGTTACAGAGGCAGGGATATGGTAAGGCTATACTTAGGGATAGAGAGAGGGTTACTTTTAGGGATAGGCATAGCTGTCACTAAAAGTGAAGGAAAGCACATAGCAGGGAAATCTTGGCACACCTTGCTTAGTTTGCAGAAATAAAGCAGATGTGCCATGGTCATACAATTAGCATTAAAGAGCAAGCTAATATTGTCCCAGGTCTTGGGTGAAGCTAGGTCTAGAAATGTTTGTCTCTCTCAGGGAAGAATAAGCTTCTGTTTAGGTGTCAGTGGAAACAGTGGAAAAACCTTAGCAGTTTACAAAAAGTGTACCTTGCTTAGGTCCCAAAACTAGTGCACTAGTGATTCAGTTCTAGCCCTAAGTGGGAAGAGTGAGATGATTGTGCCTGCAGTAAAGAGCCCAAGGGAGCAGTCAAAAAATCCTGTGTGTTACGAAATGACAGGGTTAAAACACATTGTATTTCAAAGGGGATAAGGATCCAGTAGACTGCTGGATGGCTTTGAGGGGAAAACGCATTGCTGTCAAGGAGGACTGCCTTCCTATGGAACGTCAGTTAACTTCTTCCATCTCATTCTGCTATCTCAGGTATATAGACAGAGCTTGTGACAGTGAGGAAAAGCCCATAGACAGCAAAGAAGGGTGTTTTCTTCATAGTTATTAACAGTAAAACACAAGTAACCCTTGCACAGAACTAAGTTTCAAGAGTGGGCTAAGGTGGACTTTGGAGCGCGGGTTATGCTAGGCTTAGATAGAGGCTGGGAGGTGGGAAATGGATATGGATATGCTTGGTGATAGAGACTGGGTTCCTTTTAAAGATAGGCTTAGATGTCACTAAGAGTGAAAGAAAGCACACCGCAGGGACAGTTCTGCCTAGGCCGCTTAGTTCACAGAAGTAAAGCACAGGTGCAATGGTCATTCAACTAAGTTTCAAGAGTAAGTTAAAAGTGCCCCAGGTCCTGGGGGGGTTGGGCTGCAGTTAACTGTCTCCCTGGGTGAGGAAGCTTGACTTTCTAGTGAGTGTTATGCTAGGTTTAGACAGGGTATAGTGGCAGGGATATGGATAAGGCTATACTTGGGGATACAGATAGGGTTAGTGATATGGATAGGCATAGCTGGCACTAAAAGTGAATGAAAGCACATAGCTGGGAAATCTCTGCACAGCTGCTCAGTTCACAGAAGTAAAGCCGATGTGCAACATTCGTCCAACTACCATTACACACCAAGCTACTATAGCCCCAGGACTATGGTGAGGCCCAGGGTGCAGATAGGTCTGTCTCACTGATTGAAGAATACACTTCAGTTTAGGTGTCAATGTAAGTAACGGAGAACCCGTAGAGATTTACCCAATCTGTGCCTTTGCATAGTTCCTGAAAGCAATGCCATAGACATGGCTTCCTGGCAGGGATATGGATGAGGATACATTGGGGAATGAGAGGCTTAATTTCAGGCCTAGCCCTAGCTGGCAGGAAAAGTGAATGAAAGCACACAGCAGGGAATTCTCTGCACATGCTGCTCAGTTCACACAAGTAAAGCTTATGTGCTACATTCTTACAATTAACATTAAAGACCAAGATAATATAGGCCCAGGGCTACGGTGAGGCTTCAGCTCCAATACGGTTACATCTCTGTGTGTAGAATAGGCTTCTGTTTAGGTATCAGTGTAAGTGAGGGAAAACCCTTAGCAGTTCACCAAATGTGTAACTTGCTTAGTTCCCGAAAGTAATGCATTGGATATGGGTTACCGGCAGGAATGTGGGTGTGGATAAACTGGTAAAAGAGAGGCTTAGTTTCAGGGATAGCCCTAGCTGGCAATAAAAGTGCATGAAAGTACACAGCAGGGAAATCTCTGCCTATGCTGCTTAGTTCACAGGAGCAAAGCACATGTGTCACGGTCACTCACCTAAGTTTAAAGTTAGCTAATACTGCCCCTTGTCCTGGGTGGTGTTGGGGTGTGCTTACTATTGTCTCCCTGGGTCAGGAAGGTTGACTTTGCAGTTTGTGTAATGCTAGGAGTTAGGTACGCTACAGAGGCAAGGATATGGGTAAGGCAATACTCGGGGATAGAGAGAGGGTTAATTTTAGGGATAGGCATAGCTGTCACTAAAAGTGAAGGAAAGCACATAGCAGGTAAATCTCTGCACACCCTGCATAGTTCACACAAGTAGACCACATGTGCCATGATCATTCAAGTAGGTTTGAAGAGTAAGCTGCTACAGCCCCAGGTCATTCTTGCATATAGAGAAAGGGTTAGTTTTACACATAGGCAAAGTTGGCACTAAAATGGAAGGAAAGCAGATAGCAGGAAAACCTTTGCACACCTTGCTTAGTTCACAGAAGTAAAGCACATGTGCCATAGTCATTCAACTAGGTTTATAGAGTAAGCTGCTACAGCCCCAGGTCATACTTGGGTACAGAGAAAGTGTTAGTTTCAGGGATAGGCCAAGCCAGGACTAAAAGTGAATGAAAGCAGATAGCAAGAAAATCTCTGCACGCCTTGCTTATTTCACAGAAATAAAGCACACGTGCCATGGTCATTCAACTAGGTTTAAAGAGTAAGCTGCTACTGTCCAGGTCGTACTGGGGAATAGAGATAGGCTTAGTTTTAGGGATTGGCCAATGTGGCACTGAAAGTGAATGAAAGCAGATAGCAGGGAAATCTCTTCACACCTTGCTTACTTTGCAGAAGTAAACCATATGTGCCACCATCATACACCTAGGAATAAAGAACAAGCTAATATTGTCCCAGGACTTGCGTGAGCCTTTGGCTCTAGAAATGGTTTTGCCTCTGGGTGAAAACAGCATTCTGTTTAAGGAGCAGTGTAAGTGGTGGAAAAGCCTTAGCTGGTTCCCAAATGTGTACCTAATGCACTAGCGATTCAGCCCTAGCACTAAGTGGGAAGAGTGAGATGAATGTGACTGCAGATAAGAGCCCAGAGGGAGCAGGCCAAAAATCCCATGTGGTACAAAAGGAGAATGGTAAAACACATTAAATTGCAATGGCAAGGAGGATCCAGCAGAGTGCTGGATTGCTTGGAGGAGAAAACGCATTGCTGTCAAGGAGGACTGCATTTCCTATGGAAAATAAGTTTAATTCTTACATCTCATTCAGGTATCTCAGCCATATATGCAGACATTGTGACAGAGAGGAAAAGCCTATAGACAGCAAAGAGGTGTGTTTCATCAATAGTTCTTAAAAGTAAACCACAAGGCACTCGAGCATAGAACTAAGTTTAAACAGTGGGCTAAAATTGAATTGGAGGTTCGTGTTATGCTAGGTGTAGATAGGGTAGAGCAGCAGGGACTTGGATAAGGCTATACTTGGGGTTAGAGACAGGATTAATTTTAAGGATAGGCAAAGCTGGCACAAAAATGGAAGGAAAGCAGATAGCAGGAAAATCTCTGCACACCCTGCTTAGTTCACAGAAGTAAAACACATGTGCCATGGTCATTCAAGTAGGTTTACAGAGTAAGCTGCTACAGCCCCAGGTCATTCTTGCATATAGAGACAGGGTTAGTTTAAGGGATAGGCAAAGTTGGCCCTAAAATGGAAGGAAAGCAGATAGCACGAAAATCTCTGCACACCCTGCTTAGTTCACGGAAGTAAAGCACAGGTGCCATGGTCATTCAACTAGGTTTAAAGAATAAGCTGCTACAGCCACGGTCATACTTGGGTATAGAGAAAGGGTTAGTTTCAGGGATAGGCCAAGTCAGCACTAAAAGTGAATGAAAGCATATAGCAAGAAAATCTCTGCACACCTTGCTTAGTTCACGGAAATAAAGCACATGTGCCATGGTCATTCAACTAGGTTTAAAGAGAAAGCTGCTACTGTCCAGGTCAAACTGGGGAATAGAGATAGGCTTAGTTTTAGGGATAGGCCAAGCCGGCACTGAAAGTGAATGAAACAGATAGCAGGGAAATCTCTGCACAACTTGCTTACTTTGCAGAAGTAAAGTATATGTGTCACCATCATACACCTAGGAATAAAGAGCAAGCTAATATTGTCCCAGGACTTGCGTGAGCCTTGGGCACCTAGCAGGAAGAGTGAGATCAGTTTGACTGTAGATAAGAGCACACAGGGAGCAGGCCAAAAATCCCGTGTGGTAAATGGATAAATAAGGCTGGTGCTTCCCTGAATCATGGGACCTATATACAGGACAAATATTTGGTCCATGTGGAAGCATATTTCATGTGCCTGATAGACTTCTTCCAGAATACCTTTTAAGAAATGCAAAGATACAGAAATATGACAAATAAATAAAGGTCACCACATGATGAATTACTGTTCAGGAAACGTAGGCCTTTCTAGTAAATAAAATGGTTTAAGTTGTATATTATTGATAAACACATCCCATGTTCTGATGTTTAATCAAAACAGCACACAGAAGCTATATAAACTTTGTTTTATCAATTATACAAATTTCATAATGGTAAATTTCATTAATGTTATAACCAGAGGGTATTGACTCCATGATATACAGAAATAAACATTCTCTTACAAAACTCTACTACAGCTGATGTTACAAATGACAAGCTAAACTTACCTAGAAATAAAATTAGATAGAATAAAAAGTATAAACAATATTTAAATAGAATAGGATAAATTTATAGATTCATATTATATAATACAGTTATGAAATATACTAACAGCTATAACATATCAAATATCCAATTATGCCATTTTTATACTCTCTTATCAGAATAAGACTAAATGAGAAAAAATAAAATGTATCAGTTGAGACAAAAAGTTCTTGCTGTTGTGGGTCTTCAAAGTAGACTCATTGGAATCAGGATCCACAGAACAGGTGCTACATTTGTTTCCAGGTTATATAAACAGAAGCTGGATTCAAGAGGTTGGTGTTGATACATTGTTGTTACCAGTGGAGATTAGTGTTGAGCCAAGGAATTCTCTTAGTAAATGGACTCTTGGGGAGTTTTCTCCTCACTTTCCAGAATAGGGGGAAGCACAGCATATCATCTTCTCAGAACATTCCTCCTGGGACTCCTTCTTAACCTCTGACATTTGACAGGAGGGCAATGTGGAAGAACAGAGCCTGGGTGGGCTGCTCCCCTATCATGTGAGAGGGTTGAAGAAGATTCTATTGAGCTGCTTCTGCTTGTGAGAGGAGCTACAAGACAAGATCTGTCTTGACCTCCTGTGGCACCTGCTGACTGGATGGGGTTGACCCAACTTCAGGGACCCCAGGGTGTGGTAACTGGTTGACACAGGGCATGGCTTTACCATTTCAGCCTGATGTTCCTCCTTCCTTGGGAAGCTGTTGATCCAGAGGGTTCCTGGTTGTGGTTCCAGGACTCTGCCAAATGCCCCATTTGAAACATGAGGGGTGGAATGATAATTTTCAGAAACTTTATGTTCTTCCTTGATTAGTTTTTGTGCCATGGATGTGTTTTCTTTTCTCAGTTGAAATAGGTTTCTCCCAGGTATCACAGCTCTTATTTCCATATCATGAGCTTTATGCCTCTGGGAAATAAGGCTTTCATAATACTCAGTGATTCTATCAACTTTTTCTGTAATGATTTCTGCTTGAATTTTATAAGCTTTCAGCTTTTCACATCCGTTGCTGATGTCTTTATTCACTTTGGAAAAATATTCCTCCATCTTTATGGGGTAAATTCTCTTTAACTTGACAATTCCATTAAAACTTGTCTCCTTTTCTTGATGCGGATGGACTTGAAGTTTCTGCTGGAGCTTTTGCCTCTCCCTTTCCAGTTAGGAGAGTTCTAACTGGAACAAAGCTTTTTCAGTTTGGAATCTTCCAACATGATTTTCAAGTTCGCTGATTATTTTAATTTCTTCTTCTAATTTTGCATGCATTTCTTTTCTTTTTCCTTAAGACTTCGTAAGTAAGTATTTAATTCCACAGCATCAATCAACATTCCTTGGATTCTCCCACTATGAGGTCTCCATTTTCTGATGTCTTCAGTATATCCAATTCCATGTTCCCAAGAACAGCAGCTGAATCACAAATTTCAAGCAAATGCTCATCTGGAGGTTTGATTTCACCCACTTTATTACTGAGAACTGGTTCCATAGGTAGTTTAGAGTTTCCTGAGGTTTTTCTCTCTTTAGTAAATGTGCCCAGCTTTCACTTCGGTTTTTGAGATTCCTGTGAAGAGAATTTTATGCTTCTTTCAAACCTGGAATTTTCCTCCAAAGCTCCTGTCATGGATGTGGGAAGCTGTTCTATATTTGCCTGAGAGATTTTGAAGGATGATTTGGTTGGAACTACTTGATGTTGGATTTGCCTTGTTGAGTCTTCTAAGGTCAGAGTTTTGCTTGTAGTGTCAACCATCAGGTAAACTTCTTATAAACATTTAGATGTCTCTCCTTTCCATGATTTTCTAGACTCGTCTACTTTAAGTCCAAGTAAAGAGTTGTAGATTTCCAGTTCTTTATTCATGGGTTTCACATATACAATTTCTGATACTTCATTCTTGAGTTTGTCTTCTGTTATAGCTGAGTTAAGGTCTCCAAATTATTTTTCAATGTGGTGAAACCTATCAACAATTTGTTGTGTTCCCTCTAGAAGAGCAGAAATGTCAGTGGCCAGTTTTTTGTCTCTACTCCCATCATAATAAGATTTAATAATAAAAATCCCCACTATAACTATCCAAGCCACCAATTTCCCCAGCATTCCCTGGACATCTAGGCTTTGTATAAAGTCCTCTGGCAGAGCTGCCAACACCAGGCACAAGGTCACCAAGATCAGGATTGCACAGAGCATCATGACTATCAGCAGACCATACAATGCTCCCAAGGCCTCTGCTGAGTCACCTTAGGTTGCCAGGAACCTGTTCCCACAACAAAAGATAGAACCCCATGGTAAGCATCCTGCCCAGAACCTCCAACTGCCTGGAAACCAAGGCAGACCTTAGTGGAGGTAGGGGATGGGGTATAGAAAAACAATGTCTCCATCTTTCCCACACCTTGACCCACAAATCAGTAATCATATCTCATGACCCAGGGGATATGGACTAAGCTCTGGAGGCTGGCAGGGATGGCAACCCTAGATTTTTCCCGACTGCCTTAGGAATGAAAGAGGTAAGGGTCTTCCCATACTTGTATTATTTGTTGGGAAGTTTCATGGTAGAGGACTTGCAGACCCCCAATGCTGGCCACATTAAACTTTTCATTTTGCGTGATGCCTAAGCCAGCCCATGGTGATCAGATCAGACTCCAGCTGTCTGTGGCCTCCTTAATTTGTGTCTTCCTGGACTTGAATGTGTGTTATGAGTATGAGAGGGGTTATGACAGGCCCTGCACAGAGATTCAACTCACTTTACTAATTTCATCTTTAAAAACTAACTTAGAAATATTGGAATATTAAAGTCTTTAGATTTCAAGATGTACATTCTGTCTGTGTGATCTTTGGATTCATTCTCATCTTTCTCTTGACTGTTCACACAAGGGCTGCATTGATCACAAAGATTGCTAGCTGGCATCTGACTCTTTAGCAACATACTATTTTCTTTAACTTTTTATTTTGAAATAATTTCAAATCTACAGGATGGTTGCAGAAATAATATAAACCTCATACAGAGAAATCCAACATAATCCCACACTCAAAGTACCCAGATACCCAGATCCAAAAATTTTAACATTTTTTCAATTTTGGTCATATCCTTATATTATCTGTCTATTCATCTATCTATCTATCTATCTATCTATCTATCTATCTATCTACCATCTGAACATTTGAAAGCAGGTTGTACATGTAATCCTCAAACACAATGCTTCCTTTTCTATCTCTTAGGAAGGATATTCACTTATTTAATCACCTTAAGTGCAGTTATCAGACTCAAGAAATTTTAGTGACATAAACCTCACACTCTAAATCTAAATGCTTACATTGAAAAAGAAAAAAATACTTCAAATCCATGATCTAACCTCAAAACTAGAAGAAGTAGGGGGAAAAAAGCAAACTAAACCCAAAGTAAGCAGAAGAAAGGAACTAAATATGAGAACAGAGATAAAGGAAACAGAAAACAGTAAGAGATAGAATCAACAAAATCAAAAGTTGGTTCTTCAACAGGAAGTAGCTACAGAAGAATAACCAATGCTCCTCAGAGTTCCCTTAGGAATAGGGCATGAACTCTCTGAGGAAGGAGTTGAGGCAAGTTAGTATAATGAAAGGGCAAAGGCAGCAGGCCAAGCAGACAACCTGGCTGACAGACAACATGGCAGTGAGAACCTGCCAAGACCTTGACCTTGACCTTATGGTCTGAAAATTGAGAGGGGTCCTGGATATTCCAAACAGGCCACACCATTGACCCCCACCATTGGTGAGGTAGTCAAAAAACATCAGAGGCCCCTCCCCTTAGCATTAGCAAGGGAGGAATAATTAATAGCTTAAAAGGTGACTACACATGTCAAAACTCACTCCCTGCCTAGAAGGCCCTGCATCAAATCTTGATGGGTATTTCATCCTTCTTTTCCATTTCTCAGGAAGCTCTGTTCTTTTCTCCCATTTCTCAATGAATTCTTTTTACTAACAACAAAAAAAAGTTGGTTATTTGAAAATATCAATAAAAGAAAAAAAGGAAGAGGATACAAATAATGGAAGTCAGAAATGAAAAGGGGAACAGCACTTCCGACCCCATTGAAATAAAAAAAGGACTGTAAGTGGATACTATAAATAACTTTATGCCAGTAAATTAAATACAATAGATGAAATGGAAAATTCTTAGAAACACGTAAATTACCTACATTGACTTAAGAAGAAATAGAAGATCTCAACAAATCAGTAATTAGTAAAGTGACTGAAACAGTAAACCTCTCAACAAAGAGAAGCCCAGGACCAGATGGCTTCACAGGGGAATTCTACCAAAGATTCCAAGAAGATTTAATACCCATTATGCACAAGTTCTTTCAAGAAATTGAAGAGAGAACAGTTCTTAACTCATTCTACAAGGCAAACCTCACCCTCATACTGAAGCCAGATAAAGATACCACAAGAAAAGGAAACTAAAGAATATGTCTTATGAATATAGATGCAAAAATCCTCAAGAATATACTAGCAAACTGAGTCCAACCGCATATTACAAAGAATTATACACCACGATCAAGTAGGATTTATGCCTGATATGCAAGGTTGGTTTAACATAAGAAATTCAAATAATGTAATATACCACATTAAAAAATGAAGGGGAAAACACATGATTATCTCAGTTGATGCAGAAAAGGCATTTGACCAAAATCCAGTACCTTTTCTTGATAAAACTATTTAAGACAATAAGAATAGAAGGAAACTTCCCCAGCATGATATAGGGCATATATGAAAAGCTGACAACCGACATCCTGCTTAATGGTTTAAAAGACTGATAGCTTTCCCTCTAAGATGAGGAACAAAACAAGGATGATCACTGTTACCGTTGTTACTTAATATTGTACTGGAAGTTCTTGTCAGAGCAATTAGGCAAGAAAAAGCAACAAAAATCATCCAGACTGGAAAGGAAGGAGTAAACTCTCCCTATATGCAAACGCTGTGATCTTATATGCAGAAATTCCTGAAAACATCCACAGTAAAGCTCCTAGTGCAAATAAATGAATTCAACAAAGTGGTGGGGTACAACACTCAAAATCAGTAGTGTTTCTATACACTAGCAATGAAAATTCAGAAGAAATAAAGAGAAAACCCCATTCCTAATAGCAATTAAAGGAATTAAATATCTAGGAATTAATCTTAAACATGTAAAGGACTTGCATGCAGAAAACTATAAAGGCTAAAAGAAATGAAAGAAAACCTAAATAAATGGAAGTGTATTTCCTGTTCATGGATTTGAAGACTGAATAAGTTATGTTGCCAAGACTACCCATAGCAACTTGTGGATTCCATGAAATCCCAATAAACTTCCTATAACTTTATTTGCAGAGATGGAAAAGCCAATCATCAAATTTATATGGAAGGATAAGTGTCCTAAATAGATAATGCCATCTTGAAAAAGAAGAATGATCTTGGAGGAGTCCCATTTCCTGACCTAAAATATATCACAAAACCACAGTAATCAAAATATCCTGGTACTGGCATAAGGATAGGCATATAAACCAATGGAATAGAATTGAGAGTTCAGAAATCAACTCTCATATTTATGGCTAACTTATTTTTGAGATAGGGGTAAAACCACTCAATTGGGAAAGAACACTCTCTTCAAAAATGAAAAAAAATTAAAAAGGAGGAGGAGAACCCCTACCTCACACCATATACAAAAATCAAATTAAAATAGATTAAAGACCTAAATATAAAAGCTACAGCTATGAAACTCCTAGAAGAAAAGGTAAGGTAGCATCTTTAGGATCTTGTGTTAGGCAATGTTTTCTTAGACTTTGTACCCAAAGCATACACAAGCAACAAAAAGAAAAAATATTGATATATGGGACTCATTAAAATGAAAACCTTTTGTCCTCAAAGAATTTTATCATAAAAGAAGACAAGCTACACAATGGTAGAAAATATTTGAAACCACATATATAAAGGATTCATATATAGTATGTATAAAGAAATCCTTCAACTTAACAACAAAAAGATTAACAACCCAATTTAAAAATGAGCTAAATACTCTCTAAAGAAGATATAAAAATGATCAGAAAGCATATGACAAGATGCTCAACATCATTAACCCTCAGAGAAATGCAAATCAAACCCATAAGATACTATTTCAGCAACATTGGAATGACTACTTTTTAAAAAAATGACTACATTTTTTAAAAATGGGAATAAGTATTGAAGAGGATGCAGAGGAACAGGAACAGGCATTCATGATTGGTAGCAATGTAAAATGGTGCAGCCGCTGTGGAACACAATTTGGCAGTTCCTCATAAAACTAAATATAGAACTACCACAGGAACTGGCAATCCCACTACTAGATATATTTTTGAAAGAATTGAAAACTGGGACTTGGACAGATATTTGCAAACATATGTTCTTAGAGGTATTATTCACAATTGCCAAAAGACTGAAGCTACCCAAGTTACCATTAACTGATGAATGGATAAATAAAATGTGGTATATACATACAATGGAATATAATTCAGCTGCTAAGAAGAATGAAGTCTTGATACATGTGTCGACATGGGTTAGCCTTGAAGACCTCACATTGAATGAAGTAAGTCAGACTTAAAGGCCAAAATATTATATGAGCTATCTGATTTGAAATCACTAGAATAAGAAAGCTCCTAGAGTCAGAATCTAGAATATAGTTTACCAGGGGATGGAATGTAATAGGGAATGGGAGGTTAAGGCTTAAACTGTACAGGGTTCCTATTTGGAATGATGGAAATGTTTTGGTAATGCATAGTGGAGATGGTAGCACAATGATGTGAATGCAATTAACAGCACTCATACATGTATATGAATATGATTAAAAGGGGAACTGTTAGATTGTATCTATGGTAACAGAAGAAAATTTATTTTAAAAATCTAAGGAGGGAAGCAGACTTGGCCCAGTAGATAGGACATCCGTCTACCACACGGGAGGTCCAAGGATCAAACCCCAGGCTTCCTTGACCCATGTGGAGCTGGTCCACACTCAGTGCTGATGCACACAAGGAGTGCCCTGCCATGCAGGGGTGTCCCCCACATAGGGGAACCCCACACACAAGGAGTGTGCCCTGTAAGGAGAGCCACCCAGTGTGAAAGAAAGTTCAGCCTGCCCAGGAATGGTGTTGCACACAGGGAGAGCTGACACACAAGATGATGCAACAAAAAGAAACACAGATTCCCATGCCACTGACAACAACAGAAGCAGACAAAGAAGAAGATGCAGCAAATACACACAGAGAACAGACAACCAGGGTGGGGGGGAGGGGGAAAGGGAGAGAAATAAATCTTTTTTTAAATCTTAAAAAAAAATCTAAGGAACTACACTGTACAGTGGACCCTAAGTTAAAACATGGTCTTTAATTAATAGTACAATTGTAAAAGTATGCTATCATGAATTGTAACTGATGTTGCATGCCATTTCAAGGTGGTTGGTGGGGTGTATATGATAATCCTGCATTTTATGCAGGATTGTTCTCTGTACCCATAACTTCTCTAATAAAGAAAAAAATGGTTATTCTACAAATAAAATGATAGGAAAAAAGAACAAAGAAGAGGTAGGAAAACTAGAACACCAGAAGATAGATTTAAACCCTACCATACCAATTTTTGTATTAAACAAAAATTGTCTAAACAATTCAGGTAAAGGAAGAGGTTGATTTTATTTTAAAGAGCAGAACCAATTATATTATTTCCATAAGAAACCCACTTTATATTTATAAACACAGGTTATCATGTAAAAATCTACAAACAGAAATTTGGAACGACTGTGTTAACATTAGAAAAATCATATTTTGGAGCAAAGAAAATTACAAGGGATAAAGAGCAACATTTCAATATAATAAAGAGCTCAATTCACCAAGACTATATATTGTTTAATTCAAACTACATGAAAAAATGTTGCTACTATTGAATGGAAAAACAGAAAAATCAACAATTTTATTTGGCTATTTCAAAACCCACCCTAAAAAATAATAGAATGTAAGCAGAAAGTCATTAAAAATATAGAGAAGACTTGACCTATCTAATCAACAGCATAACCAAAAGATACTTATAAAACACTCTACCAAAGAACTGCAGAATAAAATGTCTGCATGTGTGTATGAAACATTTGAAAAGAGAGTATATTCTGAGTCATAAGACAAATTTCAAAAATTATAAGTGATTGAAATCATGCAAAATATATTATTTTAACCAACGGAAATAAACAAGAAAATTATATGGACCTACTTCAGAGTGTCAGGAAGCTCACATCATAAACAGTGGTTTCATTTCATTCTTGTACTTCTTGATATCTTGTATACCAGTAGTATGTAGCAGCAGGGTCACTTTAGAACAATTAAAATGGGCAGCACTCCCTCTGTTATCACGTGAAACTCTACTCACTATGTCAATACCCAATAAACATCCAAACATATGTTTATAACTTATATGCATGCCCTGGAAAACTCCCTCCCACCCATGCATCCTCCTTAAATGACATCCTACATCAGTGCTCCTCCTCTGCCATAGTTGAACCCCTCTGTGATTCAAAACTTTTTTTTTACTTTTTGCCTTTCATCACTGTTTTAGGTGTTGCCCTGTATGTACAGTGGCAAGGCAATCTTTTCCATTTATTCCTGTGTCTGCATTCTTTTTTAAAATTATGTTTTCAAAAAAGTTTTAGATCACAGTAAAGTCACATTTAGAATATATAGGACTCCCATATACACAAGATCAAACCCTTTCACCCCTTCCCTAGCAATGACCTTTTTACACTTGGATGTCACATTTGCTGCAACTGATGTACAAATATTGATACATAGCTACTAACCATGGTTTCATTATGGTTTACGTTTTAGACTATACACTTTTATAAATTTTTGGTGAAATTTAACATGGCCTGTAGCCATTATTGCAGGGTCATGCAGAATACTTCCATTGCCACCAGTTACCCCCTCTTCCATCCATTCTCTTCCTCTCTCCCTTTCCATTGGGGCCCACAGTGACAACCAATCTTCACTGCTTGAAAGACAAGATTCATAGATACTTGCACCAATGCTGAGGGCTTGACACACTAGTCTGTCCTCCCCCATTGGGAGCCACCCATGCTCTCAAGAGACAACCTCCCCTCTCTTTGAGAATATCAGGCCTACAACAGGATGGGGGTATAACACCTTTCCATTCATTCTACTGGTCTCCACCCACTGATATAACAGTATGGCAAAATAAGCACTCGCATACTCCCTAGAAACCTGCCCCAGGTGAACCCTGTGCCGGTTGCCCCTATCAAGCATATATAAAGAAATCCTGTCTCTTGAAAGTTAAAAGACAACCCATTTTAAAAATGGGCAAGAGATTTGAACAGACATTTCAACAAAGAAGAAATACAAATGGCTAAAAAGCACATGAAAAGATGCTCACCATCACTAGCTGTTAGGGAAATGCAAATCAAAAGTACAATGAGATACCATCTTGCACTCATTAGACTGGCAGCTATTAAAAAAACAGAAGACTATAAGTGCTGGAGAGAATGTGGAGGAATGGAAACCCTCATCCACTACTGGTGGGAATGTAGAAGAAGCCAGTCATTTTGGAGGACAGTTTGGTAGTTACTCAAAAAACTAGCTACAGATTTGCCATATGACCCAGTAATTCCACTGCTGAGTATATACCTAGAACTGAAAACAAAGACACGAACTGATGCATGCACACCAGTGTTCATAGTGGCATTATTCACTACTGCCAAAAGTAGGAATCAACCCAAATGCCCATCAACAGATGAATGGATAAACAAAATGTGGCATATACATACAATGGAATACTACTCAGCTGTAAGGAGGAATACAGTACTAACACATGGGATAACATGGATGAATCCTGAGGACCTTATGTTAAGTGAAGCAAGCCAGGCACTGAAGGACAAATACTACATGACCTCCCTGATAAGAATTAAGCAAACCAAGCTGTCTCAGATAGCTAGAGACTGGAAGATAGGCTTACAGAAAATATGGGGAGAGAGAAAGGTTGTGAGCCAATGTCCACACAGGCAACATCTATGATAAAGTGGAGGTAAGTAGTTGTGCAATGAAGGAATAAGACAGGGGCATAGGGATACTATTGGGTTGGGCTTTGCAGGCTTAAGGGGGGCTAGGGTTGGGAGGATGGGTCAGATGGTCCATGGAATTGGGGGAAGGATTAAGGGGTAGCAGGTGAACACAGGAGATTGTCGGGTATGTGGTTGAAACTATAATGTTGAAAAAAAATCTTTAGAAAATATAATAAGGAAGTGTTACTGGTTTAAGGCATGTCCTATCTCTATTTTAACATCTCCTGGGAACTCATCAAAGACCTTCACTGGAACCCCTGGTTTGCTGCCTGCCCTGAAGAATTTGGACTTATGCTTTGCCATGGTTGCATGAGGCAATTTTATAAACCTCAAACTATTTACAGATATCATCTGTCGGTTTCGTTTCCCTGACTAATACAGGCCTATACAATTTTCATTTTTGGAACCTTTACTTAAGCATGGGGACTTCATAATCTAAATCTCTTTTCTTCTTTCCTGAAAAATTCTCTAATATCTCTTTTCTCACTGTGGTACCAGTTCATATTTTTTTCTGAATACATGGGTGAATCTCACCAAGGATGATTTGAGTTTGCAGTGGCTACTTGGGGAATGTTTTAATTAACCAAGGACAACCATTTGAGATGTGCACTTGAAAAAGAAACTCCTGGTCTTTAACAAATTAGGGAGTGCATATTTGATTGATAGTCAGAAGTTCTAAAAGGCCTAGTGATTCAAAAATAGCATCTTTAAAAGATTCCTTATAACGTGCTCTTAGATGTTTATGATAGAAAAAAATAAATTTTAACCTAACAAAAGGGAATCAAATTTTGATTTCAACAGTACTTGAGTTTTGTATAAATTGTCAACTTTAAGATAGAGTCTAAGATCTGTTGGTACCTTAAAACCTTAGGCTTATGTTAAATTGAGCTTGCATGGTGTAGCAGTTTGATTTAATTGATGAATTCAAAAAAGAAATATTGGACTATGCTTGTAATCTCATCTGTACCTGGGCATGACTGAGTTATGATTAGGGCTTTGATTGGGTGACATCATTAGGGCATTGGGTCCCCACTCCTTGGTGGGTGGAGATTCACAGATAAAGGGCATGGCAAAGGACAGAGTTGGAGTTTTGATATGAGGGTGTCAGAGTCACGGACCTAAAGGGTATCGGGAATGAAAGACAAAGAGAGATTGGGATCAGGGGATCTGAGAGCATTGAAGACTCAAGCTCATCAGACAAGTTTATTAATCTCAGGGGCTTCTTTATATACCCCAAGCAATCATGAGAAACGGCAACTATCCTAAATAACTATTCCATTACCTCAACCTGTGTAACACAATGGATCAAATGTTATGATTATAATTCAAAGTACAAAATTTCAATGTTCTATTATATTGTTGAGAAAACATACCCATAAATCTTGTTGCCCAGGTTGTTCCATTCTACCTAGTCCTTGTTCCACCTGAATGTACACATCTCCTTGCTAGATTTATGACCTGCATGCATAGCTGTAGAGACAGCATGGCTCAGTGGTCAAGGAAGTAACTTGCTTCCATGGAAACAACATGCCTTTGTTTCCCACATTTCCCCCTTTTTGTTTTAGTCAGAATGGCTGTGCCTGTCTTAGGTTGCCCTCCTCTGAGAGGCTTACTCATCATTGACTACCAGCCAAGCACACTGACCATGGGGAACTCATTGCAAGGTTCTTCCCAGTACCAAATTATTGGCTTGTCCCATAGCATTCACATGGTGAAGTCTTCGGCAAACACCTCATCCCAGGCAGGCAACAACAATGAGCAACAAGATTAACACACAAAGTCCTATTCCTAATGCTGATAAAAAATGTTGAGACTTCCACCAATTTACTGGATTAAACTTACTGAAATGAGAAATCAAATCATTAAAGATATCCTTACATCAGCTACATAAATCTGATTATGAGATATTTCCAATATCTGTTTCTGTAATTCTTCTGTTTCTAATGACATATTACCCTTATGACCTATCAAATGATTTTTAATCTTTTCCCAGTCAAACATAAAATTATTATAAGCAAGTGGAGTAATACAAAAATTACTCTCATCCCAATCACATTTTAAACCTCTAAGTAAATTTAAGTTATATACTTGATCTCCAAGATGTAAAACTGCTGATTCTAGATCATTAACTCTATTGTTTGATTCTTCATCTATATGTTCTTGACTATGCCATAAGTCACTAGCATTCTTATGCCAATCATGCACATATTGCTGAGTCTGCACAGTTTCATGCAAGGCCATGGTAGCTGTAGCAGCAGCTGCAATAACACCAATCGGTCCCAATATGACAGCTATTAACAGTCCCACAAATCATATAAAACAGAGCATTCTTATAGTTTTCCAACCACAAACACATAAGGATCTCTTACACATGATTGAAAATGATGAGTTTGATCTAAATGCTAATATTGACCATTCTATTATTCCCAATCCATTCTATAGTAGGTGCTATTCCCAGAAAGCCTTTCCACAAATTCTTTTGACTATGCATAGATGTAATATTACACCATGGAGAAGGGATCCCTTTTCCTTTATATTTCCAAACACTATTATTTTTGGTAAAAATTATTTTTTCATCCAATTCAAGGGATTCATGAAAGGGATATTGCATATTACTAATTTGCTGTTCTTTACTATTTAGACCAAACCAAATAAATCTGCCATTATATTTGGTGGGACTCCCTATAGGGGCACTTTCCCACACTATTCCATAGGAATCATTAAAAATGACAGATCCTCTTCCTATATGACATTCTTGCCATCCTACTTTATCCCCAATATCACTTTGCAGACAGTTATAGGTAGGTTTTTTAGTCACCATATAATTATAAGAAGGAAATAACATCACTAAAGACTTAGTATTATTATTTCTGAAGATAATCATAGTCCAATTTTTAACATACATACATGGAGGATGGTTACCAATGCATAGGGGTCGAGAATCAAATGGTAATATGAGATTATAGATTCTTCATCCTTCCTCATGGGACTTAATTGGTAACCTATCATCAATTGGTCCAGGGAATATATGGGTCTTATTCAGATAAATAGGAAAGGATGGATCTTTCCAGGTTAACACTTTGAGTAATGGGGGGTTAGGTGTATAGGCCCAATAGATGTAATTATCCATGGCTTCCTCATTACTTATGATCACCATCATCAGAAGTTGTAGGAGACCCCATCTCTTCATTCCATGGTTTAATCCTCTTTGCAGGTAGCCAAATTTGCTCTCCATTTTATGAAATACAGGAGCATAGCCTCGCCCCCATACTTTAATCCTGCCTTTTTTCCCATTCATTGCTTAAAATATCTTTCCAGAATATTGGTTGATCTTCATTTCCAGTGTCCACTGTAGATGTTTGACATTTTCCAAAGTGACATTCTGCAGGTGTCAGTGAATTATAAACATTAAGAAAATTTAAAGTAAATAATGCTTTTGCCAATTGATCTTTTGATGTTATAATACCATCATCTCCCCCTTTTTGTTTTAAAAGCGTAGTTTTTAGAGTATGGTGGCTGTGTTCAACTATGGCTTGACCTGTAGGATTGTAAGGAATACTAGTAACATGTTCAACAGCATACATAGAACAAAAGGAAGCAAAAGGCTTACTCGTGTAAGAAGGGCCATTATCAGTTTTAATTTTCAAGGAGCATCCCATCACAGCAAAAGCAGACCACAAATGGGAATGAACGTGATGAAAACATTCACCACTTTGTGCAGTAGCCCAGAAAAAATGAGAGTAAGTGTCAATACAGACATGGGCATATTGTAATTTACCAAATGATGGTATGTGAGTAACATCCATCTGCCACAGTTGATTAGGAGCCAGGCCTCTGGGATTCGTTTCAGCCTGAAAAGGCACTGTGGCCAAGGGTCCACAGGTGGGATGGGTGTGAATAATCTCTTGACCTTGATGTTTAGTCAATTGAGGAAATTTATGTCTAAGTCCCTTAGTATTATTATTAATTAATGCATGATATTTAGTTGCATCCTGCAGACATCCCACTAACAGATCAGCTTGGGCAATTTGGGTAGCTAGAGGACCAGGAAGGGAAGAATGAGACCAGATATAAGTAATATATATGGGCTGACTTCTTTGTCAAATGAGGGCTTGAGGGTCAGCAAAAAGTTGAGACAATTCATCGGTAATAAAAATATGAGCTGTTTCAATATGAGCTACAGTTAAACACACATATTCAGAATCAGAGACAATATTCAGGGGCTCCTGAAACGTTTGTAAAACCTTAATGATGACTGAAAGCTCTGTGAGTTGAGCAGATGAATAAGGAGTTTGCCAAACCTGTACCTTTTGAGAGGTAACATATGCTGCTTTTCCATTACTACTATCATCAGTAAATACTGTACATGCATTTTCAATAGGAACAGTTTTCACATTTTTTGGCAAATCCAGGTGGTTCTTCATAAGAATGTTAACACCTTGGTAGTAGAATAATGATTATCAATAATGCCTTGAAAATTTCTAATAGCAGTTTGCCATTGAGGATTAGTTATATATAAGTGTTGAATTTCTTCATGAGAAAGATCACAAATAATCCTGTCTGGATCAGACCACTTTAATTGGAACAATCTAAAACAGCCTTTGGCTAGAATGGAAATAATTTTATTTGGATATGTCTGCAATCTCTTTTGTTTATTATTAGGTTAAAAAAAACCCAAAAATCCATTCCAGTATCCTTCTTGCCAAAATAAAGCTGTAGGAGGTTGAGGGGTTGAGAAAATAAATCAACAGATTTGTCAGGTTCTATTTGTGTTAATTGCCCTTGAGAGATTTGATCCTCTATCAATGCCAGTTCTTTTTCAGCCTCTACAGACAATGTTCTAGGGCTAGAAAGATCTACATTCTTTCTGATAGTGACTAGGCTTCCCACATTCAAACAATTCCCTTTCTTTCTCTCCTCCTCCAAGCTACCTTTAAAGGCTACGGCCAAGACCACCTTTTTACATTCACTGTTAGCCTGATCAAAAGCAAGTGTTAACAAAATTAACTCTCTTGCTTCTGGTATCTGAATTGTTTTAATCAAAATGTCAGTTAATCAGGCTACAAATACCACATATGGTTCATTAACTCCCTGGATCACTTTGGCAAAAGACTGAGTAGGTTTTCCAGGTACACAAATCCGTTTCCAAGCTGCCAAACATGAATTGTGCACTTGTGTTATGGCCTGATTATTGTATTGGAGCTGTCTTTGAATTCCAGACCAATCACCAATACCCAGTAATTGTTCAGCAGAAATAAGAACGGGAGGATTCTGTACTGCGTTACAGTGTGCAATCATATTGGCTTCATCTGTCCACCAGGTTTTAAATTGTAAAAACTCAGCCAAGCTTAAAACAGTTCTAGCCAGCACGTCCCAATCCCAGGGGATAAGTTGGTCAGCTTGAGCCAGCCCCTGCACTAAGCCAAAACTGTAAGGACTATTAGTTCCAAATTGTGCACAGGCTTGTTTAAGTTCTTTCAGAATTTTAAGTGGCAGGGGTTCATGATGAAAATTATATCCTCCTTGAGGGTTGTTCGCATCTGGGGAAACTTGTTGAATATTTACTGGGAAGGCTGTTAGTAATTGCACTCCTTCAGGATCCCCCTGTCGAGATCCTTGCAGCAAACAATGCATTAAGGGAGCGGTTGGAACCGGATTAGGTACAAATACGTTGTTAGTGTAGGGCCTGGTGTCAATGGCATCAGTAAATATTCCCGGGGCTGTCAGCATTGTTAACCGGTGGGACTGTAGGGGCTACATTACACAAATTAGGGTAAATGCTGGCTTTAGAAATATTCAATTTAGACATCTGCTTAGGCAGAAAGGGGTTAGTTTCTTTCTCATTGGGGGGCTCATCCTTGTCCTTGTCCTCTATTTCCTCCCTGTCCTCACTCTGATGGCCCATGTCATGGGACTCCCTGGAAAAGATGGTAATTTCTTCCTCCTCTGCTTCAGACTGCGGCGGATCTAAGGCTGCTGCAAGCTGTTGCCCTAAAGCCCACACCAACAGTGGTATAGTCTCTCCTTTTTGGTATGCTCTATGTAACACCTTCATTACCTGTTTCCACTGTTTAAGATTTAAAAGATTTTTTCCTCGTGGCTGAAACCAATAAGAGTGTTTTTGTATTAGAGCAAAAATTCAAGTAAATCAGCAGTTTTCACTGAGACTCCAACAGTATTTAAAAGAGTTTTTAGTATCTGTGAATATTGTTCCAGACATCCTGGTTGATTTCCCATACCCTGATGCTAGCAGAAAACAAAATTAATTTAAGATTCTCACCACTGTATTGTCAGACTCGAGTCACCTTTCAATGGATGCCTCAACCTTTCAGGAAGGTTTTCAGTTTCCATGTTCCCAATACTGCCATGGAAGACTCTCTGCTGCAGTCACTGCTTTGGGCTCCACGTTGGGTGCCAGATGTTGGAGTCACAGACCTGAAGGGTATTGGGAGTGAAAGACAGAGATTGGGATCAGGGGATCTAAGAGCATTGAAGCCTCAAGCTCATCAGACAAGTTTATTAATCTCAGGGGCTTCTTTATATACCCCAAGCAAACGTGAGAACCAGCAACTATTCTTGCTAACTATTCCCATTACCTCAACCTGTGTAACACAATGGATCAAATGCTATGATTATAATTCAAAGTACAAAATTTCAATGTTCTATTATATTGTTGAGAAAACATACCCATAAATCTTGTTGCCCAGGTTGTTCCATTCTACCTAGTCCTCCTTCCACCTGAATGTACACATCTCCTTGCTAGATTTATGACCTGCATGTATAGCTATGGAGACAGCATGACTCAGTGGTCAAGGAAGCAACTTGCTTCCATGGAAACAACATGCCTTTGTTTCCCTCGTGAGGGTTTTTAAGTTGGAGTTTGATGCTGAAGCCTTAAGCTGGAGCCCTGGGAAGTAAGCTCACAGAGGAAAGAGAAGCCAGCACAGGGAAGAGAGGAATGCTGAGCCCAGGAAGAAGCAAGTCCTTGGAAGAAAGGAACCTTGAACCCAGCGAGAAGCAAGACTCTGAAAGGGAGGAACCCAGGAAGCCTGAACCTTTGCAGCCATCAGCAGCTATCTTGCTCCAAATACACTTTGGTGATGGAATTAACTTATGCTTATGGCCTGGTATCTTCAAGCTCCTACCACAAATAAATACCTTTATAAGAGCCAACCAGTTTCTGGTATTTTGCATCAGTACCCCTTTGGCTGACTAATACACATGGTATGCAGGATATGGTTTTATAGAGACAAATAAAAGAATAGTTCTTTCTTAAAGCAAAATCATTGGCTATTGAAAATTTTTAAAAAGAGAAAAATACAGGATAAAACCTGAAAGAATAGGAAAGTTGCAAAGGATATGCAGAAAAAGAATTTTGTTTTTCATGGTTATTGCTGGATAAGACATAATGGGTTTTCCAATAAGATTTTTATAAACAGCATATACATGCAAATTTGAAATTTGTTTTTCCCATTAAAATGAAAGCATTTTCTGGGATTATTGTTCTGCTTTTAGTAGGTGATTGAAAGAAGGTTTATTTGCCTTATGAGTAATTGGCCTAGAAGGTATTTATTATGTTTCTTATCACAATTCACTGCCCTGCATGTAGTCTTTAATATAAATGCATTTTTTTAAAGAAAATCAAGTCATCTTCCTTTTTTAAAAAAATTTATTTATTTATTTAATCCTCTTCCTCTCCCACCACTCTGCTATTTTTGCTGTGTATGTCCATTTACTGTGTGATCTTCTGCATCTATTTCTCTTTTGGTTTTCTCTTCTCATTTTTTTCTCCCTAGGACTCAACAGTATTTGTTCCTGGGGACCACTGATGTGAAGAGAGGTTTGATGTCAATTGTGCCACCTCAGTTCCTGGTCTCCACTGCGCTTCACTTTGACTCTCCCCTTCATCATTCTTTTGTTGCATCATCATCTTGCTGTGGTACTCACTTCCATGGGCACTGGCTCACTCTACAGACACTGACTCACTGTGTCACTGGCTCATCATGTGGGGCACTTCCTCTTCTTCTTTTTCACCAAGAGGTCCCAGGGATCAAACCCAGGCCCTCCTATATGGTAGGTGAAAGCCCTATGACTTGAGGCACATCTGCTTCCCCTCATCTCCCTTTTAAAATATCTACTTTTGTAAAGGAGCATACTACCTCCAGAATATTGTTTTAATCTTTCATTTTCACTTTGGTTAAATAAGGAGCTGAGTCTTGTTCATGGTGACCTATGATCTTATTTCATATACATTACAAACCTCCTGGCAATTTTGACATCTTGCATTCCCTCAACCAAATCCTAAATATGTCTCCTTGATCGAAGATTTCTGCAGGGGTCCCAGAAAATAAAAAAATTGTGGGAAACAAAGGTATGTTGTTTCCATGGAAGCAAGTTACTTCCTTGACCACTGAGTCATGCTGTCTCTACAGCTATACATGCAGGTCATAAATCTAGCAAGGAGATGTGTACATTCAGGTGGAAGGAGGACTAGGTAGAATGGAACAACCTGGGCAACAAGATTTATGGGTATGTTTTCTCAACAATATAATAGAACATTGAAATTTTGTACTTTGATTTATAATCATAGCATTTGATCCATTGTGTTACACAGGTTGAGGTAATGGGAATAGTTAGGATAGTTGCTGGTTCTCACGATTTCTGAACACATTTCAGCAAGTGCTAAACTGCCCAGTGCTGCCCTAAGTTCATAGTACCTCAAAAATATTTAGACTTGGGCTGAGATTTGTGACAGATTACATACATTGCTATCATTACGGGGCAAAATAAATATTTTCTTTTAAAAAATGGTGCTTGAAAACAACCTTGTCTGATGTCTACATGATGCCTGTGGAATCAGTCCCTGACCCCCATGTTAGCACAAATCTGAAAAGAAGAACTTTCAGAGGGAAGTTCTTGACGAAGTTACATTGTTATAAATGATGACATATGCAGTCTATTATTTAGGTATCACATTGATAATGTATCATCTTATGTTGTGAACCTACATATATTGTGACTACCATGAGGGTCATATGAACAACTGAATGTACTCGATTTGGGAAAATTGTCAGTGTCACATAATTTAAACCCACAAGGTTGGTCAGCCAATTAGGGAAGTGGGCTGTTTTATCATGGACATGAGCTGGGAAGACACTGGTGTGCTGAGCCTGTACTGAGTCTGGCCATGGTATATTATACAGAACAGATGCAAGGCTGACTGAGCAAGAAAGAGAATTGTCATTTCAGCACAAAAACAAAACCCAAACAAAAAATACCATGCTAGAAAGGAAGAGAAAACTTTTGCTACATAGTAATAGTATTAAAAGAGCCACAAGATTCCTTTTTAGAATCTTTTAGAATGGAGAAGGGTGTTTCACATTGGTGCTGACCAGACAAGGACCTGGTGAAATATAAGTAGCACAGCCTTGGGCTGGGGAGGATGGCAGGGTGGAGGGCCACTGTCACCCTGAAGAGCTGGGTGGGAGCCCAGGGCTTCTCCAGGCTCTGGGCATTCATACAGGCCATATGCCAGCTTCAAGGGGACAGACACATCCTCTTACCAGTCTAACCACACAGTAGTAAAACTGAGAAGCATTTTATTATCTGTAAGTAACTGCTTCATTTCTGGCTACATACAGGAGAATAGACAAGATGTGTGTGTACATTTCCAAATGCTGCTTCTTTTGTTTAAAAAGATAAGAGCATCTAAGAGCTTAAGTAAAACAGAAGAGCTCTAATCTTCTTCCCTTTTAGTTAGCAGAGACAACAAGCATGTCTCTCAAGGCATCAAGGCAGAATGCTCTGATCCATATGGGCTCTCAGGAAGTTGGGGGGGCCTCCACATTTAGCTTCCCAGCCCCAGTGGCCTCCCGCTATCAAGAGGACAGATGGGAAGAGTGGGGAGCATGGCTATTAGCAACCTTTGTTCCTTTGGTTTGGGGCTTGCGTTGCCCTGTGTGACTGGAAGGGGGATGGAGCAAGAAGCTGAGCCTTTTTCTGGTCAGAACCTCTGACTCAGGTTCTCATGCTTTTGCCTCAAGGAATCTCCTACTCCCAACCTAATATGTTGGAATACAATAGTGGTGTGAAATTGACACGAAGGCTTCCATGTGCCCCATGAACAGAACTGGGGAGCCTCAAAAGATCCCACTGTAGGCATGAAAAAACCCTGCATGGCAAATGTGCAATACCAACAATTATCTATCTACTGATATGCTATGAGCACCTCACAGATTCCTGTTTCAGAACCAGAGACCCTGGTTAGAACAAAACAATCATTACTGAAGTTGCTAAAGTCTGCTGGTGCACAAAAACACACACAATGAAAGACATTATATTTTATCTTGGCCACTATATTATGACCAAATGATGAGAAACAACAATATATTGTATATTCAAATTATCTTCTAGGGGAGTTGTTTGTAGTGCCAAGCTCCTCTGTGAAAGAACATAGGAAAATGTCTACAGAAACTTGGTAGTAGTCAACCAGCAGGAACCATCAGATTCAGGTGCATCTCTACATGAAAACAGGTGTCACCTTCAAGATGGCAACCATCAGGAAGCAGACTTGGTCCAGTGGATAGGGTGTCCATCTACCACATGGGAGGTCTGCGGTTCAAACCCCGGGCCTCCTTAATTCATGTGGAGCTGGCCCATGTGCAGCACTGATGCGCACAAGGAGTGCTGCCCCCCGCATAGGGGAGCCCCATGTGCAAGGAGTGCACCCCATAAGGAGAGCCGCCCAGCATGAAAGAAAGTTCAGCCTGCCCAGTAATGGTGCCACATGCATGGAGAGCTGACACAACAAGATGATGCAACAAAAAAGAAACACAGATTCCCATGCTGCTGACAACAGCAGAAGCGGACCAAGAACACACAGCAAATGGACACAGAGAACAGACAACTGGGGTAGGGGAGGGGGAAGGGGAGAGAAATAAATAAAACAAATCTTAAAAAAAAAGACGGCAGCCATTAAAGGGACCCTGTGCAAGAGGTGTAGGAGGAGAAACCTTCATCCTCAATTTGATTTTTAGACCTTCATCTAAAAGGAGAGTAATTAGTGAGACAGAAAATTCAGAAGACTTAGCTGGTGGACAACAAAGAAAGCACCACAAATCTGCTAGCATTTACCTTTCCTCTGATGAAAGTCTTGCTCTATGTATAACAAGGAAGATACGGTGTGAAAGATTCTGTAGGAGTGAATCAATGGAGACTATCGAATCTGGATCTTGATACTGGTTTAAGTGAACATTCTGGTGATTGGTTGAATCAGGATTCAGTTTCAGATCAATTCAGTGTATAATATGAACTTGAATCTCTTGATTCAGAAGATTAGTGAAGAAGGACAAGAACTCTCATATGAAGATGAGCAGGTTTATCAAGTTACTGTATAGCAAGCAGGGGAGAGTGATACAGACTCATCTGAAGAAGATCCTGAAATTTCCTTAACTCTCTGTGAGAAATGTACTTCACGCAATGAAATGTAACCTCCCCTTGTGGAAATGCATTACAACAGATGTGAGAATTGGCTTCCTGAAGATAAAGGAAATGATAAGGGAAAATACCTGGGAAAGCCATACTAGAAAACTCAACACATGTAGAAGAGGGCTTTAATGTTCCTGATTTCAGAAAAAGGACATAGAGGAAAATAATAAAATCACAGAAGCCTCCCAATCCCAAGAAAATGAGGGCTATTGTCAGCCATCAACTTCTAGTAGGAACATTTATACCAGTCAAGAAGATGTCAGCCATCTGCCCATTGGGATTTAAGCCCCCTCTCAAGTAGTAGCAGAGTGGGATCACCATCCTGAAATCCTCAAGACTGGGGAGTGAACAGTGGACTAAAGTAGACTTAGTATTATTCTATTATAGACTTCATATTATTCTAGCAATGGAAGAACTTTTATCATTGATGTAAAGGTAGTGGCCACTAGAGGCTCTGAGGTGAGGGAGAGGGAAGAATAGATATAATATGGGGACATTTGGGGCATTGGAATTATCCTGCATGACACTGCAATGACAGGTATAGGCCATTACATTTGGTCATAACCTATAAAATTGGGTAAGGCAGAGTGTAAGCTATACTAGAAACTAGAGTACATTGTTAATAACAATGCTTCAATATGTGTTCAATTGTAGCAAATTTACCACATTAGTGAAAGATGTTGTGAATGTGGGAAAGTGTGGGAGGGTTAGGGTGAGGGGTTGGAGAATATGGGAATCCCCTATATTTTTTATTAAACATTTATATAATCTAAAGCTTCTTTAAAAATTAAAAAAATACATGGAATTTAGTTTCCATCTTTGTGCCATTGAACCTTGTAACCTAAAATTGAGTCTATCATCCATGACAAAAAAGGACCTCTTATGGCTTGTTTTACATGTTCAAAGAAGCTAAAAAAAACAAAACAAAAGAAAACAAAACAAAATAAGGTCTGCCCAATATGTAGGCAGCTAGTTCAAATGATTATGCTAACTTATTTCTCCTAGTTGACTTGTTTGTAAGAGTAGAATTATATATTTCTAACTATGTAACCCTAAAAACTCAGCCAGTTATTTTAGCAACATTAAATTTATTTCTATGTTTTTATACATATTGAAGTGTAAAAGTATCTCAGTCCATGTAGAATTCTTCTCCTTAATGTAATTTACCTACTTGGGGAGGGGATGTGGTTTAGTGAATATTCATTTCATTTTAGGAAAATTTCACTTCTGTTTATAGTTCATATTTGGGTTTTAATGTAATTTGAATTGGCTATATACCTAGTTATTTAATTCTATCCTTCATATTTTAATTCATTTCCACCTCCACTTAAATAAAAATATCTGATTTTTCAAAATATAAGTAGGGTATTCACATATATGCTATTTAGTACCTTTCTTTTAAGGAGATAAATTTTGTGAGAAAGATTTATTATTTAAATTTTAGATACTCTTAAATTTTTTCATCCTTAGTTACTCTGCTCTTTCAGAGTCTCTTAAAATATTCTTTACAGGGAAGCAGACTTGGCCCAGTGGTTAGGGTGTCTGTCTACCACATGGGAGGCCCACAGTTCAAACCCCAGACCTCCTTGACCTGTGTGGAGCTGGCCCATGTGCAGTGCTGATGTGCACAAGGAGTGCCATGCCACACAGGGGTGTCCCCTGTGTAGGGGAGCCCCACATGCAAGGAGTGTGCCCTGTAAGGAGAGCTGCCCAGCATGAAAGAAAATGCAGCCTGCCCAGGGATGGCACCACACACATGGAGAGCTGATGCAGCAAGATGATGCAACAAAAAGAGACACAGATTCCCATGCCGCTGACAACAGAAGCTGACAAAAACAAGACCACGCAGCAAATGGACACAGAGAACAAATGACTGGGGGCAGGGGGCAGAAAGGGGAGAGAAAAAAAATCTTTAAAAAATATTCTTTACAGATAAATAGAAACTGGTAGTTATATTCTCTGCTACTGAAGTAAAAAATGTACCACTTGTTCTCCAGGTATAGGTGGTGATGATGTCCATTGAGAGTCTTTCAGAAGAGCCAATACAACTTTTTTAAAGCCCTGTAGTAAAATGTGGAGTTGTCCTGGGAGGTCCAATGTGACATACATTTTCAGGGTTTGGTGGGAATTGTTTGTTTCTCTCAAGTGAAAAACAGTTTAATTCACTTTGAAGTGTCTTCTTAGACAGGGTTACACAGTCTCTATTAATTGCCTAGATATCAGACCTTTGCTTAAGACCAGTTTCAGAAACCAGTGAATTCAGAAAGATTAATTCATAAATTAGTTAAAAGGAAGAACTGTTCATTTTTTTAAAAATAGCTGGAAAGGTCAACATTTCTCTAAATTGTCCAGAAAATATACATCACTTCCTTCAAGAATTACAGAGTCATGGGATTCTAATACTGCTGTAAAACTGCACAGATTAACTTATTGATTTATATATACATATGAGTTCTTCAGCAAAATAGTATGAATAAACAAACCTTTAGATAAGTGGAGTTGACTTTTAATTTAAAGTTCCAGTGTTTTGCTTCTGGTTATGACAGGTTGAGGGCAATAAAATAAACTGGACTATGAGTTTAGAATAGAACTGAGGGGCAATTTTAAACAGCAACATAGTGTGTCTGTTACTAGCAGTAGATTGTTATAGATAGACTTCATAAAAACAATAAACACATCCACATATGACTTACCCATGTATACATATGCAAATATAAAACAAATGGCTGAAGGTATTGGTAATTAAGCCAAAGCTATTCTCAAAAACAGTAAAGCTTAATTAATTTTTAATTTATGATACCTCCAACTAGAGCTAAACAGAATACATCATTTCTAAGAAGAGTTAGTATAAATGAGATCATTTAATATACATTCAGAGTATATCCATGCAGTGATTATGCTGCTTACAATGCAAGACTCTGAGCAAGTGGAATCTCATTCTAAATGCCTATGGATTATTAATGTAGTCTTCATTATGTAAATTTTAAAGCATGGTGTAAAATATTATTGATTGATTTACAAAGAAACAACTTACTAAGTGATTTTAAAAATTTAAAAAGCAATGCTATTAATCACTGCTACTTCTCTAAGGTTAGATGTATCTCAACTCCAGTTATTTATAGGGTTTCTAGAATTACAAATTTAACTGATCACTGGGTTTGCCAATATCTAGATGATAAAGATGGACCTGGAATAATGTTCAATTCAGGCTAAAGTGATCATTGGTCAAAAAGAGAGGTAAATGTTTAATAAAAAGATTTGGTATCCTGTTAAAAATTAGTCAGCCCCTGTTACAGATCAATAAGTTAAATGTATTTGGCATTGGGACACTTTATTTGAAGCTTTAACTAGCTTTTCACAACTTATAATTTGGTGACTATAAACTCTTCTTTATGCAAGAAAACTGTAATAAGGCAGGGCCAAAACTGGATATATCCAAGACTGGTTGTATATATTGGTTGTATATTACCAATCAATCAGGTTAGATTCAGACAACAGAGATGGGACTCCCATCTTCAAAGACAGAGAGCTTAAAAGTGACTCCAATAATGATACTTCTACTGATGTAACAAAGAAAATCACTAAATTAGATATTAATTCAATGACAGTATCCCACTGGCATGTGTAATGCCTGCAATTATCTCTTTACCCAATACAATAAACTTACATAACATGATTTAGTCAATGTTCAGGTTATATTTAAAATGGAAACTCAACATACTTAATTGGGAGTAATATACATGAATTGTTATATCATTTAAATAGGAATGCTTTCTTCTTTCTCAGACTAATGGACTCTTGTAAAATGGCAATGTGCTGATGCTTATATGACCTCCTTAAAGGGTAAAAAAATACAAATAGAGAGACATTCAAGGTGGTTTTCTGGATCTAATCTTAACTTATCTTTAGATCATACTGGATTGCTTATTTTCCATGTGGGAAAATATATAAAACTTTTCTCCATGTTTGGCCAGGAAGATGTGTACTAGGTTATCTTATTCCATGTATACCAAAGATATTTACACTAGCAAGGGAATTGCCAGGAAGACAGCAGAGCAGGGAGATTCAGGACTCACTTCTCTTCCAAAAGAGCTAGTGAAGAGTCAGAAACGGTCTGTAACAACTGTTCTGGAGCTCAGGAGGCCAAAGGAGCATTAGACAGCATTCAGAGAATGGTGTATGGAAAAGGCTGAGAAATTGTGCTAAAAACTGTATGTACAACATTATGACTATAATAAAAGCCACTGTTATACACTTTGGATAGATCATAGTGTATGTGATTACATCTCAAAAAAACAACTTAATGAACTAGCCAGAAATAGCAACTATGTACAGTAGGGGAATCAGAGAGGTTGAGAGGTGAGAAATTTTCTTGTTTGTTTTTTATTATTACTGAAATAATAGAAATACTCCAATAATGATTGAAGTGATGAATGCACAACTATGTGATCATACTAAATTCCACTGTTTTTATACTTTGTGTGAATTGTAAGCTGTGTTAATATGTATAAATAAAATTGATTTGTTAAAAAAGAACACTACACAGTCTAATTACAATTTTTATCAAGTTTAAAAAATACTGAGTAGCTCACTCTGCAGTGACAGCTGGCACCCATCCCCCATTCATGATATGGGCTATCTTAGGATCTAGTCCCTGGCTGGTTGTTGTGGGTGGAGAGGAACATGGAAGTCTACCCCGAGAATGGTGGGGTTGAGCATATCTTTTGATCAGCAAGTTTTGATTACTGAGTTCCAGTTCTGAGCTGCTGTTTTCGCTAACCCAGACAAGGACAGCCATTGCCATTGACTCAACCCCACTGCTGACATGGAGGAAGGCAGTTAAAGCTTAAAGGCACAATGCCTCCTTAGGGTTGCAGGGAAGTTTTCGAAAGGGTGCCATATTTTTGGCAGGCCAGGAATTCAAGTTTCACCGAGTTGTGAAAAAGGCTTCTGTTGTCTTACCTGTACCTCTCTCCAGGGCTCATTGGGGCTGGTCTGAGCCCTTTTTGTGAGTCTCTGGTCCTCATTTGACTGGAAATACTGACTTCAGAAAGTCCTTTCTGAGGTGACCATCCTCCAAGGTTTTGCATATCATGTAAAACAGCTAGAGGCAATGAAAGGAGTGTGTAAAAACAGAAACAAAAACAAAAATAGAACAGGTCAATATTCTCAGAGAAGGAACTAGGAAAGAATCATTTTTTCTTAGGGTAAAACAATTACACAAATAGTACAATCTTAAAATTATACCAAATATCCAGGGCTAGAATGAGATGAAGAACTGGGAAAATTTGATCAAATAAATACAGCCAATTCTAAGTCTCAGAGAAGAGTTTTAATATAAAGCCAATCAACAATAAAATACTAGGCAAGAGAAAGAAAGTGACCTTCACTTTGGGGCACTTTGAAACTTTATGTGGAGCCCAGGAAAGATCACATATTCCTGGAGCTAATTCATTCCTGTGGGCTTAAGAACTTGAATTGGATTCGATTTGGGGTCTTTGATTGGATTGCTTCAGTGAGTCTAGGGTGGGTATTGGTCCTCATGCTGGAGTCCTTTATAAATGGAGGACTGAAAGCAGCAGATGTAATATAGCCGGTGCACAAATCCAAACTTATTTTATTTCCAAATATGCCTAGAAAGCCAATTGAGAAGTATAAATTCTGCAGGCTTTGGATATTCAGGGAGGATGTAAGCTGGAATGTGGGGGGTTAGTGCTAAACGCTGCCTTGGAATGTAGGGGCTATGCATTAATTCAAGCTTACCTGGGGGAAATAACCAATCCAATACTCAGATAAAACACTTGAAGAAACTAACAAAAATCTTTTTGCATACATACAAGCACAATTTTTCTTCCCACTCTTATTTCCTCTGTATAAAAGGGACCCAAAAAAAATTCTATTTGGGGCTTGGTTTTTATTAGGACAGGAGTTCACCAAGTCTGGCTGGTCAAAATAAATAAACTTCCAGGTGGTGGACTTGGCCCAGTGGTTAGGGTGTCTGCCTACCACATGGGAGGTCTGCGAATCAAACCCAGGGCCTCCTTGACCTGTGTGGAGCTGGCCCATGTGCAGTGCTGATGTGCACAAGGAGTGCCGTGCCATGCAGGGGTGGCCCCCGCATAGGGGAGCCCCACACAAAAGGAGTGTACCCTGTAAGGAGAGCCGCCTAGCACAAAAGGAAGTGCAGTCTGCCCAGGAATGGTGCTGCACAAACGGAGATCTGACACAACAAGATGACGCAATAAAAAGAAACACATATTCCCATGCCACTGACAACAACAGAAGCGGACAAAGAAGATGCAAGAAATAGACACAGAGAACAGACAACCGGGGTGGGGGAGAGGGGAGAGAAATAAATAAATAAATAAATAAATAAATAAATAAATAAATAAATAAATAAATCTTTAAAAAAATAATAAATCTACTTCCTTCTCAGAGTTCTCGTGTCCTGGCCTTCGACACCACATACACCTGACTTCTCTGCTACTACAACTCTGGGGGCTTGTCCAGGATTGCGCTGAGAAGGTCAGAGGTAGCAACAATTGTTTGCCCCTTTCGGATGTCTCTGAGGAGGCTGGGAGGGCCCAGGTGAAACCCAGCCCTGGGTGTCCCTGGACTCCCCTTTTAGTCCAGAAAGAGATTGTGGTCTTCACCAGAGCCCTCCTGGAAGAACCTGAGCACCAGTGGGTTTGAGAGACCCTGAGAATGAAGTAAGGAGCACCACACATCAGATGGGTAAGACCCCCAGGAGCATAGTGCAGGAAAAGCCTAATTCTAAAATAAGGAGGGAGACTGATCAGCTCTCTAAAAGGGGAGGCCCCAGTACTCCTGAGAATACAGGAGGAAGCTACCTCCTCTCCAGGTCCAAGAAAAGGAAAGGAGGGTGGTTGTGTGCATGTGATTGTGGCAACTGGGTGAGATGCAGAAAGTCACTTGTGTGTGGCAAGTGCAGAGTCCTGATCTGTGGTTCTGTGGTGACCTCATATGATCAAGGTCAGTCTGGTTGGTCCCTGCAAATGGACCCTCTTCCAAGCCAGGGGCTTATACAGACCCACTGAGGTTAAGAGGTGCTGAAAGTTCCCGTGAGGGTCGCAACTAGAGATGAACTAAGTGTATGGCTTGAGTGACTGTTGTGCACCATCAGCACAGGGTGGAAACATGGAAAACACACAAAGTAGGGCCCTGTTCAGTTGCATGCTGAAAAACTTCCCCCGTGCATTCCATGGAGATGTATAAAGCATAAGGTTCCATTCAGAAAAGCTTAGGATGCTTTGTGAATTAGAATGGCCAACTTTTGGCATGGGCTGGCCCCAGGATGGCATTTTAGATACCTGGATCATCCATAAAGTCCATGATGCAGTAACTGGAAACCCAGGACACTCAGATCAATTCCCCTACATTGATCCTTGGGAAAATGCTGTAAGCCAAAATCCACCTTGGTTAGGATAGCGCATGAATATGGAAGCTAGAATTTGCCTAATACAGAAACCAAGGAGTGCTGTCACAGGGACCAGACCAAACAATCACCATGCAAAGGGCCCAGAGAAAGTGTACCCCGAGTCCAGTGCCAATCTGCCCATTTTAGAAGGGCCATACAAACATGAATTTCTCCCGCCTTATGCGATGACTCCTGCCCCAGCAATACTAAGGAATGAAAATGAGCTAGTCTCCCTAAGCAGTGCCCCATTGTCATCATCCACACAGGGAAGTGTGACACTCATATCACCCCCACCACTGCTTTTATCACCATCTGAGAGGGCACCTATACCATCCCTGCAGTTGCCTTTATCGACATCTGCACCAGAGAGCCCTACGCCATCCCTGTAGCAGCTTTTACCATCTCCTCAGTGGCCTTTGATACCTTCTGCAATGGAAAATATAGATCTGCAGCTTTTACAGCCCATTGCCCCTGGCAATGCTGCTGCAGTGCTGCCAATCAGTCAGGGGGGAGATGCTGAGAGGTAGCAACTTAAACCACAGGAAGCCCTAGGGGCAGAGGAAGCAGACAGAAAGCCTGCCTACCAGCTACCTCAATGAAGGCTGAACCCCAATTTTTTACGATGCACATGGCTAGGTTTGGGGGGAAACTGGACATTCATCTATCAGCCCTTTACCACAATGGACCTTTTTAACTGGAAAAGCCACACCTCACCATTCTCAGAGAAGCCTCAAGCCATGATGGACATTTTCCAGTCCATCATACAGACCCACAAACCCACCTGGATTGATTGTAAACAATTTATGATGACTTTATTAAACTTTGAAGAAAGAATGCATGTCATGCAGGGAGCCCTAACCTGGCTTAGCACCCACCTGAGGAAAGTTTGGACAGTGACCAATATGCCCACTTGCAGTTCCCAGAGGAGGACCCCCTGTGGGATCCAAAGAGCACAACCAGGCTCAACTGACTAGAAACTTTCCATAGGGCCTTAGTTGAATGATTGAGGGTGGGGAGCCACAAGACAGTAAATATGGCAAAAACTACTCAAATTCTACAGGCTGAGAGTCCAGCTCAATTCTATGAGAGGCTGTGCAGTATGTTTTGTGTATGCACACCCTTCAAACCCAGGTGCTCCTGAGAGCCAAACAATGGTCAATGCAGCGTTCGTTTCCCAATCACAAGCTGACACCCAAAGAAAACTGCAGAAGTTGGATGGGTTTGCTGGAATGAATATCTCTCAGCTCATGGAAGTAGCTACTAAAGTCTATGTCAACCATGATGTAGAAACAAGGAGGGAAGAAAGTCAGAAGATGAAGAAGGCAGATCTTCTGACAATGGCAATCATGGAAAAATCCATTCCTGTGTCAAGGAGAGTAAACTGGGAATCCCCTGCCCCAAGGAGAGGGAAGGCCTATGCTAGGGAAAAATTAGTGTGTGTACTGCAAAGAGGATGGGCACTGGAAGCAAGAGTGTCCCAGCTGGTCACTCGACCCTGCCACTGCAGCCAAAACATTAGCCAGGAAAGCTAGTGGGGCATCACAAACGAAAACCTGGGTCCGAAAAAGTTCAGGAAAAAACCCTGCAAATCAGATCATTGGGCTGGCAGGAATAGAGGACTCTGATAGAGATTATTAGGACAGACTGGGCTCCTATTCTCCCAGCCCTGCAGAGCCTATGGTCAGAGTCCAAATTGGGGGCCGCACCATAAATATGATGGTTGACACTGGGGCTCAACATTCTGTAATGAACAAGCCAATTGGCCTCTCTAGAAAAGACAGGCCACTGTCATAGGTGCAACTGGCAAAAGTACCCAACGGCCCTTCCTGCAAGCCAGGACCTGCAATATTGGGAGAAAAGAGGCCACTCACAAATTCCTTTATCTTCCAGAGTACCCAGTCCCCCTCCTGGGTTGTGACCTGCTGTCTAAACTGCAGCTCAAATTACCTTTGATGTCATGGGGCAATCCACACTGACACTGGGGCCACAGGACCCTCTGAGAATGGTGCTAACCCTTCCTCTGCAGGAGGAATGGAGATTGTTTTGCCTCAGCGAAACTGGTCAGTCCATGCCCATGCAGCTCCCTTTTGAAGATGTGCCTGAAGTATGGGCAGAGGGTAACCCAATGGGGATGGCACATGACATTCCTCCAATTATTATTGAAATAAAGGACACAGCCAGTCCAATAAGCATAAAGCAATATCCAGTACCACGTGAAGCACAAGCAAATGTCCAGCTACTTATTCAGAGATTACTGAATGAAAGCATATTGAGGCCATGCCAGTCTCCGTGGAACACCCCACTCTTTCCAGTTAAAAAAGCTGACGGGGATTACCGCCCAGTCCAGGATTTACCAGCAGTTAATTCAGCAGTAATAACCCTTCATTCTGCAGTTTCTAATCCATATACTTTTCTCAGCTTAATACCCTCATTGGCAATCTACTTTTCATGCCTAGATCTTAAGGATGCCTTCTTCTGCATTTGGGTAGTGCCCCGCAGCCAGCCAATTTCCACCTTTAGGTGGGACAATCTGAACTCACATGAAAAGCAGAAGCTAACACGGACGCGATTGCCTCAGGGGTTTAAAAATGCCCCTACTATTTTTGGACAAGGTCTGGCTAGTGATCTCAAATCCTTTAAACCAGAAAGCCATAACTGTTTTCTCCTCTATTATGTAGATGACCTCATTCTCAGAAGTCCCACCTACCAAGACTGCGCTGGTGGAACCCATGCTCTTTTAAAGCATCTACAGCAAAAAGGCTATCGAGTGTCTAAGAAAAAAGCCCAAATGCGCTTACCTCAGGTCAAATATCTAGGTTATAAAAATAATGCAGGGGCACCGTGAATTGGGACTTGAAAGAAAGAAAGCAATCTGTAGTCTCCCTGAGCCCAACAGCCACCGGAAGCTGCCAGTTCCTCAGAGCGGCAGGATTCTGCCACAATTGGATCCCCAATTTTGGGGTCCTCACGTGCCCTCTATATGAAGCCACAAACAGGAAAGATCATGATTCCCTACTCTGGGAAAGCCCACAGAAAAATACTTTCATTGCTCTCAAACAAGCTCTAATGGAAGCACTGAGCCTCAGACTTCCAGATCTCAATAAGCCACTCTACCTCTATGTTCACAACCACCAAAGGATCGCAGTAGGGGCACTCACTCAATACCTCGGTTCCTGGCAAAGACCCATAGCCTATCTATTCAAACAACTGGACACTAGCCCAAAGACAGGCTCTCATGTCTGCAAACTGTAGCAGCTGCAGTCATTTTTACACTAGAAGCTATAAAATTAACTCTTGGGCAGCCTTTAATTGTCTGGGTTCTGCATGCAGTAATCACAGTCTTAGAAGCCAAAGGAACACACCGGCTAACTAACAGCTGCCTGGTTAAATATCAAACCCCATTATGTGAAAATCCATCCCTTCAACCGGAACTTGTAAAAACCCTAAATCCTGCTACTCTGCTACCTGTGGAGCTGGGGATTCTAGCCCATAACTGCCTGAAAACATCACAAGAAGTATATTCCAGCAGGCCAGACCTCCAAGACAAGCCACTGGCAAATTCTGACATGGAGTTCTTCACAGATCACAGATGGGAGTAGCTTTATGCAGGGCAGCAATCAGTGAGTGGGATATGCTGTGGTCTCAGGAGGCCCAGAGCCTCCTAGATAACACATCAGCACAGAAAGCCAAACTCATTGCCCTCATCCAAGCCCTACAACTTGCAGCTGGAGCAAAGGTTAACATCTACACAGACTCCAAATATGCCTTCTTTACCCTGCACATGCATTGAGCCTTATACAAACAAAAAGGACTCATTAACTCAGGAGGAAAGAGCATTAAGTATGGCACACAGATTCTGGAACTACTAGAAGCAGTTTGGGAACCTATCAAAGTGGCTGTAATGCACTGCAAGGGACACCAGACAAGCCACAGCCCTGTCACACAGGGAAATCAGAGGGCAGATGATGAAGCAAAAAGAGTGGCATGGGAAGGATCCCTATCTAAAAACCTGGCCACTGCTCTCATTCTTCAACCTTTTAATTATCAGAAACTCCAGTATACACTGCCTGCTCTTGTCTCACAGCCTCTGAATCACCAAGAGCTGCAATACACTCAAGCCAAGAGAGAGTGGATACTCTCTGAGGGTGGGATATAAGGAGAAAATGGATGGTGGACATTGCCCAATCACACAATAGTTGTGCCACAAATATTAGCCACAACTCTAGCTCAACACTACCAGGAGAAGACACACTTGGGAAAAACCCATCTTAAAGAAGTTTTATAAAGATTCTTCAGGTGGCAGGCTTGGCCCAGTGGTGAGGGCATCTGTCTACCACATGGAAGGTCCGCGGTTCAAACCCTGGGCCTCCTTGACCCGTGTACAACTGGCCGATGCGCAGTGCTGATGCACGCAAGGAGTGCCCTGCCATGCAGGGGTGTCCCCCACATAGGGGAGCCCCACACGCAAGGAATGCAACCAGTAAGGAGAGCTGCCCAGTGCGAAAGAAAGTGCAGCCTGCCTAAGAATGGTGCCACCCACACAGAGAGCTGACACAACAAGATGATGCAACCAAAAGAAACACAGATTCCTGTGCCACTGACAACAACAGAAGCGGACAAAGAAGATGCAGCAAATAGACACAGAGAACAGACAACCGGGTTGGGGAGGGGGAAATAAATAAATAATTAATCTTTTAAAGAAAGAAAGATTCTTCTACATCCCAAGTCTAGCTGCTATCACCCATGCCATCTGCCAGTGGTGCATCACAAGTGCAAAAATAAAACCTTTGGCAGGGGGCCTATGGGAGTCCCAGGAGTCCAAAGAATTGACAATATGCCTCTTGAAGATCTAGCAGTTGATTTCACTGAAATGCCACACTCTGGAAGTTATAAATATCTCCTAGTCCTTGTTTGCACCTTTTCTGGCAGAGTGGAAGCCTTTCCCACTTGAACAGAAAGAGCTGAAGAAGTAACCAAAGTTCTCCTCAGGGAAATCATTCCTAGATATGGGCTACCCCTCTCAATTGGCTCTGACAATGGACCCATCTTCGTCTCTGAAATCACTCAAAAATTGCCAAAGCACTGAGCATCTGATGGAAACTGCACACCTCTTCCCATCCTCAAAGCTCAGGAAAGTAGAGTGAATGAACCATACAATAAAGATGTATATTGCCAAGATTTGCCAAGAAACTGGGTCAAAATGGGTGCAAGTACTTCTGAGTCCTCTTCTCCAAGTTGGGGCAAGCCCAAGCTGAAAGTCAAGCCTAACCTCTTTTGAAATCCTCTTTCAGAAACCACCCCCTTAATCCAAAATATAGAAGGGGATCTCAGAGAAAGAGGAAACTTATCAATAGCTCAGCAAACGATCAGCTTATGAAAAACCTTACAAAACCTGCAACACTAGGTCCAAGAAAGGGCCCCCATTAGCTTAAGCAACTATATATGCCTGTACAAGCCAGGAGATGCAGTCTGTGTCAAAGACTGGAAATCAGCTCCACTAATCCCTCTATGGTGGGGATGCTATCTTGTCATTTTATCCACCCCCAGTGCAATTAAAGTAGCTGAAAGCACCCCATGGATACACCATAGCCAGGTCAAGTAAGCTGCCCCAGAGTCCTGGACCTGTATTGCAGATGCCCACAACTCAACCAAATTCATCTTGCAAAGGAACAAAACACCAAGCCCTGCTCCAGTCATACCCCAGAAGCTGTCTGGTCCATGCATGGCCGAAGGTTGAGGATGGGACACCGAGCTCTGCTCCAATCACACCCCAGAAACTGATAGGTCTATGTACAGCCAAAGAATATGAATCCAGTTTAATCCCAGTTACAATGCCCCTTTGGTTATTCTCCCTACTCCTAGCCCTGACCCTCCCCTGGTCCCAGGTTGGCATCACAGAGTGTGAGCCATTATCCAAAAGGTGCAAATGGGGGCCCATGTCAATACCACATTAATATATCATAACCATTATACCTGCAAGGACCATATAGCCACCTGCCAGTTTCAAGGACTCTCCTATAGTGTCTGTAACATACCTGGTCAAATAACCTGCTATGACCCCAAACCTCCAACAGTCTCCCATAAATGGGAAATAAGGGTGCTTAATCAAAATGGGGAGTTACTTAGCTCTACCCCAGTCACTAGCCAGAACCAATGAGTGTCCCTCCTATTTGATGCATGCCAAGTTATAGACTCTGGGATACCATGGAACACCAATTGTGGAGGGCTTAGCAGGGAGCAAAAATATACTCATAACAATAAGTATATGTGTGCTCCAGAAATGAAAAGTGCAGCCCAAGGGGGGCCTTCTGGTGCAAATACATAGGTGCATACTACTGCCCTAGTGGTCCTGTGTCACCTGGGCCACGTGGAACACAGATGCAACTAAACAGCCATCCTCACCAAAGGAATGGCCCTGGCTGTTTATGTTGTCATTGTAACCACTTAAATCTCACCATCCTTAAACCTGAATCCTGACAGACTCAGGGAGGCCAAACGAGTCTCTGCATTGATGGTAGAGGAATAGACCCAGGAGACTACATCTGGGTTGGGTATTGGGAATACCCACTCACAAGTAAAACCCATTCTGTGTTCCACTCCTTCTATGAAGAAATGGAAAAGCCCTTTACCATTCTACAAGGAGTGAGAAACTTCTTCATAAGCCTAGCTGAAGTAGTAGGGGCAGCTTAAATGTCTCCTTGTGCTATGTATGTGGAGGTACTAATATGGAAGACCGACGGCCCTGGGAAACTAGAGAACACAATTACAGCCAAACATACAATGAAACTGGCCTCTCAGCTGTCCCCTGAGATAGCACGTGGCCCTTGTAAACTTCTGTCATAGGAAAATATTGTGCTTCAAGGGCCTGCCTAAACTCTTCTATATCTGTTGGAAACCTAACATGTACAGGGGGAGAATTTCAAAATTATACCACCAATATAACAGAGCCTTGGGGAACATGGAATGAATCTGACCTCACTCTCATAAATTGTACTTTCCCCAAATTAATCACAGTGTGGAACTCCACTGCAAAAGGCCCTTTAATGCCCTAAATGGTCTGTACTGGATTTGTGGGAAAGTTGCATTCTGAGAACTTCCCCAAAACTGGTGTGGTACTTGTATGCTCAGTAGAATAAAACCCTCCTTCTTCCTCATTCGCTTAACAGAAGGGAAAGAGCTAAGCTAGCCAGTGTATCAAAATATAAGAAAGGGTTCTCGTTACCTGGAGAGGTGAAAAATGGCCCCCTGAATGTGTAATCCAGTACTATGTGGGCCAGCATCTCAGGCAGAGGATGACGTGTGAAGTTATCGAACCCTTATCTATATGCTAAACTGAATCATCCACTTGCAAGCCATGGTGGAGATAATAACTAATGAAACTGCCCATGCTCTAAACCTACTAGCCCAACAGCAAACTAAATTCAGAAATGCTATTTATCAAAACCATCTCACCCTAGACTATCTCCTGGCAGCTAAAGGGGGAGTTCGTGGAAAAGTCAACCTCCCTAACTACTACCTTGAACTAGACAGCACTGGAAAGGTTATTGATGAAATTACAAGCAAAATGGTAAAAATTGCTCATGTTCCAGTCCAGAGCTGGAATGGGTGGAATTTAAGTAATCCCATTGGAAGCTGGCAGCCAATAGTAAACAATTTCAAGTTTCTACTGGGAATAATTGCCTTCATCATAGGAGGATGCACCATACTTCCTTGCCTCCTCCTTTTCCTCATACACGGAATGTGCACCCTAATAAATTATATAGTAAAAAGGCAGACAGCTGCCCATCTCATGGCAGTATATACATACCAGTCAGTCCAGAGAGACTCTGACAATAGTGATGCCAAAGCTTAATAACCTTAAGCAGGCATCAAAGGAGAGAAATAATATTGCCTGTGCATAGATTGAAACTTATTTTATATATATAGAAAACCAATTGAGAAGTATAAACTCTATAAGCTTTGGATATTCAGAAAGGATGCAAGCCAAATGTGGCAAGCCTACCTGAATGTGGGGGATATGTGTTAAATCAAGATTACCTGGAGGAAATAATCTATCTAATACTCAGGTAAAACACTTGAAGAAACTAACAAAAAGTCCTTTTGCATACAACCACCATTAGACCCCCCACTCTTATTTCTTCTGTATAAAAGGGACCCAAAAATTCTATTAGGCACTCAGTTTTTATTAGCACAGGAGTCTGCCAAGTCCAGCTGGTTGAAATAAACCACCTTGCTTCCCAGAGTTCTCATGTCCTGGCCTTTGATACTGCATACACCTGACTTCTCTGCTACTACACCTTCTTGCTGAGGACCAGCTGAGCAGGTAAAACCACAGGTACTGGTACTCCTGAGTGCTAAGGAGACACACAGTCTACGTTCATATCTGATGACTCCAGATTTCAGTGCCCTGCCGGTGGGCCCTACTTTGGAATTTGTGCTCCTGAGTGTGATGGAGTTGGACTCAGATGTGACTTTCTACACATGCCTCTTCTGTCACTTTGACTGAAGCTGTGTTTGGCACTGGGGTTTGTGTATACTCAGGAGTCTTAAATCTCTGGACTGCCCATGTGCCAGCTGGGTCCTGAGCCTCAGCAGAGTTACAAAACCTACTCTCCAGTTCATTGGACTTACTCAGGTGAGCTAAGAGGAAGATGAAGGTGGTCACCCACCACACCAGGGAAGTGAGAGTATCTACACCTGCAAGCAGGAGAATGACATCCCCCAACCATGTGGGGTCAAAGCCCCCTCTTCACTGAGAGCTGGAGTGGACATAACCAACCCAGGGTCCACAGGATGGAGGAATAAATTATATGTCAGAGTGGACTTACTGGTATTCTACTATAGAACTACTGTGACTCTAGCAATGGAAGTTTCTGGTTTTCAGTTTTTGGTGTTTTAAAGGATGTTTACTGCTTTGTGCTTTTCATTGCTTTCCTTTTTTGTTTTTCATAAAGACATAGTTTATTTCCCCTTGAAATTCCAGATAAATTTTACTAAGTTGACACATGATATAGTAAAGGAACGATTCAGAATAGACTAAAGAAGAATTTTACAAGCTGGAGTGTCTAGAGCTTGCAACAGCCTTCATGATCAAATGACCATGGCGTACTCCCAGACCTGTATCTGCAGCACCGGCTCCTCCACGCACTCCAGCAGCTCACTGATGGAGTAGATGTTGGGCTGGGCCAACTCAAAGGGCAGGATCTTGGTTGGATGGGAGCCATGTTGGCCAGCTGCTGCTGGTCGTTCACAGCACCGGCGCCATGCCCAGACTCACTCTCGCAACCACCGCTGCCACAGCCCCATGCCCCGAGGCCTGCAGGCCTCTGAGCCTGGTGCTCTGCTGCCCCCAGGGAGTCAGCCCACTGGCAGTGGGCTTGAGAGGCGCCAGAAGAAAGGTGCAGACCAAGCAGGTGCAGGGCAGGTTCGCGGGCTCTGTTTATGGAGGTGCTGAGTGCCTGTCGAGGGAGCGGGCCTGGGCCAAAGAGAGCATGCCCCCATGGAGCATGGCTGTCCAGGAGGATCACGGGCTTCTTCCTCCACTGCCACCATACGGCCCTAGCACTGCCCTACAGAGCAGCCAGGACAGACTAGGAGGCCACCTGACCCCAGCATGGGGTCCGCGGCCCCAGGCACTGTGGCTACGCTCCCTCTGCTGCCTCTGTTCTGGGCGCCCAGCCAACACAGGAGTCCGCGTGGTGCATGCTGCTCCGCCCTAGCCCACCGTGAGACCCCGCGGAGCCGGGAACAAGCCGCCAGCGCCCAGCCAGCTGGGGATCCTGCACCCACCTCCTCCCTCACTTGCAGAGCCCCGCCCACGTCGGACCCACCCCAGATCCGCACCCTCCCGCCCTTGTCCCATGACATTGATGTGGGGAGACACTGGCCACAGGATTTGCTGAGGAGAGGGAGAAGAAATGTGTGATGTGGGGGCATTTTCTGGTCTTGGAGATGTCCTGAACCATATTGCTGGGATCGGTGGGGAACATTATATATCCTGCCCTAATCCACTGAAGGGACTGGGGTTGAGTCTAAACTACAATGGAAAATAATCCATGCAGGGTAGCAGGACTCTAAAATGTATTCACCAAGTGCAATGAATGTGCCACAGTGATGAAAGATGTCATTGATGTGGGAGGAGTATGTTGGGTGGGGGCTGGGGTAGAAGAGAACCTCTTATATTTTGTCATGTAAAATTTTTTGTGATCTATGTATCATGAAAATAAGACAGAAAAATAAAAAGGAAAAGGAAAGCAACTCCATTGCAGAAAGTAAGAGCAAAAAGCCACCACTAGGTGCAACTGTTGGATAAGAATTGTCCCTCACACTTCCTAGAGGGCAGGGGACTGGATTTGAAAGCAGGAGGAGGGGGCAGGGGCCCTTCAAATAGGGGCTGGTGGGCCCCTGGGCCTGATCTGTGACTGCTGTGAGAACCTCTCTCCAGCTGAGAGCTCACCTGGCTCAAGCCAAGAGTTTTGGTTCAGCCAGGCTGCCAGGTAACTCTTAAGAGAGGGAATCCTGGTAAACAAAATTTCCATGACTGCCACAACCTGGGCAGTTCAGTCACAGCCAAACATGTTCCATGCAGTCCTTACTAAGGGGAGGTGAGTGGGTCAAGAAATGAGACACAAAATAGCAAAGACCAGCTGGGCTTTGAGGAGACTGCAGTAGTGTGTCAGCTGCCTCAGGCACCCAGTTTAAGCAAGCATATTTTTTTTTTTTTTTTTTTTTATCTTTATTAGTCAGCTCTTTTTTTTTTTTTTTAATTTTTTTATTTTTTATTGACTTTGTAATAATATTACATTAAAAATATATATGTGAGGTCCCATTCAACCCCACCCCCCCACCCCCCCTCTCCCCCCCCCCCCAACAACTTATTTTATACCTTAAGTGACAACAGCACATTCAGCAGTTCTCAGGGGAAGCTCTTGTTTCTAGGTCACTACAAATACAATACTTATTCTTCTTTTCAATAGCCCTCTGATAACTGTTCTCCTGGAATTCTTATCCACACTTAGCATATTTTGTTCCACACATAACCTTGCCCAGGGGCACCTCCTTCTTTATCTACATTCTTCCTGTGAACTTTCAAGCCTGCTTTGCAGGTTTCTGCATGTATCCCCAATTCCTCTTATATAATGAGAAAAAGGCTGCCAGCTATGATTGTGCCTGTCTTAGACTGGCACCCTCTGAGGCTTTTACCCGTCACTGACTACCAGCCAGTGAGGACAGCATGTTTGTCCTAAGCAGCTCTTTTTCATGGGGGCTGTTCACATCTTATTATGCCACATGGCCTTTTGAGTTAAATGTATTTGGGTGCTTTCAGTTTGTATGCGGTTTATTTGATGTAGTAAATTTGCCCACGTTATGGGCAATAAGCACCAGAGAAGTAGCAAAAGGCAGGCCAGGGCTAAGAGATACCAAAAGCTGTGACAGAGGAGGGCCCAAGGATTGAAATTTTGCAAATTGCTTAACAGACTATTAGAAATAGCTTCAGGATTTAAGGTAGCAAGGTGAGTTAATTGGAGGGCCAGGCTCTCATCATGTAGGTTCCATAAATCTATACTAATATGTTCATGATTCCAAATCCCTTGTAAATGGAAATGGTCAGCAGTCCAATTCCATATTGTATCATTAAATAATATGGGGGTGACACAAACAAAAGCATATTGAGGATGACACTGTAGGTGCCTCCCATAATGTAAAGCATCAGGTGATTACCCAGGGAGATAACAGTTTCCTCTAAAGCATTTAGTCAAGGGTTGATTAAGTGTGCAGGAGCCATGACAAAAGTAGGCCTCCTTGACCCATGTGGAGCTGGCCCATGCGCAGTGCTGATGCGCGCAAGGAGTGCTGTGCCACACAGGGGTGTCCCCCGCGTAGGGGAGCCCCACGTGCAAGGAGTGCACCCATAAGGAGAACCGCCCAGCGCGGAGGGAGCAGCCTGCTGAGGAATGGCGCCACCCACACTTCCCAAGCCACTGACGACAACAGTAGCGGACAAAAGAAACAAGACGCAGCAAAAAGACACAGAAAACAGACAACCAGGGGAGGGGAGGGGAATTAAATAAAATAAAAATAAATCTTTAAAAAAAAAAAAAAGTAGGCTGATGAACTATCAAAAGATCATCATCCCAATTACCAGTAATAACACATTAGTTAAATTACAATGCAAACAGTATACATAAAAATACCCTTCTACCTTTGTAATTTTCAGGCCTCCCCTGCCCCAATACCAAACAGATAACAGATGACAACAAACACCCACTCCGTCCTTGATTTAACAGGAAATACTAGTACCTGTACAATCATAAATGAAACTTGTTGTTTTTACATTAACAGAACTGGTCAGGTAAAAGAAAACCTTAAAATCCTAAGAAAAATATAGAAATCATTCAGAAAACCTGAAATAAAAACTATGAAAATCAATCATGGCTATCCTCATTCCTTTTTTATTTTTCTTCACCCATAAAATCAACCCTTTTACCCATTATAACATCATTATTAACAGTATTGCTGCTGCTTCTTTTTGGTCCTTGTCTCTTACAGCTTCTTGTCCAATTCATACACCCAATCATACAGTCAATAACCCAGGAATATGTAAATGGTGTTTCTCTGCTATGTGAATAACAATACCAATGCCTACGGGACCTAAAACCACAGCCTACAATACAGGATGGATGAGAACTTCTTTTCTCTGCCCCTTGACAGCAGGAAGTAGCCAGACAGAAGCAACACCCCAAATCCCCTCATCCTCCGATCCTGCCCGGTACCATAAACCCCAATACCCAGTTCCCCTATATATATATATATATATATATATATATATATATATATATATATATAAACAAAGAATTAGGAATGTTAGAGATTTGCAATAATTAACAAGCTGTAGCTCAGTTTCCCCTGATATGCATTGGGAAAAGACAAACCCCCTCCCCTGGGTCTGAGGGCATAGCATGGCACTGTCCCACAGGTTAAAGAAACCTCATAGGGACAGGAATAAAGGGAGATAGAGATCTTCACCATCTGCATATCAGAGGTAGATGGAGATCTTTACTATCTCTACCTGCATATCAGAGGGAGAGGGAGATGGAAGCCTTCAATATTTACATATCTTTTAATCCCTACAGATGAAAACAAAAATCTGCTCCTGCAGCATTCCAAAAAGCCTTAAACTCCCTCAACCCCTTCCCACTACCTCACTCAGACCCTCAATCCCCCTCCCACTATCATTTCCCCTCCTAGGAAAGTTCGGTATAAATTCAAGCCCCCCCCTTTCCAGGAGTGCACTGAAGCCTCTCTTCAGACCCCCACCAACATGCTGAAGTCTGTTTTTCAGACCCCCTCCATTGGGAGAGCTTCTCAATAAATTATTTTTCTGCCTGTGGTCAATCAGACTCCATGTCCCAGTGAATGCCATTTTTCTCCAACAGCAATATTAACAGTTCCTTCTATAATAACATAAGGAGGCACACAGGCCTGAAGTCCATAAGTAGACTCAAACTGCTAGTTTGCAGTTCCAGGATCTGTAATGTGAATAATATGATGTGTGGCAGCTACCAATTGCCACAGTTCTCATTGAAGTATTTTAACCTCCAACCATATCTACATATTTCCCCCTCTTTGTTTTTGCAAAGTACTGAATATAGCTAGGGTGGTTTCTTGTTGTATTATTCCCCAGAAGGTTTGTAGCATGATTCTGAGGGCTCTTCCCTTTCAAGACCAGGAGGGAACGAATGTCATAGTCATTGAAGTGAGCATGAAGAACACTCATGGATGACGTTTATGAGTTGTTGGTAGGTAATAGGCAGCAGGAACTGCTGGGCTAGGCACCATAAGGTTTGGTACTCATGATGTTCACCTTTTTGGTGGAGCCACTTTGCCTCTTCTCAGGTTTTTGCCACCAGGCCAGGCCAGATGGTTGAGCTATGCACACAACCTTGGGGAGGCACTGCAAAAGTCCATTGTTGACTTTTCTACAGATAGGAGAATGTGGGCTGACTTGATTTCCCTAAGAAGATATTAGTAAGTTTTAAAAAAAAAGTGATAATAATATAACTGGATATTAATTTCTTGTAACAAACTAACACTATTTGGAGCTGTGGCATACAGCAGTGGTATTACTTTAATTTACAATAAGAGGTTTTTTGGTGACACATACTATTTTTAATAATTAAAATTATGATTAACCACATAATTTTATCTAATATGGTGAAACACTATTAACTTTTCAGGAATTTTATATACTCTTTAAATATTTACATGAACTTTTTGCTCATACTGATGTAGGGTATGGGTGGGGGGGTCTATTCATCTCTTCGTAGATAATCTGTGTTGTATGTGTTTTGAGCTGTGCATTTGGGACAGTGAGAACTGCAGCCCTGCCCTTGGTAACCATGAAAACTACAGTCCCAGAAAAACAATTTAGCAATGCAAACTCTACAAATTTTAAATATTCAGGGAAAATGCAAACCATATGTGCTAATGGCTTACCTAGAATGTATGAAGTCCATGCTAAAAGCTTACCTAAGATGTGGAAGATACATATTAATACAAGAGTATTGAGCACTGAAAGTAAGGACCATTTGGCCCTTCCTCTGTATAAAAAGAACTGAAAAATCTTTTTGGGGGCTCAGATTTTGAATGAGAAGCTCCAAGCCTGGCTGGTTGTAAATACATCTTTTTTCCTTCCCAAAATTATTCCTGAGTCCTGGCCTTTCTATATACAAATAACTGGACTTCTTGACTTCCACAACATTTTAGGGGGCTCTCCCAGGATTTGCAAATGAAGGCTAGAGGAGGTAGAATTTCACTACCCCTTCCAGATCCCTGAGGAAGCCAGGAGGACTCAGATGAACCCCAATCTGAGCAACCCTGGATTACATTTACTCTAGAAAAGATGTGGGCTCCACTGGAATCTTCCCAATGAAAATCAAGGGCAATGGAAGGTCTGAAAAAAAATTCTGAGAACAAAATGAGTGCAAACATGGAAGAAGGTAAGACCCCCAAGGAAGCATAGTCAGGAAAACCCTAGCTTTAATTGCTAGGGATGAGCATAATCACCTCCCAGGAGACCCCATTACCTCCAGAAATTCAGGGGGAAGCCATCTCCTCCAGGTCTGAAAGGAAAGAAAAAAGAGGTAAAAGTCTGGTGTTTTGGGTTTGTCTACAAGCATGTTAGGATCTGGTTTCTTGTTTTGTCTCCACTGAGATAGTGAACACTTGATTATAATAAGAAAGGACGTTTATAGGTTTGAGTCCTAATGTCCTGGAAATTGGTCTGAATTTGGAAAACCTTGGTTACAGGAAAATGAATTGGCTCTTAGTGAAGCTTGGTCTGGGTATAAAGTTAAACAGTGAAAAGGTCTAGCTGGAATCTTTTATTATGGCGCTGAATTGTGCAGGAATTTGCTTTATATCAGGTGTTAATGTTAAGTGTTCTCTCTTTCTAAAGTTTGTAATGGCTGTGGATTAAATCTAGCTGAAGAATATATACATAGAACTTCTAAGTAAGATTAATAAGTTTACCGGTTCTGTCAGTGTCAGCTCAGGATTAGTGTTAGAATTGTGTAATTATATAAAGTGGTAAAATTTGGTTAAGCTGGAACATTCTCTTGCCATTGCTAAAAGAGTGAACTGACTAGAGTTTATCTCAGCATTGTGAAGGCTAACCAAATGACAGAGTTGTGTGCTGTACTAGTCAGCCAAAGGGGTGCTGATGCACAATTCCACAAGCCTGCTAGTCTCCACAAGAGGTAGTGATTTCCGGTAGGAGCTTACAGATACCAGGCCGTAATGCCTAAGATACTTCCCTCGACAACGTCTATTTCCATGTGCTGGAGCAAGAGGACTGGCAACATCAGCCAGGGTGCAGGCTTACTGCCTTCCTCTCTTCCCAAGTCTTGCTTCTCTCTGGGCTAAGCTCCTCTGTTTGCTCCACAAGGGCAGCTGTAGGCTCTGAGGCGCTCTAGACATTGCCTCTCTGCACAAGGCCGGCTGGAGGCGATCATGAGAAGGGCTCTGTCAGCTGGAGACAATCAGGTGAAGGGCTCTGTCTCTCGCTCACTGTGGGGATTCTGCCACGTCGAAGGGGCTCTTTCTATTCCCCTGTGTTCTTCCCCTGCCTCAAGTCCTGTCTTCCTGAGGCTTGCTCCTCTTTCCTCTCTGAGCTTACTTCCCGGGATTCCAGCTAAGGCTTCAGCATCAAACTCCCACTTCAACTCTGTCCTTTACAATGCCTTTTCTCTGCCAGTCACCACTGCCCGCGGGATGGGGACTCCATGTCCTAGTCATGTGGCCCAATCAAAGCCCCCCTCATAGCGTAGACTTTCCCAGGTACAGATCAGATGACAAACACATCCCCATATCGATTTTTGGAATTCGTAGCAAACTTCTACGCATACTGAGAATTGGCTCAAATGGAGGGAAATGAAGGCAACGGATTATAAGGGGCGTGCTGCTGTTGAGGACAGACTGCTCAGTTGAGCTTATCAGAGAAGAGCTCGGGGCTTCCTGCCAAGGTCAAACTGGTGGAAAATCACCCTCTATGCATCGACTGCACAGAAGGTATTACAAAAGATTACTGCAAGGCAGGTAAGAATATATTGAAAGATATGGATAAAACACAAACTTGGGATAACCTTACGTGAAATCTGCTCACATGGCACACCACTGATGGTGGAAAAGTTTGTGACAGGCAGCAACAGGAGAGTCACATAATGCAGGTGGCTTTTGCAAATGTCAGTCATTTAACACCTACAGCTTTTTTAACCTTTTTTTCACAAGCCGGTATTGGAGCGAACTCTTTAAACCTCTCATGTATGAAAGAAGGATAGGGTCCCATGAACATTCCTCTGCTCTGAGTCTCACTGTCAGCATTAGGGGATGCACATTTGCAAGCAAATTGCAGATAAAGAACACTGACTTGGATCTCACTTAAAGGAACTGGGCCTATTAATTCCTCTCATTCCCACTATCCCTCCCTCTGGTGCCTGCCAAGGCTGGACCAAGCCACCAGTGCCCCGCCAGCTGTGGTGGCTGCACCCACCTCCTCCCTGGCCTGCAGGCACCCATCCACCTGCACACATCAGGGTTGCCCCGCCCCTATATCACCTCCTTGCTTTGGAGTTGGTGGCCACCGGAGTTGCCAAGACAGTTGCGATGTGGGGGCTTTTTCTCGACTTGGACTTGTCCCCAATGATAGTTCCGGGATAGATGTGGCCATTATACATCCTGCTGAAACCCACTGAATGGACTGGGGGAGCGTGTCGAGTGCCATGGAAACTAATGCATTGTGGGAGAGCAGTGTTCCAAAATGCACTCACCACATGCCACGAGTAGGCCCCACGGTGATGAAAGAGATCACTGACGTGGAAGGAGTCTGCTGAATGGGGCCTGGGGTTGAAGAGAACCTCTTCTATTGTGTCCTGTACAGTTGTCCTCTAATCTATGTATCATGGAAACAAAAGAGACAGAAGAAGAAACATGAACAAGAAAGCAACTCCATTGCGGAAAGCCAGAGCCAAATGCCACCACTAGGTGCCACGTTGGATAAGAACTGTTCCTTCCTCACACTTCCTGGAGGGCAGGGGGCTGGATTTGAAGGCAGGAGGAGGGGCAGGGACCCTTGCAGAAGGGGCACTAGGGGACCCCTGGGCCAGATCTGTGACTGATGTGAGAACCTCTCTCCATCCGATAGCTCACCTGGTCCAGGCCAAGAGTCTGGGTTGGGCCAGGCTGCCAGGTCACTCTTCAGAGGGGGATTCCTCACCAACCAAAGTTCCAAGGCCTGGTCAAATGGGCCTACCTAGGGCTGGCATTGCACTGCAGGTCTCTCCCATGGCAATGGTCACAGACATGCTGTCTCCAATTGCATCACCTCCATCTTTTTTAACTGAAAACCTGGCCTTTTCCACTGGTTGCCTGAGGGTTCCTGTCTTGGCTCCCTGCCAGCCAACCCCTCCTCATGCCCAGAGGCCTGTCTCCCAGAGAGGAGAGGCTCAGAGACTTTCCTGTTCCCTGTCAATTCCCTCTCTTTCTCAGTGTTTCTTTTCTGGGATGAGAGGGGCCCCTGAGGACCCATCTGACTCTTCTTAGAAATGAGCCTGCCCTTTCTCCTCTCACCCTGCTTTTTGGTACAGTATTAATGAACATTTTTCTTTTCTCCAGGTTTGGGGGACCCAAAACGAAGCTGCTTACATATCTGGTTGTGAGACTTTTCAGTGGAAATAATTTCTGCTCACTTGAGGCACTACGGTCAAGTGGGATTACAGGTCCTTCTGTTCCGTGTATGAGGTACATTATAAGAAGCCATCGTGACCGTCAAAAGTGGTTGTATGGGTTGTTTTGGCATTGGCTCAAGTAATAATGATCAATTTCTGAAAAAAATAAAAATAAAAACTGGAAGCACATTTTGCTCGCCCAGAGCACGCAATGCAACCAGGTGATTTTCCTACTGATTGTCATTCAAAGCCACCATAGCAGGTGACTCAACACGTATATTGACAAGATTTCCAAACTAAAGCAGACGACCTTCTCGCCGAGGAGCAGCTGAGTAGATAAAGCCCCGGTTACTGATGCTTCTGAGGGCTGCGGGGACACACAGGTCTACATTGATGGCAGGTGGTTCTGAGCTTCAGTGCCCTGCCAGTGGGCCCTACTTTGGAATATGTGCTCCTGAAGGTGCTGGAGTTGGATTCAGGTGGGACCTCCCTACACATGCCTCTTCTTGCACTTTGGGTGAAAATGAGTCTGCAGATTGCCACCTGAAGTGATGTAAGTCATAGAGGACTTCCCAAAAGGCCAGGCCTTCTGCCCAAAGGGTCCAGTGTTCCCAGGAGGGGAAGAGCTCTATGAGTGAGGGCACTTTGGGGGAGCACTTCATCCTGAGCAAGACATCCAAGCTCTCCCCAGCAACAGGACATGGACAAGTCTGCAATCCTGCTCTTCCCCAGCAGCCCTGCCACTCCTTCATTTTCACCTCCTCTCGCCACCTTGACCCTCTTAGGCAAGCTCGTGGGGACCACAGAGAGAGGAGGTGGCTTGAACCTGAAATGTAAGCACTGGACCAGTAAAAGGACTTAATCCTGAATCGTGAACCCTCATCTCTACTTAATGACACATTACTACTACACTACTTCTCAAATAAAGTAAAAAAGAAAACCAAAAATGGAAAGAAAATATTTGGAATACCTATTTCTGCTAATAGTGTAATGTACAGAACATAAGGACAATTACTGTAACTCTACCAAAGCACAAAGAGCCGCAGCAATAAATGGGAAAAGGGCCTGAATAGGCAAATCTGCCTAGAATACATACAATTGACTGAAAAGCACATAAACAGATGCTCAACATCACTAGCCATTAGAGAAATACAAATAAGATACCAAAGATAAAAACGAGGCACTACTTTCTACACACACTCTCAAAAGCTCTTGTTAGGGGAAAAAATGGTTGAAAAGATGTGGGAAAGTGGACCCCTTAAACACTATGGATGGGAATTTAAAATGCTGATGCTCAAAAGTTAAACACAGAATTACCATGGCAGCTGGCAATTCCACTCCTAAATATACACACCAAAGGAATGAAAGTAGGGTCTCAACCAAATACCTCTATGCTTTTATTCATAACAGCCTCATTCAGAAGAGGAGTTGTAAAGGAAGGGAGTTGGGAGTTACTGCTAAAGGGGCATGAAGTCTGGTTGGGATGATGGAAAGGGTTTGAATATAGTGGTCAAAGCTACAAAATATTATCGATGAACTCTATCAATGTCACCATGTGTCCCACTTACAATGATTAAAATGATTTTTATGCTAAGAATGTTTTTCCACAATTAAAAGGAAAAAGTCAAGTATGGCACTGACCACATTTATAGAATGAAAGATCCAAGCCACATGATCCCCTCAATTGACTCAGAAAGCACTTTTGAAAAATTCCCACACCCGTTCATATTAAGGAAACATTCAGAAAGGTAGGAGGAGATGGCATCTTGTCCATATGATAAAGGATATTGATGAAAAACCAGCTGTTAAGATGAAAAGACCTGCTCAAAAAGGAAAGACTTTTCCCTAAATCAGAAGAAAAGACTTAAAATCAGATTTAAAAACTTTTCTGCATGAAAGTTCATTATCAAGAAAGGAAAAGGAAAATGTCCTGAAGTAGGGACAAAACACTTGAACATCATGTGTGTGATGGGAGTTTAATATGCCAAGCCTATAAGCTACTGAAAGTCAAAAGTAAAAGGAGAAATACCACCATTAAAATAGGGGCAGGTGACTGGACCTTTTCCAAAGAAGATATACTAATGAGAAATAAGCATATGAGAAGGTGCTAAACATCACGAGACAACAGGGAAATACAAATAACAAAGGAAGTGCTATGGCTTCTTTAAAAATGTTGGATAACTACTGAAGTAGATGCAGTGTAATCAAAACCCTCACACATTGCAGAGAGAAAGTTAAAATGGCGAAGCCACCTTGGATTCCAGTTTGTTGATGCCTCAATTAGTTAACCATAGAATTTCCATACGACCTAGAAGTTGCACTCCTACTTTTATACTGAAAGGTCAAAATAGGTATTCAAACAAAACATTATCCAGGAATGATTTTAGTGTCTTTATTTGCCATATACAAAAGTGAAAGTAACTTCAATGTCCATCAATGAATGAATAAACTAAATGATATATATAGGCAACAGAGAACTGTACAGCTATAAAAAGGAATGCAGTTCTCAAAAGAGCTGAAATATGGACGAACCATGAAAGCACTGTGCTAACTGAAGTCAGTGCAAGGAATAGAACTGCAGAAGTGCACTGAAATCAGTTCAGTAAATGGTCAACTCCACAGGGACAAATTATCGATTAGCACACGGACTCGGGGCAGGCATCAACAGTAAAAGATTTCAGTATTGCGTGATGGAACATGCCTGGTAATGGTGGGAAGGGAAAATAGCACAGCATTGTGAATGTTAACAAGATGACAGAGTTGTGTGCTGTACTAGTCATCCAAAGGGGTGCTGATGCACAATTCCACAAGCCTGCTAGGCTCCACCAAAGGTATTTCTTTCTCGTAGGAGCTTACAGATACCAGGCTGTAATGCCTAAGTTATTTCCCTTGACAAAGTCTATTTGCACGTCTTGGAGCAAAATGACTGGCATCATCAGCCAGGGTGCAGGCATCCTGGCTTCCTCTCTTCCCAAGTCTTGCTTTTCTATGGGCTAAGCTCCTCTGTTTGGTCCACAAGGGCAGCTGTAGACTATGACTCTCTCTAGGCTTTGCCTTTCTCCACAAGGTCAGCTGGAGACAATCAGGTGAAGGACTGTTTCTCTCACTCACCCTGGGTATTCAGCCATGTCTAAGGAGCAGCTTCTATTCCTCTGTGTTCTTCCCTTGCCTCAAGGAATGTCTTGATGGGTTTGCTTCTCTTTCCTCTCTGAGCTTACTTCCCGGGATTCCAGCTAAGGCTTCAGCATCAAGCTCCAACTTCAAGAACTCCTCAACTCTGTCCTTTGCCATGCCTTTTCTCTGCCAGTCACCACTGCCCGTGGGATGGGGGCTCCATGTCCTAGTGACATGGCCCAACCAAAGCCCCCCTCATTGCTTATTCTATCCCCAGTATAGACCCGATGACGAACACACTCCAATAACAGTTTTTGGAATTCATAACCATAGCGAACTGCTACGTATACTGAAAATTGTTTCAAATGCTGGGAAATGAAGGCAAAGATTATAAGGGGCTTGCTCCTGTTGAGAACAGACTGCTCAATTGAGCTTATAAAAGAAGAGCTCATTGTTTCCTGCCAAGGTCAAGCTGGTGGAAAATCACCCTCTATGCATAGATCACACAAAATGTATTACAAAAGATTACTGCAAGACAGGTAAGAATATATTCAAAGAATTGGATAAAATACTCACTTGGGATAACCTGAAGTGGAATCTGCTCACATGGGACACCACTGATGGTGGAAAAGTATGTGACAGGTGGCAATAAGAGTCAGACAACTGCAGGTGGCTGCTGGAAATATGTCATTTAACACTTACAGCTTTTTTATTCTATCATTCACCAGCTGGTATTTGAGGGAACTCTTTAAACCTCTCATGTATTAAAGAAGGGGAGGATCCCATGAACCTTCCTCTGCTCAGAGGCACACTGCCAGCATTAGGAGATGCACATTTGCAAGCAATTTGCAGGTAAAGAACAATGACTCAGAAGCTGGCTTAAGTTAAATGCGGGTATCTCTTCCTCTCATTATAGACCTGTCATACAAAGGAATATACTCAGCTATTATGTTTAGATTTGAGTTTCTGTCAATAGAAAATTGTGGTTCATGTTTTAATTTTATATAGGACATGCTGGCAATATAATATTTTTTGAAAATGCAGAAATGTGAATACTCAGCACCATATACAACTCATTCAAATGATGGGATAACCTAAAAAGAACAGAGGCTTGAACCCAGTTGGACACGGCAGGATCCTGATTATATTCAAAGGTAGGAAAAGTAGCCAGAGAGAAAGCACAGAGGGGCTGAAGATGAGGTGTCAGGGATGGAGCTCTGACTGACAAAGCAGGGAGGCCAGAAGGACCCACCTTGCATTAAGTTATGCATGCTCAGGTGGCCACTGCGAGTGCAAGAAGGGGAGCTCTGTCTCTCCCCATCAGCCGAGTCCCTCAGCTTCGGTGGATGAGCCACACGTTGGTAGCTGCCAGGGTGGTGCTTCAGCCCCCCCCTTCCTAATAGCCACCAAGTTCAATTGGCACCACTGCCCACCTGCCTCCAAGTCCCAGTGTTCCTGGCACCTGCCTCCTCAGGGCACTAAAACTCCAACTCCATCCCTCAGATGGGCCATAGCAGCCTGGGGCTTGGAAGTACATTAAGGACAAGGATAGGTGTGGAGGATACACCCTGTGAGGCAGGAGGCCTGGGGACACACCTTGGGCTCACCTGCACCTCAGGGCAGATACTGCAGGAGAAATGGGGGCAGTTCTGTTCCAATCAGCCCTGAACCACTCAGGGTGGTAAGGGAGCATGACAGGGGCTTCACGTAGTTCCCTGCAGCCACAAGAACCACCAGCACCTGCAGCCACTGGGCACTAAAGCTCTCACTCACATTGGCACAGCAGTCATCCCCATCCCTCAGCCCACCAACAGATTCCATGGTTAGAAACTCCCAGCAGGTCAGCGGCTGGATGACCTGTGCTCCTCCCTGTTCAGCCCTTCTGCCCCAAGTCCCAGCACTTCTGATGGGCTCCATCCAATCCCATGCATGCTGTGACTACTTCAGGCTGGCTATACTTTCCAACAGCCCTAGAACAGGGGAGGCCTGGACAGATGGAGGGGAAGTAGTGAGGAGAGGTCGAGGAAGAGTCACTGCCTGCAAAGTGTTGGAAGCAGTCCAGGAGGGCCTTGCCAACACAATGCAGGACCATCTGTCCTAGATTTACCCATCCAGGGGTGTGCTGGTGAGGAGGAACCTCCTCCAAGCCTGGACAGCCAAAGGGGCAAGGCCTCCTCACCAGTTTCTGCACGGTCTGCTGCAGCCCAGAGGCCTGGAAAAAGTCCACTGAGCACTGTCACCCTGCTGACAACTTCCTACATGCAGCGTGTATGTGCACCCGGCCCATTCCCCTTTGACAGTAGCTTCATCGAAATGCCCAGTGGCTGAAGTGAGCCATTTCATGTACTTCCAGAAGGGAAACTGTGAGGCCACCATTTTCTGTGTCAGTAGCACCTGACAACAAGAAGACCCTCCTAGCTAAGCCTCCCTGCCTGCCAAGGGCTGGTGCCAGTTCCTGAGGGCACGCTGAAAACCTAGCACAGGCTGGTGCCAGGAAAGGCCTCCATCTGCCTCTTCTGATCCCTGCACTTCATCCAGGTGACTGGATTGGGACTTCAACAACTTTCAAAAGGCAATCCACCTAGCAATCCCAGGAATTCCCCATAAGCAAACTTGAGTGACTTTCCCTGGACTCTGGGCATATTGGTAGAAGCCTGATGCACTGAGAAGATTTGAAATTTTTCCAAGATGTTCATAAAACCAAGGAGTAGCAACCAGAATCCATACAAGACCTGCGGTACATCTTGGGGAAGAACACACCAGACTCGAGCATTTTCCATCAGTCAACGTGAACATTAGAAAATGCTAGGAGGTATTATATGCCCTCAGCTGAGGGCCACAGAAAAGGGGATTGGGCTACATCACATAGGAAATTCCACCTGGCTGGAAGGTCATGGCTTTCAAAGTGTGACAGAAGTTACCTGGAGCCACATCTGCAGATTGTCAGCTGAAGCAATGTAAGTCCTAGAGAACTTCCCAAAATGCCAGGCCTTCTGCCAGAAGGGTCCAGTGTTCCCAGGAGGGGAAGAGTTATCTGATTGAAACCACTGTATGGGACCACTCCATCCTGAGCAAGGTATACAAGCTGTGCCTATCAACAGGACATGGACAAGTCTGCAACCCTGCTCTTCCCCAGTAGCCCCGCCAACCCTTCATTTTTGGCTCCTCTTGCAACCTGAACCTCTTAGGCAAGCTTGTGGGGACCCCAGAGTGAGAAGGTGGCTCTAACCTGAAACGTAGACCCTGGCCCAGAAAATGTACCTATTCCCGAATTGGGAACCCTTATCTCTACTTAACTGCATGTTACTACTACACTGCTTTTCCAATAAAGTAAAAAAAGAACACCAAAAAAGGAAAGAATATATTTGGAAACCCTATTTCTGCTAGTAGTGTAATGTACAGAACATAAAGAGAATTACTGTAACTCCACCAAAGCACAAAGAGCCACAGCAATAAATGGGAAAAGGGCTTGAATAGACATATCTGCCAAGAATACATACAAATGACTGAAAAGCACATAAAGAGATGCTCAACATCATTACCACTAGAGAAATACAAATAAGATACCAAAGATAAAAATGAGGCGCTACTTACTACGTACACACTTGAAAGCTGTTATGGAAAAAAATGGTTGAGAAGATGTGGAAAAATGGACCCCTTAGAAAATATGGGTGGGAAATTAAAATGCTGTAGCCAGAAAGTTAAACACAGAATTACCATGGGAGCTGGCAATTCCACTCTGAGGAAAACACACCAGAGGACTGAAAGCAGGGACTCAACCAGATAGATCTATGCCAATATTCATGACAGCATCATTCAGAAGAGGAGCTGTGAAAGGAGGGAGTTGGGAGTTATTGCTAAAGGGGCATGAGGTCTGGGTGGGATGATGGAAAGAGTCCAAATAGAGCGGTCAAAGTGACCCAATATTATCAATGAACTCAATCAATGTCACCACGTGTCCCACTTACAATGATTAAAATTATTTTTATGCTAGGAATATTTTTCCACAATTAAAGGAAAAAATCAAGTATGGTAATGACCACATTTATAGAGTGAAAGATACAAGCCATATGATCCCCTCGATTGACTCAGAAAACGCTTTTGAAAAATTCCTACACCCGTTCATATTAAGGAATCATTCAGAAAGGTAGGAGGAGATGGCAACTTCCTCCATATGATAAAGGATATTGATGAAAAACCAGTTGCTAAGATGAAAATACTTGCTCAAGAAGGAAAGATCATTCCCTAAGATCACAAGAACAGACTCATCAGAATTAAAAACTTTTCTGCATGAAAGTCCATTATCAAGAAAGGAAAAGGAAAATGTCCTGAAGTAGGGACAAAACACTTGAACATCATGTGTGTGATGGGAGTTTAATATGCCAAGCCTACAGGCTACTGAAAGTCAAGAATAAAAGGAGAAATACTGCACTTAAAATACGGGCACGTGCCTGGACCTTTTCCAAATAAGATATACTAATGAGAAATAAGCACACGAGAAGGTGCTAAACATCCTGAGACATTAGGGTAATACAAATAACAAAGGAAGTGCTACCACTTCTTTAAAAATGTTGGATAACTACTAAAGTAGATGTTGCATAATCAAAACCCTCACACATTGCAGAGAGAAAGTTCAAAGGGTGAAGACACTTTGCATTCCAGTTTGGTGATGCCTCAGTTAAGCATAGAATTTCCATATGACTTAGCAGTTGCACACCTACATTCCTACTGAAAGGTCAAAACAGGTGTTCAAAGAAAATGTTATCCAGGAATGATTTCAGTGTCTTTATTTGCAATAGCCAAATGTGGAAGCAACTACAATGTCCACCAATGAATGCGTAAACTAAATGGTACATAAAAGCAACAGAGAACTGTACAGCTATGAAAAGGAATACTGTTCTGCAAAGAGCTGAAATATGGATGAACCATGAAACACTGTGCTAACTGCAGTCAGCGCAAGGAAAAGCACCACAGAACTGCACTGAAATCAGCTGGGTAAATAATGAACTGCACAGAGACAAAATATCGATGACCACATTGACTCGAGGCAGGCATCAGGAGTAAAGGATTTCAGTTTTGCATGATGGAAAATGTCTGGTAATAGTGGAAGGGGAAAATAGCACAGCATTGTTACTGTTAACAAGATGACAGAGTTGTGTGCTGGACTAGTCAGCCAAAGGGGTGCTGAGGCACAATTCCACAAGCCTGCTAGGCTCCACCAAAGCTATTTCTTTCCGGTAGGAGCTTACAGATACCAGGCCACAATGCCTAAGTTACTTCCCTCGACAAAGTCTATTTGAACATCTTGGAGCAAGATGACTGGCAACATCAGCCATGGTGCAGGATTCCTGGCTTCCTCTCTTCCCAAGTCTTGCTTCTTTCTGGGCTAAGCTCCTCTGATTGTTCCACAAGGGCAGCTGTAGACTATGAGGCTCTCTAGGCTTTGCCTCTCTCCACAAGGTCAGCTGGAGACAATCAGGTGAAGGGCTCTGTCTCTCACTCACCCCGGGTATTCTGCCATGTCTAAGGAGCTGTTTCTATTCCTCTGTGTTCCTGCCCTGCCTCAAGTCCTGTCTTCCTGAGGCTTGCTTCTCTTTCCTCTCTGAGCTTACTTCCCTGGATTCCAGCTAAGGCTTCAGCATCAAACTCCAACTTCAAGAATCCTCAACTGTTTCCTTCACCATGCCTTTTCTCTGCCAGTCACCACTGCCCATGTGTCCTACCTAGTGAATGTCCTACCTAGTGAAGTGTCCCAATCCAAGCTCTTCTCATAGCTTAGTCTTTCCCAGGTACAGATCAGATGACAAACACACTTTAACAACAATTTTTGGAATTCATAACCATAGCAAACTGCTACGTATACTGAAAATTGTTTCAAATGCCGGGAAATGAAGGCAAAGGATTATAAGGGCCTTGGTCCTGTTGAGAACAGACTGCTCAGTTGAGGTTATCAAAGAAGAGCTCGGTGTTTCCTGCCAAGGTCAAGCTGGTGGAAAATCACCCTCGATGCATAGATCATACAGAATGTATTACAAAAGATTACTGCAAGATAGGGAAGAATATGTTCAAAGATACAGATAAAACACTAACTTGGGATAACCTGAAGTGGAATCTGCTCACATGGCACACGACTGATGGTGGAAAAGTATGTGACAGGCAGCAACAGGAGAGTCACGCAATGCAGGTGGCTGTGGGAAATGTAAGTCATTTAACACTTACAGCTTTTTTATTCTATCATTCACCAGCCGGTATTTGAGGGAACTCTTTAAGCCTCTCATGTATTAAAGAAGGGCAGGGTCCCAGGCACCTTCCTCTGCTCTGAAGCATACAGCCAGCATTAGGCAATGCACATTTGCAAGCAATTTGCAGATAAAGAACACTGACTGGGGCAGCAGACTTGGCCCAGTGGTTAGGGCATCTGTCCACGACATGGGAGGCCCACGGTTCAAAGCCCGGGCCTCCTTGACCTATGTGGAGCTGGCCCATGGGCAGTGCTAATGCATGCACAAGGAGTGCCGTGCCACAAAGGGGTGCCACCCCGCATACGGGAGCCCCATGCGCAAGGAGTGCACCCCATAAGGAGAGCTGCCCAGCAAGAAAGAAAGTGCAGCCTGCCCAGGAATGGTAACGCACACACCGAGAGCTGATACAACAAGATGATGCGACCAAAAGAAACACAGATTCCCATGCCGCTGACAACAACAGAAGTGGACAAAGAAGATGCAGCAAATAGACACAGAGAACAGACAACCAGGCTGGGGGGGCTAAAGGGAGAGAGAGAAATAAATAAATAAATAAATAAATAAATAAATAAATAAATAAATAAATAAATCTTTAAAAAAAAATAAAAAGAACACTGACTCCGAAGCTGGCTTAAGCGAAATGCAGGTATCTATTCCTCGCATGATAAGACCTGTCATACAAAGGATTATACTCAGCTATTGTTTTTAGATTTGAGTTTCTGTCAATAAAAAGTTGTGGTTCATGTTTTAATTTTATGTAGTACATGCTGGCAAAATAATATTTTTTGAAAATGCAGAAATTTGAATACTTGCGGCACCATATACGACCTATTCAAATGATGGGATAACCTAAAAAGAGCTGAGGCTTGAACCCAGTTTGATGCAGCAGGATTCTGAGTATATTGGAAGGTAGGAAAGTAGCCAGAGAGAAAGCACAGAGGTGATCAATGTGAGGTGTCAGGGATGGAGCTCTGACTGACAAAGCAGGGAGGCTGGAGGGACCCACCTTGCATTAAGTATGCATGCTCAGGTGGCCATTGCCAGTGAAACAAGGGGAGCTCTGTCTCTCCCCATCAGCCAAGTCCCTCAGCCTTGGTGGGTGCCTGCCAGGGTGGTGCTGCAGCCCTACCTTCCCAACATCCACATTGTTCACTTGTCACCACTGCCCACCTGCCTCCAAGTCCCATGTTCCTGGAACCTGCCTCCTCAGGGCATCACACCTCCAACTCTCTCCCTCAGACTGGCTGGAGCCCCCTGGGACTAAGAATACAATAGGACAAGGAGAAGTATGGAGGATCCACCCCATGAGGCAGGAGGCCTTGGGACACACCTTGGGCTAACCTCACATCAGAGCAGATACTGGAGCAGCCATTGGGGCAGCTCTGTCCCAATCAGCCCTTTAGCACTCAGGGGCAGTAGGGCAGCAAGACAGTGGCTTTCCATAATTCCCTGTGGCCAGAAGACCCACCAGCACCTGCAGGCACTGGGCACTAAACCTCTCTCATGTTGGCACAGCAGTCTTCCCTGTCCCCCAGACCACCAATAGACACCATGGTTATGAACTCCCATTAGGTCAGTGGCAGAATGACTTGTGCTCCTCACTGCTCACACTTTCTGCTCCAAGCCTCAGGCCTTCCAATGGGCTCCATCCAGGCCCATTCATGCTTTGACTACTTCACCCTGGCTATCCTTCCCAATGGCCCTAGAACAAGGGAGGCCTCAGCAGATGGATGGGAAGTTGTGGGAAGAGGTTGAAGGAGAGTCATTGCCTCTGAAGTGGTAGATGCAGCCCAGGAGGGCCTTGCCAACATTGTGTAGGACCACCTCCCCTCAATTTACCCATCCAGGTGTGTGCTGGTGAGGAGGAATCTCCTCCAGTCCTGGATATCCAGGGCAGCATGGCCTCCTCACCTGTTTCTACAGGGTCTACCTGAAGCCCAGAGACCTGAAAAAGGTGCACTGAGCACTGTCACCATGCTGAAAACCTCCTACATGCAGAGTTTACGTGCACCTGGCCCAATCCTCATTCACAGAAGTTTCACTGAGCTCCACAGAGCTGAAGTGAGCCATTTCATGTACTCTAGAAGGGCACTGAGACCACAACTTTCTGTCAGGAACAGCTAACAATCAGGATACATTCCCAGCTAATCCTCCCCACCTGCCAAGGGTTGGTGACAGTTCCTGAGAGCACATTGAAAATCTACTGCAGGCTAGTGTCAGAAAAGGCCTCCACCTGCATTGCCTACTCCCTGTGTCTTGTCCAGGTGACTGGATCAGGACTTGAACAGCTTTCAAAAATTAATCCACCTAGCAATCCCAGGAAGTCCCCATAAGCAAACCTGGATGACCTGCCCTGGGCTCCTGGTGTGTTGGCATGGGAATGACACACCGAGAGGATTTGAAAAATTTCCAAGGTGTTCATAAAACCAAGGAGCAACAACCAGTACCTGTATAAGATCTGTGGTTCATCTCAGGGAAGAAAAAGCCAGACTCAAGCATTTTCCATCAGTCAACGTGAACATTAGAAAATGTTCGGTGGCATCATATGCCCTCAGGTGAGTGCCACAGAAAAGGGGTTTGGGTTGCACTCTAATAGGAAATTCCATCTAACTGGAAGGTCATGACTTTAGAACTGTGACAGAATTTTCCTGGAACCTCATCTGCAGATTGCCAGTTGAATTGATATAAGTCGTAGAGAACTTCCCAAAAGGCCAGACCTTCCATCAAAAGGGTCCAGTGGTTCAGTTGGCCATTTTAGGTGGTCCGCAGTGGCGCCATTAAAGTGAAGAGGCGGCAAGAGGGGCCACCACTACTTCTTTTTCTTTTAAGTGCAGCCAAAAAGAGCAGGAGTGCATGCCACGTGAGAGTGGGAGGCGAGGGAACAGGTCAGGGAGAGGCGCAGGAGCTTTAACAGCCACGCGTGCTCCCTCTCTGTCTTGTGTGTCTCGCGAGGTAGAGCAGGGTGCACGGCACCAGTGGGGATTACTTTGCTGCTAGTTTCAGTTCAGGGCAGCGGCGGGTGTAGTCTAGGCGGCAGGGGTGGAGGCAGTAGCACGACGTCGGAGGAACAGTTCGGTGGGGACGGGGCGGTGGCGGTGGTAATGGCGGCGGTAGGTGCCTGGGCGGGTGAGCAGGAGGGAGCCATGGTGGCGGTGGAGCAGGGGGCAGCGGCAGTGGCAGGTAGCGAAGCTGGGACTGGGGGCAGACCCACAGCCAGAGGCACCGAAGGGGGCAGCGCCGAGTCAGAGGGGGCAAAGATGGATGCCAGTAAGAACGAGGAGGATGAAGGGAAAATGTTTACAGGAGGTCTTAGCTGGGACACTACAAAGAAAGATCTGAAGGACTACTTCTCCAAATTTGGTGAAGTTGTAGACTGTACTCTCAAGTTAGATCCTATCACAGGGTGATCAAGGGGCTTTGGCTTTGTGCTATTTTAAGAGTCTGAAAGAACATAAATTGAATGGGAAGGTGATTGATCCTAAAGGGGTCAAAGCCATGAAAACAAAAGAGCCTGTTAGAAAAAAAATTTTGGGTGGCCTTTCTCCAGATACACCTGAAGAGAAAATAAGGGAGTACTTTGGTGGTTTTGGTAAGGTGGAAATCATAGAGCTCCCCATGGACAACAAGACCAATAAGAGGTGTGGATTCTGCTTTATTACCTTTAAAGAAGAGGAACCAGTGAAGAAGATAATGGAAAAGAAATACCATAATGTTGGTCTTAGTAAATGTGAAATAAAAGTAACCATGTCAAAGGAACAGTATCAGCAACAGCAACAGTGGGGATCTAGAGGAGGATTTGCAGGAAGAGCTCATGGAAGAGGTAGTGATCAGGAAAGTGGTTATGGGAAAGTATCCAGGCGAGGGTCATCAAAATAGCTACAAATCATACTAAATTATTCCATTTGCAACTTATCCCCAACAGGTGGTGAAGCAGTATTTTCCAATTTGAAGATTCATTTGAGAGTGGCTCCTGCCACCTTGCTAATAGCAGTTCAAATTAAATTTTTTCTACCAAGCCCCTGAATGGAAGTATGACCTTGGGTCCCTCTGAAGTTTAATTCTGAGTTCTCATTAAAAGAAATTTGCTTTCATTGATTCATTTCTTAATTGCTATGCTTCAGAATCAATTTATTTTATGCCCCTTCCCCAGTATTGTAGAGCAAGTCTTGTGTTAAAAGCCCAGTGTGACAGTATCATGATGTAGTAGTGTCTTACTGGTTTTTTAATAAATCCTTTTGTATAAAAAACAAACAAACAAAAACACAAAAGGGTCCAGTGTTCCCAGGATGGGAAGAGCTCTCTGATGAAAAGCACTGTGTGTGAGCACACCCTCCTGAGCAAGGCATCCAAGCTCTCCCCAGGGACAGGACATGGGCAAGTCTGCAACCATGCTCTTCCCCAACAGCCCAACCACATATTCATTTTCTGCTCCCCTTGCACCCTTGACCCTCTTAGGCAAGCTCATGGAGACCACAGAGCAAGAAGGTGGCTCTAACCTTAAATGTATGCCCACTTATTGTATGAGTCTCCAGAAGTCAGAAAGAGGACCTAATCCCAAAATTTGAACCCTGATCTCTATTTAACTACTTTACTACTATACTACTTTTCCAAAAACTAAAAAAGTAAACCTAAACAGGGAAAGAAAATATTTGGAAACTGTTTCCACTAATAGCATAATACACAAAACATAAAGAGAATTACTATAACTCAACAAAGGACAAACAGCCCCATTAAAAAATGGGAAAATGGCTTGAATAGACATATCTGCCAAGAATAAATACAAATGCCCAAAAAGCATGTAAACAGATGCTCAACATCATTAGCCATTAGAGAAATGCACATAAGATACCAAAAATAAAAATGAGCTGCTACTACACACATGCTTTAATGCTGGTTTTAGGGGAAAAAAAATGGTTTTGAAGATGTGGAAAAATGGAGCCCTTGTAAATTATGGGTTCAAAATAAAACGAAAGTCACACAATCCACTTAAAAAATGGTCAAGAAATTTGAACTGACACTTTCTCAAAGAAGCAATTCAAATGGCCAAAAGGCACATGAAAAGATGCTCAAAATCACTAGCTATTAGGGAAATGTAAATCAAAATTTCTAGGAGATACCATGTTATTCCCATCAGACTGGCAGCTATCAAAAAATAGAAGACTACACGTGTTTGAGGGGATGAGGAGGAATGGGAACACTAATCCAGTGCTATTGGGAATGCAGTAGAATCCAGCCATTCTGGAGCACAGTTTGGCAGTTTCTCAAAAAACTACCTGTAGATTTGCCACATGACCCAGCCTTCACTCTACTGGGTATATATGCAGAAGAACTGAAAACAAGGACACAAACCTATGCACACCAATGTTCATAGTGCCAATGTTTCATTATTGCTAAAATTTGGATTCAACCCAAAACCCATTGACAGAGGAATGGATAAACAAAATGTTGTCTATACATACAATGGAATACTACTCAGTTATAAGAAGAAATACAGTACAAACAAATGGGAAAACATGGATGAATCTTGAGGACCTTATCTATAGTGAAGCAAGTCATGCATTGAAGTACAAATACTACATGACCTTTCTGATATGAAATAATCAAACCAAGCTGTCTCAGAGAGCTAGAAACTGGATGATAGGCTTACAGGAAATTGTGGGGAGAGGAAGGTTGTGCACTGATATCTACATGAGTGAAATCTACGATAAAGTGGAGGTTAAGCAGTTGTACAGGGAAGGGATAAGATGGGGGCATAGGGATAATATTGGGTGGGTCTTTGCAGGTCTGAGGGGGTCTAGGGTGGGAGGATGGGTCAGATGGCCTAAGGAATCAGGGGGAGGGCTGGGGGAACAATTGAACATGGGAGATAGTTGGGTATGTGTGGGTAGAGCTGCTGAGACCTTCAGTGTCGCTGTGCTGCGCACCGCCGGATGAGAAAACTCTCAGGCGTACACACTTTAGGGCACACCCTAAAGATGGCGCACCGGCAGAGAGCAGAAGCGATCAAGCGCCACCCTTCTGCCTCCGTCTGTTGGCATACAGTCCAATTTAAAAATTACAGAAAGAGTAACACTGCGCTAGCGCCAATAGCTAACTAACATCCTGCCACTTATTCTATATAAGCCGCTGATGCTGCGCAATAAAGTAGATTCGTGTCTTGAACCAGTCTCCGGAGTGTGTTTATCTCCGTCGCCCTCACCCCAGCGAGTAACCAAGTTCAACAAATGGCACCCGGAACAGGGACCCGCTGCATCAAAGCGGTGTGTCCAAATTGGGTGAGTGACCCTCGCCATGAGTAATCTGCCTTCCTCCGCATGGGCCCCCCAAGCTAGGGCTCTCCATACTCTCCTGGCGAGCAGGCGCATAAAAATATCAGAAAAAGAACTTAACCAGTACTGGGATATAATAGTCCGCTTTAATCTCTGGCTCTCCACCGTGTCTCTATGGAACCCTCAGACCTGGGCTAAATTGTTAAAGCGCACGCGCACTGCAAAAGTTCATGGAAACAAAACATTCCCTCTCGGCCTTATCCCTGCACTCCTAACTATTCATGCTTGCCTTGCAGGGGCTCCAGTAAACGAACCAGCCCCTATCCCTGATATAATGTCTGCAAACTGCTTCCCGGCAGCGCCCCCCTCCCCTCCCTGGGGTTGCAGGCGGGGCAGCCAGCGGCAGCGGCCCGGCCGGGGACCCCCGGTGGGCCGGGGTCCGGGGAGCAGAGTCCCGCGGGCCCAATGGGGGCCCGAAAACCCGGCAAGCCAGCGGCGGCAGCAACTATGGATGCGCGCCCAGCCCTTCCGGTAAACCGCCCCGATTGCGGCGGGCGTCTCACCCGTTCCAAGAGAGCTCGGCGGGCGCCGGCTCGGAGGGGGCATGCGCGCGGGATTGCAGGGAAACCCTCCCTCCCCGCCCCCAGCCTCGCCCCTCCCTCCGTTCCCCTCCTGGGTAGCAGCGCAGGCCCCCCGCCAAGTCCGCCCGGGGACCGCGGTTCCGCACAGCGCCTCGCCTCAGAGGGCACCTAGTAGCCAACTTAAAACTAGTACAAACCAAAAAAAAAATCCAACTGTTTGATTAAAACAAAGCATCACAAAAGCCCGCAGCAAGTGTTAACGCAGTGTAACTTCTGCCCAATGCTCTAAATATCAAAGTGAAAAAAATCCTTGTCCAACAAGAGCTAAACCTTAGCCACTTAAAGCCCACTGCTAGCCCCCATAGTACCCCTGTACAAAAAAAAAAACACACACACAAGGAACAAATGGCGCTTTCTTAATGACTTACAAGCCATCAACTCTCATATAGAAAAAATGAGCTTACCACAACCGAGTCTCCCTCATCCCTGAGCTATACACAAAAATAATTATATTTTTATAATAAACATAAAAAAGATTTGTTTCTTTTCCATCCCATTGCATAAACATGACTGCCCATATTTCACCTTCACAGATCCGGCAATTAACCATGCTGTGCCAGCTGAACAATACCAATGAAAAGTCCTCCCTCAAGGCATAAAAAACAGTCCCACTATATGTCAAAATTTCATAAGCAATGCCACATTACCATTGCAAACTTACTGCCAAATCGTCCACTACATGAATAACATTCTCATAACACACCCTGATCAAAATCATCAAACAAACTATTTTAAAGTATTACTCCATAATCTAAAACAGTTAAGACTGTAAATCACCCCCCAAAAAAGTGCAAACTAAATCGCTCTTCAGCTTTCTAAAATATCGTATCAATACAGGCGTCGAGCCCTTGTCACCATCTCTAACAATACCACAAAACTGCACATTAAATGAACTACAAAAAATCTGCAGGGACATAAACTAAATCAAACCACATCTATCCCTATCATCACATAAATTAGCCCCCCTCTTTTCCCTTTTAAAGGGAGACCCCAATCCCCTGAGTCGTCGTGTCCTCACTTCTGAAGCTGAAAACGTCATAATATATATCAATTCCCAAATGCAAAACACAAAACTAGCCAAACTTAATCCTCATAAGCCTCTCATTGCCATAGTATTAGCAACCCCAGAAACACCCACTAGAGTTCTGTGTCAAAACGAGCCCCTATATTAGGTTCACCTTTCCTTCAACAGTCTAAACAAAATCACACCCCAAGTAACAGCCATCTGCCTACTGAGAAAAAAGCTACGCGTCACACAGCAAAACTCATTTATGGCCAGCAGCCTAACAAACTAATGCTGCCCTTTTCTAGAAAGCATATTACCCATCTCCTCCAATCCAACCTCAAAACGCAAATGCTTATAGCTAAATTTCCTGAACAACTAATCATCTGCCTGCTCACAAACTTCTCTCCACCCTTGAGCAATTGCCGTGCAGTTTCCATAAAAACACTTACCCGTGGTCCAAGCCACTCCCAAATAAACCCTTGTCTTTACAAACACCAATAAATCATTCAGTATAGTACTCATAAAACAACAAAAACAAATGAATCAAATTATAATATGCCCCCATAATAGCTCAGTACAGTTTAAAACACTATATGCACTCCTCCTTGAGCTATATCATTGTCAAAATATCCCTATAAATATCTTCTCCGACAGTGTTTATGCAGTACAAACCATTCATAGCCTTCCACATGCAGTCTTCCGCTCAAGAAAAACCCAAATAGATAACCTGTTAATCCAAACCAAAACTATCCTTAAAAAATAGAACACAACCATGGTACATACAGCACATTGAAGCACATACTGGTTTGTCTGGCCCTCTAGCATGAGAGAACCAACACGCAAATGAATCCATTCAATTAATCCTCACTACATCTACAATCAACCAAGCACGTACCCTTACACGCCAAATTCCACATGTCTGCACACACACTCAAGCAGCTTTACCCCTCACTCTCTCATCAACAATGTAAACATCTAACTCGCACCTGCATGCATTGTAGTCCCCTGTTACCTCTAGAACCACTACAACCCCAAAGAATCAACCTAAGGGAGTTACGTCCTAACAGCTTATAGCATATAGATGTCACCCACATCCCCTCTTTTGGAACTCTAAAATATGTCCATATAATTAATAACACATATTCTAAATTTATGTTTGCCACTGTCTCTCTAATAAGCATACCTGTCATGCTACTTCTGCCTTGTTACAAGCCATTCTACAAATAGGAATGTCATAGGCCTTAAAAACATACAACAAGCCCTGTTATACCTCCCAATCCTTCCAATCCTTCTGTTCTAAATAGCGAGTCAAACACTTTACAAACATCCCACACAACCCACAAAATCAAACCATTGTCAAATGCGTCCATGCCACCCTGAAACAACAAATATTAAAACAAAAGAGAAAGAACCCTAAAGATATACCCAAAAACATCATAACAAAAGCTCTGACTACACTAAATTACTTTTCTTTCAATTCTGAAAGTCTCTCTCCCACCAGCAAGCACTGGGGAGGACATTCTATACCCACACCGGTGCCCTTAGTGCGCTGGAAGGACCCCTTAACACAACAATGGAATGGGCCCCATCCCCTACTAACGCAGGGGTGAGGGTTTGCTTATGCCTTTCCAGAAAATGCAGACCAGCCCATCTGGGTCCCCAGCAAATTGATACAGCCTGCCGTGCCCACTGAAAAACAAGACGGCCAATCCTCTGCTGCCGAAGATGACACCCCAAACAATCACTCAACTCGCAGGTGACATAAATAACCTGTCCCTGGAAGAAAGGCATGAAAGAGGCAGCCCTGTGAGACAACGCCATCAATGCCATACTCCTGCCCATTCCACGCGTTGCATCACATGAGAGACATCAAATCATTATGCACAGAAGTCCAACATATGGCACCTGCCCCTGCAACACCAGAAACCCTCTTCCTCCTCATCTGCTAGATCCTCACAGCGAACTCTGCTCATGAACAGCACCTTCGGACTGCAGTACAACACCCGCCTCTTCTTATGTCTGTGGACACGAACGCTCCACAGTTCCTGGCCGCATTTGCCACTGACTGTACCCTTGACTTGCCATATCTCAATGAACCTATGATCACTGAACAGCTCTTTAAAACATGTAAAAAACATACATGCTTTAGCAACTTACTCATACCCATTTTAACCAGTGGCTCCCATCCATATGCGTTACCCTAATTCCTGTTGCTAATGTTTTGCTTGCTCAGCAGCAACTCAAAACACATCTACTTGGCCCCTGGAACCAACAATTCCTCAACCTCACCCAATTATTAACATCCCAAATCTTATCTATTAACAACACCCGAGCCTCTGGTATAGACACATCTTTACTAGCTGCAATGTTAGAACACCTTCGGTCCCTCCTATCACTTCCCAACCTTCTAATATGGCTTATAATAGGAATCTTTATAGTCATTATATGTATTATCTATCAATATATCAACAAAAAACTTCATGCTTTATCCCAAAGAACAAAAGAACTAAAACTAGTACAATTGGCTTTAATAAATAACAGAGGGGGATATGTGGGTAGAGCTGCTGAGACCTTCAGTCTCGCTGTGCTGCACACCGCCAGATGAGAAAACTCTCAGGCATACACGCTTTAGGGCACACCCTAAAGATGGCACACCGGCAGAGAGCGGAAGCGATGAAGCGCCACCCTCCTGCCTCCGTCTGTTGGCATACAGCCCAATTAAAAAATTACAGAAAGAGCAACACTGCACTAGTGCCAATAGCTGACTAACACCCCGCCATTTATTCTATAGAAGCCGCTGATGCTGTGCAATAAAGTAGATTCGTGTCTTGAACCGGTCTCCGGAGTGTGTTTATCTCCATCGTCCTCACCCCAGCGGGTAACCGAGTTCTACAGGTATGTGGTTTAAACTATAATGTTGAGAAAACTCTTTAGAAAATTTAATAAAGGATTACCTGGTTAAGGTCCTTAAGTTGGGGGCATCTGGTACAGGGGCAGGCTTCTAGGGAGTGTGTGAATGCTCATCTTCTCATAGTGTTATAGTGTGTTATATCATTGGGTGGAGACTCATACAATAAGTGGGAAGGTGTGCCCACATCCTGGGGAGGCCTGATGTTCTGAAATAGATGGAATTGTGTCTCTCAAGAGAATTGGTGGCTCCCAATGGGGGAGGACAGTCTAGTATATCAAGCCCTCAGCATTGTTGTAAGTATCTGTGAATCTGGTCCTTCAAACAGTGAATATTGGTTGTCACTGTGGGTCCTGAGGGGAGGGAGAGAGAGGACTAGACTAGATGGAAGCAGGGTAACTGGGGATCAATGGACGTGTTCCATAAGCTCATGCGATGATGGATATAAGACACGTTAAATTACACCAAAAATGTATAAAAGTCTATAGGCTAAAATGTAAACCATAATTTAAAACATAAGGTAACTAAAATTTTAGAAAATGTGGGAAGTGGATTTTGGCTCACCTGATAGAGCATCCATCTACCACATGGGATGTCCAGGGTTCAAATCCTGCACCTCCTGACCCATGTGGTGAGATGGCCCACATGCACCACTGATGCGCACAAGGAGTGCCACACCACACAGGGGTGTCCCTCATGTAGGGAAGCCCCATGCACAAGGAGTGCACCCCGTAAGAAGAGCTGTCCCTCATGAAAGAAAGTGCAGCCTGCCCATGAGTGGTACAGCAACATGGAGAGCTGATGCAGCAAGACGATGCAAGAAAAAGAGACACAGATTCCCAGTGCCGGTGACAAGAACACAAGCAGACACAGAAGAACACACAGCAAATGGACACAGAGCAGACAACTTGGGGAGAGGAGGAGAGAAATAAATAAAAATTTTGAAAAAATGAAAATAAAAAATAAAAGATTAGAAAAATTGTGCTGTCTAAAATATAAACCATAAGTTAATCCAAAATGAAACCGTGTTTGATAGCTATGTTTCAATACCTTTACATCAGCTGCAGCAACCATAACATGAACATGTAAAAAGATCATTGCTGGGGAAGGGTGGAAAGGGTTTGATGTTGGATATATGGGAGTCCCCTGTATTTTATATGTGACTTTAACATGATCTAAAACTTTTCTGAAGACAAAATTAAAAATTAGGGAAAAAAAGAAAGGATGTAGACACTGAGGAAGAAATGAAAGGAACTGCCTTGCCACTGTACATACATGGCAACACCTATTAGAGTGATGAAAGGCAAAATGTCAAAACAAAGTTTGATGATATTTTGCACTTTTTAATACCCCAATTTATTTTTATTCTATTTTAGTGTTTCTAAAATAGTATGCATTCTACTACTAATCTTTAAACCTATCACTACTACTTCATTTTCATATTAATTGAATTTGGCAATATATTAGGGTTCATTTTTGAAGAAGTTTTGGACCACAGAGGGGTCCAGCTATGGCAAAGGAGGAACTCTGGTGTGGGGTGTTATTGGTGGGGGACACAAGGTTGGGAGGGAGTTCTCCAGGGCATGTATATAGGGTACATAAAATGGATATATTTTGGGCATAGTCATAGTAGTTACTGTTACAAATGACAACTGAGGGAGTGCTGAGTTCCTAGCCAGGGAAATGTGTCACATTCCCCAATGAAACAGCAACAACCTCCATGTGCAAGGGCAAAGACCAGTGAAGAAGAATGCTCCAATGATGAGCCCTTGATACTGAAGACTATGCTAATGAACGTGTGCGCCTGAAATTTGAACCAGGCCCAGAGCAGCAGGGTGCCTAAGAGTTACCTCCTGAGAACCTCCATGTTGCTGAAATGTGACCACTGTCTAAGCCAAACTCAGCATGTAAACATATTACCTTCCCCCTCCCCTCCATGGGACATGACTCCCAGTGATGAGCATCCCTTGCACTGAAGGATTATTACCAGTCACTAACTGGTGATGCAACTAGAAAAAGACCTTGAATAAAAGGGGGAAATGGTAAAGACAAATGAGTTTAGATGGTAAAGAGTCTTCAATAAAAGTCAGAAGGTCATCAGAGGGGTTGTGCTTATGCATGCCTTAGCAGGATCCCAGAGATAGCCAAAGCAGATACAACCCCAGGTACTGGTTCTCCTGAGGGCTGTGGAGACACACAGGTTCTATGGTTTAGGCCGTTGGCTCTGGAGTTCAGTGCCTTGTCAGTGGGCCCTACTTTGGAATTTGTGTTCCTGAGTGCGATGGAGTTGGACTTAGGTGAGACCTTTCTACACATGCCACTTCTGTCACTTTTACTGAACCTGTAGTTGGCACTGGGGTTGTGTATACCCAGGAGATTTGAATCTCTGGACTTGCCATGTGCCAGCTGGGCCCCGAGCCTCAGCAGAGTTGCAATTCCTACTCTCCATTTTGTTGGACTTACACAGGTCAGCTAATAGGGAAATGAAGATTGTCAACCACCATACCAGGGAACCAAGAGTGCCTACAACTCTAAGCAGGAGATTCACATCCATCAACCATGTGGGATCTAAACCCTCTCTCAACATAGAGGTCGAGTGGACATCACCAACCCAGGGTACACAGGATGGATAAATAAAATATGGATTAGAGTGAACTTACTGGTATTCTACTATAGAACAATTGTGACTAGTAATGGAAGAAACTATAGCATTTATCTGGAGAAAGTGGCCACAGGAGCCTGGAAGACTGATGGGCAGACCTATAGGATGGAAAAGCAGGGCTGAAAAGAGGACAAAGAGGAGATGCTGCCTCTGAGGCAGTGGATGTATCCCAGGAGGACCTTGCCAAGGTGGTGCATGACCACCTGCCCTGAATTTAACCATCCAGGTGTGTGCAGGTGTATAGGGGACAGTTCCCATCCTGGACAGCCAGGGTGCATGGCCTCCACACCTGATGCAGAAGAGACCACTGCAGCCCAGTGGCCTGAGGAAGGTACCTTGGGACAATATCTCCAACCTGAAAACCCCTTACACACAAAGTTTAGGTGCGTTCCTCTTTAGGACAAGTTCCTTGAGACCCCAGGAGCTGAAGGGAGACTTTGAATGTTTTTTCAGAAGCGCCCTAAAGCCACTAATTTCTGTCAGGAACAGCTAATTATCAGGAGACACTCCCAACAAAGGCCTCCCTGCCCAGCAAGGGCTGTTGCCAGCTCCCTAAGGGGTCTTTGACAAACTTAGAGAGGATGGCTGCAGAAAAGACCTCCACCAGCCTCTTCTGTTACCTGTGTTTTGTCTAGGTGACTGGAGTGGGACTTTCAGGATGCTAATCCACCTAGTTATGCCACAGATTACCCTCAAGCAAAACTGGATCACTCTTGGGGATTCCATGAGTGCTGGCATGAGAATGACACCATAAGAGGATTGAGCATTTTTCAGAATGGCCATACAACCAAGGAGCATCAACCAATATCCAGGCCAGACCTGCGGTGCCATCTCTGAGCCCAGAAGTCAGAGTCCAGCAGTTTCCATCACAAAATGTGAATATTAGAAATGTTAAAAAAAAAAAAAATGTTATGAGCAATCACATGCCCTCAGATAACAAAAGAGCACTGAAAAGGACTTTGGATTATCCTATCACAAGAAATTCCACCTCTCTGGAAGGAAATGGCATTTGAAGTGTGACTGAAAATTCCTGGCTGCTCCACTGTGGATTTCCAAGTGAAATGATATGTTGTATAGACCTTGCCCAAAGCCCACAGACCTGTACCAGTGTCACAGGAACAATTTCAAGACACAGGTTCATATCTGAACAGGTACCTCCAGAGATTTTGAGAAAAACTGTTTCTAACCATCACCCTTACCACAACTTTGTCCTTACCTCTCTAACTATAAACTTAAACCTCAATGTCTCTCAAAGCTTAACCCTCAATCTAACTCTGTAGATGCACACTGGAATCTCCTGAGTAGTCCTCAACCTTGACAATATAAATGCTCAGCTACTGCCACCCAGACATCTATGGGGAAACATCATTTAGAATGTCCTATTGACTTCCAAGACAATAAGCAATCTGACAGTTGGAACTGGAAAATAGGCCTGAACTGCTGTAAGGGCACATGAACTATGAGACGACTTTTCTTGGCCAGGGCATAGAGAGACAGCTGTTTTTCCCCAGGCCATATCAGCCTGAAGGGTCCAGCAGGGCAACATTCCAGCCATTGAAGAGGGCCTGGGAGAAAATTTTTCATGTTACCCTTGGAATCCCTGTCCCACCACTGACAGCTGCTGCTCAGGGCAAAGACCCTGGGAACTTCCTGGCAAGCTGACTTGGTTCTGGCTGTGGGACCATCTTCCAGAAACTTAGACCATCTGGGGGCTGCCTCATGGGGCCTCCAAACAGATGGCTGGTCCTGGCAGATGCTGGCTGGGTGGTGTGGATGTGCACCTTGGACCACTGTCTGAAGCCTCAGCAAAGGTTAGAAAGGAGGCTCCTGTGTCAGGTAAAGTGAATCTACTGCTCAGAGCCCTGAAGCAAGCTGGCTCTGATCTGTCCTCTGCAGTGAACTTGGAGAATTTGGTTGATGTTCACCCAAAAAGGCATCAAAGGGTACACTGGGTGGGACAACAAGCCTCCCCCCATGACCCTGCAGGCCATCACCAGCAATTTCTGGTCTCCAAATGGAGACTTAACTTAGTTTTGGGGGAGGCATAAACTGCCAGGTACAAGTGTGAGCAAGGTCTTGCATGGATGGCTGGAGGCTCCTGACATGAAATGACATTGAGCATGGCTTTGGGAGACCATGAAAAGGCTGTATGTGTGGGGAGGAAACTCTGACATCATTGTTAATAAAGGGTAAAAATGTCACAGACACAGAAACTCAACAGTGTTTAATAACACTGACCACAAATGAAGAGCAATAATAATGCATGATACCAGGAAGTGGACTTGGCCCAATGGATAGGGCATCTGCCTCCCACATGGGAGATCTGTGGTTCAAACCCCAGGCCTACTTGGCCCATGTGGAGCTGGCCCATGCGCAGCGCTGATGCACGCAAGGAGTGCTGTGCCACGCAGGAGTGTCCCCTGTGGGGGGGGGGGGGCCCATGCACAAGGAGTGCACCCTGCAAGGAGAGCCACCCAGTGCGAAAGAAAGTACAGCCTGCCCAGGAATGTCACCACACACACAGAGGGCTGACACAACAAGATGATGCAACAAAAAGAAACACAGATTCCCGGTGCTGCTGATAAGGCTAGAAGCGGTCACAGAAGAACACACAGTGAGTGGACACAGAAAGCAGAGAACGAGGGGGTTGGGGAGGAAGGGGAGATAAATAAAATTTTAAAATATCTACTAAAAAATGCATGATACCATTACTAAGACAATCCTCGTAAGATTTCTTACAGAGATGAGACTGTGACCCAGGTTTGAGATTGAATTCACTGGTGTCAGGATGCACATTAAGAAACAATTCTTTCTAAGTAAGCTAGCACATGGTCTGATTGCTACTCACTGCTTTTGAGACCACTGAGGCACCAGAACTAAGGGCAGCCATTGTTCCATGCCCCTCAGGTGAAACTGGCAGAGGTGTCTTGAAACAGGGCTTTTTATTCCTGTTATCTTTTTACATCCAGGAATCAACAAAAAGTTACAAGACAAACAAAAAGGGAAACTATAACCCATTCACAGAAAAAAAATGTTTGCAAGAAAACATTCCTGAAGAAGCTCATAAAATAGAGCAATTAGTGTAAAACGTTAAAATGACTTATCTTAAAAATATACATAACCTAAATGAATCCATATGGAAAGAAATAAAGGAAAGCAGGAAAACAGAAAACTCACAGAATAAACTGGAGATAGAAATTATAAAAGAAGAGAAATTTGGAGCTGCAAAAGTACAGTAATTGAATTTACTCAAGCAAAGAATGTAGTGAAAGGATGCAAAAATATTTCCACACAGTTGTTAGCCACATGAGAACACAAGTGGATATAACGATATTGGACAAAATTGACTAATTCAAATGTCTTACAAAACAGAATACACACATACATAGATCTACACTACACTGTTAATACTAACTTAAACCATGGACTACAGTTAATAGTACAATTATACAAATATGATATCATCAATTGTAACAAATATTTCATACTAATGCAAGGTGATAATAACAGAGGTACATGGGAATCCTTTATTTTTTGGATGAGTATGCTCTAAACCATCAACTTCTCCAAAAAACAATTAAAAACCAAAATCAGTTACAAGACTAAACAGGAGGCTATCTACTAATGAAAGGCACAGTAAAACAGGATGAAATAAACATTTATGCATTTAAAAATAGTGCCCCAAAATACATAACTTAGAGATATAAACATTGTTTAAAATCTTTGTTAACAGGCATTCAACATACAAAGATGTAATCTAAGACAGTAAGAACACACAAAAAAAGAGGTGGAGTATTGTGGGGATAGACTGTTTATTATTGAGATGAGGTTGGTACTAGTCTAACTAGGTTTTTTATTTTAAGCAGTTATTGTTAAATACAAAGGTAACCAATAATAACATAAAAATATGAAGAAGGAAAGGGAAGGAAATCCAAATAGTACAGAGCAGAAAGCCACAAAAAGGAAAAAAAATAGCATTACAGCAGTCACTGAGGAACAATAAACATACATGACACGCAGAAATCAAATAGCAAAATTGAAGATATATTTTCTTCCTTCTTCTATTGTCTTAACTGTCAAAGGATTAAACTCCCCTATTAAAAGAAAGAGATTGATAGACTGGATGAAAAACCTGATCCTGCTAAATGTGGTCTACAAAAGACTCACTTTAGGTACAATCTCAAAAAGATGTAAATGAAAAACAAGGAGAAAAATTATTTCCATGGGAATGGTAATCACAAGAAGCCCCAGAGGCTATATTATTTTCAGAAATAGAGTCTTCAGGTATAAAAATTTTTACATTAATAAAAGGTCCAATCAACAAAGATATAATGGTGATAAGTAATCTGCCATATATACAACCAATAACATCAGAGTACATGTGTATAATACATATGGAAATTTTTCCAGGTTACACCATATATTAGACCATTTATAAAATGAAAATAATATTTAAAATATTGGAATCATACAAAGGAATCATACAAAGGAATCATACAAAGGATGCAGGGGAAAACTGGAAAATTTACTAACATGTAGAGATCAAACAGTATATTACTAAACATCCAAGGAGTTGAAGAAGAAATCTCAAGGGACTAATTAAGTATCTTGAGATATTGAAATACAAAGCATTGTTGAAAGAAATTATTAAAGACCTAAACAAATTGGGTATACATCCAGTGTTCATGAATTGAAAGACAACACTATTAATATATCAATATTGTCAAAAGAATCTACAAGTTCAATGCAATCCCTATCAAAATTCCAGTAGCATTTGCAAAAATGCTAAAGCTGATTGTCAAATTCATAGGCACTCTAAGAGGTATTGCATAAGCAAAACAAACTTAAAATAAGGAAAAATCTAAAGGAATCAGACTTCCTGATTACAAAGCTTGCTATGAAGCTACAGAAATAAACACTGTGTGGTACTGGCATATGAACAAATATACCAATGGACTAGAATTTAAAGTTCAGCCTAAAATCCACACATCTATGGGCAGTTAATTTTTGACAAATGCCCAAGTTTGTTCAATGGGGAAACAATAAATAATCTCTTCAAAATATGGTACTGGGACTACAAGAAATCCATATGAAAAGAATGAATGTGAATACCCCCTTAGCATTATATGGAAAAATTAATTCAAAATAGATCAAAGATCTAAATATAAGAGCTAATACCATACAACTCCTAAAATAAAAGAGGTAACTAACTTTAGCACCTTGAAGTATGCGCTGATTTTGTATTTTACAACAATGCATACGAACAGAAAATGAAAAAAATAGCTAAACTGGACTTGATTAAATATACCTTCTTCTTTTTTTAAAGGCTTAATGAATTTTACTACTTACTGAATACTGGTAAGCATTCATAATGGTATATCTCACTTCTTTTTTTTTTTTAAGATTTATTTATTTATTTATTTCTCTCCCCTTCTCCCCCAACCCTGGTTGTCTGTTCTCCGTGTCTATTTGCTTCATCTTCTTTGTCCACCTCTGTTGTCAGTGGCACGGGAATCTGTGCTTCTTTTGGCCGCGTCGTCTTGTTGTGTCATCTCTCCGTGTGGGTGGCACCATTCTTAGGCAGGGTGCACTCTCTTTGGCAGTGGGCGGCTCTCCTTACAGGGCACACTGCTTGCGTGTGGGCGTCCCCTATGTGGGGACACCCCTGCGTGGCATGGCACTCCTTGCACGCATCAACACTGTGCATGGGCCAGCTCCACACGGGTCAAGGAGGCCTAGGGTTTGAACCGCAGACCTCCCATGTGGTAGACAGACACCCTAACTGCTGGGCCAGGTCTGCTTCCCTATATCTCACTTCTGTCACTGCAATACTATTTCGTAGGTGTGTCCTTTGTCACAGATGAAGCTGAAGAGCAGACTGACCATCTGTGCAAGACCAAAAGGCAGCAAGGGAAGGGTGGGGATCCACAGGCTGAAGCCCAGCTCCAGACACTGCCTTCCCTTCGTCACAGTTTAACTCAAACAATCCCAAACAATCCACAGCCATTCAATTTTTTTCCCTCTAGGAGTACTCAGAAAAAAAAAAAAAAGTATTGAGAGTAGGGTAATAGGATGTAGGTAATAGGTATTGAGAATGGGATACTGAGGAGAGAATGGTGAAAATAGGGAGTGATGGCCTTCTCCAAACCCCAGCTTCACCAAGGGGAAGTGTCTCTGCTGCTGTTGGATGATCACACAGCCCTCACTGCCTACCTGTCCTCCCAGTCCTGCCCGAGTGCTCTCAAATGGCAGGTGCGCTGTCACCCAGCCGGAGATTCCCTCCCTGCCCCAGCCACATCTCCAGCCTGACACCACCACACTGCCACTGCCCAGGGCCTGGTCGCTCTTCCCCTTGTACCTGTCCTTGTGCATCTTGTCATGGTGCTTCTTGATATCCATAGCTTGTGCTGCTTGGCCACCTGGCTCTGGTCTTGCCACAGCCCTCAAAGGTACACATCTTGCTGACCACACTGCTGCTGCCACTGCTTCCCCCCGCTGGGGCCTCCTGCTCCTTCAAGATGGCCATGCCACCTCTGCTGCCACCCCCACGCCCACCAGGGCCTCCTACTTCTCCTGCTGGGGCTGGCTCTTCCTCCTGCTCCTCCAAGATGGCCATGCCCTCTCTGCCCAGTGGGCCCAGATGGCCAGTGACTCTGCCTCATCCTCACCACCCATGCCATGCATGGGGCCCCCACCATGGCCTTGCAGGACTGCATCAGGAACAGGGTGAGTGGTGGGTGGCACCCTGGTGGCCCCTGTGCCTGTGTGCTGCTGTGTCCTTGACACTACCTCTCCCGCACCTGCAGCCCAAAGTCACATGTGCATTGAGGCTCTGAACCTGAGTGTAAGGCTGCTGGGGGTGCGCAGGCCTCTGGTGTGCCTGCATGGTGCCACCTCATGCAAGAGCATCTGTGCAGCTGCTGGGGACCCATGAAACACAACTTCTGAGAGTCAAAGGACATTATCAATAAAATGAAAATAAAATGTACAGAATGGAAGAAAATATTTGGAATGTATTTCTGTTAAGAGTATGATGTACAGAATATTTAAGGTATTAGTAAATCTCAACAAAAAGCCAAACATCCTTACTTAAAAACTGTAAGAAATTACATTAATTATATTTTTCACGTGCATCACTCTATTCTTAGCATCATGTAATAGTGACATTATTTGTGGTAGTTCATAGAAGAGCATTCTTACATTTGTATTATTAACCACTATTCTCATTAACCTCTGGGTTCACTACATATTCAGGCCCTAGATTACTCTCTAGCTTTCTTTCAATCAACATTTCCATGACTAGACACCCCTTTCAGTCACAGTAACTATGGACTACAGTTAAAAGCAATTTTATGATACTCTTGGATCAATGTCAAAGAAGGTACTATATCAATGCTAAGGGTCAAAATATGGTATTTTTTTCTTTGGGACTAAAGAAAATGTTAGATTTATTGAGGGAATGACTGTACAATTCTGTGATGAAAGTGAGAGTCGCTGAGTATACACTTTGGATAGAATGTGTTATACATGGAACTGTATAACACAGTGAACCATGTGGTTAACAGTACAAATAGGACAGTGTTCTCTCATGTACCAGAACAAATGCACAATACTAATACATAGCATTAATAGAGAATGCATGGAAAAATATACCAAGTGTACACTATGGACTATAGTTAGTTGTCATAGTCTGATCGTGTCCTTTCATAATCTGTAACAAATATAAGGTGCCAGTTGAGAGGTGATATATGGGAATTCTGTACATTATGCATATTGTTTTATAAGCTCACAAGCTCTCTGATAAAACAAACAAAAAAGTAATGTACCTTGGATGGAATTCTGAGATAGGAAAAGTTTATTAAGATGAAGGGAATGCAAATAAAGTATGGAATTTGGTTCAAAATAGCATGGCAATATTTGTTCACTATAGTACTGTTTAAATGTAAGATGTTAAAAATCTATTAAACTAGGGGAATTCTATGGATTATCCTTGCAACTTTCTGTAATTCTGAAACTGTTCTAAAACAAAATACTTAATGAAAACAAAAAAATAATATGTGTGGTGGTAGCAGGAAAGAGAAGAGACCAGCTCAAGAAGAAGACTGAAACTTTGTGTAGTTGGAGATACAAGAGGAGAACCAGAATCAAGAACAAAATAATATTTCCATCTACATTAAGCCCCACATTCAATCACAAACTAAATGTTTGAATTTATATCAATTTAAATGAAGTCATAGAAGGATTAATAGAATTTTAGCTAGTATGTACTTTTCATTTTCTGCTTTCCAGTAAGATCTTTCCTTTCATTTTAATCTAAAGAAAAAATATATAGCAAAACAGGACTCATCTTCTACTCCACCCCTATTCTGTCTCCAACACAGCCTCCTCTTTCTCTGCTCCCCATCTTAGGGAGGACAAGAAACTGAAGTCATCCATGACTCTGCCTAATTCCTCACTTCCTGCCCAGGCATCTGGACCTGGAGGCTCCACCTCGATTTACATTTACATTTATAGGTTTATTCACATTTCCCTCCCTCTCCCATTTCCACTATTCAGGCATCATCACTTCTGAGTTAATCTCTCACCATAAAATCTCCTAAGAGAAAAGAGTGCACCAAGAGTGTAGGGATTCTGTTTGGGGGGAATTACTAATGGAATTGAGTAAGGATATTGAAATATCGTGAATGTGATTAATCCCATTGAATTGCATGCTTGGGAGTGGTTGGGATAGAAAGTTTATGATGACATGTTCTCACAGTTAAAAGAATAAAAAGTACAAATAAAGAGAAAATGACAATTAAATATAATACATGATCTTGGATGTTGGATGGGGTCTAGCAAGGGAGGAAAAAGAATCAAAGGAACATTATTGGTACATAAGGAAAAATAGAATATAAACTGTGAACTTTATATCAGTGTTCAATTTATGAACTTAACTATTATTTAAGGTGGTTGCATAAGTGAATATCCTTCTTCCTAAGAAATGTACACTGAAGTATTTGCGGTGGCTTGCTCGGTCGGTAGAGGTGGGGTCTGGCTGCGGACGAGGGGTCGGTCCAGCTTTGGACGAGGGGTCGGTCCCGCTTGGGACGAGGGGTCGGTCCGGCAGCAGATGAGGGGTCAGTCTCACAGGGGTTGCGTGGTTCGGCTGACGGGGTTGCCCGGCGAAGCCGGCAACGAGGGGGTCACCCGGAGAAGCAGGCGACGAACTGGGGACAAGGGAGGCCAGGCCCTTGTCAGGAGCTCTCAGGACTGGAGGGTGCACGGCAGAAGAACTACCGCGGAGACAAGGTAAACACGCAAGTCCACTTTATTGAGGGAGAGGCAACAGTTTTATAGGGGCTGGGGAAGACTGATTGGTCGAAGCCACGCCCTGTTCTGATTGGTTGCAGGAGAAAGATCAGTGGGTGGTACTGGATGGGGGAGGGGTGGTGATTAGGGATTGGCTGTTGCTGTTGCTGGGGGAAGTGGCAGGGTTTAGTGATTGGTGGCTGCTGTTGCTGGGGTGGAGGGCAGACTTGAGTTTCCCGCCCACGCCTGGCTGTTGCTGTTGTCGTGGGGGAGGGGAAAAGGCAGACTGGAATTTTTCGCCCTGCGCCTGCGCAGGGAGAAAGAAGAAGAAGGCATCGTGTGGCGCTATCCGGGAGGAGGGGCGGCCACGGAAGCATGGCTGCCGAGAAGGGGAGACCCGAGGGCACTCTGCGCCCATGCCAAGCTTCCTTCAGGGGTGGCGGTGAGTCCAACCAGCCACCCTAGTATGGGGGCAGCGGCTTGGAATTAGACCTACTGCGGCTGCTCCCCCGTCAGGCCAGCAAACCACACTTCAGCCAGAGGGGTGACCGCAGTATTGAGTGCTCAAGGAGCATGGTATATATACCCTTCAGTTAAGTGACCATAAAATGGATGGATGGATATAATGGGTAGATAGATAGAAGATAGGTAGGTAGGTAGATAGATAGATGATAGATAGATAGATAATGAAGTGCAAAATGTGGCAAAGTTGGATAGGGCTATGTCGGATTCTCTGTATGGGTTTTGTACTATTTTTGTAAATATCCTCTACCTTTTTTGTTAGTGATATATGGCTTATTTATTAATTTAATAAAGCTTATGTCTGAAAACATTTCAGAAATGTTATCACAAGCATATTATTAAGGTTGAAAAACTGTTACAGGAAGTGACCCAAGATTTCTCCTACAAGGCTAAACAAACTCTAAACTCCCTCCAACAAGGACATTAATAGTCCCATAATTTTTAATACTGTGTGAAATATTTTAAAGATTTGCTAAAATTGGTGTGAGCAGATGTATTAGAGATTTTGTTATCACAATGACATCACAATGACAAAATCATACAACAGAAAGTTATCTACCATACAAAATTGCTGGAAATATCATGACAGTTTATTTTAGGACAATGGCATTAATTACTCATTAAAATACAAACTGTTCATTTATCTCAAAACATCTTGTGTTTTATGTGATTTTTTTCTATTTAATGTTGCAGATAACACCATTTAGAACATTGGTCTGTTGTAGACACCAAATATTTGACTGACAAACTCATATTCTTAATATGCAATAAAATAGGCATATATAGACATCCATTTTGTTTTTTGTGCTCTCTACCATAACTGTGTCATGTATTCCATAATCATTTCCATAAATGTGTTTATACAGTGAGAAGCTAATCTTGTCCAGGAATGTTTTTAGCATCACTAAATAGTGATGCACAAGCCAAAGGTGGAGGCAACTCAAATGCCCATAACCTGATGAATAAACAAAATGGTATATAGATATAATAGAATAATATGCAGCTGTAAAAAAGTAGTTCCAATGAGAAATGAAACATGAGTGAACCATGAAACGTTATGCTAATAGTATTAAGAATTAAATATATTTTGTAAACTTATGTAGTTAATAATTAGAATATAAGTCTCCATAAAAAAGACTGAGGTTGGGAAACGGACTTTGGCCCAGTGGTTAGGGTGTCCGTCTACCACATGGGAGGTCTGCGGTTCAAACCCTTGACCCGTGTGGAGCTGGCCCATGTGCAGTGCTGATGCATGCAAGGAGTGCCGTGCCACACAGGGGTGTCCCCTGCGTAGGGGAGCCCCACGCGCAAGGAGTGCACCCATAAGGAGAGCCGCCCAGCGCGAAGGAGGGAGCAGCCTGCCAAGGAATGGCGCCGCCCACACTTCCTGTGCCGCTGACAACAACAGAAGCGGACAAAGAAACAAGACGCAGCAAAAAGACACAGAAAACAGACAACCAGGGGAGGGGAGGGGAATTAAATAAATAAAAATAAATCTTTAAAAAAAAAAAAAGACTGAGGTTAGAGAATGGAAAGCTGAGGTTTAACCTGTGCATAATTGGTAAAAAGCTTTTTTGTAAATCTTTGGTAATGAATAGAGATGGGGAAAGGACATCATGGTCCTAGTTTGAAACTAGTAGTGCTATTGTATGGGTAGGACAGTGGCGGAAAGGGAATGTCTAAGGTCATGGATATCAGTAAAAGGAAAGCTAGAAACTGTAACATGGGACTGCACATGACAGTAAAGTTTCATGTCAAACACAAATATGAGTGACATTGCCTATATAAGACAGTTTTTACAAAATATAAATACAAATATACTGTATTATTCTCCACCTGTATAACTGATTTTTAAAATGATATGGACAGAGAAAAATGTTACAGAATAATTCTTTGTTTGCATGAAAAAGCCATTATGCTAAGTGAAATAATCAAGATTCAAAAATATTAGGGAATTGCTCTTATAGGAGATGTGTAGAATAATGAAGTTCACTGAGGAAAAAGTAGATTACAAGTTACCAGAGGCTTAGGGGTGGATGATGGGAAGTAAGGAGCTTCTATTTTGTGTGATGAAAAATCTTTGGTAATGGAGGGAGGTGGTAACAGCACAACAAGGAATTATACACTTACAAATGGTTGAAACAGAAGAGAAAAAAAGACAGGGCAAAGGATTGTAATGTATTTCCCTTGGCTCCTGTGGAGCCCAGGCTGTTCAGCTGTGGTTTTAAAGCAAGGATTCAGGGTCTCATTGCTGAGTTGGAAGTGATGGAAAACCACCTTCTATGCATACTCTGCAAAGATTTACTTAAATACAGGTAAGAATATTTTCAAAGTTATGGATAAAAAGCTAACTTGGTAAAACCTGAAGTGGAATCTGCTTACCCGGGTTACCACTTATGGTGGTAAAAATGTGTGTGGAGCAAGAAAAGGCTTATGTAGAAAAATTCATGTAGCTAGTGGAAATATAAGCCCTTTAATACCCACAGCTTTTTAAAAATGTGTCATTCATCAGCTGGTATTTGATGCAAATATTGGAAGCTCACATGTGTTAAAGAATGATAGTGCCACATGAACTTTTATTGCTCTCATGCACACAATCAGTATTCACAGATATAGATTATCAATCAATTTTGAAGATAGGGAACACTTACCCATAAGCTCAGTGAAGCAAAATGGTGGTATTCATTCTTCTCATTATGAGAACTGTATCACAAAACATTGCACTCATTATTATTGTGCTTTGAGTTTTGTAATAAAAACTGGTGTTTCTTCATTTGAATTTTATGCAGTACATATGTTAACAGAATAAAACAAATTTAAATTTTTAAAAAATTGACAAAGGACTAATGAAAACATTCAAAGGTTTAGTTGACAAGGACTGCACAACTCTGTGAAGAAAGTGAGAGCCACTGAGTATACACTTTGAATAGAATGTAAAAAGCATGGGACTCTATAACACAGTGAGCCATGTGGTGGAAGATGGATTGTGGTTAACAGTACAAATAGAAGACTGTTCTCTCATGAAGTATCACAGATGTACAATACTCATACATGGTATTAATAATAGGGGGGCATATGGAAAAAATACACCAAATATATGCAGTGGACCATGGTGGTAATACTATAATGTCTTTTCATAATCTGTAACAAATATTCCACAACAATGTAAGATTTTGGTTGAGAAGTGATATATGGGAATTCTGCACGTTACCCATGATTGTTTTGTAAGCTCAAAACTTCCATAATAAAAAATGGGAGGGAAATGAGGAAAATTGAATACTCTGCACTATACACTATCTGGACAAATGATATGATAACCTAATGCAAGCTGAGGCTTGGAGCCAGTTAGACACATCTGGATTCTGAGTATATTTGTAGGCATGGAAATGGGTGTCAGAAAGAGCAGAGGGGCTGACTCTGGGGTGTTGGAGATGGAGCTGTGATTGATGAAGCAGGGAGACCTGGGGGACCCACCTTATCTTAAGTTATGCATGGAGAGGCGGGAATTGCCAGTGAAACAAGAGCAGCTATGTCGGTCCCTCACCAGACCATTGCCTCAGACAGGAAGGAAGGACAACATGGCGGTGGCTGCCTGACGGCCGCTGCAGCCCCACAGCCCGCCTGCCTAGAATTCCCAGTGTTACTGGAAACTGCCCCCAAGCACATAAACCTCTTCCTCTCTCCCTCGGACAGGCCTTGCCTGAGGGACCTGATGCTGAACCAGCCCTGAGGAGGGGAAGCCAGGGAGCAGCCTGGTGCTAAGGACAAGAGGAGACAGGGAGGGTGCCCTCTGTGAAATGAGAGACCTGGTGACCCACCTTGGGCTGATGTGCATCACGGAGCAGGTACTGCAGCAGAAGCGGGAGCAGTTCTGTCCCTCCTCAGCCTTTTTCCAGTCAGGGCAGAAGGGCAGCATGTCTGTCACTTCCCTTCTCGTCATTTGCTGCAGTCCCAACACCCAGCAGCCCCTGCAGCCACTGGGCTCTAAAACTCGCTCCGCCTCCCCCTCACATTGGCTCAGCAGGCATCCAGCCTTCAATCCACCAATAGACACTGTGATTACAAGCTCCCAGCCAGTCGTAACCTACAGGATGACCCAAGGTCCTCATTGGTCCGCACCTCCGCCTCAAGCCCCAGGCCCTCCAATGGGCTGTGACCCCGCCCATACATGCTCTGCCTATCTTCGGCCAACTGCCCTTGCCCTGGGTCCCAGCCATACTAGAGCTGAAAGGAAAGTAGTGAGAAGAGGTTGAAGAAGGGGCGCCACATCCAAGGTGGTGGAAGGAGGTGCAGGACAACCTGCTCTGGATTTATCCTTCCAGGTGTGTGTGGGTGTGGAGGGAACCATTACCAGCCTGGACAGTGGCAGGATTCGTCGCCAACGTGTGGCAGCTCCAACCCTCCTCCTCAGCCCATTCCTCAGACAGGGTGGAAGAGCAACATGGCGGCAGCTCCCCGGCAGGACCTGTGGCCCCGCCTTCCAACAGTCATCATGGCCTCAGCGCGCCGTTGCCTGCCTCCCTTCAAACTCCCTTTTTCCCCTGCAGCTGTCACACCTGTGCATACATGTATGTACGCCCTCCCTCTCCCTCCCTCCCTCTCCCCTGTGGAGCTCAGTCAGAAGCCCTGCCCTGAGGACGTAGGACAGGTATTGCAAGGAAGTCACGGCAGCTCCAGGCGGGTAGAAGAGCAGCATGGTGGCATTTTGTTGTCGCTCCCTGCAGGCCCTTGTAGCCGGTAGCCCCCATGGCTACTGAGCGCTAATGCTCACCTCTCCTGAAACTCACAATCCCCTTAGACAATTGCAGCTCTTTGCACGTTTTTTTCAGAAAGGTCACGAACACAACTAGATTCTAGCGGTCACAGCTACTGATCAGGAGACACACCCAGCAAAGGCCTCCTGCCTGCTAAGTGCTTATGCCATGTCCCTAAGGAAAACTGGATAATCTGAGGCAGGTTATATAGGGAGATGAGGAGAAGATGAACCATAACGTGACTGACAGACAACACATCCAAGAGACAGCATGGCTGACAGACAGCATGGCTGTGAGACCCTGCCAAGACCTTAACCATGATGTCCCAGTTGGTCATTTTCTGAGCAGAGGGAAGGCCCTGGATATTCCAAACAGGCCTCCCCATTGGCCCCCACCATTGCTGGGGTAACCAATAACAGCTGGAACCCTCCCCTTACCATTAACAAGGGAAAGAATAATTAATAGAGTAAAGAGTGATCACAAAAGCGAAAGCCCTCTCTGTCTGCCTAGAGGAGCCTGTAATTAACCACAGTGTATATTTCCATCCTTCTCTACCATGTCTCAGCAAGTTCTGTTCCTTTCCCCCATTTTCCAATAAATTCTTTTTACTGCATAAACTAAACTGCAAGTTATTAAATTCATAGCCAAGAACATAGAGTAATCCAACACTTCACTGGCTTCAAATCTCTCAGGATTTGGTGCCAGGAAAGACCTCCATGGGCCTCTCTCCTAAGCTATATCTTGTCCAGGTCAATGGAGTGGGACTTCAAAACATTTCTGGAGGCTCATCCACCAGTGAACCCTAGGATTCCCATTGAGTGTAAGAGACAGGGATGAGTTTAGTTTTCACATAAAGATACTGAAAAGCAGGAAGGAAGAAAATATTAATTAATGTAACCCAGCAGACTACTGCCTCAGTCTCCCAGTCCAAAGTTAAGCAGGAACAAAGGAAACCACCTTAAGCCAGTCCTATAGCTGGTAAAAATGATGTACACATGATTAATTGACTGCAATGGGCTTTCTCTTACAAGCAATGGGACCACCTTTTTTTTCAGCTGGTGCTAAGCCAAAAGCTTATATGTTTTAGTTTTGTTTTGTTTTTATCTCCCTCCTTCCCCCCACCCCACCCCACCCTGGTTGTCTGTTCTCTGTGTCTATTTGCTGCATATTCTTTGTCCAGCAGCACAGGAATCTGTGTTTCTTTTTGTTGTGTCATCTTGTTGTGTCAGCTCTCCGTATGTGCGGCACCATTCCTGAGCAGGCTGCACTGTCTTTCACACTGGGCAGCTTTCCTTATGGGGTGCACTCCTTGCGTGTGGGGCTCCCCTATGTGGGGACACCCCTGCATGGCAAGGCAGTCCTTGAGCACATCAGCACTGCGCATGGGCCAGCTCCACGCAGGTCGAGGAGGCCTGGGGTTTGAACTGTGGACCTCCCATGTGGTAGACGGACACCCTAACCACTGGGCCAAGTCCACCACCCTATATGTTTTAGTTTTGAAATCCTGACAATATGCATGCTAATTGCCTGCTATGGAGTGGCTATTCACTACAATCAATATGAACAAACTGGTTTACAATTAGTGCTCTGAAAGAGCAACATGTGCTTTAGTTTTGTACTTTTTGAAGATCCATAGATCACAAAAAAATGTTACGCCAAAATATAGAAGAGGCTCCCATATACCCCACACCCCTGCCCTCTCCTGCCACATCAACAACCTCTTTCATCATTGTGGCACATTCATTGCAATTGGTAATACCTTTTGGAGCACCGCTGTACCACATGGATAGTAGTTTACATTGTAGTTTGCATTCTCCCACAGTACATTCAGTGGGTTATGGCAGGATATGATATGTCCAACATCTGTCCCTGCAAGATCATTTAGGAAACTCCAAGTCCTGAAAATTCCCCCACATCACATCACTTCTTCCCTCTACTTGCCTTCAGCAACTACCATAGCCACTTTCTCCATGTCAATGCTACAATTTCTTCCATTACTAAACACAATAGTTCTATAGTAGAATACCAAGATGTCCATTCTAATCCATATTTTATTATTCTATCCTGTGGACCCTGGGAGAGTGATGTCCAATCCAACTCTATATTGAAAGTGGGCTAAGATCCCATATGGTGTTTTGATGTGATTTTCCTGCTTGCAGTTGTACACACTCTTGGGTCCCTGGTGTGGTGTTGACCATCCTCCCCTCCCTGTTAGCTGACCTGGCTAACCCCAGCAAACTGGAGAGTAGGACTTGCACCTCTGCTGAGGCTCAGGGCCCAGTTGGCATATATGTTCAGTCTAGAGATTCATGTCTCCTGAGTAGATAGCAAACCCAGCACCAACCACAGGTTCAGTAAAAGTGACAGAAGACACATGTGTAGAGAGGTCACACCTGAGTCTGACTCCATCACACTCAGGGACACAAATTCTAAAGTAGGACCCAATGACAGAAACTGAACTCCAGAACCATCAGCCATGACCATAGAACTTGTGTGTCTCCATAGGCCTTGGGAGAACAAGTTGTCTCTTATTTTAATGATACATAGATCACAAAAAGTGATACATTAAAAAATACAAGAATGCCTTATACACTGCACTCCATGAGCCCACTCATCCCACATCAACAACCTCTTTCAACATTGTGGCACATTCAGTGCATTCGGTGGACATATTTTGGAGATCTGCTACACCACACAGATTATAGTCTACATTGTAGTTGACACTCACCCCCAGTGCATTCATGAGTTATGGCAGAATACATAACCTGCATCTGTCTCTGTAATATCATTCAGGACAACTCCAAGTCCCAAAAATGTCCCCACATCACACCTCTTTTTCCCTTTCCTGCCCTCAGCAAATCCTGTGACTGCTGTCTCCACATCAATGATACAATTTCTTGGTTGCTAGAGTCACAATAATACTATAGTAGAATAACAGTAAGTCCACACTAATATATAGTTTATTCCTCCATCCTGAAGACACAGGGATTGTGATGTCCACTCCACCTCTAACTCGAGAGGGGGCTTAGATCCCAAATGTTTAATGGGTGTGATTCATCTACCAGAAGTTGTAAACATTCTCGGCTCCCTGGTGTTGTGGTGGAATATCTTAACCTCTCTGTTAGCAGAACTCAGTAAGTCCAATGAACCAGATTTTAGTATTGCAAATTTGCTGAGGCTAAGGGCCCAGATGGCACATGGCCAGTCCAAAGATTAAAGTCTCCTCGGTATACAGCAATCCCAGCACCAACCGCAGGTTAGTAAAAGTGACAGAAGAAGAATGTCAGAAAGGTCACATCCACAACCAATCCAATGTCCACATAGAAGAGGTGGCATTGGATTGGGAAAAGTGGACATGGTGGACGATGGGTATGGGGAAAGGCAGGAAGAGATGAGAGGTGGAGGCGTCTTTGGGACATGGAGCTGCCCTGGATGGTGCTTCAGAGGTAATCACCGGACATTGTAAATCCTCACAGGGCCCACTGGATGGAATGGAGGAGAGTATGGGCCATGATGTGAACCATTGTCTATGAGGTGCAGAGGTGCCCAAAGATGTACTTACCAAATCCAATGGATGTGTCATGATGATGGGAACGAGTGTTGTTGGGGGGGGAGAGGTGGGTTGGGGGTTGGGGTTGAATGGGACCTCACATATATATTTTTAATGTAATATTATTACAAAGTCAATAAAAAAAAAAAAAGGAAAAAAAAAAAAAAAAAAAGAAAGGTCACATCTAAGTCCAACTTCATCACACTCAGGAGACCAATTCCAGAGTAGGGCCCACTGGCAAGTCCCTGAACTCCAGAGTCATCTGCCATGACTATAGAACTTGTGTGTCTCTGTAGCCCTCAGGAGCACCAGCACCTGGAGTTGTATCTACTCACCTGGTGATTGGAAAGAATCTAAAGTGTTTAGTTTTGAAATCTTGACAATATACATGTTGAATTGCCCATTATGGGGTAGCTTTTCACTACAGCCAATAGGAATTAAATGATTCCAATTAGTCCTATGACTGAGCAACATGTGCTTAGTTTAGTTTTATTTCTTTTAGTCATTCAAATTTATTACTTATGACAATGCAGGACAACAAAATACAACCAGTTTAGAAGATAATGGCAGTTTCATGTCTTGTAAATCCCATGCTTAACAGAAGGTCCTGTAACCCCAATTGTACATATTTACTCAAGTGAACAGAAATTATTCCCACAAATAATCTTGCCCCAAATGTTTAAGCAGCTTTGGGTTTTGACACCAAAAACTGGAAAAAAATAAAAAAGGGCATTAACAGGTGAAAAAAATGAGTGGAAAGAGGAGAAAAGGCCAATGCATTAATACAAATAATATGGGGTCTGAGTGGCCCATGTCATCACAGAATAAAAAGAGAAAGGGAGGTAATTGATTATTAAAATGAAAGTCTTTGAGCCCCTAATCTACTTAAACAAAAAAGTAAGGAGAGAGGCCTCTCCAGAGCTGACAGGTAGCCGAGGCACATACCATCAGGCAAAGAATTCATAAGGCTAGGTTTTACTTAGGAAGATGAAGATGATGCAATGGACAGAGCACTTCTTTGAGCAATGCCAAAGAAGAGATCTGGAGTGCATCTCCAGCCCTAGGTCCCTTTGACACAGTCCTGGAATTTTTTTACCCAGAAAGCCCTCTTAATTCCCTGGCACCCTGGCTCAACTAAGACCCTTACTACCACCAATGCTTTGTCCAGGTTACCTATCAGCAGGAGAGAGGATCTCACAACAGCCACAAGTAAGGCCCAGGCAGTCACCCTACAGGAGCCCTATGAAGCCACATACCTGAAAGGTCCCTGCCCCAACTCCAACATCAAAAGGCCAATCCCTGCTCCTCCAGGAATTTTGAGTATGGAAGAATTCTTATCCAACAGCATCACCTAGCAGTGACTTTCTGTTCTCACTTTCAGAGCTGTAGTTGTTCATTTTTATTTTTACTTTTTTGCTTTTTTATTTAAAAATTTTATTGTATTTTTTGAAGATACATAGATCACAGAAAATGTTACATTAAAAATACAAGAGGTTCACATATACCCCACCCCCTATTCTTCCCACTCAACAACCTCTTTCATAATTGTGGCACATTCATTGGATTGGTGAATACATTTTTGAGCACAGTTAAACTTCATGGATAATGATTTACATTGTACTTTACACTCTCCCACAATACTTTCAGTGGCTTATGGTAAGATATATAGAGTCCAACATCTGTCCATGCAATAGCATTTAGGACAACTCCAAGTCATGAAAATTCCTCCACATCACATCATTTTTTCCCTCTACCTGCCCTCAGCAACTACAGTGGTCACTTTCTCCACCTCAATGCTACAATATCTTACATTGCTAGACACAATCATTCTATAGTAGAATACCAGTGAGTCCATTCTAATATATATTTTATTCCTCCATTCTGTGGACGCTGGGATGTTGATGTCCCCTCCACCTCTAAATTGAGAGTAGGCTTATATCCCACATGGTGTTTGGATGCAATTCTCCTACTTGCAACTGTAAGCATTCTTGATTGCAGGGTATGGTGTTTGACAGTCTTCACTTCCCTGTTAACTGACCTGGGTAAGTCCAACAAACCAGAGATTAGGAGTTGAAACGCTGCTGAGGCTCAGAGCCCAGGAACCATTTGGCCAGTGTAGAGATTCATGTCTCCTGAGTATACAGCAACTCCAGCACCAACCTCAGATTCAGTAAAAGTGACAGAAGAGGCATGTGTAGAAAGGTCACATCTGAGTCCAACTCCATCACACACAGGAACACAAATTCCAAAGGGCCCATTGGAAGGGCCTGAATCCAGAAGCATATGATGTGACCATAGAATCTGTGTGTCTCCAGGAGCCATCAGTAGTGAAATTCATTGTCTTTACTTTTAAAGATATATAGAGCACATGAAAAATGTTACATTAAATAGTATGAGGCTCCCCTATAACCCCAAACCCGACCCTCCAAATCCTCCAACATCAACAACATCTTTCATCATTGTGGCATATTCAATGCATTGGGTGAATATATTTTGGAGCTCTGCTACACAACACAGATGGCTATGGCAGGATATATAATGTCCTGCCTCTGTCTCTGCAATATCATTCAGGACACCTCCAAGTCCCCAAAATGACCCCATGTCACAGTTCTTTTCCCCTCTCCTGCACTCAGCAAATCCTGTGACTGTTGTCTCCACATCAGTGATACAATTTCTTGATTGCTAGAGTCACAATAGTACTGTATTAGAATAATAGTAAGTCCATGCTAATATACATTTTATTCCTCCATCCTGAAGACACAGGGATCGTGATGTCCACTCCCCCTCTAAATCAAGAGGGAACTTAGATCCCATAAGGCTGATGGATGTGCTTCATCTACCAGAAGATGCAGACACTCTCGACTCTCTCTCTGATGTGGTGGTGGATAAATTTTGCCACCCTATTAGCAGACCTTGGTAAGTCCAATGAACCAGAGATTAGGAGTTGCAAATCTGTTGAGGCTAAGGGTCTAGATGGCATGTGGCCAGTCCAGAGATTAAAGTCTCCTAGATATACACCGACCCCAGTGGAAACAGCAGGTTCAATAAAGTGACAGAAGAGACAAGTGCAGAAAGGTCTCATCTAGGTCTCCATAACCCCTAGGAGCACAAATTCCAGAGTAGAAGCCATTGGGAGGGCCCTGAACTGCAGAGCCATCTGTCATGACTGTAGAACTTGTGTGTCTCTGTAGCCGTCAGTAATACCAGTACCTGAGGTTGTGCCTACTCAGCTGGAGATTGGAAAGAATCTAAGGTGTTGAGCTTTGAAATCTTGACAATATGCATGCTGAATTGCCTGCTATGAGGTAGATGATTTTCACTACAATCAATAGGAATAATTGGTTACAATTAGTCCTATGACTGAGCAACGTGTGTTTAGTTTTGTTTATTTTTTATTTATTACCCAGGACAATGCAAAACAAAACAATACAATCAGTTTGAAGATAATGGAAGCCTCATACACTGTAAATCATACACTTAACAAATGGTCCTGTGACCCCACTTGTACATATTTATTCAAGTGAACATAAATTATTTCCACAAAAAGTCCTGTCCCCAAATATTTAAGCAAGCTTTGGTTTTGGTCACCAAGAACTGGAAATTATAAAGAAGGTCATTAATCGGTGAAAATAATGGGTGGGCACAGGAGAAAAGCCGGACACTTTAGTACAAATAATAATGGGTCTGGGGAAGCAGACTTGGCCCAGTGGATAGGGCATTCATCTACCACATGGGCCTCCTTTACCCATGTGGAGCTGGCCAATGCACAGTGCTGGTGTGCACAAGGAGTGCCGTGTCATGCAGGGGTGCGCCCCACGTAGGGGAGCCTCATGCACAAGGAGTGGGCCATGTAAGGAGAGCTGCCCAGAGTGAAAGAAAGTGCAGCCTGCTCAAGAATGGTGCCACACACATGGAGAGCTGACGCAGCAAGATGGTGCAACAAAAAGAAACACAGATCCCATGCCACTGACAACAGAAGCAGACAAAAAGAAGAACACACATCAAATGGACACAGAGAACAGACAACTGGGGTGGGAGGGGAAGGGAAGAGAAATAAATAAAATAAACAAAAAAAGTAAGTAATAATGGGTCTGAGTGTCCCATCGCATCACAGAAAAAAAAAAAAAAGACAGAGAATGGGAGGTACTTGATATTTAACATGAAACTCTCTGAGCCCCTCTTGTATTTACACACAAAAGTGGGGAAAGATGCCTCTCCAGAGCTGACAGGTAGCCAAGACAGATGCCATCAGGCAAACAATTCACCAGGCCAGGTTTTACTTAAAAAGATGGACATGATGCAATTCCCTGGCAGCCTGGATCAACCAAGACTCTTACTACCAGCAACGGTGTGTCCACGTAACCTATCTGCACAAGAGAGGATCTCACAACATTCACAAATAAGGCTCAGGCAGCCACCCTACAGAGGCCCACACAGCCCTTTTCTTGAAGAGTCCCAGTCCCTCTTCCTACATTAAAAAGCCAATTCCATGTTCCTCCAGGAAATTTCAGAATGGAAGAATTCCTATCCAACAGCACCACCTAGTGGTGGGTTTTTGCTCTTACTTTCAGAGCTGTAGCTATTTTTATTTTTCATTTTTATTTGTTTACAATGTTTAATTTACTTTTAAATGTTTAATTGTACTTTTTAAATGTTTAATTGTACTTTTTGAAGATACACCGATGACAAAAATGTTAAATTACAAAAAAGAAGAGGTTCCCATATACCCTATACCCCACACCCCCTCCCACATCTTTCATCATTGTGGCACATTCATTTCATTTGGTGAATTCATTTTGGAGCACTGCTGCACCTCATGTATAAGAGTTTACATTGTAGTTTACACTTTCCCACAATACCTTCAGTGGGATATGGTGGGATATATAATGTCCAACATCTGTCCCTGCAATATCATTTAGGACAACTCCAAGTCCCAAAAATGACTCCACATCACATCTCTTCTTCCCTCTCTCTACCCTCAGCAGCTACCATGACCACTTTCTCCATATCAATGATACAATTTCTTCCATTACTAATCACAATAGATCCATAGTAGAATATCAGTAAGTGCACTCTAATCCATACTCTATGCCTCCATCCTGTAGACCCTGAGATGGTTATGTCCACTCCACCTTTATATAGAACGGGGCTTAGATTCCACATGGATGATGGGTGCAATTCTCCTGCTTGCAGTTGTAGGCATTCTAGGCTCCCTGGTGTCATGGTTAACCTTCTTTGCCTCCCTGTTAGCTGGCTGGAGTAAGTCTAATAAACCAGAGGGTAGGAGTTGCAAGTCTGTTGAAGCTCAGGGTCAGGTTGTCACATGGACAGTCCAGAGATTCAGGTTTCCTGAGTATACACCAACCCCAGTGCCAACCACATGTCTGGTAAAAGTAACAGAAGAGACACGTGTAGAAAGGTCACATCTGAGTCAAACTCCATCACATTCAGGAACACAAACTCCAAAGTAGGGCCAACTGACATGGCACTGAACTCCAGAGCCATCTGTCATGACCACAGAACCTGTGGGTCTCCTGTAGTCCTCAGGAGAACCAGTACCTGGGGTTGTATCTACTTTGTCTGTCTCAGAGATCCTGCTGAGGTGTGCATAAGCATGACCCCTCTGATGACCTCCCAACTCTTTTTTGGAGACTCATAACCGTGTAAACTCATTTGTTCTTTCCATTTCCCCCTTTCATTCAAGGTCAAAAAGCAGTTTTTAACACCTGATATTACATGTAGGCTGAGATATTCTGCTGGTCTGAGTTGACCCTTTTATTCAAGGTCTTTTTCTAGTTACATCATCAGCTGATACTTGGTAGTAGTTCCTCAGTGCCAGGGAGACTCATTCCCAGGAGTCATGTCCCATGCTGGGGTGAAGGTAATACATTTACATGTCGAGTTTGACTTAGAGAGTGGCCACATTGAAGCAACATGGAGGCTCTTGGGAGGTAACTGTTAGGCACCCTGCAGCTCTAGGCCTTGTTCATATTTCAGGCACACGGGCTCATAAGCATAGTCATCAGTATCAAGGGCTCATTGTTGGACCATCATTCTTTATTGGTCTTTGCCATTGCACTTGGGGGATTGTTCCTGTTCAATTGGGGAATGTGATACAGCTCCCCTGACTAGGAACTCAGCACTCCTTCAGTTTACATTTTTAACTCTAACCACTATGAAAATATCCAAACACTTTTATGTACCCTGTATACATGCCCTGAAGAACTCACTCCCAACCATGTGCCCTCTATCAATAACACCCCACACCAGTGTTCCTGCCCTACCATAGATGTGGTATGGGCACATGTGGTCCAAAACTTCCTAAAAATGAAGTCTAATATATTGCCAGGTTCCATTAATAGTAAAATGGAAGATAGTGATGGGTTTAAAGGTTAGATATAGAATACATACTAATTTAGGAAAATAAATAAAGTAAAAATAAATTGGGGTATCAAAAAATGAAAAAGGTTTGTTTTGACGTTTTGCCTTTCATGCTGTGTATGTACAGTGACAAAGCAATTTCTTCAATTTCTTCCTCAGTATCTACATCCTTTCTTTCTCCTTTTATTTCTAATTATTAAGTTAGGACAGAATAGCATGTGCATTAGTTTTACAAACTAAGCAAGGTACACAATTGACTAACTGCTAAGAGCTTTCTATCACTTACTCTAAAACCTAAACGGAACACTATTCTTCACTTAGAGAGAAACCCAACCAGATCTCTAACCCTAAGCCTAACCTAACCCTGTGTTCAATATTTGCTAATTCTTTAAGCTTAGTTCTATGACAAAGGTACACATGCTTTACTATTCTGAACTAAGCAGCATATACACTTTGTTGCCTGCTATGTGCTTTCTTTCACTTACAGTGAAAGCTAAGCCTATCCCTAACACTAACCCTAACACTCACCTTAAGCCTACCTTTATCCCTAACCCTGTCCCAAACCCCAAGTCCCACCTTAACATAGCACTAACCCAAAAGTTTATATTAGCTCACTCTTTAAACTTATTCTGTGCTCAAATAACATGTGTGCTATGCAGTACATACACTTCTTTGCCATCTATGTGCTTTTATTCACTTATACAACATGCGTATATATGACTGAGCTACCTCAATGACATGTAAAAAGTTAACTTAATCAATATGGTTGCAGGAAACATATCTCACTGACAGCAATGGGTTATCTCTTAGAATCTATGAGGCACAATGCTTGCATCTCATCCACATTCAAAAGTAATGTGTTTTAACATTGTTCATTTTGCAATACACAGGTTTTTTTCTCTGCTATGTGTAGGCTCTTAACTACACTTATAATGAACTCACTCTTTAAACTTAGTGCTGGAACAGAATAGCATGTGGATTCATTTTGTGAACTAAGAAGGGTACACATTTGATTAACTGCTCAGTGTTATCATTTACACCAACACCTAAACAGAACCCTATTCTTCACTTAGAGTGAAAACTAAATAGAACTCTAACCCTAAGCCTAACCCAATCCTTGTGGTCAATATTAGCTCGTTCTTTAAATTTAGTTCTATTACAAAGGTACATATTGTGAATTAAGCAGCATATATACTTCATTGCCTGCTTTGTGCATTTTTTCACTTAGTGAAAGCTAATCCTATCCCTAACACTAACCCTCTCACCCTAATGCTATTCCTATCCCTAACACTATCCCTCACCCTTTCTAACCCTAACATAACACTAACCCAAAAGTGTATATTAGATCACTCTTTAAACAGAGTTCTATGCTTTGCTACTGTGAACTAAGCAGCGTATACACTTATTTCACTGCTATGTGCTTCCTTTCATTTACAGTGCAAACTAAGCTGATCCCTAACACTAACCCTAACTCTAACCCTAAACCTAACATTAACCCTATCCCTATCCCTAAACCTGTCCCTAACCCTAAGTTTAACCATAACAAAACACTAACCCAAAAGTCTATATTAGCTCACTCTTTAAACATGGTTCTATGACAGAGGTACATATGCTTTACTATTGTGAACTAAGCAGCATATACACTTCTTTGTCTGCTTTGTGATTTCTCACTTAGTGAAAGCTAAGCCTATGCCTAACACTAGACCTCACTCTCACCCTAACTCTATCCCTATACCGACCCTGTCCCTAACCTTAAGTCTAACCTTAACATAACGTTAATTGAAAGGACAATATTAGCTCACTCATCAAACTTAGTTCTATGACAGAGGTACATATGCTTTACTAATATGAACTAAGCAGCATATATACTTATTTGCCTGCTATGTGCTTTCTTTCACTTACACTGAAATCCTAACCCTATCCCTATCTCTAATCCTATCCCTAACCCTAAGTCTAACCCTAACATATCATTAACCCAAAGCCTATATTAGCTCACTCCTTAAACTTAGATCTATGGCAGATGTACTTATCTTTACTATTGTTAACTAAGCAGCATATACACTACACTGCCTGCTATGTGCTTTCTTCCACTTACAGTGAAAGCTAAGCCTATCCCTAACACTAACCCTAACTCTAATCCTAACCTTATCCCTAATCTTCACCCTGTCCCTAACCCTAAATCTAACCCTAAGATTACACTAACCCAAAAGTCAATATTAGATTACACACTAAACTTATTTCTATGAATGAAAAGCATGTGTTTTACCTTTGAGAATTATGCAGCACACACACTTCATTGCAGTCTACATGCTTTTTTTCACTTATTCAGCATGTGTATATATGATCAAACTACCACAATGACATCAAAGAAATTAACTTACTTTCAATATGGATGCAGGAAACATGTCTCATTGACCACAATGGGTTTTCTCTTAGAAGCAATGACAATGATGCTTGCATCTTGTCCACATTCAAGAGTCACGTGTTTTAACATTGTCCTTTTTGCAATACACAGGGTTTTTTTTGCCTGCTATGTGTAGACTCTTAACTACAGTCATAATGAACTCACTCTTTAAACTTAGTGCTAGGACAGAATAGCAGGTGCATTAGTTTTGCAAACTAAGCAAGACACACATTTGTGTAACTGCTAAGTGCTTTCTATCTCTTACATTAAATCCTGTACTGAAAACTATTCTTTACCTAGAGTGAAATCCAATCAGATCTCTAACCCTAAGCCTAACCCAATACCTGTGGTCAATATTAGTTCACTCTTTAAACTTAGTTTCATGACAAAGGTACATAGGCTTTACTATTGTGAACTAAGTAACATAATACACTTCATTGCTGGCTTTGTGCATTTTTTTCAATTACCGAAAGCTAAGCCTGTCTCTAAAACTAACCCTAACTCTAACCCAAACCCTATCCCATCCTTAATACTGTCCCTAACCTGAAATCTAACCCTAACATACCACTAACCCAAAAGTCAATATTAGCTCACTCTCTAAACTTAGTTCTATGCTCGAGCAACTTGGGTTTTACTTTTGAGAACTATGCAGGATGCACACTTCTTTGCCGTCTATGTGCTTTTTCTCACTTACACAACTTGTGTATACATGACTGAGCTGCCACAGTGAGACATAAGTAATCAACTTACTTTCCATAGGAATGCAGGAAACATACCTTATTTATAGCAGAGTGTTTTTTCTTAGAAGCAATGAAGTACCATGCTTGCATCTTATCCACGATTCAAAAGTAATGTGTTTTAATGTTGTCCTTTTCTTAATACACGGGTTTTATTTGCCTGCTGTGTTTAGACTCTTACCTACACACATAATGAACTCACTCTTCAAAATTAGTGCTAGGGCAGAATAGCATGTGCACTAGTTTTGTGAACTAAGCAACTTACATATTTGATTAACTGCTAAGGGCTATCACTTACAGGAAAACCTAAACAGAAGCCTCTCATGCACATAAAGAGAAACTGAACCAGACCTCAAATCCTGAGCCTAACCCAATCCATGTGGTCAATATAATGCCACTCTTTAAGCTTAGTTCTATGACAATGGTACATATGCTTTACTACAGTTAACAAGGCAGTATATACACTTATTTGCATGCTATGTGCTTTCCTTCACATACAGTGAAAACTAAGCCTATCCCAAAAACTAGCCCTGGCTCTAACTCTAACCTTATACCAATCCCTAACCCTCCCTAACCCTATGTCTAACCCTAACATAACATTAACCCAACTGTCTATATGAGCTTAGTTTAAACTTAGTTCTATGACAGAGTTACATATGCTTTACTATTGTGAACTCAACAGCATATACACTTTGTTGCCTGCTATGTGCTTTCTTTGACTCATAGTGAAAGGTAAGAATATCCTTACTACTAACCCTAACTCTAACCCAAACCCTAGCCCTATCCTTAACTCCATCCCTAACCTTAAGTCTAACTCTAATATAACACTAACCCAAAAGTCAATATTAGCTCACTATTTAAACTTAGTTCTATGCTCAAGTCAATTGTGCATTACTTTTGAGAACTATACACTTCTTTGCCATCTATGTGCTTTTCTCACTTACACAACTTGTGCATACATGACTGAGATACCACAATGACATGTACAAAATTTCCTTATTTCAATATGGATGTAGGAAACATGTCTCATTGACAGCAATGGGTTATCTCTTAGGCAATGAGGCACGATGCATCTCATCTACATTCAAAAGTAATGTGTTTTAATATTGTCCTTTTCATAGTACATGGTTTTTATTGCCTGCTTTGTGTAGCCTCCTAACTATAATCATAATGAACTCACTCTTTAAACTTAGACCTAGGACATAGTAGCATGGTCTTTGCAAACAAAGCAATGTACATGTTGCATTAACTGCTAAGGGCTTTCTGTCACTTACACTAAAAGCTAAACTGAGGCCTATTCTTCACTTAGAGAGAAACCTAACTGGATTTCTAACCCTAAGCCTAACCCAATCCCTGTAGTCAATATTAGAACACTCTTTATACTTAGTTCTAAGACAAAGGTGTATGTGATTTACTATTGTGAAGTAAGCAACATATATATTTATTTGCCTTATATGTGCTTTCATTCACTTACAGTGAAAGCCAAGGCTATCCTTAAACTAAACCTAGCTCTAACCCTATCCCTATCCCTATCCCTAATGCTTTCCCTAACTCTAAGTCTAAACCTAACATAACATTAACCCAATAGTCTTATTTTTTAAAAGATTTATTTTATTTATTTATTTATTTATTTATTTATTTATTTATCTCCCCTCCCCCCCCCCATTCTGGTTGTCTGTTCTCTATGTCTATTTGCTTCCTCTTCTTTGTCCGCTTCTGTTGTTGTCAGTAGCATGGGAATCTATGTTTCTTTTTGTTGTGTCATTTTGTTGTGTGAGCTCTCTGTGTGTGCAGCACCATTCCTGGGCAGTCTGCACTTTCTTTTGCGCTGGGCGGCTCTCCTTACAGGGCGCACGCCTTGTGTGTGGAGTTCCCCTACATGGGGGATACCCCTGCGTCGCACGGCACCCCTTGTGTGGATCAACACTGCACATGGGCCAGCTCCACATGGATCAAGGAGGCCCAGGGTTTGAACCGTGGACCTCCCATATGGTAGATGGACGCCCTAACCATTGGGCCAAGTCCGCCGCCCCCCATAGTCTTATTAGCTCACTCTTATACTTAGTTCTATACACAGGTACATGTACTTTACTATTGTGAATTAAGCAGCATAGACACTTCATTGTCTGCTATGTGCTTTCTTTCAATTATACTGAATGGTAAGCATACCCTAACACTAACCCTAACTCTAACCCTAACATTATCCCTATACCTAACCTAAAATCTAACCCTAACATAACATTAACCAAAACGTCAATATAAGCTCACTCTATAAATTTAATTCTATGCTCGAGTCACTTGTGCTTTCGTTTTGATAACTATATACTACACACAATTCTATACCTTCCATATACTTTTTCTCACTTACACAACTTGTGTACCTAAGACTGAGTTACCACAATGAGAAATTAACTTACTTTCAATAGGAAAGCAAGAAACATGTTTAATCAACAGAAATAGGTTTTCTAATAGAAGGAACGAGGCATGAAGCTTGAATCACATCCACATTAAAAAGTAATGAGTTATAATATTGTCCTGTTTGTAATACAAGGGTTTTACTGCCAGCTATGTGTGGGCTTATTAACTACACTCATAAAAAACTCACACTGTAAACTTAGTGCTAGGACAAAATAGCATGTGCATTAGTTTTGTGAACTAAGATATGTACACATTTCATTAACAGATAAGGGCTTTCTATCACTTACACTAAAACTTAAACAGAAGCCTATTCTTCACATAGAGAGAAACCTGACCAGAACAAAAACCCTAAGCCTAATGCAAACCCTGTGGTCAATATTATTTCACACTTTAAGCTTAGTTCTATGACAGCGTACATATGCTTTACTTCTATGAACTAAACAGGATATGCACAGATTTGCCTGCTACGTGCTTTCTTTCACTTACAGTGCCAGCTAACCCTCTCTGAAAAACTATCCCTAAGCATATCCATATCCATATCCCTGTCCCTAACCCATACCTAAGCACAGCATAACACAAACCCAAAAGTCAATAAGGGCTCACTCATTAAGCTTAGTTCTATGCTCGAGTTACTTATGACTTACTTTTGAGAACCATGCAGTACTCACACTTCTTTGCCATCTATGTGCATTTACTCACTTACAAAACTTGTGTATATATGACTGATATACCAGAATGAGTTGTAAGTAATTAACTTATTTTCAATAGGAATGCAGGAAACATGTCTCATTGACAGCAATGTGTTTTCCCTTTGAAGCAATCTGGAACGATACTTGAACATCGTCCACATTGAATGTAATGTGTTTTCACATTGTCTTTTTGTAATACACAGGGTTTGTTTGCCTGCTAGGTGTAGGATCTTAACTAAGATTCTATTGAACTCACTCTTAAAACTTAGTTCTAGGACTGAGTCGCAAGGGCATTACTTTTGGGAACTAAGCATGGTACACATTTGGTTAACTGCTAAGGATTTTCTCTCACTTACACTGACACCTAAAATGAAGTCCATTCTTCATCTAGAGAGAAACCTAACCTAATCTGGACCCTAAGCCTAACCCAAATCCTGGGGCAATATTAGCTGGTTCTTTAATCTTAGTTGTTTGAGAATGGTACATATGCTTTACTTCTGTGAACATATGCAGCATATGCAGAGACGTCCCTGCTATGTGCTTTCATTCACTTATAGTGCCAGCTAAGCCTATTCCTAAAACTAACTGTACTTCTATCCCTAAGCATATCCATACCCATATCCCTGCCCCTCACCCATAACAAAGCCTACCATATCAGGAATCTAAATTCAAGCTTAGCCCACTCTTTAAACTTAGTTCTATGCTCAAGTACCTTGTGCTTTACTTTTGAGAACTATGCAGTACTCACACTTTGCCATCCATGGGCTTTTCCTCACTTACACAACTTGTGTGTATATGACTGAGATAGCAGAACGATTTGCATGTAATTAACTTATTTTCAACAGGAATCAGGAAACATGTCTCATTGAAAGCAGTGTGTTTTCTCTTTGAAGGAAACTGGCATGATACTGGAACCTCTACCACATTGAAATGTAATGTGTTTTCACATTGTCTTTTTTGTAGTACATGAGATTTTTTGCCTGATACACGTAGGCTCTTAACTACGATCATATTGAACTCACACTTCAAACTTAGTGCTAGGACTGAATTGCTAGGGCATGAGGTTTGGGAATGAAGGAATGTACACATTTGGTTAACTGCTAAGGGTTTTCTATCACTTACACTGACACTTAAAGAGAAGCCTAATCTGCACCTAGAAAGAAACCTAGCTGGATTTAGACCCTAAGCCTAACCCACATCCTGGGATAATATTAGCTCACTCTTTTATCTTAGTTCTATGACAGTGGTACATATGCTTTATTTCTGTGAACTAAGAAGCATATGCAGAGATTTCCCTTCTATGTGCTTTCTTTCAATTACACTGCCAGCTCAGCCTAGCCCTATGACTAACCTAATCTATACTCCTAAGCATATCCATATCCACATTCCTGACACTAGCATGACACGAACTCAAAATCGTGCTTACCTTACTATTTAAACTTAGTTCTATGATCGAGTAACTTGTGTTTCCTTTCCAGAACTATGCAGTACTCACTTCTTTGCCATCAATGGGCTTTTCCTCACTTACACAATTTGTGTATATATGACTCAGATACCAGAATGAGAAGTAAGTAATTGACTGACTTTCAATAGGAGTGCAGTAAACAGGTCTCATAAACAGCAATGCGATTTCTCTGTAAAGCAACCAGGCATGGTACTGGAACCTCATCCACATTGAAATGTAATGTGTGCTAACATTGTCCTTTAGGTAGCACATGGGATTTTGCCAGCTATGTGTAAGCTCTTAGCAACAATCATACTGAACTCACTCTTCAAACTTAGTGCTATGACTGAATCGCTAGTGCATTAGTTTCAGGAACTAAGCAGGGTACACATTTGGTAACTGCTAAGGGTTTTCCACCACTTACTCTGACACCTAAGCAGAAGCCCATTCTTAACCAAGAGAGACAACTGTATATAGAACCTAAGCCTCACCCAAGACCTGGGGGAATAGTAGCTTGTGATTTAATCTTAGTTGTATGACCATGGCACATATGCTTTACTTCTGTGAACTAAGCAACATATGCAGAGATTTCCTTGCTATGTGCTTTCATACACTTGTAGTGCCAGCTATACCTATCCCTAAAAGTAACCCTATCTTAATCGCCAAGTATTTCCATAACTGTATCCCTGTCACTGTACCATATCTAAGACTAGCATAACATGAATTCCAAAATTAATCTTCCTCACACAGAGAGACAACAGTATCTGGACCCTGAACTCCCCAAGACCTGGGGAAATATTAGCTTACTCTTTAATCTTAGTTGAATGACCATGGCACATATGCTGTACTTCTGAGAACTAAGCAGCTTAGGCAGAGATGTCCCTGTTATGTACTTTCATTTACTTTTTGGGACAGCTATGCTTATCTTAAAAGTAACGGTACCTATATCACCAAGCATATCCATATCCATATCCATATTCCTGTCCCCAGCCCATATCTAAGCCTAGAGAAACCCAAACTCCAAAATTAGTCCAGGGTTACTCTTTAAACTTAGTCCTATGATTGACTAATTTGTAATTTACTTTTGATAGTTATGAAGTAAACACACTTCTTTGCTTTCTATGGGCTTTTCTGACTTTCACAATGCCTATATATGGCTGATATACCAGAATGAGATGAAAGTAATTAAACTACTTTCAACAGGAATGCAGCACACCTTCTCAGCAATGCATTTTCTCCTCAAAGCAATCAAGCACTCTACTGGTCCCTCATCCCCATTAAAAGGTAATGTGTTTAAACGTCCTTTCATAGAACACAAGGATTTTTTGCCTGTTCCCTGTGGGCTCTTAACTACAGTCACATTGAACTCACTCTTCAAACTTAGAATTAAGACTGATGCACAAGTACATTAGTTTCAGGAACTAAGCTTGGTAAACATTTGGTAAAAATGCTAAGGGTTTTCCATCACTTACACTGATACCTAAACAGAAGCATATTCCTTACCGAGAGAGAATATTGTATCTAGAGAGAAAGCCTCAACTAAAATCTGAGACAATATTAGCTTGCTCCTTAATCCTAGTTGTATGACCATGGCACATACACTTTACTTCAGCAAACTAAGCAAGGTGTGCAGAGATTTCCCTGCTATGTGCTTTCATTCGCTGCTAGTGCCAGCTATGCCTATCCCTAAAACTAACCTTATCTCTATCCCCAAGTATAGCCTTAACCACATCCCTGTCGCTCTACCCTATTAAACCTAGCAAAACATGAACTCCAAAGTCAATCTTCCTCACACATGGAGACAATACTAAGAGCATACTAACAACACCCAAGATCTGGGGCAGTATCAGGTTACTCTTTAAACTTAGTTGCACTCTTTAAATGAAGGGAGCACTTACTATTGTAAAACTCATTACATTTCAATGGGAACAAGGATCCAAGAGAGTACCTGATTACTGTGAGGAGAAAATGCATTGCTCAAGGAGTACGGCAAAGCTGGCACTAAAAGTGAATGAAAGGAGATAGCAGGGAAATCTCTGCACACCTTGCTTAGTTTGCAGAAGTAAAGCATATGTGCCACGGTCATACACCTAGGAATAAAGAGCAAACTAATATTGTCCCAGGACCTGGGTGAGGCTTAGGCTCTAGAAACGGTTTTCTCTCTGGATGAAAAGAGGCATCTGTTTACGTATCGGTGTAAGTGGTGGAAAAGCCTTTGCAGTTTACCAAATGTGTACCTTGCTTAGTTCCTGAAGCTAATGCACTAGCGATTTGGTCCTAGCATTAAGTGAGAAGAGTGAGATCAATGTGACCGTAGTTAAGAGTCCACAGGGAGCAGGCAAAAAAATCCCGAGTGGTAGGAAAGGATAACTTTCTTTTTTGTCTTTTTTTTTTTTTATTCATTTATAGAAAATATTACATTAAAAAAATATAAGGTCCCTATTCACCCCCACCGCCCCCACCCCACCACTCCCCCCACAGCAACACTCTCCCCCATCATCATGACACATCGATTGCATTTGGTGAGTACTTCTCTGGGCATCACTGCACCTCATGGTCAATGGTTCACATCATAGCCCATACTCTCCCACGTTCCATCCAGTGGGCCATGGGAGGATCTACAATGTCCAGTAATTGTCCCTGGAGCACTACCCAGGACAACACCAAGTCCTGAAAATGCCTCCACTTCTCATCTCCTCCTCCCATTCCCCGCACCCAGCAGCCACCATGGCCACTTTTTCCACACCAATGCCACATTTTCTCGATTACTAACCACAATAGTTCATGAATAGAATATCAGTAAGTCCACTCTAACCCTTACTGTATTCCTCCTTCCTGTGGACCTTGGATTGGTTGTGTCCATTCCACATCTATGTCAAGAGGGGGCTTAGGTTCCACATGGATACTGGATGCAATCCTCCTGCTTTCAGTTGTAGGCACTCTAGGCTCCATGGTGTGGTGGCTGACCTTCTTCACCTCCATATGTTAGCTGAGTGGAGTAAGTCCAATAAACCAGAGTGTAGGAACTGAAGTCTGTTGAGGTTCAGGGCCTGGCAATCATATTGTTAGTCCAGAGATTCAGATCCTCTAGATATATCTTAAACCCCAGCACCAACTACAATTCCAGTAAAGTAACGGGAAAGGCTTGTGAAAAGAGATCACATCTGAGTCTAAAACACATTACATTTCAAAAGGAATGAAGATCCAGGAAAATGCCTGATTGCTTTGAGAAGATAGTGCATTGCGGTCAAGGATTACTGCATTCCTATGGAAAGTAGTTTAAATTCTTACCTCTCATTCTGGTATCTCAGCCATATATACAGACATTGAGACAGAGAGGAAAAGCCCATAGACAGCAAAGGGGTGTGTTTCCTTCATAGTTATTAAAAGCAAAACACAAGGACCTCGAGCATAGAACTAAGTTTAAAGAGTGGGCTAAGATTGACTTTGGGGGTTGGGTTAGCCATGCTTAGATATGGGCTGGGAGATGGCAAATGCTTATGGATATGCTTGGTGATATAGATAGGGTTCCTTTTAAAGATTGGCCTAGCTGGCACTAAGAGTGAAAGAAAACACATAGCAGAAAACTCTCTGCCGATGTTGCTTAGGTCAGAGAAGTAAAGCATATGAGCCACGGTCATTCATCTAAGTTTAAAGAGTAGTCTGCTACTGCCCCAAGACTTGGGTGTGATTAGGGTGCTCTTACTATTGTCATCCTGGGTGAAGAAGACTGACTTTGCAGTTCATGCTATGTTAGGTTTAGATAGGACACAGTGCAGGAATTTGGATAAGGCTATACTTGGGGTTAGACATAGGGTCAGTTTTAGGGATGGGCAAAGCTGGCACTAAATGTGAATGAATGCAGATAGCAGGGAAATCTCTGCACACGTTCCTTAGTCCAAAGAAGTAAAGCACATGCACCATGGTCATTCAACTAGGTTTAAAGAGTAAGGTGCAACAGCCCCAAGTTATGCTTGCTTATAGAATAAAGGCTAATTTTAGAGATAGACAAGTTAGCACAAAAACTGAAGGAAGGAAGAGAGCAGCTAAATCTCTGCACACCCTGCTTAGTTCACAGAAGTAAAGCACATGTGCCATGCTCATTCGAGTAGGTTTAAAGTGTAAGGTGTTACAGCCCGAGGTGATGCTTGCATGTAGAATAAAGGCTGGTTTTAGATTGAGGCCAAAAACACAAAAACTGAAGGAAAGCAGATAGCACCAAATCTCTACACACCCTGCTTAGTTCACAGAAGTAAAGGACATGTGCCATGTTCATTCCCGTAAGTTTAAAGAGTTGGCTGCTACAGCTCCAGGTTATGCTTGCATATACAATAAAGGCTAGTTTTAGAGATAGGCAAGTTAGCACAAAAACTGAAGGAAAGCAGATAGCAGCAAAATCTCTGCACACCCTGCTTAGTTCACAGAAGTAAAGCACATGTTCCAAGCTCATTTGAGTAGGTTTAAAGTGTAAGGTGCTACAACCCCTGGTGATTCTTCCATATAGAAAAAAGGCTGGTTTTAGAGATAGGCCAAAAATACAAAAACTGAAGGAAAGTGGATAGCAGCAAAGTCTATGCACACCCTGCTTAGTTCACAGAAGTAAAGCACATGAGCCATGCTCATTCGGGTAACTTTGAAGAGTTAGCTGCTACAGCCCCAGGTTATGCTTGCATATAGAATAAAGGCTAGTTTTCAAGATAGGCAACTTAGCCCAAAAAGTAAGGGAAAGTAGATAGCAGCAAAATCTGTGCACACCCTGCTTAGTTCACAGAAGTAAAGCATATATGCCATGCTGATTCAAGTATGTTTAAAGTGTACGGTCCTACAGCCCCAGGTTATTCTTGCGTATAGAATAAAGGCTGGTTTTAGAGATAGGGCAAAAACACAAAAACTGAAGGAAAGCAGATAGCAGCAAAATCTCTGCACATCCTGCTTAGTTCACAGAAGTAGAGCACAAGTGCCATGTTCATTCAAGTAGCTTCAAACAGAAAGCTGCTACCGGCCCAGGTAATTCTTGCTTATAGAGAATGGGTTCATTTCAGGAATAGGCCTACCAGGCACTAACATTGAGTGAAAGCAGATAGCAGGGAAATCTCTGCACACCTTGCTTTCTTTGCAGAAATAAAGCAGATGTGCCACCATCCATACACCTAGGAATGAAGAGCAAGCTGATATTGACTCAGAACTTGCATGAGCCTTTGTCTCTAGAAAGAGTTTTCTCTCTGTGTGAAAACAGCGTTCTGTTTAAGTATCAGTGTAAGTGGGGGCAAAGACTTAGCTGTTTACCAAATGTGTCCCTAATGCACTAGTGTTTCAGCCCTAGCACTAAGTGGGAAGAGTGAGAAAATTGTGAGTGTAGATAAGAGCCCAGAGGAAGCAGGCCAAAAATCCCATGTGGTACGAAATGAGCATGGTAAAACTCATTCCATTTCACTGGGAAGAGGATCCAGCAGAGGGCCTGATTGCTTGGAGGGGAAAAAGCATTGCTGTCCAGGGTTACCACATTTCCTAGGGAAAATAAGTTCAATTCTTGCATCTCATTGTGGTATCTCAGCCATATATACAGATATTGTGACTGAGAGGAAAGTCCCATAGACAGCAAAGAGGAGTGTTTCCTTCATAGTTCTTCAAAGTAAAACCCAAGGAACTGGAGCCTAGAACTAAGTTTCAACAGTTGGCTGAGATTGAATTGCAGGTTCATGTTAAGATGGGTTGATATAGGGTAGAGTGGTAAGGATTTGGAAAGGGGTGTGTGTACAAGTGGTTAAGAAAAGGTTAGTTTTAGTGATAGGCAAAGCTGGCACAAAAACTGAAGGAAAGCAGAAAGCAGCAAAATCTCTGCACACCCTGCTTAGTTCACAAAAGTAAAGCACATATGCTAAGCTCATTCAAGTAGGTTTAAAGGAAAAGCTGCTACAGCCCCAGGTTATGCTTCCATATAGAATAAAGGCTAGATTTAGAGATAGGCAAGTTAGCACAAAAACTGAAGGAAAGCAGATAGCAGCAAAATCTCTGCACACCCTGCTTAGTTCACAGAAGTAAAGTACATGTTCGAAACTCATTCGAGTAGGTTTAAAGTGTAAGGTGCTACAGCCCCAGGTGATGCTTCCATATAGAATAAAGGCTGGTTTTAGAGATAGGCCAAAAATACAAAAACTGAAGGAAAGGAGATAGCAGTAAAATCTATGCACACCCTGCTTAGTTCACAAGAGAAAAGCACATATGCTACACTCATTCCAGTAGGTTTAAAGGAAAAGCTGCTAGAGCCCCAGGTTATGCTTCCATATAGAATAAAGGCTAGATTTAGAAATAGGCAAGTTAGCAGAAAAATTAAAGGAAAGCAGATAGCAGCATAATCTCTGAACTCCCTGCTTAGTTCACAGAAGGAAAGCACATATGCTGCACTCATTGCACTCATTACAGCCTGAGATTATGTTTCCATAGAGAATAAAGGCTACATTTAGACATAGGCAAGATAGCACAAAAACTGACCAAGTAGATAGCAGCAAAATCTATGCACACCCTGCTTGGTTCACAGAAGTAAAGCACATGACATGTGCCATGCTCATTCGGGTAACTTGAAAGACTTAGCTGCTACAGCCACAGGTAATGCTTGCATATAGAATAAAGGCTAGTTTTCGAGACAGGCATGTTAGCACAACAACTGAAGGAAAGCAGATAGCAGCAAAATCTCTGCACACACTGCTTAGTTCCCAGAAGTAAATCTTATGAACCATGCTCTTTCAGGTAGGTTTAAAGAGTTAGCTGCTATGCCCCCGCTTATGATTTCATGTATAGTAAATGCTAGGTTTGGAGTTAGGCATGCTAGCACAAAAACTGAAGGAAAGGAGATATTTGAAAAATCTCTGCACACAATGATTAGTTCACTAAGTAAAGCACATGTGCCATCCTCTTTCAAGTAGGGTTAAAAAGTTAGCTGCTATACCACCGGTTATGCTTTCATAAATATTAAATACCAGTTTTAGAGATAGGAATGTTAGCAGAAAAACTGAAGGAAAGGAGATAGCTGTAAAATCTCCGCACAAAATGCTTATTTCTCTAAAATAAAGCATATGTGCCATCCTCTTTCACGTAGGTTTAAAGAGTTAGCTGCTATTCCCCCGGCTATGCTTTCATATATACTAAATGCTAGTTTAGGAGACAGGAATGTGACAACAAAAACGGAAGGAAAGGAGATAGCTGCAAAATCTCTGCACAGAGTGCTTAGTTCCCAGGAGTAAATCATATGTACTATGCTCTTTAGGTAGCTTTAAAGAGTTAGCTGCTATACCCCTAGCTATGCTTTCTTATATAGTAAATGCTAGAGTTGGAGATAGGAATGTTAGCACAAAAACTGAAGGAACGAGATAACTGCAAAGTCTCTGCACTCAATCCTTAGTTTCCAGAAGAAAATCATATGTACCATGCTCTTTCAGGTAGGTTTAAAGAGTTAGTTGCTATACCCATGGTTAGTCTTTCATCTATAGTAAATGCTAGTTTTAGAGATAGGCATGTTAGGACAAAAACAGAAGGAAAGGAGATAGCTTCAAAATCTATGCATAAAATGCTTAGTTCCCATGAGTAAACCATATGTACCATGCACTTTCAGGTAAGTTTAAAGAGTTAGCTGCTATACCCCAAGTTATGCTTTCATATATAGTAAATGCTAGTTTTAGAGATAGGCATGATAGCAAAAAACCTGAAGGAAAGGACATAGCTGCAAAATCTCTTCACACACTGCTCAGTTCCCTAAATTAAATCACATGTGCCATCCTCTTTCAAGTAGTTTTAAAGAGTTAGCTGCTATACCCCAGTTATGCTTTCATATATAGTAAATGCTTGTTTTAGAGGTTGGAATGTTAGCGCAAAAATGGAAGGAAAGGAGATAGCTGCAAAATCTCTGAACAAAATCCTTAATTCCAAGAAGCAAATCATATGTACCATGCTCTTTCAAGTAGGTTTAAAGAGTTAGCTGCTATACCCCAGGTTATGCTTTCATACATAATAAATGCTAGTTTTAGAGATAGGCATGTTAGCACAAAAACTGAAGGAAAGGAGATAGCCAAAAAATCTCTAAACACAATGCTTATTTGTGTAAAGCACATTTGTGATCCTCTTTCAAGTAAGTTTAAAGAGTTAGATGCTATACCCCCGGTTATGCTTTCATATATAGTAAATGCTTGTTTTAGAGATAGGCATGTTAGCACAAAAACTGAAGGAAAGGGGATAGCCAGAAAATGTGTAAACACAATGCTTAGTTTCCTAAAGTAAAGCACATGTGCCATCCTCCTTCAAGTAGGTTTGAAGAGTTAGCTGCTATACACCCGGCTATGCTTTCATATATAGTAAAGGTTAGTTTTAGAGATAGGCATGTTAGGACAAAAACGGAAGGAAAGGAGATAGCAGTAAAATCTCTACACACAATGCTTACTTCCCACAAGTAAATCATATGTACCATGCTCTTTCAGGTAGGTTTAAAGAGTGAGCTGCTATACCCCGGCTATGCTTTCATATAGAGTAAATGCTAGTTTTGTTGATAGGAATGTTAGCATAAAAACTGAAGAAAGGAGATAGCAGCAAAATCTCTGCACATAATGCTTAGTTCCCAGAAGTAAATCATATGTACCATGCTCTTTCAGGTACGTTTAAAGAATTAGCTGCTATACCCCAAGTTATGCTTTCATATACAGTAAACACTAGTTTTAGAAATAGGCATGTTAGCACAAAAACTGAAGGAAAGGACATAGCTGGAAAACCTCTAAACACAATGCTTAGTTTTCTAAAGTAAAGCACATGTGCCATCCTCTTTCAAGTAGGTTTGAAGAGTTAGCTGCTATACCCGCGGTATGCTTATATATATATTAAAGTTTACTTTTAGAGATGGGCATGTTAACACAAAAATGGAAGGAAAGGAGATAGCCACAAAATCTCTGCACACAATGCTTATTTCCCAAATTTAAAGCACATGTGCCATCTTCTTTCAAGAAGGTTTAAAGAGTTCACTCCTATACCCCCGCTTATGCTTTCAGATATAGTAAATGCTAGTCTTAGAGATAAGAATGTTAGCACAAAAACTGAAGGAAAGGAGAGAGTTTCAAAATCTCTTCAAGAAATGCTTAGTTCCCTAAAGTAAAGCACATGTGCCATCCTCTTTCAAGTATTTTTAAAGACTTAGCTGCTATACCCCGGTTATGCTTTCATATATAGTAAATGTTAGTTTTAGAGATAGGAATCTTAACAAAAAAACTGAAGGAAAGGAGATAGCTGCAAAATCTCTGCACACAATGCTTACTTCCCTAAAGTAAAGCACATGTGCCATCATCTTTCAAGTAGGTTTAAAGAGTTAGCTGCTATACCCCTGGTTACACTTTCATGTAGAATAAAGGCTAGTTTTAGAGATAGAAATATTAGCACAAAAAAATGAAGATAAGGAGAAAGCTGTCAAATCTCTGAACACAATGCTTAGTTCCCTAAAGAAAAGCACATGTGCCATCCTCCTTCAACTAGGTTTAAAGTGTTACCTGCTATACCCCCGGCTATGCTTTCATATATAGTGAATGCTAGTTCTGAACATAGGAATGTTACCACAAAACCTGAAGGAAAGGAGATAGCAGCAAAATCTCTGCACACAATGCTTAGTTCCCAGGAGTAAATCATATGTACCATGCTCTTTCAGGTAGGTTTAAAGATTTAGCTGCTATACCCCGGGTTATGCTTTCATATATAGTAAATGCTAGTTTTGGAGATAGGAATGTGAGCACAAATACTGAAGGAAAGCAGATAGCCACAAAAATCTCTGCACACAATGCTTAGTTCCCTAAAGTAAAGTACATGTGCCATACTCTTTCAAGTATGTTTAAAGAGTTAGATGCTATAACCCCGGTTAAACTTTCATATCGAATAAAGGCTAGTTTTAGAGACAGGAATGTTAGCACAAAAACTGATGGAAAAGAGATAGCTGCAAAATCTCTGCACAAAATGCTTAGTTCCCGGAAGTAAAGCTCAAGTGCCATCCTCTTTCAAGTAGGTTTAAAGAGTTAGCTGCTATACCACCGGTTATGCTTTCCTATATAGTAAATGCTAGTGTAAGAGATAGGAATGTTAGCACAAAAACTGAAGGAAAGGAGATAGCTGCAAAATCTCTGCACACAATGCTTAGTTCCAAGAAGTAAATCTTATGTACCATGCTCTTACTTTTAGGTATAAAGTGTTAGCTGCTATACCCCCGGTTATGCTTTCCTATATAGTAAATGCTAGTTTTAGAGATAGGAATGTTAGCACAAAAACTGAAGGAAAGGAGATAGCTGCAAAATCTCTGCACGCAATGCTTAGTTCTCAGAAATAAATCATATGTACAATGTTGTTTCATTTAGGTTTAAAGAATTAGCTGCTATACCCCCGGTTATGCTTTCCTATATTGCAAATGCTAGTTTTAGAGATAGGAATGTTAGCACAAAAAGTGAAGGAAAGGAGATAGCTGTGGGATAGCCTCCTCCTCAGTAGGCGTCCACCCTGGCAGAAGGTAGACGCATAACCTGGAGCCAGTGGTCAAGGGAAGGGCTGGTACGGGCGCAAGCCCTCAGCCTCCCCAGGCCCACTACGAGACGGCCGATACGGATGCCACGTCCTCGGGCCGTTGGTATGCGGTGCTCCAAAGCCCGCCCAGTCATCTAGGCTACGCCCACTGTTCCTGCCAAAAGGCAACATCTGGACGGCTCCCCCACTCCCCTTCCCTCTCCTCTTCCCGCCTCCCCTCACTGTGACGCCATTCCCGCCCCTTCCCATACCCCCCCTCCTAGCAGTTCCATGTTGCTCCTTACCAATCCTCTTCAAAAGCCTCCCCAGCATGCCTTATAAGGCATCCCAGGAAGAAACCTGCCCGCCCCTCCACCACAGCCCTATATAATCTCTGTACATTCCCCAATAAACGGCTCTGTTACAGCTCCACAAGGGTGTCTCGCCTCCTTCATCCCCGCCGCCCTCCACACCTTGCACGCCTCCGCCGGAGACTCGGCCAAGTCTCCCGCCTCACCCTCGCCTCTGGGAAGAGTCGCCTGGCCCACGGCTGCCCGTCCCTCGGCCAGGCTGAGACCGCCGCTGCCACAACTGGTGCCCCGTGTGAGGAATCTTCGCCCTCGTGCAGCAGTCCAGCCCAGAGTCCACTCTCCCGGACGCCTCTCCACTTCCCCTCTCCTTTCGCCTGCAAGGTAAGGGCCCCTCCTTCGCTGCCCCCACTCCGGGGCCGCCTCTCCTCACCCTTCGCCGCCCCCATCCCGGGGCCACCTCTCCCCACACGCCCAATTCAGAGAGCCTCACTTTCATGACTCCCACGCCCCAGCTTGTTTCTCCCTCACCTACTCCACTGCTCGATTCTCCGTTACCCCTTCGTGTCTTCGGTGTTGTTGTCTGTATAATCGTCCCTCTAATCGGCGCTTGGTGTCTCGCTGAACTCGCTCCCTCGGATTGGTCCTGTCGCCAAAGAGTATTGTTCTTTGCTCTCCTCGCCTCTCTTAGCCTTGTAGTCTCGGCCCTTCTAGCCTTTTTCACCCTCTAGGGCAATATCATGGGCAACCGGCTATCTGCCCGGCAAGCGCCCCAGGTCCGCGCCTTGGCGGGACTTTTAGATACTCACCGCTGTAAGGTCTCCATTCAACAACTGCAAGTTTATTGGGACCTTCTCTTGCCTTTTAATCCATGGCTCTCCACTTGCCACCTCTGGGACCCTATCACGTATGATCGCTTAATCGATCGGGTCACCTCCGCCATGGAGCATGAAGGGAAGCGGTTCCCTCCCGGCATGCTGCCCACCCTAATAACCATTCGCTCCTGCCTACAGGGCTCTCGTCCCCCAGATAGGAGCCCCAGTAAGTCAAAGGAGGCCCTATCAGCCCAAGCAGCCAAGGAGGACAAAGATTCTGATTCAGACCCCCCTTCAGATACAGAGTCTCTAGTCAAGCAACTTAACAATGCGCTCGAACTCCACCCGCCTAGACAAGACAACACGAGACCTCATCAAGATGGCGCACTTCCTCCTTCTCCTTTGGCCGAAAAGGGCACCAAAAAGGAGAACTACCCCAACCATGATGTCACTTCCCCACCACACCCCCAGGCGCGCACACTCTACCCCTCCCCTTCTGAGGGCAGGGCCTGTCCGCCATCTTACGCCTCGGCCGCACCCTCCGCACCGCCATCTTGTGACCACTGGGATCACCCGCAAGCCCCGGCGGCAAGTCAATGGACTGGGCCCCCTCACTCTGCACCCACACCCTCCCCCCGTTTCCAGCTTGCCTCCAACATCCCTCCCTCTCGCGGGCCTCCCTCTCTCAGCTGTTTTCCCTTGAATATTGCCCCTACCGCTAATCGCCCTTATGACTGGTACCCAATCAATTCCGAAACAGTTAAGCAGCTCCAGAAAGCTGTCAGGGAGGACAGATTGGGTAGTCCCTATGCCATCCAGCTCATGCAGGACATCGGCATGGACCTCTGTCTCCCCCAAGATTGGACTTCCCTCGCCTGGGCCATATTAAACCCCAGGCAATTTGTCAATTGGCACGCCCACTTCCAAGCAGAGGCGGAAAGGCAAATCTCTCAGAATGCAGCCACGGGAATCCTCCACCCTCCTGATGCCTACACGGGTACGGGTGACTTTGTCCAGGTGACCGCTTACCAGCGGGTCCCAGCTGACTTCTGGCCAATTCTTCGAGACGTCGCCTTGCGAGCCTTCCGCAACTGCTCGGCTAGCAAACCCGAAAAGTTTGCAAAGTTAACCCAAGGCTGGGATGAGCCATTTGCCACCTTTGTCTCAAGGATCGAGGACACCTGCTCCCGCAAGGTTCATGACCCCCAAGCGCAATTGGCATTGGCACGCAAGTTAATCCTAGAAGGGGCCAATCCAATATGTAAACAAGCCATCCTTCCAGTGCGAGACAAGGATATCCATGACTGGGTCCTTGCCTGTAGCAGCCTCGACCCATCCGCCACAGCCCTCGCTAATGCGGTTTCCGGCACTGTCACTGCAGCACTAGCGGCTACCACCGGCTGCTTCCGCTGTGGCGAAACCGGGCACTTTGCTCGAGAGTGCCCTCACAAGGCCCCACCACCAGAGGGCCCCAGTCAGCTGTTGAGGGGCAAGCCTCCCCCTCGGCCCTTGCCATGAGGAGGCCGCCCACCAACTACCCCCTGCCCTCGCTGTGGTAAGGGGTTTCATTGGGCAAGTGACTGCCAATCTGCCCCATGTTCCATGCTCTCTGGACAACTGGCCAACAAGCCTTTAAACTTCCAAAGGGGCATGCCTCAGCCCCGTCCCTAAGAGGCACCCGCTACAAAGTCCACTCAGATGCCTTTCCATGGGTCATTAATGGCCACTGCCCCCAGTTTCCTTGTAGAGACTGGCATTGCCCTTATCACTGGCACACTATTTCCAAAGGAATCATCCAGACCAATGAGGCACCCTCGGAGCCCCCTCCCGAACCGGGCTCTGCAAATGAGAGCCAAGTCACTCCTGCAGGCCCGCCAGGGGAGCCGCCCAAAACGCTTTTATGGACTGTCCCCATTACCCCACAAAGGCCCACTCGGAAATTAAAGATCGAGGGGCAATGGTATACAGGTACACTTGATTTGGGGGCAGAAGTCTCCTGCATGCCCGCCCAACTGGCTACACCTTGGCAGGTCCTAGATGGCCCCTCAGTAATTGGGGCCACTGGCACCTCTCCCTCATTACAAGCTATGAGACCCCTCGTATGGGAAGATGAAGACGGTCGAACAGGCACCTTCCGCCCGTTATTCCTCCATACCATAGACCAAATCTTATGGGGCCGCGATATCCTCGCCACCTCTGGGGCAGTGCTTACCACGCAGCCCCCCCAATGATATACGCCACTGCTCGCTTAACACCTCCGGCACCCGTTCCTCTACAGTGGGACACCGAGGAACCCATTTGGGTGGAGCAGTGGCCCCTCCCCACACATAAGCTAGCAGTGCTCCAAGCCCTCGTTCAGGAACAATTGAGCACTGGCCACATTGAACCCTCTATCAGCCCCTATAATTCACCAGTATTTGTCATTCAAAAGAAGTCCACAGGGAAATTTAGACTCCTCCATGATCTGAGAGAAATTAATAAGCATATTCTTCCTATGGGATCCCCACAACCAGGACTCCCCCATCCAATGGCCATTCCAGTTCATTATCATGTGGCCACAATTGATATAAAAGACTGCTTCTTTTCCATCCCATTACATGAGCGGGACCGCCCTCGCTTTGCCTTTACTGTTCCTGTCCCCAATCATGTGGGCGCAGCCAGCAGGTACCAATGGAAGGTCCTCCTGTAAGGGATGCGAAACAGTCCGGTTATCTGCCAGATGTATGTCAACCATGCAGTGGCCCCCCTACGGGAGCAGGCTATGCTCATTTATTACATGGATGACATATTAGTAGCCTCTGAAGATGCCTCTGCTCTTCCTCAGATCCTTGCTGACCTGACAACTAACTTAGCTGATATCGGCCTTTCTGTTCAACCAGATAAGGTCCATATGACACCACCCCTAACCTTTTTGGGATTCACTATTGATAAGACCATTTCCCCATCCGCCCCCCAGTTAGATATCCCTGACCGGGTCACTTTAACTGAACTTCAACAGCTCTGCGGTCAAATTAACTGGCTCCGCTCCGCGCTGCCCATTACCACCGCACAGCTCCAACCACTCTTTGCACTATTAAGTGTCCCCAAAGCCTTGCTGCAAGCAGTCTCCCGGAGCATTAAACTCACCCAAGAGGCAAAGGAAGCCATAGCCACCGTCAACAAGGCACTCGCCACCTGCTGCCTCCATAGAATTAGTACTAGAGAGAGCCATCTTATAGCACTTGTCCTCCCCATGCCCGGGACCCCCATGGGCTTCCTGTGGCAAGATGGCCCCCTGCTCTGGGCGCATCCCGCCAAGAGCCGATTAGAAAAATCTGCCCTGCAGTGTGGCTCTGGATCAGCCTGGCTTCAGATCTAGTCACATTGGCTATCCATGTCTTCGGGCCACAACCAAAAAAGATTGTCTGGCCCCTAGATGCCGGACAAACAAGCCTGCTCATACGGGATAACCCAGACATGCAAATCCTTTTGGAAGGGTTTCATGGTGAGTTCAGCTGTCATTATCCTAGCCATCGGCTGCTGCAAGGGCTGGCTAAGCTCCCCTTCTGCAGCCCCTTCCATCCCTTCCCCTCCTCTGCACCCTTCCCCAGGGCAATCACCGTCTTTACAGATGCCTCCAAAACCCAGTTTGCCACCCTCTCCTACCTCCCCAATGCCACTGAACCCTGCCTGACCGGATATGTCAACCTCCATTCTGTCCAAGTAGGTGAGATCCTAGCAGTCTCCTGTGCACTCGTGGACCACCGCGACCACCCAGTAAACATCTTCACAGACAGCCTTTACACCTATCAAGTCTGCCGAGTCCTCGCCTTTTCCACCTTTTTTCCGGGGGACTCAGCCATTGATAAAGCCCTTGCAGACCTCCGAAGTATCTTAGAACACCGACAGAACCCTTGGTTCATTAGCCACATTCGTAGTCACTCGGGCCTCCCTGGGCCATTGGCTAATGGCAATAATATAGTAGACCAAGCAGTTTCAGCCCAAAATGACCAAGCAGTACTGGCCATCTCGGCAACCCCCCCGGGAGACACTATCAACCAGGCCAAGCTGCTACATTCCAAATTTCACTTCTCAGCCACATCTCTGCATCATCTGTGTGGACTCCCTCTAAACACCTGCAAACACTTAGTCCGCAATTGTGCTGTCTGTGCGCCCTTCGCGCCGCTTGGCCCCCTACAACCTCAAGGGGTCAACCCGCGAGGCCTAAAGCCCAACTCCAGATGGCAAATTGATGTCACGCATGTTCCCTCCTTTGGGCATCTCAAATACGTGCATGTGATAATTGACACTTTCTCAGCCATGTGCTATGCAGTCCCCCTTGCTGGGGAAACAGCCAAACATTGTGTCAAAGCCTTAAGACAAGGAATTCTCTTCATGGGAGTTCCCTGGGACATAAAAACAGACAATGGGCCTGCCTATCGCAGTGCCTCCTTTGCTGCCTTTCTTCGGCTATACAACATCACCCATCACTTCGGCATCCCCTATAACCCTCAAGGGCAAGCCATCGTTGAAAGTCAGCACCGCCGATTAAAAACACAAATAGAAAAAGAAAGGGCAATGCTCCCCCAAGCATCCCCGGGGGACCTGGTTACCGTGGCCCTTATACATCTAAACCTCTTAACATTTAACAAAGAAGGGCTCTCACCCCTACATAGACATTGGGGGCCATCATATCGGCCCACCCAGGCCCCAATGGTCTATTGGAAGGACCCCGAAACTAATAGCTGGAAGGGGCCCAGCCCCCTCCTCACCCAAGGGAGAGGGTTTTCTTGTGTTTTTCCAGAAAATGCCTCCCACCCCATCTGGATCCCAGGGCGGAATGTCCGACCAGCCACCGCTGAGCAGTCTGTCTTGACGCAAGCGCCGCTGATTGAGGGCAAGGATGCATCAAGCCCGGCACAGCATCCCTCCACCAGCCCCCCCACCACAGCCGGCTCAAACCCAACCTGAGACGCCAATTGCACCCCAGCAACAGCCTCGCTTGAAACGGAAGGAACGCCATCAACTCCGTAGCCTGATCCGCCGTGTAACCCAGGTCACCCTGCACGACCCTCCTTGTCCAATGGAAGACCCCACTGCAACAGAAGTTGCAAACCTCCTGCAGCTATACCGGCAAGCCAGAACCCTACACCCCCCATCTCAACCCCCCTCACCCTCCCTAGTCCCCCTCCTTGTCTTCCTCCTCTCTCTTGCTACCACAGGTCAAGCCAACCCCGCCCATCAACCTTACAATTGGACACTCAAAACCTTCAGCCCAGACAAAATCTTAGCCTTCAATATAACAGCAGGCGCTCCTTCCCTTACTGTGCATATATGTAATCTCTTTCTATTCGCAGATCTAGACAATAATAATTGGCTAAGTAATCGATGCCAATCCAACCTCGTTTCTGGCTTTTACATCTGTCCTTCCACAGGCAGGGGCTGTGCTGACCCCTCGCATTTTTATTGCCCCTCCTGGGGGTGCGAAACAGTGGCCTATGGATGGTCTGAGGCTCCCAACAGAGATCAGCACCTCCAAGTAGCATGGACAAGCCAAAATTGGCACAATATAACCCTTACGGTTAAAAACCCCAATGAGGACAACTGGCTTAGTGGCCGCACATATGGCATCCGCCTCTACATGGAAGGCTATGATTGGGGTAGCCTCTTCTCCATACAGAAGAGACACCCCACCACCCCCATCCTAAGCAGCATTGGCCCAAATAAAGTTCTCAATCCTCCACAGGCACAACCCTCCTCTCCGCCCCGCTCTGCCTCGCCCTCTCCTTCGCCCGGCACCTCTCTCACAACTGTCTCCCCTAGCTCCCATAACCCCAAGCTTCGCCTACACCCTACTCGGTATTCCAGCCCTCTCATCAACCTAATCAAAGCCTCGTACACCTCTCTGAACACCTCCCACCCCGACCTCACTGCGAGCTGCTGGCTTTGTCTCTCCCCCTCTCTTCCTCTGTACGAGCCTGTCGCCACTAACCTCACTTTCAGTGAATCCTCTGAACAGAATCCAGCCAAATGCAACTGGAACACCTCCTCTGTCCCCTTAACCTTTCAATCCGTTTCTTCCACAGGGTGCTGCATTCATTCTCGCCAAGGTTCCCATCTCCCCCTAAAAGCTTGCTCCAACTACTCCTCTCCCGGTGCTTCTGCCAAATTCTTAATCCCCCATAACACCTCCCAATGGCTTTGCACATCCACAGGATTAACCCCCTGCCTCAACATTGCCACCCTCAATGCCACCAATGAAACCTGTCTGCTCATTCTTCTCGCCCCTCGAGTCCTTTTCCATCCTAATGAAGAGTTCTTCTCCTGCTTGCAGGGTCAAAATCTCCCCATTCACCTGCAAAAAAGAGAGCCCATCACTGTCCTCACTGTTGCTACCCTTCTAGGTCTCGCCGGAGCAGGCACAGGAGTTGCCGCCCTCGCCACGCAATCCTCTTCTCTTTCCTCCCTCAGACAAGCTGTCGATGAAGACATCGCCCATCTCCAAACAGCTATCTCCCATCTTAAAAACTCTCTTAACTCCCTTTCCGAAGTAGTCCTCCAGAACCGCCGGGGCCTTGACCTTCTTCTCCTCAAGGAGAGAGGCCTCTGTGCCGCCCTTGGGGAAGAATGCTGCATTTACGCTAACTCTACAGGTCTCGCAGAGGACAGCCTGAGAAAGGTCCGAGAAGGGTTAGAGCGACACCAAAGAGAGCGCGAAGCAGCTAACTACTTTTCTGGAGTCTTTCATACCCTCCTTCCGTACCTCCTCCCCTTTCTGGGTCCACTAATCATAATCATCCTAGCCCTCACTATAGGTCCCTGGGCCATCAGAAAAATCATCCAGCTCGCCAAAGACCAAGCAAATGCAGTCTTCACATCCTACATGCACGTCCAGTACCAGCGACTCGCCACAGAAGACGGCCCCCTGCCCAGCCCCGTCCCACACGTCTGAAGAGAAGAACTAAACCCTCCCACTGTCCTGACGTCCAGACAACTGCCATATGACTTCAGAACTGTCTGCTGTCCCCCAGCCGCCAAGCTCAATAACTTCATACTTTTTGCCTTACTTGTTCTCATCCAGAGACTCTCGCCACCCTCCAATCAAGGCCAATCAGCTGTCCATCTACCCCCCTCCCCACACTGTCCCTACCCGACTCTTCCCTATACCCTTCCCCCCCTCTCTCTGCCCTACCCTACCCCTTTCTTTATAGGGGGAGCCTCCAGTTCTTTTAATTAAAAAACCAGGGGGAAATGTGGGATAGCCTCCTCCTCAGTAGGGGCCAGCCCTGGTGGAAGGTAAATGCGTAACCTGGAGCCAGTGGTCAAGGGAAGGGCTGGTACGGGCGCAAGCCCTCAGCCTGCCCAGGCCCACTATGAGACGGCCAGTATGGATGCCACGTCTTCGGGCCGTTGGTATGCGGTGCTCCAAAGCCCGCCCAGTCATCTAGGCTACGCCCACTGTTCCCAGAAAAGGCAACATCCGGACGGCTCCCCCACTCCCCCTTCCCCCTCCCATTCCCGCCTCCCCTCGCTGTGACGCCATTCCCGCCCCTTCCCATACCCCCCCTCCTAGCAGTTCCGAGTTGCTCCTTACCAATCCTCATCAAAAGCCTCCCCAGCATGCCTTATAAGGCACCCCAGGAAGAAACCTGCCTGCCTCTCCACCACAGCCCTATATAATCTCTGTACATTCCCCAATAAATGGCTTTGTTACAGCTCCACAAGGGTGTCTTGCCTCCTTTGTCCCCGCCGCCCTCCACACCTTGCACGCCTCCGCCGGAGACTTGGCCAAGTCTCCCACCTCACCCTCGCCTCCAGGAAGAGTCCCCTGGCCCACGGCTGCCCGTCCCTCGGCCAGGCTCAGACTGCCGCTGCCACAGATAGCTGCAAAATCTCTGCACACAATGCTTAATTCCCAAAAGTAAAGCTCAAGTGCGATCCTCTTTCAAGTAGGTTTAAAGAGTTAGCTGCTATACCCCGGTTATTCTTTCCTATATAGTAAATGCTAGTGTTAGAGAAAGGAATGTTAGCACAAAAAGTGAAGGAAAGGAGATAGCTGCAATATCTCTGCACACAATGCTTAGTTCCCAGAAGTAAATAATATGTACCATTCTCTTTCACTTAGGTTTAAAGAGTTAGCTGCTATACACCCGGTTATGCTTTCCTATATACTAAATGCTAGTGTTAGAGATAGGAATGTTAGCACAAAAATTGAAGGAAAGGGGATAGCTGCAAAATCTCTGCACACAATCCTTAGTTCCCAGAAGTAAATCATATGTACCATGTTCTTTCATTTAGGTTTACAGAGTTAGCAGCTATACCCCCGCTTATGCTTTCCTATATAGTAAATGCTAGTTTTAGAGATAGGAATGTTAGCACAAAAACTGATGGAAAGGAGATAGCTGCAAAATCTCTGCACAAAATGCTTAGTTCCCAGAAGTAAATCATATGTACCATGTTCTTTCATTTAGGTTTAAAGAGTTAGCTGCTATACCCCCAGTTATGCTTTCATATATTGTAAATGCTAGTTTTAGGGATCGGAATGTTAGCACAAATACTACAGGAAAGTAGATAGCTGCAAAATCTCTGCACACAATGCTTAGTTCCCAAAAAAAAAAGCTCAAGGGCCATCCTCTTTCAAGTAGGTTTAAAGAGTTAGCTGCTATACTCCCCGTTATGCTTTCCTTTACAGTAAATGGTAGTGTTAGAGATAGGAATGCTAGCACAAAAACTTAAGGAAAGGAGATAGCTGAAAAATCTCTGCACACAATAGTTAGTTCCCAGAAGTAAATCATATGTACCATGTTCTTTCATTTAGGTTTCCAGAGTTAGCTGCTATACCCCCAGTTATGCTTTCCAATTTAGGAAATGCTAGTTTTAGAGTTAGGAATGTTAGCACAAAAACTGAAGGAAAGGAGATAGCTTCAAAATCTCTGCACAAAATGTTTAGTTCCCAGAAGTAAATCATATGTACCATGTTCTTTCATTTAGGTTTCTATAGTTAGCTGCTATACCCCCGGTTATGCTTTCCTATATTGTAAATGCTAGTTTTAGAGAGAGGAATGTTAGCACAAAAACTGAAGGAAAGGAGATAGCAGCAAAATCTCTGCACACAATGCTTAGTTCCCAAAAGTAAAGCTCATGTGCCATGCTCTTTCAAGTAGGTTTAAAGAGTTAGCTGCTATACCCCTTGTTATGTTTTCCTATATAGTAAATGCTAGTGTTAGAGATAGGAATGTTAGCACAAAAATTGAAGGAAAGGAGATAGCTGCAAAATCTCTGCACACAATGCTAGTTCCTGAAGTAAAGCTCAAGTGCCATCCTCTTTCAAGTAGGTTTAAAGAGTTAGCTGCTATACCCCCGGTTATGATTTCCTATATAGTAAATGCTACTGTTAGAGACAGGAATGTTAGCACAAAAACTGAAGGAAAGGAGATAGCTGCAAAATCTCTGCACACAATGCTTCATTTCTGAAAGTAAAGCTCAGTGCCATCCTCTTTCAAGTAGGTTTAAAGAGTTAGCTGCTATACCCCCAGTTATGCTTTCCTATATAGTAAATGGTAGTGTTAGAGATAGGCATGTTAGCACAAATACTGAAGGAAAACTGATAGCTGCAAAATATCTGCACACAATGCTTAGTTCCCAGAGGTAAATCATATGTACCATGCTCTTTCATTTAGGTTTAAAGAATTAGCTGCTATACCCCTGGTTATGCTTTCCTACATAGTAAACACTAGTTTTAGAGATAGGAATGTTAGCAAAAAAATTGAAGGAAAGGAGATAGGTGCAAAATCTCTGCACACAATGCTTAGTTCCCAGATGTAAATCATATGTACCATATTCTTTCAAGTAGGTTTGAAGAGTTAGCTGCTATGCCCCCGGTTATGCTTTCCTATATAGTAAATGCTAGTGTTAGAGGTAGGAATGTTAGCACAAAAACTGAAGGAAAGGAGATAGCTGCAAAATCTGCACACAATGCTTACTTCCCAAAAGTAAAGCTCATGTGCCATCCTCTTTCAAATAGGTTTAAAGAGTTAGCTGCTATACCCCCGATTATGGTTTCCTATATAGTAAATGCTAGTGTTAGAGATAGGAATGTTAGCACAAAAACTGAAGGAAAGGTGATTGCTGCAAAATCTCTGCAGACAATGCTTAGTTCCCAGAAGTAAATCATATGTACCATGCTCTTTTATTTAGGTTTAAAGAACTAGCTTCTATATCCCTGGTTATGCTTTCCTATATAGTAAATGCTAGTGTTAGAGATAGGAATGTTAACACAAAAACTGAAGGAAAGGAGATAGCTGCAAAATCTCTGCACACAATGCTTCATTCCGGAAAGTAAACCTCAAGTGCCATCCTCTTTCAAATAGGTTTAAAGAGTTAGCTGCTATACCCCCGGTTATGCTATCCTATACAGTAAATGCTATTTTTAGAGATAGGAATATTAGCACAAAAACTGAAGGAAAGGAAATAGCTGCAAAATCTCTGCACACTTTGTTCCCAAAAGTAAACCTCAAGTGCCATCCTCTTTCAAGTAGGTTTAAAGAGTTAATTGCTATACCGCCAGTTATGCTTTCCTATACAGTAAATGCTAGTGTTAGAGATAGGAATGTTAGCACAAAAACTGAAGGAAAGTAGATAGCTGCAAAATCTCTGCACACAATGCTTAGTCCCAGAAGTAAATCATATGCACCATGTTCTTTCATTTAGGTTTACAGAGTCAGCTGCTATACCCCCGGTTATGCTTTCCTATATAGTAAAAGCTAGTTTTAGAGATAGGAATGTTAGCACAAAAACTTAAGGAAAGGAGATAGCTGAAAAATCTCTGCACACAGTGCTTAGTTTCCAGAAGTAAATCATATGTACCATGTTTTTTTATTTAGGTTTAAAGAGTTAGCTGCTATACCCCCGGTTATGCTTTCCTATATAGTAAATACTTCTGTTAGGTATAGCAATGTTAGCACAAAAACTGAAGGAAAGGAGATAGCTGCAAAATATCTGCACACAATGCTTAGTTCCCAGAAGTATATCATATGTACCATGCTCTTTCATTTAGGTTTACAGAGTTAGCTGCTATACCCCCGGTTATGCTTTCCTATATAGTAAAATGCTAGTTTTAGAGATAGGAATGTTAGCACAAAAACTGAAGGAAAGGAGATAGCTGCAAAATCTCTGCACACAATGCTTAGTTCCCAGAAGGAAATCATATGTACCATGTTCTTTCATTTAGGTTTAAAGAGTTAGCTTCCATACTCCCAGTTATGCTTTCCTATATAGTAAATGCTCGTTTTAGAGATAGGAATGTTAGCACAAAAAGTGAAGGAAAGGAGATAGCTGCAAAATCTTTGCACACAATGCTTAGTATCCGAAAGTAAAGCTGAAGTGCTATCCTCTTTCTTTTTTTTTTTTGATCATCTGTATTTTATTTTATTTTTTTTGCTATCTTAATGATATTTATTTATTTATTTATTTTTTATTGATTTTGTAAAAATATTACATTAAAAAAATATTAGGTCCCATTCAACCCCACCACCCCCACCACACCTCTCCCCCCCCAGCAACACTCACTCCCATCACCATGACACATCCATTGCATTTGGTAAGTACATCTCTGTGTATCTCTGCACCTCATGGTCATTGGTCCACATCATGGCCCACACTCTCCCCCATTCCATCCAGTGAGCCCTGGGAGGATTTACAATGTCCGGTGATTGCCCCTGAAGCACCATCCAGGGCAACTCCAAGTCCCAAAGGCGCCTCCACAGCTCATCTCTTCCTGCCATTCCCCATACCCATCAGCCACCATGTCCACTTTTCGCACTCCATTGCCACCTTTTCTCTGAGGTCCTTGGATTGGTTGTGTCCGTTGCACCTCTATGTCAAGAGGAGGCTCAGATTCCACATGGTTACTGGATGCAATCCTCCTGCTTTCAGTTGTAGGCACTCTAGGCTCCATGGTGTGGTGGTTGCCCTTCTTCAACTCCATCTTAGCTGAGTGAGGTGAGTCCAATAATTCAGATTGTAGGAGCTGGAGTCTGTTGAGGCTCACGGCCTGGCTATCATATTGTCAGTAAAAAGATTCAATCCCCTAAATTTATCTTAAACCCCAATACCAACTACAATTCCAGTAAAGTAGCATGATAGTCTTATGAAAAGAGATCCCCTCTGGGTTCAGTTTCATCACGCAGAAACACCAGCTCCATAGAAGGACCAACTGACATGGCAGTGAACCCTATCTGCCATGACCGTAGAACCCGTGGATCCCTTTAGCCCTCAAAGGAACCAATACCTGGGGATTGTATCTACTTTATCTGTCTCTTAGGCTCTGCTCAGTTGTGCATAAGGGAAATCCTTCTGACAGCCTCCAGACTCTTTTTTTTTTAGAGACTCATAGCTATATAAACTCATTTCTCCTTTCTATTTCCCCCTTACATTAGATCAAACAGCATTTTAAAGTCATATTATTCTATGTAGACAGGGCTATTCTACTGATCCGCATTGAACCTTCAATTCAAGGTCATTTTCCAGTTGCATTATCAGTTGTTAGTTGATAGTGATCCCTCGGTGCCAGGGAGGCTCATCTCCGGGTGTCATGTCCCACGCTGGGGGGAAGGCATTGCAGATGCTGAGTTAGGCTTCGAGACTGGCCACATTTGAGTAACATGAAGGCTGTCAGGAGGAAATTCCCAGGCACAGTGCTGCTCTAGGCCTTGTTCTTATTTCAGGCATATAGGCTCACAAGCATAGTCATTAGTATCAGGGGCTTACTGTTGGACCTTCATTCCTTCTCGGACCTTGCCACTGCACTTGGGGGACTGCCGCTGCTCCCCTAGGGACCATGGCACAGCACCCCTGGCCAGGGACCCAGTACCCCCCCAGCTTTAGTTTTTAATTGTTGCCACTATGAGTATATCCAAACATTACCATGCACCCTGGACATATGCCCTGTATAGCTCCCTGTCAGCCATATATCCCCTGCAAATAGTATCCCATACCAGTATTTCTCCACTGCCATTGTTGGACCACTCTGGGATCCAGAACTTCCTGAATATTGAAGCCCCAATATCATGTCAGGATCTCTTACTAGCAAAATGGAATATAGCGATGGGTTTAAAGGTTAGATATAGAATACGTGTTGACTTGGAAAAATTCTACATCCTATCTTTTTCTTTTCCTTTTTTTCCCCCTAATTATTGAACTTCTCTTCACAAGAGCCCTAGACCACAGCAATTCATGTATGCAATATACAGCACTCCCACACATCCACTACAAAACCTTTTCCCTTCCACAGCGATACTCTTACAACCTATTCACAACATATTTGTTTAAAGTGATGTACATAGTCTGAGACAATAGCTTTCAAACCAGGTGACATCTGTGCTTACATTGTGGTGCATACTTTAGGACACGCAGTTTTCTAACATTTTTAGTTATCCTATGTTTTACATTATGGTTTACATTGTCATTCTGTCGTCCCCTATATGTTTATGATGTAATATTACATCTCTTACCCCACATTTACGTTGGTTTCACACATTTAACATCCATTTTCCCATCCCCTTGGTGCCCACAGTGACAGCCAACCTCCGTTTCCCGAGGAGCCACGTCCAGAGATACTTGCAACAGTGTTCAGGTCCTAAATTGCTCAGCTGCCCCAATGCCCTGGGAGCGACCCTTTCTCTAGAGAGATACAGTTCCCTCTATTTGATGGCATTAGTCCTCCCCAGGATGAGGGTCCACCCACACTCTCACTACTTGGGTCTCTACCCAATGGTATCACCCACTCTAGCAAAATGAGCATTCAAACATTCCCCAGGAGCCTGTCCCGCATCGGACCATCCCTTCCAAGCATCCTAAACAGGTAACCCTCTTAATTATATTTTGATATGATTTTTTCAGCATTTTACTCTCAACCAACACCTGACACTCTCCTGTGTTCGTGTGCTACCCCTCCCTCCCCCCACTTTTTGGGCAATATTACTCATCCGCCCATCCCCAGCCCCCCTCAAACCCGCAAAGCCCCCCCAAAGGCAGCCCCTTGCCCCCATTTTATCTCTTCTTTGTGTTCATACTTACCACCAGCTCATCATAAATTCCACCCCTGCAGACGTCGGCTCACATCCTTCCTCCACCCCCTGATTTCCTGTAAGCCTATCGTTCAGTCTCTAGCTCTCTGAGGCAGCTTGTTTATTTCATATCATTGAAGTCATGTAGTATTTGTCCTTCAATGCCTGGGTTGCCTCACTCAACATAAGGTTCTCAAGATTCATCCATGTTATCATGTGTGTTTGTAGTGTATTTGTTCTTACAGCCGCGTAGTATTCCATTGTGTGTATAGACCTCATTTTATTGATCCACTCATCTGTTGATGGGCATTTGGGTTGATTCCAACTTTTGGCGATAGTGAACAATGCTGCTATGAACATTGGTGTACATATATCGGTTTGTGTCCTTGTTTTCAGTTCTGCTGGGTATATACCCAGCAGTGGTATTGCTGGATCATATGGCAAATCTATGGTTAGCTTTTTAAGAAACCGCCAAACTGTCCTCCAGAATGGTTGAATCCTTCTGCATTCCCACCAGCAGTGGATGAGTGTTCCCCTTTCTTCACATCCTCTCCAGCATTTGTATTCTTCTGTTTTTTTTATAGCTGCCAGTCTTATGGGAATAAGATGGTATCTCATTGTAGTTTTGATTTGCATTTCCCTGATAGCTAGAGATTTGGAGCATTTTAAAAATGCTTTTTAGCCATTTGTATTTCTTCTTTGGAGAAGTGTCTGTTTAAATCTTTTTCCCATTTTTTAAATGGGTTGTTTATCTTTTTATTTTCAAGATATATGAGTTCTTTATATATGCAAGTTATAAGTTTCTTATCAGATATATGGTTGCCAAATATTTTCTCCCATTGTGTAGGCTCCCTTTTTACTTTCTTAACAAACTCCTTTGAGGTGCAGAAGGCTTTAATTTTGAGGAAGTCCCATTTATTTATTAGTTCTTTTGCTGCTCGTGCTTTTGGTGTGATATTCATGAAGCCATTTCCTATTACTAGGTCCTGTAGATGTTTCCCTACACTGCTTTCCAAGGTTTTTATGGTCTTGGCTCTTATATTTAGGTCTTTGATCCATCTTGAGTTGATCTTTGTATAAGGTGTGAGATGGTAATCCTCTTTCATTCTTCTACATATGGATATCCAGTTCTCCAGACACCATTTGTTGAATAGGCCACTCTCTCCCAGTTGAGAGGGTTTGGTGGCTTTATCGAATATTATATGGCTATATATGTGAGGTTCTATATCAGAGCTTTCAATTCGATTCCTTTGGTCTGTGTGTCTCTCCTTGTGCCAATACCATGCTGTTTTCACTACTGCAGTGCGGCAGCTTGCTCGGTCGGTAGAGGTGGAGTCTGGCTGCGGACGAGGGGTCGGTCCAGCTCAGGACGAGGGGTCGGTCCCACTTGGGATGAGAGGTCAGTCCCACTTGGGACGAGGAGTCGGTCCGGCAGCAGACGAGGGATCGGTCTCACAGGGGTTGCACGGTTTGGCTGACAGGGTTGCCCGGCGAAGCCAGCGACGAAGGGGTCGCCCGGCGAAGCAGGCGACGAACTGGGGACAAGGGAGGCCAGGCCCTTGTTGGGGGCTCTCAGGACTGGAGGGCGCATGGCAGAAGAACTACCGCGGAGACGAGGTAAACACGCAGGTCCACTTTATTGAGGGAGAGGCAACAGTTTTATAGGGGCTGGGGAAGGCTGATTGGTCGAAGCCATGCCCTGTTCTGATTGGTTGCTGGCTCAAGGTCAGTGGGTGGTTCTGGATGGGGGAGGGGTGGTGGTTAGGGATTGGCTGTCGCTATTGCTGGGGGAAGGGGCAGGGTTTAGGGATTGGTGGCTGCTGTTGCTGGGGTGGAGGGCAGACTTGAGTTTCCCACCCACGCCCAGCTGTTGCTGCTGTCAGGGGGAGGGAAAAGGGCAGACTGGATTTTTCCGCCCACGCCTGGCTGTTGCTGCTGTCGGGGGAGGGGAAAAGGGCAGACTGGAATTTTCCGCCCTGCGCCTGCGCAGGGAGAAAGAAGAAGGGTGCCACCCCACAAGGCATCGTGTGGCGCCATCCGGGAGGAGGGGCGGCCACGGAAGCATGGCTGCTGAGAAGGGGAGACCCGAGGGCACTCTGCGCCCATGCCAAGCTCCCTTCGGGGGTGGCGGTGAGTCCGACCAGCCACCCTATTATGGGGGCAGCGGCTTGGCCTGCTACAGCTGCTCCCCCGCCAGGCCAGCAAACCACACTTCAGCCCGAGGGGTGACTGCACTGTAGCTTTGTAGTATGTTTTGAAGTCAGGTAGTGTGATTCCTCCAATTTCATTTTTCTTTTTCAGTATGTCTTTGGCTATTCGGGGTCTCTTTCCTTTCCAAATAAATTTCATAGTTAGTTTTTCTAGTTCCTTAAAGAAGGCTGTGTTGATTTTTATTGGGATTGCATTGAATGTGTAGATCAGTTTTGGTAGGATAGACATCTTGATAATATTCAGTCTTCCTATCCATGAACAAGGAATATTCTTCCATTTATTTAGGTCTTCTTTAATTTCCTTGAACAGTCTTGTATAGTTCTCGGTGTATAAGTTTTTTACTTCTTTAGTTAAATTTATTCCTAAGTATTTGATTTTTTTATTTTCTATTGTGAATGGTACTTGTTTCTTGATTTCCTCCTGATCTTGCTCATTATTGGTGTACAGAAATGCTACTGATTTTTGCGCATTGATCTTATAACCTGCAACTTTACTAAACTCATTTATGAGTTCTAGAAGCTTTGTTGTAGATCTCTCAGGGTTTTCTATGTATAGGATCATGTCATCTGCAAATAGTGAAATTTTGACTTCTTCCTTTCCAATTTGAATGCCTTTTATATCTGGTTCTTGCCTCAGTGCTCGAGCAAGTACTTCTAAGACAATGTTAAATAGGAGTGGAGACAATGGGCATCCTTGTCTTGTTCCTGAGTTTAGAGGGAAGGATTTTAGGATTTCTCCATTATAAACAATGTTGGCTGTAGGTTTTTCATATATACTCTTTATTATGTTCAAAAAATTTCCTTGTATTCCAATCTTTTGGAGTGTTTTTATCAAGAAAGGGTGCTGTATTTTGTCAAATGCTTTTTCTGCATCTATAGATATAATCATGTGATTTTTTCCTTCAATCTGTTTATATGGTGTATTACGTTGATTGATTTTCTTATGTTGAACCATCCTTGCATACCAGGAATAAATCCCACTTGGTCGTGGTGTATAATTCATTTAATGTGTTGTTGAATATGATTAGCAAGTATTTTGTTGAGTATTTTTGCATCTAGGTTCATTAGAGAAATTGGTCTGTAATTTTCCTTTTTTGTAGTGTCTTTGTTTGGCTTTGGCACTAGGGTAATGTTGGCGTCATAGAAGGAGTTCAGCAATGTTCCATCTGTTTCGATTTTTTGGAATAGTTTCAGCAGGATTGGTGTTAGTTCTTTCTGGAATGTTTTGTAGAATTCACGTGTGAAGCCGTCTGGCCCTGGGCTCTTCTTAGTTGGGAGATTTTTAATGACTGATTCTATCTCTCTGCTTGTGATTGGTTTGTTAAGATCATCAATTTCTTCTTTTGTCAATATAGGTTGCTTATGTGTTTCTAGGAATTTGTCCATTTCCTCTAAATTGTCATTTTTGTTGGAATATAGTTTTTCAAAGTATCCTCTTATGATAGCCTTTATTTCTGTGGGGTCAGTGGTGATATCGCCTTTCTCATTTCTTATTTTGTGTATTTGCATCTTCTCTCTTTTTTTCTTTGTTAGTCTCACTAAAGGTTTGTCAATTTTGTTGATCTTCTCAAAAAACCAGCTCTTGGTCTTGTTTATCTTTTCAAGTGCTTTCTTATTTTCTATTTCATTTAGTTCTGCTCTTATCTTTGTTATTTCCTTCCTTCTTCTTCCTGTTGGGTCACTTTGTTGTTGTTTTTCTAATTCCTTCAAATGTGCAGTTAATTCTTCAATTTTTGCTCTTTCTTCTTTTTTGATATATGAATTTATGGCTATAAATTTCCCTCTCAGTACTGCTTTTGCTGTATCCCATAAATTTTGGTATGTTGTGTTATCGTTATCATTTGTTTCAAGGTAGTCATTGATTTCTTTTGAGATTTCCTCTTTGACCCACTGTTTTTCTAAGAGTGTGCTGTTTAATTTCCAAATCGTGGTGTGAAACCTGGGCCTCTGTCCCTTGCAAATTTCCAGCTTGCCTCCACTGTGGTCAGAGATATTGTTTTGTATGATTTCAATCTTTCTGAATTCCTTCAGCCTTTCTTTGTGGCCTAGCATATGGTCTATCTTGGAGAATGATCCATGTGCGCTTGAGAAGAATGTATATCCTGCTGTGTTTGGGTGTAATGATCTATATATGTCTATTAGTTCCAGCTCCTCTAATATACTGTTCAAATGTTTTGTTTCTTTAGTGATTCTCTTTTGAGATGTTCTGTCCAAGGTAGATAGTGGTGTATTAAAATCCTCCACTATGATTGTAGATGCATCTATTGTTTCACTTAGTTTTTCCAGCGTTTGTCTCCCGTACTTAGAGGCACCCTTGTTAGGAGCATAAATATTTATGATTGTTCGATCTTCTTGACAAATTTTCCCTTTCACTAAAATGTAGTATCCTTCTCTGTCTCCCACAATTGTTTCACATTTAAAGTCTATTTTGTCTGATATTAATATAGCTACTCCTGCCTTTTTTTGGTTATTGTTTGCTTGTATGATTGTTTTCCAGCCATTCACTTTCAATCTCCATGCGTCTCTGGGTCTAAGATGTGTCTCTTGTAGACAGCATACAGATGGGTCATATTTCCTAATCCAATGTCCCAGTCTGAATCTTTTGATAGGTGAGTTTAATCTGTTGACATTCAGTGTTATTACTTTCAAGGAATTATTTGTGTTAGCCATATTTTTATTGGATTTGTGTTTGTCATATTTTGTTTGTATTTTTTCCCCGTCTAGTTTGTCTTTTTTTGTTGCTCTTATACTCTCCTCCCACTCTGCCTGTCCTGTTTTTTCCTTTTTTGCTGCAGAACTCCCTTTAGAACTTCTTGAAGGGGAGGTTTCTTGTTGGTATACTCTTTCAGTTTCTGTTTGTCTGCGAATATTTTGAACTCTCCATCATGTTTGAATGTTAGTTTAGCTGGATATAGTATTCTTGGTTGGAAATTTTTTCCCTTTAGTACCTTGACTATTTCATACCACTGCCTCCTTGCCTCCATGGTTTCAGAAGAGAAATCAGCACTTAATCTTATGGAGCTTCCCTTGTATGTGATGGTTTTCTTTTCTCTTGCTGCTTTTAGGATTTTCTCTTTGTGTTGAGCATTGGATAATTTGACGAGTATATGTCTTGGGGTGGGCCTGTTGGGGTTTATGACCAGTGGAGTGCGCTGTGCTTCTTGGATGTGTACATCTGTCTCTTTCAGTAGATTTGGGAAGTTTTCAGCCATTATTTCCTACAACACTCCTTCTGACCCCTTTCCCTTCTTTTCTCCTTCTGGAATACCTATAATACGTATATTTGAGCATTTTGCATTGTCATTCAGGTCCCTAAATCCTAGCTGGATTTTTTCTATCTTTTTATCGACCCCTTCTACTATCTGTTTGATTTCTGATGTACTGTCTTCCACATCACTAATTCTCTGCTCTGCCTCTTCTAGTCTGTTGATATTTGCTGCAAGTGTATTTTTGATTTCTTGAACTGTGGTGTTCATTCCCATCATGTCTGTTATGTTTTTGCATATGTCTGCAATTTCCCCTCCCAGTGTTGTCTTCTTGTTAACCTCTTTCATTACTTCATCAAATTTGTTGGTGATAAATGTTGTGAGATCTTTCATTGCTTGTGTGAAGTTCAGCTCCCCTTCCTGAGTTTTAGTTTGTTGATTGGATTCAGCCATGGTTTCCTGATTACTGATTTGGTTTGTCAATTTTTGTTGCTTTCTGGTTATCCTTTTATCTTGACAGGTTTAATCAGTTCCTTAGCTTCTTTGTCTAGTCTTGGAGATTAATTAGCTGTTACTTTTGTGTAAGTGTTATATCTTCTTTTTGTCACTTTGTTCTTCTTATTCTAATTTCTTGTTGCTGGTTAAGTTCACTTTAAAGGAAAGTATTAGTGCCAGGGAAAGGCAATTGTGTAAGCAAGGAAAAAGTGTAGAATAGTATTGGTGATATATGTTAACAAAGCAAGAATATGAGATCTGGGAGGATGGAGGTTAGATTCATGTAGATTGTGTAGAGTTATAGCTGTAGGTAGAGTACCTTTTATGAGGTAGATGACTGAATATGGGAGGAATATGGTATGAGCTACAAAGCTATTGTTTTCGTGAGAGAGGGAAAAAGAAAAGAAAGGTAATAGTTTCAAGAGTGGATACCAGACAGAAAACAGAACAAAGGTATTCAAAATTAAGAGTTAGACACTTTGTGGATCAAAGAACGGGAGGTGGGAGGTGGAATATAGGAGAGACAGTAGATGATAGTGGATATCAAGATGCAGGGGAAGGGGGATAGTGTAGGTAGCCTAAATCAGTTCACACAGAAATGAGGCAGTGGAGGATGGGAAAACCCAGCAAATGTGAGGTGTTCCCTGTAGCACCTATTGTATACTTGAATTAAAATAAAATAAGTAGAAAATGTGGGACAAGAGGGAGAGAGAAAACCGAAAAAGAAAAACTAATTATAATAAAGAAAAAAAGAAAGATGAGAAGAAAGGAAGAAAGAAAAAGAGGGTGGGCAAACGGTGGGGAACAGGTACGGGGAAGAGAAATACAGGTATACACGTGCCACAATTGCAACACTATCTAAACCAACAACAAAAAAAAAACCCTAAATAACTGTATAAAAAAAGGACTTTGGGGGACATGCTAGGAGAAAAGACTAGGGGATAATGCAATATTAGCAATCAGGGCGTCAAAAAGAGTAAAAAATAAGATAAAGTGAAAATAAAAACAAAACAATATGAACCAATAAAGATAAAATGCAAACATTAAGGTCCAGGGCACTCAAGGACCCCAGGTAGACCCCAGGGCGTGATGGATTCAGGGGTGGAAAGTCTGAGACACTGAAGACTCAAGAGGTGTGAGTCTGGGGTGTGGACCACCAGAGTCCAGGGGACCCAGACCTGGCAACCTCAAATCTGGTCAACAGGAAGCTTAGGAGCCCCGCAGTGCAACACAGCCCTCAGGGATCCCCGTAGCTGGGGGCCAGCCCCGTGGGGGAAGCCAGGTCTGCAAACTCTATATTTAATGTCTGATCCCTGCAATTCACCTACTCCTCAGGGTATCAGCCTTTGGACAGCTCCCTCCCTGTGCTCCCAAACAACGGCCACTTGAGGGCGCCTCTACACCACAGCCAGTTCAATGACCCAGATCCCAAGCCCCGCCGGGTGTGCTGGGCTTCAGCTGGAAACGCCGAAAACAGACTCCAAGCCCGGAAGTCCCAAACTTCACAAAATATTCCTCAATCGGCTTCCAGATGTGTCCTCCTCCCTCACTGCACCCTACAACAATCTCCCAATTGTGTCCCCTTATTGCCAAAAATCCAATTCTGTTGCAGATCGGCAGCCGGACCTGTGGGGATGGAGCTCCAGGTGGAAGCGTTACCCCCTCGTCCGGCGACCAAAACGTCCCCCGCTTCACAACAAAACAACGTCTGTCTCCCCAAATAGATCTGCAAAGGAGTCCTGTCACATCAACCCCCCACCAGCCGGCCCAGCACCCGTGACTTCCTCAGGACTGCAGAGCCTCCAAAATGAGGACAAAAAAAAAAAACCTGGCCGCAGCGGCTCCCCGAACTGCAGCAGCGGCCGACACCGCGGCTCCGCCCAACCAAGGAGAGAACTTTCCGCGCCCAACTGGGACCTCCCTTTATATATTATAGACGTATCCTATCTGTTGCCTTCCCACCAAATCGATGTCCAGACACCTTCCAACGAGCAAAAATCCCCCGCTATCCTCTTCCAAGTAGGTTTAAAGAGTTAGCTGCTATATCCCCGGTTACGCGTTCCTATATACTAAGAGCTAGTGTTAGAGATAAGAATGTTAGCACAAAAACTGAAGGAAAGGAGATAGCTGCAAAATCTCTCCACACAATGCTTAGTTCCCAGAAGTAAATCATATGCACCAGGTTCTTCATTTAGGTTTACAGAATTAGCTGCTATACCCCCGGTTATGCTTTCCTATATAGTAAATGCCAGTTTTAGAGATAGGAATGTTACCACAAAAAATGAAGGAAAGGAGATAGCTGCAAAATCTCTGCACACAATGCTTAGTTCTCAGAAGTAAATCGTATGTGCCATGTTGTTTCATTTAGGTTTAAAGAGTTAGCTGCTATACCCTCGGTCATGCTTTCGTATATAGTAAGTGCTAGATTTACAGAAAGGAATATTACCAAAAAACTGAAGGAAAGAAGATAGCTGCAAAATCTCTGCATGCAAAGCTTACTTCTCAGAAGTAAAACATATGTGCCATGATGTTTCATTTAGGATTAAAGAGTTAGCTGCTATACCCTCGGTTATGTTTCCTATATAGCAAATCCTAGTTTTAGGGATAAGAATGTTAGCACAAAAACTGAAGGAAAGGAGATAGCTTTAAAATCTCTGCACTCTATGCTTAGTTCTCAGGAGTAAATTATATGTGCCATGTTGTTTCATTTAGGTTTAAAGTGTTAGCTGCTATACCCTCGGTTCTGCTTTCCTATATAGGAAATCCTAGTTTTAGAGATAGGAATGTTAGTACTAAAAATGAAGGAAAGGAGATAGCTGCAAAATCTCTGCACACAATGCTTAGTTCTCAGAAGTAAATCATATGTATCATGTTGTTTCATTTAGGTTTAAAGAGTTAGCTGCTATATCCTTGGTTAAGCTTTCCTACATAGGAAATGCTAGATTTAGAAATAGGAATGCTAGCACAAAAACCGAAGGAAAGGAGATAGCTGCAAAATCTCTGCACACAATGCTTAGTTCTCAGCAGTAAATCATATGTACCATGCTTTTACAGGTAGGTTTAAAGAGTTAGCTGCTATCCCCCCGGTTATGCTTTCCTAAAGTGTAAATGCTAGTTTTAGAGATAGGAATGTTAGCACAAAAACTGAAGGAAAGGAGAGAGCCACAAAATCTCTGCACTCAATGCTTAATGCCCTAAAGTAAAGCACATGTGACATCCTCTTTCAAGTAGGTTTAAAGAGTTAGCTGCTATACCCTCAGTTATGCTTTCCTATATAGGAAGTGCTAGTTTTAGAGATAGGAATTTTAGCTGAAAACTGAACGAAAGGAGATAGGTGCAAAATCTCTGCACTCAATACTTAGTTCTCAGAAGTAAATCATATGTGCCATGTTGTTTCACTTAGTTTTAAAGAGTTAGCGGCTATACCCCCGGTTATGCTTTCTCGCAGTGCAAATGATAGTATTAGAGATAGGAATGTAAGCACAAAAACTAAAGGAAAGAGATAGCCACAAAATCTCTGCACTCAACGCTTAGTTCTCAGAAGTATATCATATGTGCCATGTTGTTTCATTTAGGTTTAAAGAGTTAGCTGCTAAACCCTCGGTTATGCTTTCCTATAGAGTAAATGCTAGTTTGAGAGATAGGAATGTTAGCACAAAAACTGAGGGAACGGAGACAGCTGAAAAATCTCTGCACACAATCCTTAGTTCTCAGAAGTAAATCATATGTGCCATGTTGTTGCATTTAGGTTTAAAGAGCTGGCTGCTATACCCTCGGTTATGTTTTCATATATAGTAAATGCTAGTTTTAGAGATATGAATGTTAGCACAAAACTGAAGGAAAGGAGATGGCTGCAAAATCTCTGCACACAATGCTTAGTTCTCTGAAGTAAATCATATGTGCCATGTTGTTTCATTTAGCTTTAAAGAGTTAGCTGCTATATCCTTGGTTATGCTTTCCTATATAGTAAATGCTTCTTTTAGAGATAGGAATGTTAGCACAAAAACTGAAGGAAAGGAGATATCTGCAAAATCTCTGAACTCAATGCTTAGTTCTCAGAAGTAAATCATATGTGCCATGTTGTTTCATTTAGGTTTAAAGAGTTAGCTGCTATACCCTCGGTGATGCTTTCCTATATAGTAAAAGCTAGTTTTAGGGATAAGAAGGTTAGCACAAAAACTGAAGGAAAGGAGATAGCCACGAAATCTCTGCACTCAATGCTTAGTTCCCTAATATAAAGCACATGAGATATCATCTATCAAGGAGGTTTAAAGAGTTCGCTGCTATATCCTTGATTATGCTTTCGTATATAGTAACTGCTAGTTTTAGGGATAGGAATGTTAGCACAAAAACTGAAGGAAAGGAGATAGCTTCAAAATCTCTGCACACAATGCTTAGTTCTCAGAAGAAAATCATATGTGCCATGTTGTTTCATTTATGTTTAAAGAGCTAGCTGCTATACCCTCGGTTATGCTTTCCTATATATGAAATGCTAGTTTTAGAGATAGGAATTTTAGCACAAAAACTTAAGGAGAGGGTATAGCTGCAAAATCTCTGTACAAAATGCTTTTTTCTCAGAAGTAAATCATATGTACCATGCTTTTTCAGGTAGGTTTAAAGAGTTAGCTGCTAAACCACCAGTTATGCTTTCCTATAGCGAAAATGCTAGTTTTAGAGATAGGAATGTTAGCACAAAACTGAAGGAAAGGAGATAGTTGAAAAATCTCTGCAAACAATGCCTACATCTCAGAAGTATAACATATGTGCCATGTTGTTTCATTTAGACTTAAAGAGTTAGCTGCTATATCCCCTGTAATTCTTTCCTGTAGTGTAAATGCTAGTATTAGAGATAGGAATGTAGCACAAAAACTGAAGGAAAGAGATAGCCACAAAATCATTGCACTCAATGCTTAGTTCCCTAAAGTAAAGCACGTGTTACATCCTCTTTCAAGTAGGACTAAAGAGTTAGCTGCTATACCCTCGGTTATGCTTTCATATATATTAAATGCTAGGTTTAGAGATAGGAATGGTAGCACAAAAATTGAAGGAAAGCATATAGCTGCAAAATCTCTGCACACAATGCTTACTTCTCAGAAGTAAATCATATGTGTCATGTTGTTTCATTTAGGTTTAAAGAGTTAACTGCTATACCCCAGGTTATGCTTTTGCATATAGTAAATGCTAGGTTTAGAGATAGAAATGTTAGCACTAAAAATGAAGGAAAGGAGATAGCTGCAAAATCACTGCACACAATGCTTAGTTCTCAGAAGTAAATCATTTGTGCCATGTTGTTTCATTTAGGTTTAAAGAGTTTGCTGCTATACCCCCGGTTATGCCGGTTATGATTTCCTATAGTGTAAATTCTAGTTTTAGAGATAGGAATGTTAGCACAAAAACTGAATGAAAGGAGATAGCTGCAAAATCTCTGCACACAATGCTTAGTTCTCAGAAGTAAATCATATATACCATGCTTTTTCAGGTAGGTTTAAAGAGTTAGCTGCTATACCCCCGGTTATGCTTTCCTATAGTGTAAATGCTATTTTTAGAGATAGGAATGTGAGCACAAAAACTGAAGGAAAGGAGATAGCCACAAAATCTACGCACTCAATACTTAGTGCCCTAAAGTAAAGCATATGTGACATCCTCTTTCAAGTAGGTTTAAAGAGTTACCTGCTATATCCTCGGTTATGCTTTCCTATATAGTAAATGCTAGGATTAGAGATAGGAATGTTAGCACAAAAACTGAAGGAAAAGAGATAGCTGCAAAATCTTGCACAACATGCTTAGTTCTCAGAAGTAAATCATATATGCCATGTTGTTTCATTTAGGTTTAAAGAGTTTGCTGCTACACCCTCGGTTATGCTTTCCTATAAAGGAAATGCTAGTTTTAGAGATAGGAATGCTAGCACAAAAACTGAAGGAAAGGAAATAACTGTAAAATCTCTGCACAAAATGCTTAGTTCTGAGAAGTAAATCATATGTACCATGCTCTTTCAGGTAGGTTTAAGGAGTTTGCTGCTATACCCCTGGTTATGTTTTCCAATAGTATAAAGGCAATTTTTAGAGATAGGAATGTTAGCACAAAAACTGAAGGAAAGGAGATAGCCACAAAATCTCTGCACTCAATGATTATTTCCCTATAGTAAAGCACATGTGACATCCTCTTTCAAGTAGGTTTAAAGAGTTTGCTGCTATACCCCCGGTTATGTTTTCCTATAGTATAAAGGCAATTTTTAGAGATAGGAATGTTACCAAAAAACTGAACGAAAAGAGATAGCTGCAAAATCTCTGCACACAATGCTTAGTTCTAAAAAGTAAATAATATGTGCCATGTTGTTTCATTTAGGTTTAAAGAGTTAACTGCTATACCCTCAGTTATGCTTTCGTATATACTAAATGCTAGTTTTAGAGATAGGAATGTTAGCACTAAAAATGAAGGAAAGGAGATAGCTGCAAAATCTCTGCACGCAAAGCTTAGTTCTCTGAAGTAAATCATATGTGCCATGTTGTTTCATTGGGTTTATAGAGTTAACTGCTATACCCTCGGTTATGCTTTCGTATATAGTAAATGCTAGTTTTAGAGATAGGAATGTTAGCACAAAAACTGAAGGAAAGGAGATAGCCACAAAATCTCTGCACTCAATACTTAGTTCCCTAAAGTAAAGCACATGTGACATCCTCATTCAAGTAGTTTTAAAGAGTTAGCTGCTATATACTCGATTATGCTTTCCTATATAGGAAAAGCTAGTTTTATAGATAAGAATGTTAGCACAAAAACTGAATGAAAGGAGATAGCTGCAAAATCTCTACACAATATACTTAATTCTCAGAAGTAAATCATATGTTCCATGTTATTTCATTTAGGTTTAAAGAGTTAACTGCTATACCCTCAATTATGCTTTCATATATGGTAAAGGCTAGTTTTAGAGATAGGAATGTTAGCACTAAAAATGAAGGAAAGGAGATAGCTGCAAAATCTCTTCACACAATGCTTAGTTTTCAGAAATAAATCATATGTGCTGCGGTCACCCCTCAGGTTGAAGTGTGGTTTGCTGGCCTGGCAGGGGAGCGGCCCGCGGCAGGCCAAGCCGCTGCCCCCATAATAGGGTGGCTGGTCGGACTCACCCGCCACCCCTGAAGGAAGCTCGGCATGGGCGCAGAGTGCCCTCGGGTCTCCCCTTCTCGGCAGCCATGCTTCCGCGGCCGCCCCTCCTCCCGGATAGCGCCACACAATGCCTTGTGGGGCAGCACCCTTCTTCTTCTTTCTCCCTGCGCAGGCCCAGGGCGGAAGATTCCAGTCTGCCCTTTTCCCCTCCCCCGACAGCAGCAACAGCCAGGTGTGGGCGGAAAAATCCAGCCCGCCCTTTTCCCCTCCCCCGACAGCAGCAACAGCCAGGCGTGGGCGGAAAAATCCAGTCTGCCCTCCACCCCAGCAACAGCAACCACCAATCCCTAAACCCTGCCCCTTCCCCCAGCAACAGCGACAGCCAATCCCTAACCACCACCCCTCCCCCGTCCAGTACCGCCCACTGACCTTTCGCCGGCAACCAATCAGAACAGGGCGTGGCTTCGACCAATCAGCCTTCCCCAGCCCCTATAAAACTGTTGCCTCTCCCTCAATAAAGTGGACTTGCGTGTTTACCTTGTCTCCGCGGTAGTTCTTCTGCCGTGCGCCCTCCAGTCCTGAGAGCCCCCGACAAGGGCCTGGCCTCCCTTGTCCCCAGTTCGTCGCCGGCTTCTCCGGGCGACCCCTTCGTCGCCGGCTTCGCCGGGCGACCCCGTCAGCCGAACCGCGCAACCCCTTGTGAGACCGATCCCTCGTCTGCTGCCGGACCGACCCCTCGTCCCAAGTGGGACTGACCCCTCGTCCCAAGCGGGACCGACCCCTCGTCCAGAGCTGGACCGACCCCCTCGTCCGCAGCCAGACCCCACCTCTACCGACTGAGCAAGCCGCCGCAGCTGGCGCCCAACGTGGGGCAAGGCAACCCCACCACAGCCTCACTCCATAACCTGGTGGCTCTCCCCCCTCCTCTCTTCTCACCTTGGGACTTCTCTCTTGCAACATTGCTGCTACCTGAGCCTTGGCTACCTCATATGATCCACGGCGGTCTGGGAGAATCGCTGGATGGCTTTCTCCTTCCATGTCGGGGGTTTATACCGACCTGCTATGATTAAGAGGAGCCTTGGATTTCTCGGGAGCGTGCGCTTGCACGTCTGAAGTAATCCTACCACAGCCCTACCCCCTCCTCTCTTCTCACCTTGGGACTTCTCTCGTGTAACATTGCTGCTACCTGAGCCTTGGCTACCTCATATGATCCACGGCGGTCTGGGAGAATCGCTGGATGGCTTTCTCCTTCCATGTCGGGGGCTTATACCGACCCGCTATGATTAAGAGGAGCCTTGGATTTCTCGGGAGCGCGCGCTTGCACGTCTGAAGTAATCCTACCATAGCCCTACGCTCTCCTCTCTTCTCACCCCTATCTTTTCGCTCTGCATTGCTGCTCCTGAACCTTGGCGACCTCATATGATCCACGGCGGTCTGGGAGAATCGCTGGATGGCTTTCTCCTTCCATGTCGGGGGCTTATACCGACCCGCTATGATTAAGAGGCGCCAATAAAACTCTCAGGAGCACGTGCCTGAGCACCTCCACCCCTGCCTTCACCTCTGCCTCCTCCCCTTCACGCTTGCTCCCCTTTGCCTTGCTCCACTGCTCGTCGTCCCCGCCCTCCCCTCGTCGGGGCCTTCTCTTGGCCCGCGACCACCGTCGGAGCCCCACCGGCTCCGACCCCTCGTCTCACCGCGCACCTCGGCTCCCATCGCCGCGCTCTCAAGGTAAGGGCCCCTTTTCTTATCGGCTCCAAAAGGCCATTAGCAATGGGTAACATCCTATCTGCTAAGCAAGCCCCACAAGTTCGGGCTCTCGCCGGTCTCCTAGACACTCACCGGTGTAAGATCTCTTTCAAACAGCTTCAAGTATATCGGGACCTTTTTCTCCCCTTTAATATTATATATTTCTGTTAATGTGTTGTAATTGTTCTGTGTTTGTCTGTCTGTTCGCTCAATGTCAACATATATTGTGATACCTCCGGATGGTAAATATAAATTACTGGAAATCTTTAAAAGAGCTCTATTCAAATGGCCAAAAATTAAATAAGCGCTTATATTAATACTTAAGTTTATTATATTAATACATAAGTTTAAATGTTAATAAGATATCTACAATTAGAAAAATTGTAAGTCTTAATTAACAAAATTAACTGTACGTCTTCATAAAAAGTTGTTCTTGCCTAGATTAAAATGAATAACTTATTTTTCTTCACAGGATAATATAAAGAATGTAAAACTTATATGAATATTAAAAAGGTTAAAAGTTTGTAAAAATGCTAACGGAAATGTAATAAGTTTTGCAAGAAGACGTATTTTGTCCTAAAGTAAGATGGCTAATTTTTCATAAACTCTTGAAATTTAATTTGCATGCGGCAAGTGTAAAAGGTATTGTGATAACTTTACGTAAGGGAATGTGTTCTGTAAAGATAAAATTTATCTTCATTAAGGTATTAAATGGCTAATTCCAAAAGGTCATTCTTAAATATATATATATAAAACTAAGTTGATGATAATAATAATAAAAGGTAATTTTATAACAGCAAAGATTAACAGCAACCAAGCTCCCCTGCCAACTTGCTTTTAGGAAATGGTTTCTAATATTGCATGCTACTAAGTATTTAAAGAAAAGTTATTCTTAAGGAAACAGAAGATGATTTTGTCTTTGCAGCCATTGTCTATTTAGCAACACCCCTCGCTATAGGCCTAGCCACTGTTGCGCAGGACGATTGGAACCTTAAACAAAGACTCCTCCTCACTGTCATCTTCCTATCTATCGTTACTATATTTACTGCCCTCATTCTCCTTCGTTTATAAAGCAGTCTCCTACAAACCACAAAGCTTCTGTCTTAAACATACCATTCCCGCCATCTGTCTAGCCACTACCACCCCAGAAGATTGTAACCACGGCCCCCCATGCCGCCATCGCTCTCAAGCAGCTCCAGCCCCGCGAAACGGCCCGCAACCTGCTTTCCCCGGCCTGCGGCCTGCTTTCTAGCATCTAATAACGTTTCTGCTTTTAACAGCTCCCCATACTTCTGCGGAGCTTCCTCCTGTCTCGACCTCACTCCTCTTCTCAGCCATCCAAAGCGTCCTTTCTCGTCCCCCGCCCCCCTCCTTTTTTCGCTTGAACCCCTACTGCGTTGCAGATTGGGCCGCCCCATGTCGGCCCGCCCCATTAACATCGGCCTCTCTCGGCCTGTGGAGACCTTGGCCTTCTTGTCCTCGCCTACGTCTCCACCACTCCCGACGCTGCTGCCACCACCGTCGCTGGTGCCCTGACGCAACTTGTCCTCACCACTGCGATCCTCCAGACCATCACACAGTCTGCCTCTGCCGCTCTTCGCCACCAAGAAGAGATCAACCACCTGTAATGCGCTATCATCCTGGACTTTTAACAACAGATAGACCTTATCGCCACCGAGGTCAACGGGAATTGGACATTGGCCACCCTTGCTTGCAACGGCAAGATACCGCCCCCCAAATTGTACATTTGTATCCCCGTCATACTCACCTCCCTCTTCAGCCCCGCTTCCCTCATTGCTTACTGCCTCTTGGGCCTCAGCTACTTGTTGCTGCTGCCATCCTGGTGCTTATTTGAAAAGAAGGGGGAAATGCGGTCACCCCTCAGGTTGAAGTGTGGTTTGCTGGCCTGGCAGGGGAGCGGCCGCGGCAGGCCAAGCCGCTGCCCCCATAATAGGGTGGCTGGTCGGACTCACCGCCACCCCTGAAGGAAGCTCGGCATGGGCGCAGAGTGCCCTCGGGTCTCCCCTTCTCGGCAGCCATGCTTCCGCGGCCGCCCCTCCTCCCGGATAGCGCCACACAATGCCTTGTGGGGCAGCACCCTTCTTCTTCTTTCTCCCTGCGCAGGCCCAGGGCGGAAGATTCCAGTCTGCCCTTTTCCCCTCCCCCGACAGCAGCAACAGCCAGGTGTGGGCGGAAAAATCCAGCCCGCCCTTTTCCCCTCCCCCGACAGCAGCAACAGCCAGGCGTGGGCGGAAAAATCCAGTCTGCCCTCCACCCCAGCAACAGCAACCACCAATCCCTAAACCCTGCCCCTTCCCCCAGCAACAGCGACAGCCAATCCCTAACCACCACCCCTCCCCCGTCCAGTACCGCCCACTGACCTTTCGCCGGCAACCAATCAGAACAGGGCGTGGCTTCGACCAATCAGCCTTCCCCAGCCCCTATAAAACTGTTGCCTCTCCCTCAATAAAGTGGACTTGCGTGTTTACCTTGTCTCCGCGGTAGTTCTTCTGCCGTGCGCCCTCCAGTCCTGAGAGCCCCCGACAAGGGCCTGGCCTCCCTTGTCCCCAGTTCGTCGCCGGCTTCTCCGGGCGACCCCTTCGTCGCCGGCTTCGCCGGGCGACCCCGTCAGCCGAACCGCGCAACCCCTTGTGAGACCGATCCCTCGTCTGCTGCCGGACCGACCCCTCGTCCCAAGTGGGACTGACCCCTCGTCCCAAGCGGGACCGACCCCTCGTCCAGAGCTGGACCGACCCCTCGTCCGCAGCCAGACCCCACCTCTACCGACTGAGCAAGCCGCCGCATGTGCCATGTTGTTTCATTTAGGTTTAAAGAGTTTGCTGCTATACCCTTGGTTATGCTTTCCTATATAGGAAATGCTAGTTTTAGAGATAGGAATGTTAGCAAAAAAACTGAAGGAAAGGAGATAGCTGCAAAATCTCTTCACACAATGCTTAGTTCTCAGAAGTAAATCATATGTACCATGCTTTTTCAAGTAGGTTTAAAGAGTTTGCTGCTATACCCCCGGTTATGCTTTCCTATAGTAGAAAAGCTATTTTTAGAGACAGGAATATGAGCAGAAAAACTGAAGGAAAGGAGATAGCCACAAAATCTCTGCACTCAATGCTTAATTCCCTAAAGTAAAGCACATGTGACATCCTCTTTCAAGTAGGTATAAAGAGTTAGCTTCTACACCCTCGGTTAAGCTTTCCTATATAGGAAATGCTAGTTTTAGACATAGGAATGTTACCACAAAAACTGAAGGAAAGGAGATAGCTGCAAAATCTCTGCACACAATGCTTTGTTCTCAGAATTAAATCATATGTGCCATGTTGTTTCATTTAGGTTTAAAGAGTTAAGTGGTATACCCTCAGTTATGTTTTCGTATAGAGTAAATGCTAGTTTTAGAGATAGGGATGTTAGCACAAAAACTGAAGGAAAGAAGATAGCTGCAAAATCTCTGCACACAATGTTTGTTCTCAGAAGTAAAACATATGTGTGCTGTTGTTTCATTTAGGTTAAAAGAGTTAGCTGTTCTACCCTCGGTTATGCTTTCCGATACAGTAAATCCTAGTTTTAGGGATAAGAATGTTAGCACAAACACTGAAGGAAAGAGGATAGCTGCAAAATCTCAGCACCCAATGCTTAGCTCTCAGAAGTAAATCATATATGCCATGTTGTTTCATTTAGGTTTAAAGACTTAGCTGCTATACCTTCGGTTATACTTTCATATATAGGAAATGCAAGTTTTAGAGATAGGAATGTTAGCACAAAAACTGAAGGAAAGGAGATAGCTGCAAAATCTCTTCAGACAATGCTTAGTTCTCAGAAGTAAATCATATGTGCCAGGTTGTCTCATTTAGGTTTAAAGAGTAAGCTGCTATACCCTCGATTATGCTTTCCCATATAGAAAATGCTAGCTTTAGTGATATGAATGTTATCACAAAAACTGAAGGAGAGGAGATAGCTGCAAAACCTCTGCACACAATGCTTAGTTCTCAGAAGTAAATCATATGTACTATGCTTTTTCATTTAGGTTTAAAGAAGTAGCTGCTAAATCCCCGGTTATGCTTTCCTATAGTGTAAATGTTAGATTTAGAGATAGGAATGTTAGCAAAAAAAGGAAGGAAAGAAGATAGCCACAAAATCTCTGCACTCTATGCTTAGTTCCCCAATGTAAAGCACATGTGACATCCTCTTTCAAGTAGGTTTAAAGAGTTAGGTGCTATACTATCGGTTATGCTTTCCTATATAGGAAATGCTAGTTTTATAAATAAGAATGTTAGCATAAAAACTGAAGACAAGGAGATAGCTGCAAAATCTCCGAACACAATGCTTAGTTCACAGAAGTAAATAATATGTTCCATGTTTTTTCTTTTGGGATTAAAGAGTTAGCTGCTATACCTTCGGTTACGCTTTCGTGTAGAGTAAATGCTGGTTTTACAGATATGTATGTTAGCACAAAAACTGAAGTAAACGAGATAGCTGCAAAATCTCTGCACACAATGCTTAGATCTCAGAAGCAAATCATATCTCCAATGTTGTTTCATTTAGGTTTAAAGAGTTAGCTGCTATACCCTCGGTTATGCTTTCCTATATAGGAAATGCCAGTTTTAGAGATAGGAATGTTAGCACAAAAACTGAAGGAAAAGATATAGCTGCAAAATCTCTGCACACAATGTTTAGTTCTCAGAAGTAAATCATATGTGCCATGTTGTTTCATTTAGGTTTAAAGAGTTAGCTGCTATACCCTCGGTTATGCTTTCCTATATAGGAAATGCTAGTTTTAGAGATAGGAATGTTAGCAGAAAAACTGAAGGAAAGGAGATAGCTGTAAAATCTCTGCAAACAATGTTTAGTTCTCAGAAGTAAATCATATGTGCCATGTTGTTTCATTTAGGTTTAACGAGTTAGCTGCTATACCCTTGGTTATGCTTTCCTATATAGGAAATGCTAGTTCTAGAGATAGGAATGTTAGCACAAAACCTGGAGGAAAGGAGATAGCTGTAAAATCTCTGCACACAATGTTTAGTTCTCAGAAGTAAATCATATGTGGCATGTTGTTTCATTAGGTTTAAAGAGTTAGCTGCTATACCTTCGGTTATGCTTTCCTATATAGGAAATAGTAGTTTTAGAGATAGGAATGTTAGCACAAAAACTGAAGGAAAGGAGATAGCTGCAAAATCTCTGCACACAATGCTTAGTTCTCAGAAGTAAATCATATGTGGCATGTTGTTTCATTTAGGTTGAAAAATTTAGCTGTTTTAAACTCGGTTATGCTTTCCTATATAGGAAATGCCAGTATTAGAGATAGGAATGTTAGCATAAGAATTGAAGGAAAGGAGATACCTGCAAAATCTCTGCACACGGTGCTTAGTTCTCTGAACTAAATAATATGCTTCATGCTTTTTCAGGCAGGTTTAAAGAGTTACCTACTATAACCCCGGTGATGCTTTCCTATAGTGTAAATGCTAGTTTTAGAGAAAGGAATGTTAGCTCAAAAACTGAAGGAAAGGAGATAGCTGTAAAATCTCTGCACACAATGCTTAGTTCTCAGAAGTCAATCATAAGTACCATGATTTTTCAGGTAAGGTTAAGGAGTTAGCTGCTATACCCCCGGTTATGCTTCCCTATATAGGAAATGCTAGCTTTATATATAGGAATCTTAGCACAAAAACTGAAGAAAAAGAGATAGCTGCAAAATCTCTGCACACAATGTTTAGTTCTCAGAAGTAAATCATATGTGATATGTTGTTTCATTTAGGTTTAAAGTGTTAGCAGCTATAACCTCGGTTATGCTTTCCTATACAGGAAATGCTAGTTTTAGAGATAGGAATGTTAGCACCAAAACTGAAGGAAAGGATATAGCGGCAAAATCTCTGCACACAATGCTTAGTTCTCAGAAGTAAATCATATGTGCCATGTTGTTTCATTTAGGTTTAAAGAGTTAGCCGCTATACCCTCGGTTATGCTCTCCTATATAGGAAATGCTAGTTTTAGAGATAGGAATGTTAGCACAAAAACTGAAGGAAAGGAGATAGCTGTAAAATCTCTGCACACAATGTTTAGTTCTCAGAAGTAAATCATATGTGCCATGTTGTTTCATTTAGGTTTAAAGGGTTAGGTGCTATACACTCAGATATGCTTTCCTATATAGGAAATAGTAGTTTTAGAGATAGGAATGTTAGCACAAAAAATTGAAGGAAAGGATATAACAGCAAAATCTCTGCACACAATGCTTAGTTCTCAGAAGTAAATCATATGTGGCATGTTGTTTCATTTAGGTTGAAAAATTTAGCTGTTTTAAACTCGGTTAGGCTTTCCTATATAGGAAATGCCAGTATTAGAGATAGGAATGTTAGCATAAGAAGTGAAGGAAAGGAGATACCTGCAAAATCTCTGCACACAGTGCTTAGTTCTCAGAACTAAATAATATGCATCATGCATTTTCAGGTACGTTTAAAGAGTTACCTGCTATAACCCCGGTTATGCTTTCCAATAGTGTAAATGCTAGTTTTAGAGATAGGAATGTTAGCTCAAAAACTGAAGGAAAGGAGATAGATGTAAAACCTCTGAACACAATGCTTAGTTCTCAGAAGTCAATCATACGTACCATGCTTTTTCAGGTAAGGTTAAAGAGTTAGCTGCTATACCTACGGTTATGCTTCCTTATATAGGAAATGCTAGCTTTAAAAATAGGAATGTTAGAACAAAAACTGAAGAAAAAGAGATAGCTGCAAAATCTCTTCACACAATGTTTAGTTCTCAGAAGTAAATCATATGTGCCATGTTGTTTGATTTAGGTTTAAAGAGTTAGCCACTATACCCTCGGTTATGCTTTCCTATACAGGAAATGCTAGTTTAGAGATAGGAATGTTAGCACCAAAACTGAAGGAGAGGATAGAGTGGCAAAATCTCTGCACACAATGCTTAGTTCTCAGAAGTGAATCGTATGTACCATGGTTTTTCAGGTAGGTTTAAAGTGTTAGCTACTATATACCTGGTTATGCTTTCCTATAGTGTAAATGCCAGTTTTAGAGATAGGAATGTTAGCACAAAAACTGAAGGGAAAGAGATAGCTGCAAAATCTCTGCACACAATGCTTAGTTCTCAGAAGTAAATCATAAGTGGCATGTTGTTCCATTTAGGTTGAAAAATTTAGCTGTTTTAAACTCGGTTATGCTATCCTATATAGGAAATGCCAGTATTAGAGATAGGAATGTTAGCATAAGAAGTGAAGGAAAGGAGATACCTGAAAAATCTCTGCACACAATGCTTAGTCTCAGAACTAAATAATATGCACCATGCTTTTTCAGGTAGGTTTAAAGAGTTACCTCCTATAACCCCGGTTATGCTTACCTATAGTATAAATACTAGTTTTAGAGATAGGAATGTTAGCTCAAAAACAGAAGGAAAGGAGATAGCTGTAAAATCTCTGAACACAATGTTTAGTTCTCAGAAGTAAATTATATGTGAGATGTTGTTTCATTTAGGTTTAAAGAGTTAGCTGCTATACCCCCGGTTATGCTTCCCTATATAGGAAATGCTAGCTTTAAATATAGGAATGTTAGCACAAAAACTGAAGAAAAAGAGATAGCTGAAAAATCTCTTCACACAATGTTTAGTTCTCAGAAGTACATCATATGTGCCATGTTGTTTCATTTAGGTTTAAAGAGTTAGCCGATATACCCTCGGTTATGCTTTCCTATACAGGAAATGCTAGTTTTAGAGATAGGAATGTTAGCACCAAAACTGAAGGAAAGGATATAGAGGCAAAATCTCTGCACACAATGCTTAGTTCTCAGAAGTAAATCAAATGTGCCATGTTGTTTCATTTAGGTTTAAAGAGTTAGCTGCTATACCCTCAGTTATGCTTTTCTATATAGGAAATGCTAGTTTTACAGATAGGAATGTTAGCATAAAAACTGAAGGAAAGGAGATACCTGCAAAATCACTGCACACAATGCTTATTTCTCAGAAGTAAATCATATGTGCCATGTTGTTTCATTGAGGTTTAAGGAGTTAGCGGCTATACCCTCGGTTATGCTTCCCTATATAGGAAATGCTAGCTTTAAATATAAGAATGTTAGCACAACACCTGAAGGAAAGAAGATACCTGCAAAATCTCTGCACACAATGCCTATTTCTCAGAAGTAAATCGTATGTACCATGGTTTTTCAGGTAGGTTTAAAGTGTTAACTGCTATACACCTGGTTATGCTTTCCTATAGTGTAAATGCCAGTTTTAGAGATAGGAATGTTAGCACAAAAACTGAAGGAAGGAGATAGCTTTAAAATGTCTGCACACAATGTTTGTTCTCAGAAGTAAATCATATGTGCCATGTTGTTTCATTTAGGTTAAAGAGTTAGCTGCTATACCCTCGGATATGCTTTCCTATATAGGAAATGCTAGTTTTAGAGATAGGAATGTTAGCACAAAAACTGAAGGAAAGGAGATAGGTGTAAAATCACTGCACACAATGTTTAGTTCTCAGAAGTAAATCATATGTGGCATGTTGTTTCATTTAGGTTTAAAGAGTTAGCTGCTTTACCACCGGTTATGCTTTCCTATAGTGTAAATGCTAGTTTTAGAGATAGGAATGTTAGCACAAAAACTGAAGGAAAGGAGATAGCTGTAAAATCTCTGCACACAATGTTTAGTTCTCAGAAGTAAATCATAAGTGCCATGTTGTTTGATTTAGGTTTAAAGAGTTATCCGCTATACCCTCGGTTATGCTTTCCTATACAGGAAATGCTAGTTTTAGAGATAGGAATGTTAGCACCAAAACTGAAGGAAAGGATATAGCGGCAAAATCTCTGCACACAATGCTTAGTTCTCAGAAGTAAACTATATGTGCCATGTTGTTTCATTGAGGTTTAAAGATTTAGCGGCTATACCCTCGGTTATGCTTCCCTACATAGGAAATGCTAGCTTTAAATGTAAGAATGTTAGCACAAAACCTGAAGGAAAGAAGATACCTGCAAAATCTCTGCACACAATGCTTATTTCTCAGAAGTAAATCGTATGTACCATGATTTTTCAGGTAGGTTTAAAGTGTTAGCTGCTATACACCTGGTTATGCTTTCCTATAGTGTAAATGCCAGTTTTAGAGATAGGAATGTTAGCACAAAAACTGAAGGAAAAGAGATAGCTGCAAAATCTCTGCACACAATGTTTAGTTCTCAGAAGTAAATCATATGTGCCATGTTGTTTCATTTAGGTTTAAAGAGTTAGCTGCTATACCCTCGGTTATGCTTTCCTATATAGGAAATGCTAGTTTTAGAGATAGGAATGTTAACACAAAACCTGAAGGAAAGGAGATAGGTGTAAAATCTCTGCACACAATGTTTAGTTCTCAGAAGTAAATCATATGCGGCATGTTGTTTCATTTAGGTTTAAAGAGTTAGCTGCTATACCCCCGGTTATGCTTTCCTATACTGTAAATGCTAGTTTTAGAGATAGGAATGTTAGCACAAAGCTGAAGGAAAGGAGATAGCTGTAAAATCTCTGCACACAATGTTTAGTTCTCAGAAGTAAATCATATGTGCCATGTTGTTTCATTTAGGTTTAAAGTGTTAGCCGCTATACCCTCGGTTATGCTTTTCTATATAGGAAATGCTAGATTTACAGATAGGAATGTTAGCATAAAAACTGAATTAAAGGAGATACCTGCAAAATCTCTGCACACAATCCTTATTTCTCAGAAGTAAATCATATGTGCCATGTTGTTTCATTTAGGTTTAAAGAGTTAGCAGCTATACCCTCGGTTATGCTTCCCTATATTGGAAATGCTAGCTTAAAATATAAGAATGTTAGAACAAAACCTGAAGGAACGAAGATACCTGCAAAATCTCTGCACACAATGTTTATTTCTAAGAAGGAAATCATATGTACCATAGTTTTTCAGGTAGGTTTAAAGTATTAGCTGCTATACACCTGGTTATGCTTTCCTATAGTATAAATTCCAGTTTTAGAGATAGGATTGTTAGCCCAAAAACTGAAGGAAAGGAGATAGCTGTAAAATCTCTGCACACAATGCTTAGTTCTCTGACGTCACTCATACGTACCTTGCTTTTTCAGGTAAGGTTAAAGAGTTAGCTGCTATACCCCCGGTTATGCTTCCCTATATAGGACATGCTAGCTTTAAATATAGGAATGTTAGCACAAAATCTGAAGAAAAAGAGATAGCTGCAAAATCTCTGCACACAATGTTTAGTTCTCAGAAGTAAATCATATGTGCCATGTTGTTTCATTTAGGTTTAAAGAGTTAGCGGCTATACCCTCGGTTATGCTTCCCTAGATTGGAAATGCTAGCTTAAAATATAAGAATGTTAGAACAAAACCTGAAGGAAAGAAGATACCTGCAAAATCTCTGCACACAATGCTTATTTCTCAGAAGTAAATCGTATGTCCCATGGTTTTTCAGGTAGGTTTAAAGCGTTAGCTGCTATACACCTGGTTATGCTTTCCTATAGTGTAAATGCCAGTTTTAGAGATAGGAATGTTAGCACAAAAACTGAAGGAAAGCAGATAGGTGTAAAATCTCTGCACACAATATTTAGTTCTCAGAACTAAGTCATATGTGCCATGTTGTTTCATTTAGGTTTAAGAGTTAGCTGCTATACCCCCGGTTATGCTTTCCTATAGTGTAAATGCTAATTTTAGAGATAGGAATGTTAGCACAAAAACTGAAGGAAAGCAGATAGGTGTAAAATCTCTGCACACAATATTTAGTTCTCAGAACTAAATCATATGTGCCATGTTGTTTCATTTAGGTTTAAAGAGTTAGCTGCTATACCCTCGGTTAGGCTTTCCTATACAGGAAATGCTAGTTTTAGAGATAGGAATGTTAGCATAAAAACTGAAGGAAAGGAGATACCTGCAAAATCTCTGCACACAATGCTTAGTTCTCAGAACTAAATAATATGCACCATGCTTTTTCAAGTAGGTTTAAAGAGTTACCTGCTATAACCCCGGTTATGCTTTCCTATAGTGTAAATGCTAGTTTTAGAGATAGGAATGTTAGCTCAAAAACTGAAGGAAAAGAGATAGCAGTAAAATCTCTGCACAAAATGTTTACTTCTCAGAAGTCAATCATACATACCATGCTTTTTCCAGTAAGGTTAAAGAGTTAGCTGCTATACCCCCGGTTATGCTTCCCTATATAGGAAATGCTAGCTTTAAATAGAGGAATGTTTGCACATAAACTGAAGAAAAAGAGATAGGTGCAAAATCTCTTCACACAATGTTTGGTTCTCAGAAGTAAATCATATGTGCCATGTTGTTTCATTTAGGTTTAAAGAGTTAGCCGCTATACCCTCGGTTATGCTTTCCTATACAGGAAATGCTAGTTTTAGAGATAGGAATGTAAGCACCAAAACAGAAGGAAAGGATATAGCGGCAAAATCTCTGCACACAATGCTTAGTTCTCAGAAGTAAATCATATGTGCCATGTTGTTTCATTTAGGTTTAAAGAGTTAGCCGGTATACCCTCGGATATGCTTTCCTATAAAGGAAATGCTAGTTTTAGAGATAGGAATGTTAGCACCAAAACTGAAGGAAAGGATATAGCGGCAAAATCTCTGCAAACAATGCTTAGTTCTCAGAAGTAAATCATATGTGCCATGTTGTTTCGTTTAGGTTTAAAGAGTTAGCCGCTATACCCTCGGTTATGCTTTTCTATATAGGAAATGCTAGTTGTACAGATAGGAGTGTTAGCATAAAAACTGAAGGAAAGGAGATACCTGCAAAATTTCTGCACACAATGCTTATTTCTCAGAAATAAATCATATGTGCAATGTTGTTTCATTTAGGTTTAAAGAGTTAGCTGCTATACTCTTGGTTATGCTTCCCTATATAGGAAATGCTATCTTTAATTATAAGAATGTTAGAACAAAACCTGAAGGAAAAAAGATACCTGCAAAATCTCTGCACACAATGTTTATTTCTAAGAATTAATTCGTATGTACCATGGTTTTTCAGGTGGGTTTAAAGTGTTAGCTGCTATACACCTGGTTATGCTTTCCTATAGTGTAAATGGCAGTTTTAGAGATAGGAATGTTAGCACAAAAAATGAAGGAAAGGAGATAGGTGTAAAATCTCTGCACACAATGTTTAGTTCTCAGAAGTAAATCATATGTGGCATGTTGTTTCATTTTGGTTTAAAGAGTTAGCTGCTATACCCCCAGTTATGCTTTCCTATAGTGTAAAAGCTAGTTTTAGAGATAGGAATGTTAGCAGAAAAACTGAAGGAAAGGAGATAGCTGTAAAATCTCTGCACACAATGTTTCGTTCTCAGAAGAAACTCATATGTGCCATGTTGTTTCATTTAGGTTTAAAGAGTTAGCCGCTATACCCTCGGTTATGCTTTCCTATACAGGAAATGCTAGTTTTAGAGATAGGAATGTTAGCACCAAAACTGAAGGAAAGGATATAGCGGCAAAATCTCTGCACACAATGCTTAGTTCTCAGAAGTAAATAATATGTGCCATGATGTTTCATTTAGGTTGAAAAAGTTAGCTGTTTTAAACTCGGTTATGCTTTCCTATATAGAAAATGCCAGTATTAGAGATAGGAATGTTTGCATAAATACTGAAGGAAAGGAGATACCTGCAAAATCTCTGTGGAAAATGCTTAGTTCTCAGAACCAAATAATATGCACCATGTTTTTTCAGGTAGGCTTAAAGAGTTACCTGTTATAACCCCGGTTATGCTTTCCTATAGTGTAAATGCTAGTTTTAGAGATAGGAATGTTAGCTCAAAAACTGAAGGAAAGGAGATAGCTGTAAAATCTCTGCACACAATGCTTAGTTCTCAGAAGTCAATCATACATACCATGCTTTTTCAGGTAAGGTTAAAGAGTTAGCTGCTATACCCCCGGTTATGCTTCCCTATATTGGACATGCTAGCTTTAAATATAGGAATGTTAGCACCAAAGCTGAAGGAAAGGAGATAGCTGTAAAATATCTGCACACAATGCTTATTTCTCAGAAGTAAATCATATGTGCCATTTTGTTTCATTTAGGTTTAAAGAGTTAGCCGCTATACCCTCGGTTATGCTTCCCTATATAGGAAATGCTAGCTTTAAATATAAGAATGTTAGCACAAAACCTGAAGGAAAGAAGATACCTGCAAAATCACTACACACAATACTTATTTCTCAGAAGTAAATCGTATGTACTATGGTTTTTCAGGTAGGTTTAAAGTGTTAGCTGCTATACACCTGGTTATGCTTTCCTATAGTGTAAATACTAGTTTTAGAGATAGGAATGTTAGCACAAAAACTGAAGAAAAAGAGATAGCTGCAAAATCTCTTCACACAATGTTTAGTTCTCAGAAGTAAATCATATATGCCATGTTGTTTGATTTAGGTTTAAAGAGTTAGCCGCTATACCCTCGGTTATGCTTTCCTATACAGGAAATGCTAGTTTTAGAGATAGGAATGTTAGCACCAAAACTGAAGGAAAGGATATAGCGGCAAAATCTCTGCACACAATGCTTAGTTCTCAGAAGTAAATCATATGTGCCATGTTGTTTCATTTAGGTTTAAAGAATTAGCCGCTATACCCTCGATTATGCTTTTCTATATAGGAAATGGTAGTTTTACAGATAGGAATGTTAGCATAAAAACTGAAGGAAAGGAGATACCTGCAAAATCTCTGCACACAATGCTTATTTCTCAGAAGTAAATCATATGTGCCATGTTGTTTCATTTAGGTTTAAAGAGTTAGCGGCTATAGCCTCGGTAATGCTTCCCTATATAGGAAATGCTAGCTTTAAATATAAGAATGTTAGCACAAAACCTGAAGGAAAGAAGATAACTGCAAAATCTTGGCACACAATGTTTATTTCTGAGAAGTAAATCATATGTACCATGGTTTCTCAGGTAGGTTTAAAGTGTTAGCTGCTATACACATGGTTATGCTTTCCTATAGTGTAAATGCTAGTTTGAGAGATAGGAATGTTAGAACAATAACTGAAGGAATAGAGATAGCTGCAAAATCTCTGCACACAATGTTTAGTTCTCAGAAGTAAATCATATGTACCATGTTCTTTCATTTAGGTTTAAAGAGTTAGCCGCTATACACTCGGTTATGCTTTTCTACATATGAAATGCTAGTTTTACAGATAGGAATGTTACCATAAAAACTGAAGGAAAGGAGATAACTGCAAAATCTCTGCACACAATGCTTATTTCTCAGAAATAAATCATATTTGCCATGTTGTTTCATTTACCTTTAAAGAGTTAGCTGCTATACCCTCGGTTATGCGTTTCTATATAGGAAATGCAAGTTTTAGAGATAGGAATGTTAGCACAAAAAGTGAAGGAAAGGAGATAGCTGTAAAATCTCTGCACACAATGTTTAGTTCTCAGAAGGAAATCATATGTGCCATGTTGTTTCATTTAGGTTTAAAGAGTTAGCCGCTATTCCCTCGGTTATGCTTTCCTGTACAGGAAATGCTAGTTTTAGAGATAGGAATGTTAGCACCAAAACTGAAGGAAAGGATATAGCGGCAAAATCTCTGCACACAATGCTTAGTTCTCAGAAGGAAATCATATGTGCTATTTTGTTTCATTTAGGTTTAAACAGTTAACTGCTATACCCTCGGTTATGCTTTCCTATAGAGGAAATAGTAGTTTTAGAGATAGGAATGTTAGCACAAAAACTGAAGGAAAAGAGATAGCTGCAAAATCTCTGCACACAATGTTTAGTTCTCAGAAGTAAATCATATGTGGCATGTTGTTTCATTTTGGTTTAAAGAGTTAGCTGCTATACCCCCAATTATGCTTTCCTGTAGTGTAAAAGCTAGTTTTAGAGATAGGAATGTTAGCAGAAAAATTGAAGGAAAGGAGATAGCTGTAAAATCTCTGCACACAATGTTTAGTTCTCAGAAGTAAATCATATGTGCCATGTTGTTTCATTTAGGTTTAAAGAGTTAGCCGCTATACCCTCGGTTATGCTTTCCTATAGAGGAAATAGTAGTTTTAGAGATAGGAATGTTAGCACAAAAACTGAACGAAAAGAGATAGCTGCAAAATCTCTGCACACAATGCTTAGTTCTCAGAAGTAAATCATATGTGGCATGTTGTTTCATTTAGGTTGAAAAAGTTAGCAGTTTTAAACTCGGTTTTGCTTTCCTATATAGGAAATGCCAGTATTAGAGATAGGAATGTTAGCATAAGAAGTGAAGGAAAGGAGATACCTGCAAAATCTCTGCACACAATGCTTAGTTCTCAGAACTAAATAATATGCACCATGCTTTTTCAGGTAGGTTTAAAGAGTTACTTGCTATAACCCCGGTTATGCTTTCCTATAGTGTAAATGCTAGTTTTAGAGATAGAAATGTTAGCTCAAAAACTGAAGGAAAGGAGATAGCTGTAAAATCTCTGCACACAATGCTTGGTTCTCAGAAGTCAATCATACGTACCATGCTTTTTCAGGTAAGGTTAAAGAGTTAGCTGCTATACCCCCTGTTATGCTTCCCTATATAGGAAATGCTAGCTTGAAATAAAGGAATGTTAGCACAAAAACTGAAGAAAAAGAGACAGCTGCAAAATCTCTTCACACAATGTTTAGTTCTCAGAAGTAAACCATATGTGCCATGTTGTTTCATTGAGGTTTAAAGTGTTAGCGGCTATACCCTCGGTTATGCTTCCCTACATAGGAAATGCTAGCTTTAAATATAAGAATGTTAGCACAAAACCTGAAGGAAAGAAGATACCTGCAAAATCTCTGCACACAATGTTTATTTCTAAGAAGTAAATCGTATGTACCATGGTTTTTCAGGTAGGTTTAAAGTATTAGCTGCTATACACCTGGTTATGTTTTCCTATAGTATAAATATCAGTTTTAGAGATAGGATTGTTAGCACAAAAACTGAAGGAAAGGAGATAGCTGTAAAATCTCTGCACACAATGCTTAGTTCTCTGAAGTCACTCATACGTACCTTGCTTTTTCAGGTAACGTTAAAGAGTTAGCTGCTATACCCCTGGTTATGCTTCCCTATATAGGACATGCTAGCTTTAAATATAGGAATGTTAGCACAAAATCTGAAGAAAAAGAGATAGCTGCAAAATCTCTGCACACAATGTTTAGTTCTCAGAAGTAAATCATATGTTCCATGTTGTTTCATTTAGGTTTAAAGAGTTAGCCGCTATACCCTCGGTAATGCTTTCCTATACAGGAAATGCTAGTTTTAGAGATAGGAATGTTAGCACCAAAATTGAAGGAAAGGATATAGCAGCAAAATCTCTGCACACAATGCTTAGTTCTCAGAAGTAAATCATATGTGCCATGTTGTTTCATTTAGGTTTAAAGAGTTAGCCTCTATACCCTAGGTGATCCTTTTCTATGTAGGAAATGCTAGTTTTACAGATAGGAATGTTAGCATAAAAACTGAAGGAAAGGAGATACCTGCAAAATCTCTGCACACAATGCTTATTTCTCAGAAGTAAATCATATGTGCCATGTTGTTTCATTTAGGTTTAAAGAGTTAGCGGCTATACCCTCGGTTATGCTTCCCTATATTGGAAATGCTAGCTTAAAATATAAGAATGTTAGAACAAAACCTGAAGGAAAGAAGATACCTGCAAAATCTCTGCACACAATGCTTATTTCTCAGAAGTAAATCGTATGTACCATGGTTTTTCAGGTAGGTTTAAAGTGTTAGCTGCTATACACCTGGTTATGCTTTCCTATAGTGTAAAAGCCAGTTTTAGAGATAGGAATATTAGCACAAAAACTGAAGGAAAGCAGATAGGTGTAAAATCTCTGCACACAATATTTAGTTCTCAGAACTAAACCATATGTGCCATGTTGTTTCATTTAGGTTTAAAGAGTTAGCCGCTATACCCTCGGTTATTCTTTCCTATACAGGAAATGCTAGTTTTAGAGATAGGAATGTTAGCACAAAAACTGAAGGAAAGGAGATAGCTGCAAAATCTCTGCACACAATGCTTAGTTCTCAGAAGTAAATCATGTGTGGCATGTTGTTTCATTTAGGTTGAAAAAGTTAGCTGTTTTAAACTCGGTTATGCTTTCCTATATAGGAAATGCCAGTATTAGAGATAGGAATGTTAGCATAAAACCTGAAGGAAAGGAGATACCTGTAAAATCTCTGCACACAATGCTTAGTTCTCAGAACTAAAAAATATGCACCATGCTTTTTCAGGTAGGTTTAAAGAGTTACCTGTTATAACCCCGGTTATGCTTTCCTATAGTGTAAATGCTAGTTTTAGAGATAGGAATGTTAGCTCAAAAACTGAAGGAAAGGAGATAGCTGTAAAATCTCTGCACATAATGCTTAGTTCTCAGAAGTAAATCATATGTGGCATGTTGTTTCATTTAGGTTGAAAAAGTTAGCTGTTTTAAACTCGGTTATGCTTTCCTATATACGAAATGCCAGAATTAGAGATAGGAATGTTAGCATAAAAACTGAAAGAAAGGAGATACCTGCAAAATCTCTGCACACAATGCTTACTTCTCAGAACTAAAAAATATGCACCATGCATTTTCAGGTAGGTTTAAAGAGTTACCTGTTATAACCCCGGTTATGCTTTCCTATAGTGTAAATGCTAGTTTTAGAGATAGGAATGTTAGCTCAAAAACTGAAGGAAAGCAGATAGCTGTAAAATCTCTGCACACAATGCTTAGTTCTCAGAAGACAATCATACGTACCATGCTTTTTCAGGTACGGTTCAAGAGTTAGCTGCTATACCCCCGGTTATGCTTCCCTATATAGGAAATGCTAGCTTTAAATATATGAATGTTAGAACAAAAACTGAAGAAAAAGAGATAGCTGCAAAATCTCTTCACAGAATGTTTAGTTCTCAGAAGTAAATCATATGTGCCATGTTGTTTGATTTCGGTTTAAAGAGTTAGCCGCTATACCCTCGGTTATGCTTTCCTATACAGGAAATGCTAGTTTTAGAGATAGGAATGTTAGCACCAAAACTGAAGGAAAGGATATAGCGGCAAAATCTCTGCACACAATGCTTAGTTCTCAGAAGTAAATCATATGTGCCATGTTGTTTCATTGAGGTTTAAAGAGTTAGCGGCTATACCCTCGGTTATGCTTCCCTATATAGGAAATTATAGCTTTAAATATAAGAATGTTAGCACAAAAACTGAAGGAAAGAAGATACCTGCAAAATCTCTGCACACAGTGCTTATTTCTCAGAAGTAAATCATATGTACCATGGTTTTTCAGGTAGGTTTAAAGTGTTAGCTGCTATACACCTGCTTATGCTTATCTATAGGGTAAATGCTAGTTTTAGAGATAGGAATGTTAGCACAAAAACTGAAGGAATAGAGATAGCTGCAAAATCTCTGCACACAATATTTAGTTCTCAGAAGGAAATCATATGTGCCATGTTGTTTCATTTAGGTTTAAAGAGTTAGCCGCAATACCCTCGGTTATGCTTTCCTATACAGGAAATGCTAGTTTTACAGATAGGAATGTTAGCACCAAAACTGAAGGAAAGGATATAGCGGCAAAATCTCTGCAAACAATGCTTAGTTCTCAGATGTAAATCATATGTGCCATTTTGTTTCATTTAGGTTTAAAGAGTTAGCCGCTATACCCTCTGTTATGCTTTTCTATATAGGAAATGCTAGTTGTACAGATAGGAATGTTAGCATAAAAACTGAAGGAAAGGAGATACCTGCAAAATCTCTGCAAACAATGCTTATTTCTCAGAAATAAATCATATGTGCCATGTTGTTTCATTTAGATTTAAAGAGTTAGCTGCTATACCCTTGGTTATGCTTCCCTATATAGGATATGCTATCTTTAAATATAAGAAGGTTAGAACAAAACCTGAAGGAAAAAAGACACCTGCAAAATCTCTGCACACAATGATTATTTCTAAGAATTAATTCGTATGTACCATGGTTTTTCAGGTAGGTTTAAAGTGTTAACTGCTATACACCTGGTTATGCTTTCCTATAGTGTAAATGGCAGTTTTAGAGATAGGAATGTTAGCACAAAAACTGAAGGAAAAGAGATAGCTGCAAAATCTCTGCACACAATGTTTAGTTCTCAGAAGTAAATCATATGTGCCATGTTGTTTCATTTATGTTTAAAGAGTTAGCTGCTATACCCTCGGATATGCTTTCCTATATAGGAAATGCTAGTTTTAGAGAGAGGAATGTTAGCACAAAAAATGAAGGGAAGGAGATAGGTGTAAAATCTCTGCACACAATGTTTAGTTCTCAGAAGTAAATCATATGTGGCATATTGTTTCATTTTGGTTTAAAGAGTTAGCTGCTATACCCCCGGTTATGCTTTCCTATAGTGTAAAAGCTAGTTTTAGAGATAGGAATATTAGCAGAAAAATTGAAGGAAAGGAGATAGCTGTAAAATCTCTGCACACAATGTTTAGTTCTCAGAAGTAAATCATATGTGCCATGTTGTTTCATTTAGGTTTAAAGAGTTAGCTGTTTTAAAATCGGTTATGCTTTCCTATATAGGAAATGCCAGTATTAGAGATAGGAATGTTAGCATAAATACTGAAGGAAAGGAGATATCTGCAAAATCTCTGCACACAATGCTTAGTTCTCAGAACTAAATAATATGCACCATGCTTTTTCAGGTAAGTTTAAAGCGTTACCTGCTATAACCCCGGTTATGCTTTCCTATAGTGTAAATGCTAGTTTTAGAGATAGGAATGTTAGCTCAAAAACTGAAGGAAAGGAGATAGCTGTAAAATCTCTGCACAAAAGGTTTACTTCTCAGAAGTCAATCATACGTACCATGCTTTTTCCGGTAAGGTTAAAGAGTTAGCTGCTATACCCCCGGTTATGCATCCCTATATAGGAAATGCTAGCTTTAAATATAGGAATGTTTGCATAAAAACTGAAGGAATAGAGATAGCTGCAAAATCTCTGCACACAATGTTTAGTTCTCAGAAGGAAATCATATGTGCCATGTTGATTCATTTAGGTTTAAAGAGTTAGCTGCTATACCCCCGGTTATGCTTTCTTACTGTATAAATGCTAGTTTTAGAGATAGGAATGTTAGCACAAAAAGTGAAGGAAAGGAGATAGCTGTAAAATCTCTGCACACAATATTTAGTTCTCAGAAGTAAATCATATGTGCCATGTTGTTTCATTTAGGTTTAAAGAGTTAGCCGCTATACCCTCGGTTATGCTTTCCTATACAGGAAATGCTAGTTTTAGAGATAGGAATGTTAGTACCAAAACTGAAGGAAAGAATATAGCGGCAAAATCTCTGAACACAATGCTTAGTTCTCAGAAGTAAATCATATGTGCCATGTTGTTTCATTTAGGTTTAAAGAGTTAGCCGCTATACCCTCGGTTATCCTTTTCTATGTAGGAAATGCTAGTTTTACAGATAGAAATGTTATCATAAAAACTGAAGGAAAGGAGATACCTGCAAAATCTCTGCACACAATGCTTATTTCGCAGAAGTAAATCATATGTGCCATGTTGTTTCATTTAGGTTTAAAGAGTTAGCGGCTATACCCTCGGTTATGCTTCCCTATATAGGAAATGCTAGCTTTAAATATAAGAATGTTAGCACAAAACCTGAAGGAAAGAAGATAACTGCAAAATCTCTGCACACAATGCTTAGTTTTCAGAAATAAATAATATGCACCATGCTTTTTCAGGTAGGTTTAAAGAGTTACCTGCTATAACCCCGGTTATGCTTTCCTATAGTGTAAATGCTAGTTTTAGAGAAAGGAATGTTAGCTCAAAAACTGAAGGAAAGGAGATAGCTGTAAAATCTCTGCACACAATGCTTAGTTCTCAGAAGTCAATCATACGTACCATGCTTTTTCAGGTAAGGTTAAAGAGTTAGCTGCTATACCCCCGGTTATGCTTCCCCATATAGGAAATGATAGCTTTAAATATAGGAATGTTAGCACAAAAACTGAAGAAAAAGAGATAGCTGCAAAATCTCTTCACACAATGTTTAGTTCTCAGAAGTAAATCATATGTGCCATGTTGTTTCATTTAGGTTTAAAGAGTTAGCCGCTATACCCTCGGTTATGCTTTCCTATACAGGAAATGCTAGTTTTAGAGAGAGGAATGTTAGCACCAAAACTGAAGGAAAGGATATAGCGGCAAAATCTCTGCACACAATGCTTAGTTCTCAGAAGTAAATCATATGTGCCATGATGTTTCATTTAGGTTTAAACAGTTAGCCCCTATACCCTCGGTTATGCTTTTCTATATAGGATATGCTAGTTTTACAGATAGGAAAGTTAGCATAAAAACTGAAGGAAAGGAGATACCTGCAAAATCTCTGCACACAATGCTTATTTCTCAGAACTAAATCATACGTGCCATGTTGTTTCATTTAGGTTTAAAGAGTTAGCGGCTCTACCCTCGGATATGCTTCCCTATAGAGGAAACGCTAGCTTTAAATATAAGAATGTTAGCAGAAAACCTGAAGGAAAGAAGATAACTGCAAATTCTCTGCACACAATGCTTATTTCTCAGAAGTAAAACGTATGTACCATGGTTTTTCAGGTAGGTTTAAAGTGTTAGCCGCTATACACCTGGTTATGCTTTCCTATAGTGTAAATGGTAGTTTTAGAGATAGGAATGTTAGCGCAAAAACTGAAGGAATAGAGATAGCTGCAAAATCTCTGCACACAATGTTTAGTTCTCAGAAGTAAATCATATGTGCCATGTTGTTTCATTTAGGTTTAAACAGTTAGCTGCTATATCCTCGGTTATGCTTTCCTACAGAGGTAATAGTAGTTTTAGGGATAGGAATGTTTCCACAAAAACTGAAGGAAAGGAGATAGCTGTAAAATCTCTGCACACAATGCTTAGTTCTCAGAAGTAATTCATATGTGGCATGTTGTTTCATTTAGGTTGAAAAAGTTAGCTGTTTTAAGCTCGGTTATACTTTCCCTTATAGGAAATGCCAGTATTAGAGATAGGAATGTCAGCATAAGAAGTGAAGGAAAGGAGATACCTGCAAAATCTCTGCACACAATGCTTAGTTCTCAGAACTAAATAATATGCACCATGCTTTTTCAGGTAGGTTTAAAGAGTTACCTGCTATAACCCCAGTTATGCTTTCCTATAGTGTAAATGCTAGTTTTAGAGATAGGAATGTTAGCTCAAAAACTGAAGGAAAGGAGATAGCTGTAAAATCTCTGCACACAATGCTTAGTTCTCAGAAGTCAATCATACGTACCATGCTTTTTCAGGTAAGGTTAAAGAGTTAGCTGCTATACCCCCGGTTATGCATCCCTATATAGGAAATGCTAGCTTTAAATATAGGAATGTTTGCATAAAAACTGAAGGAAAGGAGATAGCTGTAAAATATCTGCACACAATGCTTATTTCTCAGAAGTAAATCATACGTGCCATGTTGTTTCATTTAGGTGTAAAGAGTTAGCGGCTATACCCTCGGTTATGCTTCCCTATATAGGAAATGCTAGCTTTAAATATAAGAATGTTAGAACAAAACTGAAGGAAAGAAGATACCTGCAAAATCTCTGCACACAATGCTTATTTCTCAGAAGTAAATCATATGTACCATGGTTTTTCAGGTAGGTTTAAAGTGTTAGCTGCTATACACCTGGTTATGCTTTCCTATAGGATAAATACTAGTTTTAAAGATAGGAATGTTAGCACAAAAACTGAAGGAATAGAGATAGCTGCAAAATCTCTGCACACAATGTTTAGTTCTCAGAAGGAAATCATATGTGCCATGTTGTTTCATTTAGGTTTAAAGAGTTAGCCGCTATACCCTCGGTTATGCTTTCCTATACAGGAAATGCTAGTTTTACAGATAGGAATGTTAGCACCAAAACTGAAGGAAAGGATATAGCGGCAAAATCTCTGCAGACAATGTTTAGTTCTCAGAAATAAATCATATGTGCCATGTTGTTTCATTTAGGTTTAAAGAGTTAGCCGCTATACCCTCTGTTATGCTTTTCTATATAGGAAATGCTAGTTGTACAGATAGGAACGTTAGCATAAAAACTGAAGGAAAGGAGATACCTGCAAAATCTCTGCACACAATGCTTATTTCTCAGAACTAAATCATACGTGCCATGTTGTTTCATTTAGGTTTAAAGAGTTAGCAGCTCTACCCTCGGTTATGCTTCCCTATATAGGAAATGCTAGCTTTAAATATAAGAATGTTAGCACAAAACCTGAAGGAAAGAAGATAACTGCAAAATCTCGGCACACAATGCTTATTTCTCAGAAGTAAAACGTATGTACCATGGTTTTTCAGGTAGGTTTAAAGTGTTAGCCGCTATACACCCTGTTATGCTTTCCTATAGTGTAAATGGTAGTTTTAGAGATAGGAATGTTAGCGCAAAACCTGAAGGAATAGAGATAGCTGCAAAATCTCTGCACACAACGTTTAGTTCTCAGAAGTAAATCATATGTGCCATGTTGTTTCATTTAGGTTTAAAGAGTTAGCCGCTATACCCTCGGTTATGCTTTTCTATAAATGAAATGCTAGTTTTACAGATAGGAATGTTAGCACCAAAACTGAAGGAAAGGATATAGCGGCAAAATCTCTGCACACAATGCTTAGTTCTCAGAAGTAAATCATATGTGCCATGTTGTTTCATTGAGGTTTAAAGAGTTAGCGGCTATACCCTCGGTTATGCTTCCCTATATAGGAAATGCTAGCTTTAAATATAAGAATGTTAGCACAAAAACTGAAGGAAAGAAGATACCTGCAAAATCTCTGCACACAATGCTTATTTCTCAGAAGTAAATCGTATGTACCATGGTTTTTCAGGTAGGTTTAAAGTGTTAGCTGCTATACACCTGGTTATGCTTTCCTATAGTGTAAATGGTAGTTTTAGAGATAGGAATGTTAGCACAAAACCTGAAGGAATAGAGATAGCTGCAAAATCTCTGCACACAATGTTTAGTTCTCAGAAGGAAATCATATGTGCCATGTTGTTTCATTTAGGTTTAAAGAGTTAGCTGCTATACCCCCGATTATGCTTTCCTATTGTGTAAATGCTAGTTTTAGAGATAGGAATGTTAGCACAAAAACTGAAGGAAAGGAGATACCTGTAAAATCTCTGCACACAATGTTTAGTTCTCAGAAGAAAATCATATGTGCCATGTTGTTTCATTTAGGTTTAAAGAGTTAGCCGCTATTCCCTCGGTTATGCTTTCCTATACAGGAAATGCTAGTTTTAGAGATAGGAATGTTAGCACCAAAACTGAAGGAAAGGATATAGCGGCAAAATCTCTGAACACAATGCTTAGTTCTCAGAAGTAAATCATATGTGTCATGTTGTTTCATTCAGGTTGAAAAAGTTAGCTGTTTTAAACTCGGTTATGCTTTCCTATATAGGAAATGCCAGTATTATAGATAGGAATGTTAGCATAAAAACTGAAGGAAAGGAGATACCTGCAAAATCTCTGCACACAATGCTTAGTTCTCAGAACTAAATAATATGCACCATGCTTTTTCAAGTAGGTTTAAAGAGTTACCTGGTATAACCCCGGTTATGCTTTCCTATAGTGTAAATGCTAGTTTTAGAGATAGGAATGTTAGCTCAAAAACTGAAGGAAAGGAGATAGCTGTAAAATCTCTGCACAAAATGCTTAGTTCTCAGAAGTCAATCATATGTGGCATGTTGTTTCATTTTGGTTTAAAGAGTTAGCTGCTATACCCCCAGTTATGCTTTCCTATAGTGTAAAAGCTAGTTTTAGAGATAGGAATGTTAGCAGAAAAATTGAAGGAAAGGAGATAGCTGTAAAATCTCTGCACACAATGTTTAGTTCTCAGAAGTAAATCATATGTGCCATGTTGTTTCATTTAGGTTTAAACAGTTAGCTGCTATACCCTCGGACATGCTTTCCTATATAGGAAATGCTAGTTTTAGAGAGAGGAATGTTAGCACAAAAAATGAAGGAAAGGAGATAGGTGTAAAATCTCTGCACACAATGTTTAGTTCTCAGAAGTAAATCATATGTGGCATGTTGTTTCATTTTGGTTTAAAGAGTTAGCTGCTATACCCCCAGTTATGCTTTCCTATAGTGTAAAAGCTAGTTTTAGAGATAGGAATGTTAGCAGAAAAATTGAAGGAAAGGAGATAGCTGTAAAATCTCTGCACACAATGTTTAGTTCTCAGAAGTAAATCATATGTGCCATGTTGTTTCATTTAGGTTTAAAGAGTTAGCGGCTATAGCCTCGGTTATGCTTCCCTATATAGGAAATGCTAGCTTTAAATATAAGAATGTTAGCACAAAAACTGAAGGAAAGGATATAGTGGCAAAATCTCTGCACACAATGCTTAGTTCTCAGAAGTAAATAATATGTGCCATGATGTTTCATTTAGGTTGAAAAAGTTAGCTGTTTTAAACTCGGTTATGCTTTCCTATATAGAAAATGCCAGTATTAGAGATAGGAATGTTTGCATAAATACTGAAGGAAAGGAGATACCTGCAAAATCTCTGCGGAAAATGCTTAGTTCTCAGAACCAAATAATATGCACCATGTTTTTTCAGGTAGGCTTAAAGAGTTACCTGTTATAACCCCGGTTATGCTTTCCTATAGTGTAAATGCTAGTTTTAGAGATAGGAATGTTAGCTCAAAAACTGAAGGAAAGGAGATAGCTGTAAAATCTCTGCACACAATGCTTAGTTCTCAGAAGTCAATCTTACATACCATGCTTTTTCAGGTAAGGTTAAAGAGTTAGCTGCTATACCCCCGGTTATGCTTCCCTATATTGGACATGCTAGCTTTAAATATAGGAATGTTAGCACCAAAGCTGAAGGAAAGGAGATAGCTGTAAAATATCTGCACACAATGCTTATTTCTCAGAAGTAAATCATATGTGCCATTTTGTTTTATTTAGGTTTAAAGAGTTAGCCACTATAGCCTCGGTTATGCTTCCCTATATAGGAAATGCTAGCTTTAAATATAAGAATGTTAGCACAAAACCTGAAGGAAAGAAGATACCTGCAAAATCTCTACACACAATACTTATTTCTCAGAAGTAAATCGTATGTACCATGGTTTTTCAGGTAGGTTTAAAGTGTTAGCTGCTATACACCTGGTTATGCTTTCCTATAGTGTAAATACTAGTTTTAGAGATAGGAATTTTAGCACAAAAACTGAAGAAAAAGAGATAGCTGCAAAATCTCTTCACACAATGTTTAGTTCTCAGAAGTAAATCATATGTGCCATGTTGTTTGATTTAGGTTTAAAGAGTTAGCCGCTATACCCTCGGTTCTGCTTTCCTATACATGAAATGCTAGTTTTAGAGATAGGAATGTTAGCACCAAAACTGAAGGAAAGGATATAGCGGCAAAATCTCTGCACACAATGCTTAGTTCTCAGAAGTAAATCATATGTGCCATGTTGTTTCATTAAGTTTAAAGAATTAGCCGCTATACCCTCGATTATGCTTTTCTATATAGGAAATGGTAGTTTTACAGATAGGAATGTTAGCATAAAAACTGAAGGAAAGGAGATACCTGCAAAATCTCTGCACACAATGCTTATTTCTCAGAAGTAAATCATATGTGCCATGTTGTTTCATTTAGGTTTAAAGAGTTAGCGGCTATAGCCTCGGTTATGCTTCCCTATATAGGAAATGCTAGCTTTAAATATAAGAATGTTAGCACAAAAACTGAAGGAAAGAAGATAACTGCAAAATCTTGGCACACAATGCTTATTTCTCAGAAGTAAATCGTATGTACCATGGTTTTTCAGGTAGGTTTAAAGTGTTAGCTGCTATACATATGGTTATGCTTTCCTATAGTGTAAATGCTAGTTTGAGAGATAGGAATGTTAGCACAATAACTGAAGGAATAGAGATAGCTGCAAAATCTCTGCACACAATGTTTAGTTCTCAGAAGTAAATCATATGTGCCATGTTCTTTCATTTAGGTTTAAAGAGTTAGCCGCTATACCCTCGGTTATGCTTTTCTATATATGAAATGCTAGTTTTACAGATAGGAATGTTAGCATAAAAACTGAAGGAAAGGAGATAACTGCAAAATCTCTGCACACAATGCTTATTTCTCAGAAATAAATCATATTTGCCATGTTGTTTCATTTACATTTAAAGAGTTAGCTGCTATACCCTCGGTTATGCGTTTCTACATAGGAAATGCAAGTTTTAGAGATAGGAATGTTAGCACAAAAACTGAAGGAAAGGAGATAGCTGTAAAATCTCTGCACACAATGTTTAGTTCTCAGAAGGAAATCTTATGTGCCATGTTGTTTCATTTAGGTTTAAAGAGTTAGCCGCTATACCTCGGTTATGCTTTCCTATACAGGAAATGCTAGTTTTACAGATAGGAATGTTAGCACCAAAACTGAAGGAAAGGATATAGCAGCAAAATCTCTGCACACAATGCTTAGTTCTCAGAAGGAAATCATATGTGCCATGTTGTTTCATTTAGGTTTAAAGAGTTAGCCGCTATACCCTCGGTTATGCTTTCCTATAGAGGAAATAGTAATTTCAGAGATAGGAATGTTAGCACAAAAACTGAAGGAAAAGAGAAAGCTGCAAAATCTCTGCACACAATGTTTAGTTCTCAGAAGTAAATCATATGTGCCATGTTGTTTCATTTAGATTTAAAGAGGTAGATGCTATACCCTCCGATATGCTTTCCTATATAGGAAATGCTAGTTTTAGAGATAGGAATGTTAGCACACAAACTGAAGGAAAGGAGAAACCTGTAAAATCTCTACACAAAATGTTTAGTTCTCAGAAGTAAATCATATGTGCCATGTTGTTTCATTTAGGTTTAAAGAGTTAGCTGCTATACCCTCGGTTATGCTTTCCTATATAGGAAATACTAGTTTTAGAGATAGGAATGTTAGCACAAAAACTGAAGGAAAGGAGATAGGTGTAAAATCTCTGCACACAATGTTTAGTTCTCAGAAGTAAATCATATGTGGCATGTTGTTTCATTTAGGTTTAAAGAGTTTGCTGCTATACCCCCGGTTATGCTTTCCCATAGTGTAAATGCTAGTTTTAGAGATAGGAATGTGAGCACAAAAACTGAAGGAATGGAGATAGCTGTAAAATATCTGCACACAATGTTTAGTTCTCAGAAGTAAGTCATATGTGCCATGTTGTTTCATTTAGGTTTAAGCAGTTAGCTGCTATACCCTCGGTTATGCTTTCCTATATAGGAAATAGTAGTTTTAGAGATAGGAATGTTAGCACAAAAACTGAAGGAAAGGAGATAGCTGCAAAATCTCTGCACACAATGCTTAGTTCTCAGAAGTAAATCATATGTGGCATGTTGTTTCATTTAGGTTGAAAAAGTTAGCAGTTTTAAACTCGGTTTTGCTTTCCTATATAGGAAATGCCAGTATTAGAGATAGGAATGTTAGCATAAGAAGTGAAGGAAAGGAGATACCTGCAAAATCTCTGCACACAATGCTTAGTTCTCAGAACTAAATAATATGCACCATGCTTTTTCAGGTAGGTTTAAAGAGTTACTTGCTATAACCCCGGTTATGCTTTCCTATAGTGTAAATGCTAGTTTTAGAGATAGAAATGTTAGCTCAAAAACTGAAGGAAAGGAGATAGCTGTAAAATCTCTGCACACAATGCTTGGTTCTCAGAAGTCAATCATACGTACCATGCTTTTTCAGGTAAGGTTAAAGAGTTAGCTGCTATACCCCCGGTTATGCTTCCCTATATAGGAAATGCTAGCTTGAAATAAAGGAATGTTAGCACAAAAACTGAAGAAAAAGAGACAGCTGCAAAATCTCTTCACACAATGTTTAGTTCTCAGAAGTAAACCATATGTGCCATGTTGTTTCATTGAGGTTTAAAGTGTTAGCGGCTATACCCTCGGTTATGCTTCCCTACATAGGAAATGCTAGCTTTAAATATAAGAATGTTAGCACAAAACCTGAAGGAAAGAAGATACCTGCAAAATCTCTGCACACAATGCTTATTTCTCAGAAGTAAATCATATGTGCCATGTTGTTTCATTTAGGTTTAAAGAGTTAGCGGCTATACCCTCGGTTATGCTTCCCTATATTGGAAATGCTAGCTTAAAATATAAGAATGTTAGAACAAAACCTGAAGTAAAGAAGATACCTGCAAAATCTCTGCACACAATGTTTATTTCTAAGAAGTAAATCGTATGTACCATGGTTTTTAAGGTAGGTTTAAAGTATTAGCTGCTATACACCTGGTTATGCTTTCCTATAGTATAAATTCCAGTTTTAGAGATAGGATTGTTAGCACAAAAACTGAAGGAAAGGAGATAGCTGTAAAATCTCTGCACACAATGCTTAGTTCTCTGAAGTCACTCATACGTACCTTGCTTTTTCAGGTAAGGTTAAAGAGTTAGCTGCTATACCCCCGGTTATGCTTCCCTATATAGGACATGCTAGCTTTAAATATATGAATGTTAGCACAAAATCTGAAGAAAAAGAGATAGCTGCAAAATCTCTGCACACAATGCTTAGTTCTCAGAAGTAAATCATATGTGTAATGTTGTTTCATTTAGGTTGAAAAAGTTACCTGTTTTAAAATCGGTTATGCTTTCCTATATAGGAAATGCCAGTATTAGAGATAGGAATGTTAGCATAAAAACTGAAGGAAAGGAGATACCTGCAAAATCTCTGCACACAACTCTTAGTTCTCAGAACTAAATAATATGCACCATGCTTTTTCAGGTAGGTTTAAAGAGTTACCTGCTATAACCCCGGTTATGCTTTCCTATAGTGTAAATGCTAGTTTTAGAGATAGGAATGTTAGCTCAAAAACTGAAGGAAGGAGATAGCTGTAAAATCTCTGCACAAAATGTTTACTTCTCAGAAGTCAATCATACGTACCATGCTTTTTCTGGTAAGGTTAAAGAGTTAGCTGCTATACTCCCGGTTATGCTTCCCCATATAGGAAATGCTAGCTTTAAATATAGGAATGTTTGCATAAAAACTGAAGGAATAGAGATAGCTGCAAAATCTCTGCACACAATGTTTAGTTCTCAGAAGGAAATCATATGTGCCATGTTGTTTCATTTACGTTTAAAGAGTTAGCTGCTATACCCCCGGTTATGCTTTCTTACTGTGTAAATGCTAGTTTTAGAGATAGGAATGTTAGCACAAAAACTGAAGGAAAGGAGATAGCTGTAAAATCTCTGCACACAATGTTTAGTTCTCAGAAGTAAATCATATGTGCCATGTTGTTTCATTTAGGTTTAAAGAGTTAGCCGCTATACCCTCGGTTATGCTTTCCTATACAGGAAATGCTAGTTTTAGAGATAGGAATGTTAGTACCAAAACTGAAGGAAAGGATATAGCGGCAAAATCTCTGCACACAATGCTTAGTTCTCAGAAGTAAATCATATGTGCCATGTTGTTTCATTTAGGTTTAAAGAGTTAGCCGCTATACCCTCGGTTAACCTTTTCTATGTAGGAAATGCAAGTTTTACAGATAGGAATGTTAGCATAAAAACTGAAGGAAAGTAGATACCAGCAAAATCTCTGCACACAATGCTTATTTCGCAGAAGTAAATCATATGTGCCATGTTGTTTCATTTAGGTTTAAAGAGTTAGCGGCTATACCCTCGGTTATGCTTCCCTATATAGGAAATGCTAGCTTTAAATATAAGAATGTTAGCACAAAACCTGAAGGAAAGAAGATAACTGCAAAATCTCTGCACACAATGCTTAGTTCTCAGAAAAAAATAATATGCACCATGCTTTTTCAGGTAGGTTTAAAGAGTTACCTGCTATAACCCCGGTTATGCTTTCCTATAGTGTAAATGCTAGTTTTAGAGAAAGGAATGTTACCTCAAAAACTGAAGGAAAGGAGATAGCTGTAAAATCTCTGCACACAATGCTTAGTTCTCAGAAGTCAATCATACGTACCATGCTTTTTCAGGTAAGGTTAAAGAGTTAGCTGCTATACCCCCGGTTATGCTTCCCCATATAGGAAATGCTAGCTTTAAATATAGGAATGTTAGCACAAAAACTGAAGAAAAAGAGATAGCTGCAAAATCTCTTCACACAATGTTTAGTTCTCAGAAGTAAATCATATGTGCCATGTTGTTTCATTTAGGTTTAAAGAGTTAGCCGCTATACCCTCGGTTATGCTTTCCTATACAGGAAATGCTAGTTTTAGAGAGAGGAATGTTAGCACCAAAACTGAAGGAAAGGATATAGCGGCAAAATCTCTGCACACAATGCTTAGTTCTCAGAAGTAAATCATATGTGCCATGATGTTTCATTTAGGTTTAAACAGTTAGCCCCTATACCCTCGGTTATGCTTTTCTATATAGGATATGCTAGTTTTACAGATAGGAAAGTTAGCATAAAAACTGAAGGAAAGGAGATACCTGCAAAATCTCTGCACACAATGCTTATTTCTCAGAACTAAATCATACGTTCCATGTTGTTTCATTTAGGTTTAAAGAGTTAGCGGCTCTACCCTCGGTTATGCTTCCCTATAGAGGAAATGCTAGCTTTAAATATAAGAATGTTAGCACAAAACCTGAAGGAAAGAAGATAACTGCAAATTCTCTGCACACAATGCTTATTTCTCAGAAGTAAAACGTATGTACCATGGTTTTTCAGGTAGGTTTAAAGTGTTAGCCGCTATACACCCGGTTATGCTTTCCTATAGTGTAAATGGTAGTTTTAGAGATAGGAATGTTAGCGCAAAAACTGAAGGAATAGAGATAGCTGCAAAATCTCTGCACACAATGTTTAGTTCTCAGAAGTAAATCATATGTGCCATGTTGTTTCATTTAGGTTTAAAGAGTTAGCCGCTATACCCTCGGTTATGCTTTTCTATATATGAAATGCTAGTTTTACAGATAGGAATGTTAGCACCAAAACTGAAGGAAAGGATATAGCGGCAAAATCTCTGCACACAATGCTTAGTTCTCAGAAGTAAGTCATATGTGCCATGTTGTTTCATTGAGGTTTAAAGAGTTAGCGGCTATACCCTCGGTTATGCTTCCCTATATAGGAAATGCTAGCTTTAAATATAAGAATGTTAGAACAAAAACTGAAGGAAAGAAGATACCTGCAAAATCCCTGCACACAATGCTTATTTCTCAGAAGTAAATCATATGTACCATGGTTTTTAGGTAGGTTTAAAGTGTTAGCTGCTATACACCTGGTTATGCTTTCCTATAGGATAAATGCTAGTTTTAAAGATAGGAATGTTAGCACAAAAACTGAAGGAATAGAGATAGCTGCAAAATCTCTGCACACAATGTTTAGTTCTCAGAAGGAAATCATATGTGCCATGTTGTTTCATTTAGGTTTAAAGAGTTAGCCGCTATACCCTCGGTTATGCTTTCCTATACAGGAAATGCTAGTTTTACAGATAGGAATGTTAGCACCAAAACTGAAGGAAAGGATATAGCGGCAAAATCTCTGCAAACAATGCTTAGTTCTCAGATGTAAATCATATGTGCCATGTAGTTTCATTTAGGTTTAAAGAGTTAGCCGCTATACCCTCTGTTATGCTTTTCTATATAGGAAATGCTAGTTGTACAGATAGGCACGTTAGCATAAAAACTGAAGGAAAGGAGATACCTGCAAAATCTCTGCACACAATGCTTATTTCTCAGAACTAAATCATACGTGCCATGTTGTTTCATTTAGGTTTAAAGAGTTAGCGGCTCTACCCTCAGTTATGCTTCCCTATATAGGAAATGCTAGCTTTAAATATAAGAATGTTACCACAAAACCTGAAGGAAAGAAGATAACTGCAAAATCTCTGCACACAATGCTTATTTCTCAGAAGTAAAACGTATGTACCATGGTTTTTCAGGTAGGTTTAAAGTGTTAGCCGCTATACACCCCGTTAGGCTTTCCCATAGTGTAAATGGTAGTTTTAGAGATAGGAATGGTAGCGCAAAAACTGAAGGAATAGAGATAGCTGCAAAATCTCTGCACACAATGTTTAGTTCTCAGAAGTAAATCATATGTGCCATGTTGTTTCATTTAGGTTTAAAGAGTTAGCGGCTATACCCTCGGTTATGCTTCCCTATATAGGAAATGCTAGCTTTAAATATAAGAATGTTAGCACAAAAACTGAAGGAAAGAAGATACCTGCAAAATCTCTGCACACAATGCTTATTTCTCAGAAGTAAATCGTATGTACCATGGTTTTTCAGGTAGGTTTAAAGTGTTAGCTGCTATACACCTGGTTATGCTTTCCTATAGTGTAAATGGTAGTTTTAGAGATAGGAATGTTAGCACAAAAACTGAAGGAATAGAGATAGCTGCAAAATCTCTGCACACAATGTTTAGTTCTCAGAAGGAAATCATATGTGCCATGTTGTTTCATTTAGGTTTAAAGAGTTAGCTGCTATACCCCCGGTTATGCTTTCCTATTGTGTAAATGCTAGTTTTAGAGATAGGAATGTTAGCTCAAAAACTGAAGGAAAGGAGATAGCTGTAAAATCTCTGCACACAATGCTTAGTTCTCAGAAGTCACTCATACGTACCATGCTTTTTCAGGTAAGGTTAAAGAATTAGCTGCTATACCCCCGGTTATGCTTCCGTATATAGGACATGCTAGCTTTAAATATAGTAATATTAGCACAAAATCTGAAGAAAAAGAGATGGCTGCAAAATCTCTTCACACAATGTTTAGTTCTCAGAAGCCAATCATACGTACCATGCTTTTTCAGGTAAGGTTAAAGAGTTAGCTGCTATACCCCCGGTTATGCTTCCCTATATAGGAAATGCTAGCTTTAAATATACGAATGTTAGCACAAAAACTGAAGAAAAAGAGATAGCTGCAAAATCTCTGCACACAATCTTTAGTTCTCAGAAGGAAATCATATGTGCCATGTTGTTTCATTTAGGTTTAAAGAGTTAGCTTCTATACCCTCCTTTATGCTTTCCTATATACGAAATGCTAGTTTTAGAGATAGGAATGTTAGCACAAAACCTGAAGGAAAGGAAATAGGTGTAAAATCTCTGCACACAATGTTTCCTTCTCAGAAGTAAATCATATGTGGAATGTTGTTTCATTTAGGTTTAAAGAGTTAGCTGCTATATCCCCGGTTATGCTTTCCTATAGTGTAAATGCTAGTTTTAGTGATAGGAATGTTAGCACAAAAACTGAAGGAAAGGAGATAGCTGCAAAATCTCTGCACACAATGCTTAGTTCTCAGAAGTAAATCATATGTGGCATGTTGTTTCATTTAGGTTGAAAAAGTTTGCTGTTTTAAACTCGGTTATGCTTTCCTATATAGGAAATGCCAGTATTAGGGATAGGAATGTTAGCATAAGACGTGAAGGAAAGGAGATACCTGCAAAATCTCTGCACACAATGCTTATTTCTCAGAAGGAAATCGTATGTACCATGTTTTTTCAGGTAGGTTTAAAGTGTTAGCTGCTATACACCTGGTTATGCTTTCCTATAGTGTAAATGCTACTTTTAGAGATAGGAATCTTAGCACAAAAACTGAAGTAATAGAGATAGCTGCAAAATCTCTGCACACAATGTTTAGTTCCTAGAAGTAAATCATATGTGGCAGGTTGTTTCATTTAGGTTTAAAGAGTTAGCCACTATACCCTCGGTTATGATTTTCTATATATGAAATGCTAGTTTTACAGATTGGAATGTTTGCATAAAAACTGAAGGAAAGGAGATAACTGCAAAATCTCTGCACACAATGCTTATTTCTCAGAAGTAAATCATATGTGCCATGTTGTTTCATTTAGGTTTAAAGAGTTAGCCGCTATACCCTCGGTTATGCTTTCCTATACAGGAAATGCTAGTTTTAGAGATAGGAATGTTAGCACCAAAACTGAAGGAAAGGATATAGCGGCAAAATCTCTGCACACAATGCTTAGTTCTCAGAAGTAAATCATAAGTGCCATGTTGTTTCATTTAGGTTTAAAGAGATAGCCGCTATACCCTCGGTTATCCTTTTCTATGTAGGAAATGCTAGTTTTACAGGTAGGAATGTTAGCATAAAAACTGAAAGGAAAGGAGATACCTGCAAAATCTCTGCACACAATGCTTATTTCTCAGAAGTAAATCGTATGTACCATAGTTTTTCAGGTAGGTTTAAAGTGTTAGCCGCTATAGAACCGGTTATGCTTTCCTATAGTGTAAATGCTAGTTTTATAGATAGGAATGTTAGCACAAAAACTGAAGGACTAGAGATAGCTGCAAAATCTCTGGACACAATGTTTAGTTCTCAGAAGTAAATCATATGTGCCATGTTGTTTCATTTAGGTTTAAAGAGTTAGCCGCTATACCCTCGGTTATGCTTTTCTATATGTGAAATGCTAGTTTTACAGATAGGAATGTTAGCACCAAAACTGAAGGAAAGGATATAGTGGCAAAATCTCTGCACACAATGCTTAGTTCTCAGAAGTAAATCATATGTGCCATGTTGTTTCATTGAGGTTTAAAGAGTTAGCGGCTATACCCTCGGTTATGCTTCCCTATATAGGAAATGCTAGCTTTAAATATAAGAATGTTAGCACAAAAACTGAAGGAAAGAAGATACCTGCAAAATCTCTGCACACAATGCTTATTTCTCAGAAGTAAATCGTATATACCATGGTTTTTCAGGTAGGTTTAAAGTGTTAGCTGCTATACACCTGGTTATGCTTTCCTATAGTGTAAATGCCAGTTTTAGAGTTAGGAATGTTAGCAGAAAAACTGAAGGAAAAGAGATAGCTGCAAAATCTCTGCACACAATGTTTAGTTCTCAGAAGGAAATCATATGTGCCATGTTGTTTCATTTAGGTTTAAACAGTTAGCTGCTATATCCTCGGTTATGCTTTCCTACAGAGGTAATAGTAGTTTTAGGGATAGGAATGTTTCCACAAAAACTGAAGGAAAGGAGATAGCTGCAAAATCTCTGCACACAATGCTTAGTTCTCAGAAGTAATTCATATGTGGCATGTTCTTCCATTTAGGTTGAAAAAGTTAGCTGTTTTAAGCTCGGTTATGCTTTCCCTTATAGGAAATGCCAGTATTAGAGATAGGAATGTCAGCATAAGAAGTGAAGGAAAGGAGATACCTGCAAAATCTGTGCACACAATGCTTAGTTCTCAGAACTAAATAATATGCACCATGCTTTTTCAGGTAGGTTTAAAGAGTTACCTGCTATAACCCCAGGTATGCTTTCCTATAGTGTAAATGCTAGTTTTAGAGATAGGAATGTTAGCTCAAAAACTGAAGGAAAGGAGATAGCTGTAAAATCTCTGCACACAATGCTTAGTTCTCAGAAGTCAATCATACGTACCATGCTTTTTCAGGTAAGGTTAAAGAGTTAGCTGCTATACCCCCGGTTATACTTCCCCATATAGGAAATGCTAGGTTTAAATATAGGAATGTTAGCACAAAAAGTGAAGAAAAAGAGATAGCTGCAAAATCTCTTCACACAATGTTTAGTTCTCAGAAGTAAATCATATGTGCCATGTTGTTTCATTTAGGTTTAAAGAGTTAGCCGCTATACCCTCGGTTATGCTTTCCTATAGTGTAAATGCTAGTTTTAGAGAGAGGAATGTTAGCACCAAAACTGAAGGAAAGGATAGAGCGGCAAAATCTCTGCACACAATGCTTAGTTCTCAGAAGTCAATCATACGTGCCGTGATGTTTCATTTAGGTTTAAACAGTTAGCCCCTATACCCCCGGTTATGCTTCCCCATATAGGAAATGCTAGGTTTAAATATAGGAAAGTTAGCGCAAAAAGTGAAGAAAAAGAGATAGCTGCAAAATCTCTTCACACAATGTTTAGTTCTCAGAAGTAAATCATATGTGCCATGTTGTTTCATTTAGGTTTAAAGAGTTAGCCGCTATACCCTCGGTTATGCTTTCCTATACAGGAAATGCTAGTTTTAGAGAGAGGAATGTTAGCACCAAAACTGAAGGAAAGGATAGAGCGGCAAAATCTCTGCACACAATGATTAGTTCTCAGAAGTAAATCATATGTGCCGTGATGTTTCATTTAGGTTTAAACAGTTAGCCCCTATACCCTCGGTTATGCTTTTCTATATAGGATATGCTAGTTTTACAGATAGGAAAGTTAGCGTAAAAACTGAAGGAAAGGAGATACCTGCAAAATCTCTGCACACAATGCTTATTTCTCAGAAGTAAATCATACGTGCCATGTTGTTTCATTTAAGTTTAAAGAGTTAGCGGCTATACCCTCGGTTATGCTTCCCTATATAGGAAATGCTAGCTTTAAATATAAGAATGTTAGCACAAAACTTGAAGGAAAGAAGATAACTGCAAAATCTCTGCACACAATGCTTATTTCTCAGAAATAAATCGTATGTACCATGGTTTTTCAGGTGGGGTTAAAGTGTTAGCCGCTATACACACGGTTATGCTTTCCTATAGTGTAAATGGTAGTTTTAGAGATAGGAATGTTAGCACAAAAACTGAAGGAATAGAGATAGCTGCAAAATCTCTGCACACAATGTTTAGTTCTCAGAAGGAAATCATATGTGCCATGTTGTTTCATTTAGGTTTAAAGAGTTAGCTGCTATACCCCCGGTTATGCTTTCCTATTGTGTAAATGCTAGTTTTAGAGATAGGAATGTTAGCACAAAAACTGAAGGAAAGGAGATAGCTGTAAAATCTCTGCACACAATGCTTAGTTCTCAGAAGTCACTCATACGTACCATGCTTTTTCAGGTAAGGTTAAAGAATTAGCTGCTATACGCCCGGTTATGCTTCCCTATATAGGACATGCTAGCTTTAAATATAGTAATATTAGCACAAAATCTGAAGAAAAAGAGATAGCTGCAAAATCTCTTCACACAATGTTTAGTTCTCAGAAGGCAATCATACGTACCATGCTTTTTCAAGTAAGGTTAAAGAGTTAGCTGCTATACCCCCGGTTATGCTTCCCTATATAGGAAATGCTAGCTTTAAATATACGAATGTTAGCACAAAAACTGAAGAAAAAGAGATAGCTGCAAAATCTCTGCACACAATGTTTCCTTCTCAGAAGTAAATCATATGTGGCATGTTGTTTCATTTAGGTTTAAAGAGTTAGCTGCTATACCCCCGGTTATGCTTTCCTATAGTGTAAATGCTAGTTTTAGAGATAGGAATGTTAGCACAAAAACTGAAGGAAAGGAGATAGCTGCAAAATCTCTGCACACAATGCTTAGTTCTCAGAAATAAATCATATGTGGCATGTTGTTTCATTTAGGTTGAAAAAGTTTGCTGTTTTAAACTCGGTTATGCTTTCCTATATAGGAAATGCCAGTATTAGGGATAGGAATGTTAGCATAAGACGTGAAGGAAAGGAGATACCTGCAAAATCTCTGCACACAATGCTTATTTCTCAGAAGTAAATCATATGTGCCATGTTGTTTCATTTAGGTTTAAAGAGTTAGCGGCTACACCCTCGGTTATGCTTACCTATATAGGAAATGCTAGCTTTAAATATAAGAATGTTAGCACAAAACCCGAAGGAAAGAAGATAACTGCAAAATCTCTGCACACAATGCTTATTTCTCAGAAGTAAATCGTATGTACCATGGTTTTTCAGGTAGGTTTAAAGTGTTAGCTGCTATACACCTGGTTATGCTTTCCTATAGTGTAAATGTCAGTTTAAGAGATAGGAATGTTAGCACAAAAACTGAAGGAAAAGAGATAGCTGCAAAATCTCTGCACACAATGTTTAGTTCTCAGAAGTAAATCATATGTGCCATGTTGTTTCATTTAGGTTTAAAGAGTTAGCTGTTATACCCTCTTTATGCTTTCCTATATAGGAAATGCTAGGTTTAGAGATAGGAATGTTAGCACAAAACCTGAAGGAAAGGAGATAGGTGTAAAATCTCTGCACACAATGTTTCCTTCTCAGAAGTAAATCATATGTGGCATGTTTTTTCATTTAGGTTTAAAGAGTTAGCTGCAATACCCCCGGTTATGCTTTCCTATAGTGTAAAAGCTAGTTTTAGAGATAGGAATGTTAGCTCAAAAACTGAAGGCAAGGAGATAGCTGTAAAATCTCTGCAAAAAATGCTTAGTTCTCAGAAGTCAATCATACGTACCATGCTTTTTCCGGTAAGGTTAAAGAGTTATCTGCTATACCCCCGGTTATGCTTCCCCTTATAGGAAATGCTAGCTTTAAATATAGGAATGTTTGCACAAAAACTGAAGAAAAAGAGATAGGTGCAAAATCTCTTCACACAATGTTTAGTTCTCAAAAGTAAATAATACGTGCCATGTTGTTTCATTTAGGTTTAAAGAGTTAGCCGCTATACCCTCGGTTATGGTTTCCTACACAGGAAATGCTAGTTTTAGAGATACGAATGTTAGCACCAAAACTGAAGGAAAGGATATATCGGCAAAATCTCTGCACACAATGCTTAGTTCTCAGAAGTAAATCATATGTGCCATGTTGTTTCATTTAGGTTTAAAGAGTTAGCCGCTATACCCTCGATTATGCTTTTCTATATAGGAAATGGTAGTTTTACAGATAGGAATGTTAGCATAAAAACTGAACGAAAGGAGATACCTGCAAAATCTCTGCACACAATGCTTATTTCTCAGACGTAAATCATATGTGCCATGGTGTTTCAATTAGGTTTAAAGAGTTAGCGGCTATAACCTCGATTATCCTTCCCTGTATAGGAAATGCTAGCTTTAAATATAAGAATGTTAGCACAAAACCTGAAGGAAAGAAGATAACTGCAAAATCTCGGCACGCAATGATTATTTCTCAGAAGTAAATCGTATGTACCGTGGTTTTTCAGGTAGGTTTAAAGTGTTAGCTGCTATACACATGGTTATGCTTTCCTATAGTGAAATGCCAGTTTTAGAGATAAGAATGTTAGCACAAAAACTGAAGGAAAAGAGATAGCTGCAAAATCTCTGCACACAATGTTTAGTTCTCAGAAGGAAATCATATGTGCCATGTTGTTTCATTTAGGTTTAAAGAGTTAGCCGCTATACCCTCGGTTAGACTTTCCTATAGAGGAAATGCTAGTTTTAGAGATAGGAATGTTAGCACCAAAACTGAAGGAAAGGATATAGCGGCAAAATCTCTGCACACAATGCTTAGTTCTCAGAAGTAAATCATATGTGCCATGTTGTTTCATTTACGTTTAAAGAGTTAGCCGCTATACCCTCGGTTATCCTTTTCTATGTAGGAAATGCTAGTTTTAGAGATAGGAATGTTAGCATAAAAACTGAAGGAAAGGAGATACCTGCAAAATCTCTGCACACAATGCTTATTTCTCAGAAGTGAATCATACGTGCCATGTTGTTTCATTTAGGTTTAAAGAGTTAGCGGCTATACCCTCGGTTATGCTGCCCTATATAGGAAATGCTAGCTTTAAATATAAGAATGTTAGCACAAAACTTGAAGGAAAGAAGATAACTGCAAAATCTCTGCACACAATGCTTATTTCTCAGAAGTAAATCGTATGTACCATGGTTTTTCAGGTAGGTTTAAAGTGTTAGCCGCTATACACCCGGTTATGCTTTCCTATAGTGTAAATGCTAGTTTTAGAGATAGGAATGTTAGCACAAAAACTGAAGGAATAGAGATAGCTGTAAAATCTCTGCACACAATGTTTAGTTCTCAGAAGGAAATCATATGTGCCATGTTGTTTCATTTAGGTTTAAAGAGTTAGCCGCTATACCCTCGGTTATGCTTTTCTCTATATGAAATGCTAGTTTTACAGATAGGAATGTTAGCAAGAAAACTGAAGGAAAGGATATAGTGGCAAAATCTCTGCACACAATGCTTAGATCTCAGAAGTAAATCATATGTGCCATGTTGTTTCATTGAGGTTTAAAGAGTTAGCGGCTATACCCTCGGTTATGCTTCCCTATATAGGAAATGCTAGCTTTAAATATAAGAATGTTAGCACAAAAACTGAAGGAAAGAAGATACCTGCAAAATCTCTGCACAGAATGCTTATTTCTCAGAAGTAAATCGTATGTACCATGGTTTTTCAGGTAGGTTTAAAGTGTTAGCTGCTATACACCTGGTTATGCTTTCCTATAGTGTAAATGCCAGTTTTAGAGTTAGGAATGTTAGCACAAAAACTGAAGGAAAAGAGATAGCTGCAAAATCTTAGCACACAATGTTTAGTTCTCAGAAGTAAATCATATGTGCCATGTTGTTTCATTTACGTTTAAAGAGTTAGCCGCTATACCCTCGGTTATCCTTTTCTATGTAGGAAATGCTAGTTTTACAGTTAGGAATGTTAGCATAAAAACTGAAGGAAAGGAGATACCTGCAAAATCTAGGCACAAAATGCTTATTTCTCAGAAGTAAATCATATGTGCCATGTTGTTTCATTTAGGTTTAAAGAGTTAGCCGCTATACCCTCGGTTATGCTTTCCTATACAGGAAATGCTAGTTTTAGAGAGAGGAATGTTAGCACCAAAACTGAAGGAAAGGATATAGCGGCAAAATCTCTGCACACAATGCTTACTTCTCAGAAGTAAATAATATGTGCCATGTTGTTTCATTGAGGTTTAAAGAGTTAGCGGCTATACCCTCGGTTATGCTTCCCTATATAGGAAATGCTAGCTTTAAATATAAGAATGTTAGCACAAAAACTGAAGGAAAGAAGATACCTGCAAAATATCTGCACACAATGCTTATTTCTCAGAAGTAAAGCGTATGTACCATGGTTTCTCAGGTAGGTTTAAAGTGTTAGCTGCTATACACCTGGTTATGCTTTCCTATAGGGTAAATGCTAGTTTTAGAGATAGGAATGTTAGCACAAAAACTGAAGGAATAGACATAGCTGCAAAATCTCTGCACACAGTGTTTAGTTCTCAGAAGGAAAATCATATGGGCCATGTTGTTTCAGTTAGGTTTAAAGAGTTTGCTGCTATACCCCCGGTTATGCTTTCCTATTGTTTAAATGCTAGTTTTAGAGATAGGAATGTTAGCACAAAACCTGAAGGAAAGCAGATAGCTGTAAAATCTCTGCACACAAAGTTTAGTTCTCAGAAGTAAATCATATGTGCCATGTTGTTTCATTTAGGTTTAAAGAGTTAGCCGCTATACCCTCGGTTGTGCTTTCCTATTCAGGAAATGCTAGTTTTAGAGATAGGAATGTTAGCACCAAAACTGAAGGAAAGGATATAGCGGCAAAATCTCTGCACACAATGCTTAGTTCTCAGAAGTAAATCATATGTTCCATGTTCTTTCATTTAGGTTTAAAGAGTTAGCCGCTAAACCCTCGGTTATGCTTTCCTATACAGGAAATGCTAGTTTTAGAGAGAGGAATGTTAGCACCAAAACTGAAGGAAAGGATATAGCGGCAAAATCTCTGCACACAATGCTTAGTTCTCAGAAGTAAATCATATGTGCCATGATGTTTCATTTAGGTTTAAACAGTTAGCCCCAATACCCTCGGTTATGCTTTTCTATATAGGATATGATAGTTTTACAGATTGGAAAGATAGCATAAAAACTGAAGGAAAGGAGATACCTGCAAAATCTCTGCACACAATGCTTATTTCTCAAAGTAAATCATAGTGCCATGTTGTTTCATTTAGGTTTAAAGAGTTAGCCGCTATACCCTCGGTTATGCTTTTCTTTATATGAAATGCTAGTTTTCCAGATAGGAATGTTAGCACCAAAACTGAAGGAAGGATATAGCGGCAAAATCTATGCACACAATGCTTATTTCTCAGAAGTAAATCATATGTGCCATGTTGTTTCATTGAGGTTTAAAGAGTTAGGGGCTATACCCTCGGTTATGCTTCCCTATATAGGAAATGCTAGCTTTAAATATAAGAATGTTAACACAAAAACTGAAGGAAAGAAGATACCTTCAAAATCTCTGCACACAATGCTTATTTCTCAGAAGTAAATCGTATGTACCATGGTTTTTCAGGTAGGTTTAAAGTGTTAGCTGCTATACACCTGCTTATGCTTTCCTATAGGGTAAATGCTAGTTTTAGAGATAGGAATGTTAGCACAAAAACTGAAGGAATAGAGATAGCTGCAAAATCTCTGCACACAATGTTTAGTTCTCAGAAGGAAATCATATGTGCCATGTTGTTTCATTTAGGTTTAAAGAGTTAGCTGCTATACCCCCGGTTATGCTTTCCTATTGTGTAAATGCTAGTTTTAGAGATAGGAATGTTAGCACAAAAACTGAAGGAAAGGAGATAGCTGTAAAATCTCTGCACACAATGCTTAGTTCTCAGAAGTCACTCATACGTACCATGCTTTTTCAGGTAAGGTTAAAGAATTAGCTGCTATACCCCCGGTTATGCTTCCCTATATAGGACATGCTAGCTTTAAATATAGTAATATTAGCACAAAATCTGAAGAAAAAGAGATAGCTGCAAAATCTCTTCACACAATGTTTAGTTCTCAGAAGCCAATCATACGTAACATGCTTTTTCAGGTAAGGTTAAAGAGTTAGCTGCTATACCCCCGGTTATGCTTCCCTATATAGGAAATGCTAGCTTTAAATATATGAATGTTAGCACAAAAACTGAAGAAAAAGAGATAGCTGCAAAATCTCTGCACACAATCTTTAGTTCTCAGAAGGAAATCATATGTGCCATATTGTTTCATTTAGGTTTAAAGAGTTAGCTGCTATACCCTCCTTTATGCTTTCCTATATACGAAATGCTAGTTTTAGAGATAGGAATGTTAGCACAAAACCTGAAGGAAAGGAAATAGGTGTAAAATCTCTGCACACAATGTTTCCTTCTCAGAAGTAAATCATATGTGGCATGTTGTTTCATTTAGGTTTAAAGAGTTAGCTGCTATACCCCCGGTTATGCTTTCCTATAGTGTAAATGCTAGTTTTAGAGATAGGAATGTTAGCACAAAAACTGAAGGAAAGGAGATAGCTGCAAAATCTCTGCTCACAATGCTTAGTTCTCAGAAGTAAATCATATGTGGCATGTTGTTTCATTTAGGTTGAAAAAGTTTGCTGTTTTAAACTCGGTTATGCTTTCCTATATAGGAAATGCCAGTATTAGGGATAGGAATGTTAGCATAAGAAGTGAAGGAAAGGAGATACCTGCAAAATCTCTCCACACAATGCTTATTTCTCAGAAGTAAATCGTATGTACCATGTTTTTTCAGGTAGGTTTAAAGTGTTAGCTGCTATACACGTGCTTATGTTTTCCTATTGTGTAAATGCTAGTTTTAGAGATAGGAATCTTAGCACAAAAACTGAAGGAATAGAGATAGCTGCAAAATCTCTGCACACAATGTTTAGTTCTCAGAAGTAAATCATATGTGGCAGGTTGTTTCATTTAGGTTTAAAGAGTTAGCCGCTATACCCTCGGTTATGATTTTCTATATATGAAATGCTAGTTTTACAGATTGGAATGTTTGCATAAAAACTGAAGGAAAGGAGATAACTGCAAAATCTCTGCACACAATGCTTATTTCTCAGAAGTAAATCATATGTGCCATGTTGTTTCATTTAGGTTTAAAGAGTTAGCCGCTATACCTTCGGTTATGCTTTCCTATACAGGAAATGCTAGTTTTAGAGATAGGAATGTTAGCACCAAAACTGAAGGAAAGGATATAGCGGCAAAATCTCTGCACACAATGCTCAGTTCTCAGAAGTAAATCATATGTTCCATGTTGTTTCATTTAGGTTTAAAGAGTTAGCCGCTATACCCTCGGTTATGATTTTCTATATATGAAACGCTAGTTTTACAGATTGGAATGTTTGCATAAAAACTGAAGGAAAGGAGATAACTGCAAAATCTCTGCACAAAATGCTTATTTCTCAGAAGTAAATCATATGTTCCATGTTGTTTCATTTAGGTTTAAAGAGTTAGCCGCTATACCTTCGGTTATGCTTTCCTATACAGGAAATGCTAGTTTTAGAGATAGGAATGTTAGCACCAAAACTGAAGGAAAGGATATAGCGGCAAAATCTCTGCACACAATGCTTAGTTCTCAGAAGTAAATCATATGTGCCATGTTGTTTCCTTTAGGTTTAAAGAGTTAGCCACTATACCCTCGGTTATCCTTTTCTATGTAGGAAATGCTAGTTTTACAGGTAGGTATGTTAGCATAAAAACTGAAGGAAAGTAGATACCTGCAAAATCTCTGCACACAATGCTTATTTCTCAGAAGTAAATCGTATGTACCATAGTTTTTCACGTAGGTTTAAAGTGTTAGCCGCTATAGAACCAGTTATGCTTTCCTATAGTGTAAATGCTAGTTTTATAGATAGGAATGTTAGCACAAAAACTGAAGGACTAGAGATAGCTGCAAAATCTCTGGACACAATGTTTAGTTCTCAGAAGTAAATCATATGTGCCATGTTGTTTCATTTAGGTTTAAAGAGTTAGCCGCTATACCCTCGGTTATGCTTTTCTATATATGAAATGCTAGTTTTACAGATAGGAATGTTAGCACCAAAACTGAAGGAAAGGATATAGTGGCAAAATCTCTGCACACAATGCTTAGTTCTCAGAAGTAAATCATATGTGCCATGTTGTTTCATTGAGGTTTAAAGAGTTAGCGGCTATACCCTCGGTTATGCTTCCCTATATAGGAAATGCTAGCTTTAAATATAAGAATGTTAGCACAAAAACTGAAGGAAAGAAGATACCTGCAAAATCTGTGCACACAATGCTTATTTCTCAGAAGTAAATCGTATATACCATGGTTTTTCAGGTAGGTTTAAAGTGTTAGCTGCTATACACCTGGTTATGCTTTCCTATAGTGTAAATGACTGTTTTAGAGTTAGGAATGTTAGCACAAAAACTGAAGGAAAAGAGATAGCTGCAAAATCTCTGCACACAATGTTTAGTTCTCAGAAGGAAATCATATGTGCCATGTTCTTTCATTTAGGTTTAAAGAGTTAGCCGCTATACCCTCTGTTATGCTTTCCTATATAGGAAATGCTAGTTTTAGAGATAGGAATGTTAGCACAAAACCTGAAGGAAAGGAGATAGGTGTAAAATCTCTGCACACAATGTTTAGTTCTCAGAAGTAAATCATATGTGCCATGTTGTTTCATTTAGGTTTAAAAAGTTAGCTGCTATATCCTCGGTTATGCTTTCCTACAGAGGTAATAGTAGTTTTAGGGATAGGAATGTTTCCACAAAAACTGAAGGAAAGGAGATAGCTGCAAAATCTCTGCACACAATGCTTAGTTCTCAGAAGTAATTCATATGTGGCATGTTGTTTCATTTAGGTTGAAAAAGTTAGGTGTTTTAAGCTCGGTTATGCTTTCCCTTATATGAAATGCCAGTATTAGAGATAGGAATGTCAGCATAAGAAGTGAAGGAAAGGAGATACCTGCAAAATCTCTGCACACAATGCTTAGTTCTCAGAACTAAATAATATGCACCATGCTTTTTCAGGTAGGTTTAAAGAGTTACCTGCTATAACCCCAGTTATGCTTTCCTATAGTGTAAATGCTAGTTTTAGAGATAGGAATGTTAGCTCAAAAACTGAAGGAAAGGAGATAGCTGTAAAATCTCTGCACACAATGCTTAGTTCTCAGAAGTCAATCATACGTACCATGCTTTTTCAGGTAAGGTTAAAGAGTTAGCTGCTATACCCCCGGTTATGCTTCCCCATATAGGAAATGCTAGGTTTAAATATAGGAATGTTAGCACAAAAAGTGAAGAAAAAGAGATAGCTGCAAAATCTCTTCACACAATGTTTCGTTCTCAGAAGTAAATCATATGTGCCATGTTGTTTCATTTAGGTTTAAAGAGTTAGCCGCTATACCCTCGGTTATGCTTTCCTATACAGGAAATGCTAGTTTTAGAGATAGGAATGTTAGCACCAAAACTGAAGGAAAGGATATAGCGGCAAAATCTCTGCACACAATGTTTAGTTCTCAGAAGTAAATCATATTGCCATATTGTTTCATTTAGGTAAAGAGTTAGCTGCTATACCCTCGGTTTTGCTTTTCTATATATGAAATGCTAGTTTTACAGATAGGAATGTTAGCACCAAAACTGAAGGAAAGGATATAGCGGCAAAATCTCTGCACACAATGCTTAGTTCTCAGAAGTAAATCATATGTGCCTTGTTGTTTCATTGAGGTTTAAAGAGTTAGCGGCTATACCCTCGGTTATGCTTCCCTATATAGGAAATGCTAGCTTTAAATTAAAGAATGTTAGCACAAAAACTGAAGGAAAGAATATACCTGCAAAATCTCTGCACACAATGCTTATTTCTCAGAAGTAAATCGTATGTACCATGGTTTTTCAGGTAGGTTTAAAGTGTTAGCTGCTATACACCTGGTTATGCTTTCCTATAGGGTAAATGCTAGTTTTAGAGATAGGAATGTTAGCACAAAAACTGAAGGAATAGAGATAGCTGCAAAATCTCTGCACACAATGTTTAGTTCTCAGAAGGAAATCATATGTGCCATGTTGTTTCATTTAGATTTAAAGAGTTAGCTGCTATACCCCCGGTTATGCTTTCCTATTGTGTAAATGCTAGTTTAGAGATAGGAATGTTAGCACAAAACCTGAAGGAAAGGAGATAGCTGTAAAATCTCTGCACACAATGTTTAGTTCTCAGAAATAAATCATATGTGCCATGTTGTTTCATTTAGGTTTAAAGAGTTAGCGGGTATACCCTCGGTTATGCTTCCGTATATAGGAAATGCTAGCTTTAAATATAAGAATGTTAGCACAAAACCTGAAGGAAAGAAGATAACTGCAAAATCTCTGCACACAATGCTTATTTCTCAGAAGTAGATCGTATGTACCATGGTTTTTCAAGTAGGTTTAAAGTGTTAGCCGCTATACCCCCGGTTATGCTTTCCTATAGTGTAAATGCTAGTTTTAGAGATAGGAATGGTAGCACAAAAACTGAAGAAAATGATATAGAGGCAAAATCTCTGCACACAATGCTTAGTTGTCAGAAGTAAATTATATATGCCATGTTGTTTCATTTAGGTTTAAAGAGTTAGCCGCTATACCCTCGGTTATCCTTTTCTAGGTAGGAAATGCTAGTTTTACAGATAGGAATGTTAGCATAAAAACTGAAGGAAAGGAGATACCTGCAAAATCTCTGCACACAATGCTTAGTTCTCAGAACTAAATAATATGCACCATGCTTTTTCAGGTAGGTCTAAAGAGTTACCTGCTATAACCCCGGTTATGCTTTCCTATAGTGTAAATGCTAGTTTTAGAGATAGGAATGTTAGCTCAAAAACTGAAGGAAAGGAGATAGCTGTAAAATCTCTGCACACAATGCTTAGTTCTCAGAAGTCAATCATATGTGCCATGATGTTTCATTTAGGTTTAAACAGTTAGCCCCTATACCGTCGGTTATGCTTTTCTATATAGGATATGCTAGATTTACAGATAGGAAATTTAGCATAAAAACTGAAGGAAAGGAGATACCTGCAAAATCTCTGCACACAATGCTTATTTCTCAGAAGTAAATCATACGTGCCATGTTGTTTCATTTAGGCTTAAAGAGTTAGCGTCTATACCCTCGGTTATGCTTCCCTATATAGGAAATGCTAGCTTTAAATATAAGAATGTTAGCACAAAACCTGAAGGAAAGAAGATAACTGCAAAATCTTTGCACACAATGCTTATTTCTCAGAAGTAAATCGTATGTACCATGGTTTTTCAGGTAGGTTTAAAGTGTTAGCTGCTATACACCTGGTTATGCTTTACTATAGCGTAAATGCTAGTTTTAGAGATAGGAAAGTTAGCACAAAACTTGAAGGAATAGAGATACCTGCAAAATCTCTGCACACAATGTTTAGTTCTCAGAAGTAAATCATATGTGCCATGTTGTTTCATTGAGGTTTAAAGAGTTAGCGGCTATACCCTCGGTTATGCTTCCCTATATAGGAAATGCTAGCTTTAAATATAAGAATGTTAGCCCAAAAACTGAAGGAAAGAAGATACCTGCAAAATCTCTGCACACAATGCTTATTTCTCAGAAGTAAATCGTATGTACCATGGTTTATCAGGTAGGTATAAAGTGTTAGCTGCTATACACCTGGTTATGCTTTCCTATAGGGTAAATGCTAGTTTTAGAGATTGGAATGTTAGCACAAAAACTGAAGGAATAGAGATTGATGCAAAATCTCTGCACACAATGTTTAGTTCTCAGAAGGAAAATCATATGTGCCATGTTGTTTCATTTAGGTTTAAAGAGTTAGCTGCTATACCCCCGGTTATGCTTTCCTATTTTTTAAATGCTAGTTTTAGAGATAGGAAAGTTAGCACAAAACCTGATGGAAAGGAGATAGGTGTAAAATCTCTGCACACAATGTTTAGTTCTCAGAAGTAAATCATATGTGCCATGTTGTTTCATTTAGGTTTAAACAGTTAGCTGCTATATCCTCAGTTATGCTTTCCTATAGAGGTAATAGTAGTTTTAGGGATAGGAATGTTACCACAAAAACTGAAGGAAAGGAGATAGCAGCAAAATCTCTGCACACAATGCTAAGTTCTCAGAAGTAAATCATATGTGGCATGTTGTTTCCTTTAGGTTGAAAAAGTTAGCTGTTTTAAGCTCGGTTATGCTTTCCTATATAGGAAATGCCAGTATTAGAGATAGGAATGTCAGCATAAGAAGTGAAGGAAAGGAGATACCTGCAAAATCTCTGCACACAATGCTTAGTTCTCAGAAGTCATTCATACGTACCATGCTTTTTCATTTAAGGTTAAAAAGTTAGCTGCTATACCCCCGGTTATGCTTCCCCATATAGGAAATGCTAGCTTTAAATATAGGAATGTTAGCACCAAAGCTGAAGGAAAGGAGATAGCTGTAAAATATCTGCACACATTGCTTATTTCTCAGAAGTAAATCATATGTGCCATTTTGTTTCATTTAGGCTTAAAGAGTTAGCTGCTATACCCCCGGTTATGCTTCCCCATATAGGAAATGCTAGCTTTAAATATAGGAATGTTAGCACAAAACCTGAAGGAAAGAAGATACCTGCAAAATCTCTACACACAATACTTATTTCTCAGAAGTAAATCGTATGTACCATGGTTTTTCAGGTAGGTTTAAAGTGTTAGCTGCTATACACCTGGTTATGCTTTCCTATAGTGCAAATACTAGTTTTAGAGATAGGAATGTTATCACAAAAACTGAAGAAAAAGAGATAGCTGCAAAATCTCTTCACACAATGTTTAGTTCTCAGAAGTAAATCATATGTGCCATGTTGTTTGATTTAGGTTTAAAGAGTTAGCCGCTATACCCTCGGTTATGCTTTCCTATACAGGAAATGCTAGTTTTAGAGATAGGAATGTTAGCACCAAAACTGAAGAAAAGGATATAGCGGCAAAATCTCTGCACACAATGCTTAGTTCTCAGAAGTAAATCATATGTGGCATGTTGTTTCATTTAGGTTGAAAAAGTTAGCAGTTTTAAACTCGGTTTTGCTTTCCTATATAGGAAATGCCAGTATTAGAGATAGGAATGTTAGCATAAGAAGTGAAGGAAAGGAGATACCTGCAAAATCTCTGCCCACAATGCTTAGTTCTCAGAACTAAATAATATGCACCATGCTTTTTCAGGTAGGTTTAAAGAGTTACTTGCTATAACCCCGGTTATGCTTTCCTATAGTGTAAATGCTAGTTTTAGAGATAGAAATGTTAGCTCAAAAACTGAAGGAAAGGAGATAGCTGTAAAATCTCCGCACACAATGCTTGGTTCTCAGAAGTCAATCATACGTACCATGCTTTTTCAGGTAAGGTTAAAGAGTTAGCTGCTATACCACCGGTTATGCTTCCCTATAAAGGAAATGCTAGCTTGAAATAAAGGAATGTTAGCACAAAAACTGAAGAAAAAGAGACAGCTGCAAAATCTCTTCACACAATGTTTAGTTCTCAGAAGTAAACCATATGTGCCATGTTGTTTCATTGAGGTTTAAAGTGTTAGCGGCTATACCCTCGGTTATGCTTCCCTACATAGGAAATGCTAGCTTTAAATATAAGAATTTTAGCACAAAACCTGAAGGAAAGAAGATACCTGCAAAATTTCTGCACACAATGCTTATTTCTCAGAAGTAAATCATATGTGCCATGTTGTTTCATTTAGGTTTAAAGAGTTAGCGGCTATACCGTCGGTTATGCTTCCCTATATTGGAAATGCTAGCTTAAAATATAAGAATGTTAGAACAAAACCTGAAGGAAAGAAGATACCTGCAAAATCTCTGCACACAATGTTTATTTCTAAGAAGTAAATCGTATGTACCGTGGTTTTTCAGGTAGGTTTAAAGTATTAGCTGCTATACACCTGGTTATGCTTTCCTATAGTATAAATTCCAGTTTTAGAGATAGGATTGTTAGCACAAAAACTGAAGGAAAGGAGATAGCTGTAAAATCTCTGCACACAATGCTTAGTTCTCTGAAGTCACTCATACGTACCTTGCTTTTTCAGGTAAGGTTAAAGAGTTAGCTTCTATACCCCCGGTTATGCTTCCCTATATAGGACATGCTAGCTTTAAATATAGGAATGTTAGCACAAAATCTGAAGAAAAAGAGATAGCTGCAAAATCTCTGCACACAATGTTTAGTTCTCAGAAGTAAATCATATGTGCCATGTTGTTTCATTTATGTTTAAAGAGTTAGCCGCTATACCCTCGGTTATGCTTTCCTATACAGGAAATGCTAGTTATAGAGATAGGAATGTTAGCACCAAAATTGAAGGAAAGGATATAGCAGCAAAATCTCTGCACACAATGCTTAGTTCTCAGAAGTAAATCATATGTGCCATGTTGTTTCATTTAGGTTTAAAGAGTTAGCCTCTATACCCTAGGTTATCCTTTTCTATGTAGGAAATGCTAGTTTTACAGATAGGAATGTTAGCATAAAAACTGAAGGAAAGGAGATACCTGCAAAATCTCTGCACACAATGCTTATTTCTCAGAAGTAAATCATATGTGCCATGTTGTTTCATTTAGGTTTAAAGAGTTAGCGGCTCTACCCTCGGTTATGCTTCCCTAGATTGGAAATGCTAGCTTAAAATATAAGAATGTTAGAACAAAACCTGAAGGAAAGAAGATACCTGCAAAATCTCTGCACACAATGCTTATTTCTCAGAAGTAAATTGTATGTACCATGGTTTTTCAGGTAGGTTTAAAGTGTTAGCTGCTATACACCTGGTTATGCTTTCCTATAGTTTAAATGCCAGTTTTAGAGATAGGAATGTTAGCACAAAAACTGAAGGAAAGCAGATAGGTGTAAAATCTCTGCACACAATATTTAGTTCTCAGAACTAAATCATATGTGCCATGTTGTTTCATTTAGGTTTAAAGAGTTAGCGGCTATAGCCTCGGTTATGCTTCCCTATACAGGAAATCCTAGCTTTAAATATAAGAATGTTAGCACAAAACCTGAAGGAAAGAAGATAACTGCAAAATCTTGGCACACAATGTTTATTTCTCAGAAGTAAATCGTATGTACCATTGTTTTTCAGGTAGGTTTAAAGTGTTAGCTGCTATACACATGGTTATGCTTTCGTATAGTGTAAATGCTAGTTTGAGAGATAGGAATGTTAGCCCAATAACTGAAGGAATAGAGATAGCTGCAAAATCTCTGCACACAATGCTTAGTTCTCAGAAGTAAATCATATGTGGCATATTGTTTCATTTAGGTTGAAAAAGTTAGCTGTTTTAAACTCGGTTTTGCTTTCCTATATAGGAAATGCCAGTATTAGAGATAGGAATGTTAGCATAAGAAGTGAAGGAAAGGAGATACCTGCAAAATCTCTGCACACAATGCTTAGTTCTCAGAACTAAATAATATGCACCATGCTTTTTCAGGTAGGTTTAAAGAGTTACTTGCTATAACCCCGGTTATGCTTTCCTATAATGTAAATGCTAGTTTTAGAGATAGAAATGTTAGCTCAAAAACTGAAGGAAAGGAGATAGCTGTAAAATCTCTGCACACAATGCTTGGTTCTCAGAAGTCAATCATACGTACCATGCTTTTTCAGGTAAGGTTAAAGAGTTAGCTGCTATACCCCCGGTTATGCTTCCCTATATAGGAAATGCTAGCTTGAAATAAAGGAATGTTAGCACAAAAACTGAAGAAAAAGAAATAGCTGCAAAATCTCTTCACACAATGTTTAGTTCTCAGAAGTAAACCATATGTGCCATGTTGTTTCATTGAGGTTTAAAGTGTTAGCGGCTATACCCTCGGTTATCCTTCCCTACATAGGAAATGCTAGCTTTAAATATAAGAATGTTAGCACAAAACCTGAAGGAAAGAAGATACCTGCAAAATCTCTGCACACAATGCTTATTTCTCAGAAGTAAATCATATGTGCCATGTTGTTTCATTTAGGTTTAAAGAGTTAGCGGCTATACCCTCGGTTATGCTTCCCTATATTGGAAATGCTAGCTTAAAATATAAGAATGTTAGAACAAAACCTGAAGGAAAGAAGATACCTGCAAATTCTCTGCACACAATGTTTATTTCTAAGAAGTAAATCGTATGTACCATGGTTTTTCAGGTAGGTTTAAAGTATTAGCTGCTATACACCTGGTTATGCTTTCCTATAGTATAAATTCCAGTTTTAGAGATAGGATTGTTAGCACAAAAACTGAAGGAAAGGAGATAGCTGTAAAATCTCTGCACACAATGCTTAGTTCTCTGAAGTCACTCATACGTACCTTGCTTTTTCAGGTAAGGTTAAAGAGTTAGCTGCTATACCCCCGGTTATGCTTCCCCATATAGGAAATGCTAGCTTTAAATATAGGAATGTTAGCACAAAAACTGAAGAAAAAGAGATAGCTGCAAAATCTCTTCACACAATGTTTAGTTCTCAGAAGTAAATCATATGTGCCATGTTGTTTCATTTAGGTTTAAAGAGTTAGCCGCTATACCCTCGGTTATGCTTTCCTATACAGGAAATGCTAGTTTTAGAGAGAGGAATGTTAGCACCAATACTGAAGGAAAGGATATAGCGGCAAAATCTCTGCACACAATGCTTAGTTCTCAGAAGTAAATCATATGTGCCCTGATGTTTCATTTAGGTTTAAACAGTTAGCCCCTATACCCTCGGTTATGCTTTTCTATATAGGATATACTAGTTTTACAGAAAGGAAAGTTAGCATAAAAACTTAAGGAAAGGAGATACCTGCAAAATCTCTGCACACAATGCTTATTTCTCAGAAGTAAATCATACGTGCCATGTTGTTTCATTTAGGTTTAAAGAGTTAGTGGCTCTACCCTCGGTTATGCTTCTCTATATAGGAAATGCTAGCTTTAAATATAAGAATGTTAGCACAAAACCTGAAGGAAAGAAGATAACTGCAAATTCTCTGCACACAATGCTTATTTCTCAGAAGTAAAACGTATGTGCCATGGTTTTTCAGGTAGGTTTAAAGTGTTAGCTGCTATACACCTGGTTATGCTTTCCTATAGTGTAAATGCCAGTTTTAGAGTTAGGAATGTTAGCACAAAAACTGAAGGAAAAGAGATAGCTGCAAAATCTCTGCACACAATGTTTAGTTCTCAGAAGGAAATCACATGTGCCATGATGTTTCATTTAGGTTTAAAGAGTTAGGTGCTATACCGTCGGTTATGCTTTCCTATATAGGAAATGCTAGTTTTAGAGATAGGAATGTTAGCACAAAACCTGAAGGAAAGGAGATAGGTGTAAAATCTCTGCACACAATATTTAGTTCTCAGAAGTAAATCATATGTGCCATGTTGTTTCATTTAGGTTTAAACAGTTAGCTGCTATACCCTCGGTTATGCTTTCCTATAGAGGTAATAGTAGTTTTAGGGATAGGAATGTTACCACAAAAACTGAAGGAAAGGAGATAGCTGCAAAATCTCTGCACACAATGCTTAGTTCTCAGAAGTAAATCATATGTGCCATGTTGTTTCATTTAGGTTTAAAGAGTTAGCTGCTATACCCTCGGTTATGCTTTCCTATACAGGAAATGCTAGTTTTAGAGATAGGAATGTTAGCCCCAAAAGTGAAGGAAAGGATATAGCGGCAAAATCTCTGCACACAATGCTTAGTTCTCAGAACTAAATAATATGCACCATGCTTTTTCAGGTAGGTCTAAAGAGTTACCTGCTATAACCCCGGTTATGCTTTCCTATAGCGTAAATGCTAGTTTTAGAGATAGGAATGTTAGCTCAAAAACTGAAAGAAAGGAGATAGCTGTAAAACCTCTGCACACAATGCTTATTTCTCAGAAGTCAATCATACGTACCATGCTTTTTCAGGTAAGGTTAAAGAGTTAGCTGCTATACCCCCGGTTATGCTTCCCCATATAGGAAATGCTAGCTTTAAATATAGGAATGTTAGCAGAAAAACTGAAGAAAAAGAGATAGCTGCAAAATCTCTTCACACAGTGTTTAGTTCTCAGAAGTAAATCATATATGCCATGCTGTTTCATTTAGGTTTAAAGAGTTAGCCGCTATACCCTCGGTTATGCTTTCCTATACAGGAAATGCTAGTTTTAGAGAGAGGAATGTTAGCACCAAAACTGAAGGAAAGGATATAGCGGCAAAATCTCTGCACACAATGCTTAGTTCTCAGAATTAAATCATATGTGCCATGATGTTTCATTTAGGTTTAAACAGTTAGCCCATATACCCTCGGTTATGCTTTTCTATATAGGATATGCTAGTTTTAGAGATAGTAAAGTTAGCATAAAAACTGAAGGAAAGGCGATACCTGCAAAATCTCTTCACACAATGCTTATTTCTCAGAAGTAAATCATACGTGCCATGTTGTTTCATTTAGGTTTAAAGAGTTAGCGGCTATACCCTCGGTTATACTTCCCTATATAGTAAATGTTGACTTTAAATATAAGTATGTTAGCACAAAACCTGAAGGAAAGAAGATAACTGCAAAATCTCTGCACACAATGCTTATTTCTCAGAAGTAAATCGTATGTACCATGGTTTTTCAGGTAGGTTTAAATTGTTAGCCGCTATACACCCGGTTATGCTTTCCTATAGTGTAAATGGTAGTTTTAGAGATAGGAATGTTAGCACAAAAACTGAAGGAATAGAGATAGCTGCAAAATGTCTGCACACAATGTTTAGTTCTCAGAAGTAAATCATATGTGCCGTGTTGTTTCATTTAGGTTTAAAAAGTTAGCCGCTATACCCTCGGTTATGCTTTTCTATATAGGAAATGCTAGTTTTACAGATAGGAATGTTAGCACCAAAACTGAAGGAATAGAGATAGCTGCAAAATCTCTGCACACAATGCTTATTTCTCAGAAGTAAATCATATGTGCCATGTTGTTTCATTTAGGTTTAAAGAGTTAGCGGCTATACCGTCGGTTATGCTTCCCTATATTGGAAATGCTAGCTTAAAATATAAGAATGTTAGAACAAAACCTGAAGGAAAGAAGATACCTGCAAAATCTCTGCACACAATGTTTATTTCTAAGAAGTAAATCGTATGTACCGTGGTTTTTCAGGTAGGTTTAAAGTATTAGCTGCTATACACCTGGTTATGCTTTCCTATAGTATAAATTCCAGTTTTAGAGATAGGATTGTTAGCACAAAAACTGAAGGAAAGGAGATAGCTGTAAAATCTCTGCACACAATGCTTAGTTCTCTGAAGTCACTCATACGTACCTTGCTTTTTCAGGTAAGGTTAAAGAGTTAGCTGCTATACCCCCGGTTATGCTTCCCTATATAGGACATGCTAGCTTTAAATATAGGAATGTTAGCACAAAATCTGAAGAAAAAGAGATAGCTGCAAAATCTCTGCACACAATGTTTAGTTCTCAGAAGTAAATCATATGTGCCATGTTGTTTCATTTATGTTTAAAGAGTTAGCCGCTATACCCTCGGTTATGCTTTCCTATACAGGAAATGCTAGTTATAGAGATAGGAATGTTAGCACCAAAATTGAAGGAAAGGATATAGCAGCAAAATCTCTGCACACAATGCTTAGTTCTCAGAAGTAAATCATATGTGCCATGTTGTTTCATTTAGGTTTAAAGAGTTAGCCTCTATACCCTAGGTTATCCTTTTCTATGTAGGAAATGCTAGTTTTACAGATAGGAATGTTAGCATAAAAACTGAAGGAAAGGAGATACCTGCAAAATCTCTGCACACAATGCTTATTTCTCAGAAGTAAATCATATGTGCCATGTTGTTTCATTTAGGTTTAAAGAGTTAGCGGCTCTACCCTCGGTTATGCTTCCCTAGATTGGAAATGCTAGCTTAAAATATAAGAATGTTAGAACAAAACCTGAAGGAAAGAAGATACCTGCAAAATCTCTGCACACAATGCTTATTTCTCAGAAGTAAATTGTATGTACCATGGTTTTTCAGGTAGGTTTAAAGTGTTAGCTGCTATACACCTGGTTATGCTTTCCTATAGTTTAAATGCCAGTTTTAGAGATAGGAATGTTAGCACAAAAACTGAAGGAAAGCAGATAGGTGTAAAATCTCTGCACACAATATTTAGTTCTCAGAACTAAATCATATGTGCCATGTTGTTTCATTTAGGTTTAAAGAGTTAGCGGCTATAGCCTCGGTTATGCTTCCCTATACAGGAAATCCTAGCTTTAAATATAAGAATGTTAGCACAAAACCTGAAGGAAAGAAGATAACTGCAAAATCTTGGCACACAATGTTTATTTCTCAGAAGTAAATGGTATGTACCATTGTTTTTCAGGTAGGTTTAAAGTGTTAGCTGCTATACACATGGTTATGCTTTCGTATAGTGTAAATGCTAGTTTGAGAGATAGGAATGTTAGCCCAATAACTGAAGGAATAGAGATAGCTGCAAAATCTCTGCACACAATGCTTAGTTCTCAGAAGTAAATCATATGTGGCATATTGTTTCATTTAGGTTGAAAAAGTTAGCTGTTTTAAACTCGGTTTTGCTTTCCTATATAGGAAATGCCAGTATTAGAGATAGGAATGTTAGCATAAGAAGTGAAGGAAAGGAGATACCTGCAAAATCTCTGCACACAATGCTTAGTTCTCAGAACTAAATAATATGCACCATGCTTTTTCAGGTAGGTTTAAAGAGTTACTTGCTATAACCCCGGTTATGCTTTCCTATAATGTAAATGCTAGTTTTAGAGATAGAAATGTTAGCTCAAAAACTGAAGGAAAGGAGATAGCTGTAAAATCTCTGCACACAATGCTTGGTTCTCAGAAGTCAATCATACGTACCATGCTTTTTCAGGTAAGGTTAAAGAGTTAGCTGCTATACCCCCGGTTATGCTTCCCTATATAGGAAATGCTAGCTTGAAATAAAGGAATGTTAGCACAAAAACTGAAGAAAAAGAGACAGCTGCAAAATCTCTTCACACAATGTTTAGTTCTCAGAAGTAAACCATATGTGCCATGTTGTTTCATTGAGGTTTAAAGTGTTAGCGGCTATACCCTCGGTTATCCTTCCCTACATAGGAAATGCTAGCTTTAAATATAAGAATGTTAGCACAAAACCTGAAGGAAAGAAGATACCTGCAAAATCTCTGCACACAATGCTTATTTCTCAGAAGTAAATCATATGTGCCATGTTGTTTCATTTAGGTTTAAAGAGTTAGCGGCTATACCCTCGGTTATGCTTCCCTATATTGGAAATGCTAGCTTAAAATATAAGAATGTTAGAACAAAACCTGAAGGAAAGAAGATACCTGCAAATTCTCTGCACACAATGTTTATTTCTAAGAAGTAAATCG